>NW_027266266.1:42867857-43593482 GCF_022045235.1 Haliotis cracherodii
AAGTTATTAAACTGTCCATATTTTTGTATATTCTCATTGTTGTTTCCAGATAAATGCAATATTGTCATACATACCGTTAAAGGAGTAACAGTCTTCAAATCTCTGTGGTTTCTCGTCTCCACAGTTGGAAGGGAATATACTCTTGAGCCATCACCAACCAGGTTTTTCTCAACAGCTTGTAACCTTTCTACGGCGGATCGAGTTCTCTCTTCTTCATCATCAGAATCCCCATCCCAGCCCCTGTCGTGAACGCTTGAGGGGTGAATCTTCATGGTCATCCACATCCTCGCGCTGCCTTTTGGAAGAGAATAGTGAACGTCTGGCAAGGGATCCACACAGAGAAACGGGGCTACCATCCGTGGAAATCTGAAATAGAATCATAAATTCATCAAACTCACAATTTACCAATCAAGAATAAAACGAATGCTGTATCGAAATGACCTCCTGATCATTAGGTCAAACGTGTCAGTAACTCACTAGAGTATTACAATCAAATATTTACTAAGTATTACATTCCAATATTAAAGACCAAGAATACCCACCTCTGATAACGAGTCGGGTGACCCAAAACCACTGTCACTTGATTCGGAGTCGCTGTTTCTCCAGGCACATGGGCTGTCAAAGAGTAAGGTCTTCAGGTCGCTGAAGCTGATGTCAGCCTCGGAAGTTACACTCAAAGAGAAACTAGGGGAAGACATTCTTCTTGTATTGGAGCACTAGGAAGAAAATGCAATGCATCTGGTAGACGCTGGATATAATGGTCAGTCTCCCGAGGGCGCTTGCTTATAAGCTGTTTCCTAATGAAGCCAGTGATGATCTCTTGATTGGATTAGTGTGAGCTCATTTCACAGTGAGGTGACTGGTTGAGTGACAGAGACCAAGTCAACGTTGATTCAATTACAGCTTAAAGCAACACGCGTTTGTAGACGTGACTGTACACACTGATCTGGAGGTCAGATTTAATGACGACGTTGAAATACAAAATAAGCTTTATTGTAATCCCTTTGATGTTAATTGAATGCAATGCCCCATACCAAGTAACTTGGAGCTGCATTGATGTAAGTGGCTTCACATACAATAACATAAACAAACTGTATCCGAGTTACTCCGAAGATCAGATGTGTACATATATGCATTCAAACGCTTGTCTAAATGATAACTCTTTGTGTGTGAAGAAAAATCATATATCTTAAAAATGTATATACATCTGTTTTGGATAGAAAGTATTGTTACTTGGGTAGCAAACATCTGTGGGTATGTGTTCTGTCTTGAACTCTGCCAGCAGCTAGTTCTCAAAATAATCACTTGTCACATATACGTCAGGGTAATAACAGAATCGATGTAATGTTGAAATTCGTTTTATTGAAAACAGGACATAAATCGGCGTCATACACAAAGTAACATTATTGTAAAATATATTACAACAGTAACAATCGTTAACAACCACTTCAAACACATGATATACGATTGCATGCGCATCAGGATAATAATGTCCATTTGCAATTTCTTTACAAAAAAACAATGCATGAACCATCATGGACATAGTAACATGCTAAGATTGTAACAATATTACAACAGTAACAATCAACAACAAAACATATTAAGTGCCTCAATCGTGGAAGAATATAACAAAGGCCAAATAGCACACCAACTAGGTTTAAAACTGCAAACAGGCCATTAGATGAGACTCTGGTAGACACTGCTGACCGAAAGAGGGAGAAGACATGCTTCGAGCACTCATCCTTTGCCTACTTCTTCCCATCTTTTTCTGGCCTGCGGTCCCTGACTTGGATCGTGCCCGAAACTTCTTCAAATCGTCAACGTGGTCAGCGTGCAGCATGGGAACGTAGGTCTGGGGTTCACACATATCCTGCAAAGAAACAAACAAGAGATATTAAAATCTACCTTTAGCGAATTCAGTCACGTGCCGTCTCCGTACAAGATACAAAGTATATGCCAGAGTGGGCTATTAAGGTTGTCCATATGAATGTGAATAAATTGATATGCAGCCAACCTACCTTGTGCTCAGCGAAGAAGGTCTTGTATCCTGAATGTAGGAGGTACACCTCGGGATAATGCAACTGTGGGTAACGGTGACTGTTGGCTTTCCTGTCTTCGCTTCTCAAATGGCGCATCCTGTATAAAGATAATAAAGATATAAAATAAAATTTATGACGACGGGACAAAGGGACGACATCATACATCCAAGAATACATACACAAATATTCAAATAATGATCCACAACTTCTTACAAATTATAGTGTTTAAGATAATACAATAAGTTAGCAAAAGTACGATGTCTCATAGACATAATGCAATATGAGATTGCTAAACAACCTACATTTTGGGACCTCTTTCAGATGAGAATTCACAGTGGAAAATGAGAACTGTCGGTTGGCTAGCAGGACGTTGAACAAGCTCGGAAATGCCTTCCTCTGTGTATATGTTGGTTGCACCTTGGATGTGTCCTCCCTCGAATTCGTAGGGGTACCTGCAGTCAACGATCTGATACTCGCTAATCTCTGGAAAGTGGCCTTTCATAAGCTGTTGAACCTGAAAATATACAAGAAGACAAACCATAAGAAAAATGCATAAAATGTTTTTCACCCTAATTTATCATGAAGTTATTAAACTGTCCATATTTTTGTATATTCTCATTGTTGTTTCCAGATAAATGCAATATTGTCATACATACCGTTAAAGGAGTAACAGTCTTCAAATCTCTGTGATTTCTCGTCTCCACAGTTGGAAGGGAATGTACTCTTGAGCCATCACCAACCAGGTTTTTCTCAACAGCTTGTAACCTTTCTACGGCGGATCGAGTTCTCTCTTCTTCATCATCAGAATCCCCATCCCAGGATATCAGCCCCTGTCGTGAACGCTTGAGGGGTGAATCTTCATGGTCATCCACATCCTCGCGCTGCCTTTTGGAAGAGAATAGTTAACGTCTGGCAAGGGATCCACACAGAGAAACGGGGCTACCATCCGTGGAAATCTGAAATAGAATCATAAATTCATCAAACTCACAATTTACCAATCAAGAATAAAACGAATGCTGTATCGAAATGACCTCCTGATCATTAGGTCAAACGTGTCAGTAACTCACTAGAGTATTACAATCAAATATTTACTAAGTAATACATTCCAATATTAAAGACCAAGAATATCCACCTCTGATAACGAGTCGGGTGACCCAAAACCACTGTCACTTGATTCGGAGTCGCTGTTTCTCCAGGCACATGGGCTGTCAAAGAGTAAGGTCTTCAGGTCGCTGAAGCTGATGTCAGCCTCGGAAGTTACACTCAAAGAGAAACTAGGGGAAGACATTCTTCTTGTATTGGAGCACTAGGAAGAAAATGCAATGCATCTGGTAGACGCTGGATATAATGGTCAGTCTCCCGAGGGCGCTTGCTTATAAGCTGTTTCCTAATGAAGCCAGAGATGATCTCTTGATTGGATTAATGTGAGCTCATTTCACAGTGAGGTGACTGGTTGAGTGACAGAGACCAAGTCAACGTTGATTCAATTACAGCTTAAAGCAACACGCGTTTGTAGACGTGACTGTACACACTGATCTGGAGGTCAGATTTAATGACGACGTTGAAATACAAAATAAGCTTTATTGTAATCCCTTTGATGTTAATTGAATGCAATGCCCCATACCAAGTAACTTGGAGCTGCATTGATGTAAGTGGCTTCACATACAATAACATAAACAAACTGTATCCGAGTTACTCCGAAGATCAGATGTGTACATATATGCATTCAAACGCTTGTCTAAATGATAACTCTTTGTGTGTGAAGAAAAATCATATATCTTAAAAATGTATATACATCTGTTTTGGATAGAAAGTATTGTTACTTGGGTAGCAAACATCTGTGGGTATGTGCTGCGCTGCCTTTTGGAAGAGAATAGTGAACGTCTGGCAAGGGATCCACACAGAGAAACGGGGCTACCATCCGTGGAAATCTGAAATAGAATCATAAATCCATCAAACTCACAATTTACCAATCAAGAATAAAACGAATGCTGTATCGAAATGACCTCCTGATCATTAGGTCAAACGTGTCAGTAACTCACTAGAGTATTACAATCAAATATTTACTAAGTATTACATTCCAATATTAAAGACCAAGAATACCCACCTCTGATAACGAGTCGGGTGACCCAAAACCACTGTCACTTGATTCGGAGTCGCTGTTTCTCCAGGCACATGGGCTGTCAAAGAGTAAGGTCTTCAGGTCGCTGAAGCTGATGTCAGCCTCGGAAGTTACACTCAAAGAGAAACTAGGGGAAGACATTCTTCTTGTATTGGAGGACTAGGAAGAAAATGCAATGCAACTGGTAGACGCTGGATATAATGGTCAGTCTCCCGAGGGCGCTTGCTTATAAGCTGTTTCCTAATGAAGCCAGAGATGATCTCTTGATTGGATTAGTGTGAGCTCATTTCACAGTGAGGTGACTGGTTGAGTGACAGAGACCAAGTCAACGTTGATTCAATTACAGCTTAAAGCAACACGCGTTTGTAGACGTGACTGTACACACTGATCTGGAGGTCAGATTTAATGACGACGTTGAAATACAAAATAAGCTTTATTGTAATCCCTTTGATGTTAATTGAATGCAATGCCCCATACCAAGTAACTTGGAGCTGCATTGATGTAAGTGGCTTCACATACAATAACATAAACAAACTGTATCCGAGTTACTCCGAAGATCAGATGTGTACATATATGCATTCAAACGCTTGTCTAAATGATAACTCTTTGTGTGTGAAGAAAAATCATATATCTTAAAAATGTATATACATCTGTTTTGGATAGAAAGTATTGTTACTTGGGTAGCAAACATCTGTGGGTATGTGTTCTGTCTTGAACTCTGCCAGCAGCTAGTTCTCAAAATAATCACTTGTCACATATACGTCAGGGTAATAACAGAATCGATGTAATGTTGAAATTCGTTTTATTGAAAACAGGACATAAATCGGCGTCATACACAAAGTAACATTATTGTAAAATATATTACAACAGTAACAATCGTTAACAACCACTTCAAACACATGATATACGATTGCATGCGCATCAGGATAATAATGTCCATTTGCAATTTCTTTACAAAAAAACAATGCATGAACCATCATGGACATAGTAACATGCTAAGATTGTAACAATATTACAACAGTAACAATCAACAACAAAACATATTAAGTGCCTCAATCGTGGAAGAATATAACAAAGGCCAAATAGCACACCAACTAGGTTTAAAACTGCAAACAGGCCATTAGATGAGACTCTGGTAGACACTGCTGACCGAAAGAGGGAGAAGACATGCTTCGAGCACTCATCCTTTGCCTACTTCTTCCCATCTTTTTCTGGCCTGCGGTCCCTGACTTGGATCGTGCCCGAAACTTCTTCAAATCGTCAACGTGGTCAGCGTGCAGCATGGGAACGTAGGTCTGGGGTTCACACATATCCTGCAAAGAAACAAACAAGAGATATTAAAATCTACCTTTAGCGAATTCAGTCACGTGCCGTCTCCGTACAAGATACAAAGTATATGCCAGAGTGGGCTATTAAGGTTGTCCATATGAATGTGAATAAATTGATATGCAGCCAACCTACCTTGTGCTCAGCGAAGAAGGTCTTGTATCCTGAATGTAGGAGGTACACCTCGGGATAATGCAACTGTGGGTAACGGTGACTGTTGGCTTTCCTGTCTTCGCTTCTCAAATGGCGCATCCTGTATAAAGATAATAAAGATATAACATAAAATTTATGACGACAAAGGGACGACATCATACATCCAAGAATACATACACAAATATTCAAATAATGATCCACAACTTCTTACATTAATTATAGTGTTTAAGATAATACAATAAGTTAGCAAAAGTACGATGTCTCATAGACATAATGCAATATGAGATTGCTAAACAACCTACATTTTGGGACCTCTTTCAGATGAGAATTCACAGTGGAAAATGAGAACTGTCGGTTGGCTAGCAGGACGTTGAACAAGCTCGGAAATGCCTCCCTCTGTGTATATGTTGGTTGCACCTTGGATGTGTCCTCCCTCGAATTCGTAGGGGTACCTGCAGTCAACGATCTGATACTCGCTAATCTCTGGAAAGTGGCCTTTCGTAAGCTGTTGAACCTGAAAATATACAAGAAGACAAACCATAAGAAAAATGCATAAAATGTTTTTCACCCTAATTTATCATGAAGTTATTAAACTGTCCATATTTTTGTATATTCTCATTGTTGTTTCCAGATAAATGCAATATTGTCATACATACCGTTAAAGGAGTAACAGTCTTCAAATCTCTGTGGTTTCTCGTCTCCACAGTTGGAAGGGAATATACTCTTGAGCCATCACCAACCAGGTTTTTCTCAACAGCTTGTAACCTTTCTACGGCGGATCGAGTTCTCTCTTCTTCATCATCAGAATCCCCATCCCAGGATATCAGCCCCTGTCGTGAACGCTTGAGGGGTGAATCTTCATGGTCATCCACATCCTCGCGCTGCCTTTTGGAAGAGAATAGTGAACGTCTGGCAAGGGATCCACACAGAGAAACGGGGCTACCATCCGTGGAAATCTGAAATAGAATCATAAATTCATCAAACTCACAATTTACCAATCAAGAATAAAACGAATGCTGTATCGAAATGACCTCCTGATCATTAGGTCAAACGTGTCAGTAACTCACTAGAGTATTACAATCAAATATTTACTAAGTATTACATTCCAATATTAAAGACCAAGAATACCCACCTCTGATAACGAGTCGGGTGACCCAAAACCACTGTCACTTGATTCGGAGTCGCTGTTTCTCCAGGCACATGGGCTGTCAAAGAGTAAGGTCTTCAGGTCGCTGAAGCTGATGTCAGCCTCGGAAGTTACACTCAAAGAGAAACTAGGGGAAGACATTCTTCTTGTATTGGAGGACTAGGAAGAAAATGCAATGCAACTGGTAGACGCTGGATATAATGGTCAGTCTCCCGAGGGCGCTTGCTTATAAGCTGTTTCCTAATGAAGCCAGAGATGATCTCTTGATTGGATTAGTGTGAGCTCATTTCACAGTGAGGTGACTGGTTGAGTGACAGAGACCAAGTCAACGTTGATTCAATTACAGCTTAAAGCAACACGCGTTTGTAGACGTGACTGTACACACTGATCTGGAGGTCAGATTTAATGACGACGTTGAAATACAAAATAAGCTTTATTGTAATCCCTTTGATGTTAATTGAATGCAATGCCCCATACCAAGTAACTTGGAGCTGCATTGATGTAAGTGGCTTCACATACAATAACATAAACAAACTGTATCCGAGTTACTCCGAAGATCAGATGTGTACATATATGCATTCAAACGCTTGTCTAAATGATAACTCTTTGTGTGTGAAGAAAAATCATATATCTTAAAAATATATATACATCTGTTTTGGATAGAAAGTATTGTTACTTGGGTAGCAAACATCTGTGGGTATGTGTTCTGTCTTGAACTCTGCCAGCAGCTAGTTCTCAAAATAATCACTTGTCACATATACGTCAGGGTAATAACAGAATCGATGTAATGTTGAAATTCGTTTTATTGAAAACAGGACATAAATCGGCGTCATACACAAAGTAACATTATTGTAAAATATATTACAACAGTAACAATCGTTAACAACCACTTCAAACACATGATATACGATTGCATGCGCATCAGGATAATAATGTCCATTTGCAATTTCTTTACAAAAAAACAATGCATGAACCATCATGGACATAGTAACATGCTAAGATTGTAACAATATTACAACAGTAACAATCAACAACAAAACATATTAAGTGCCTCAATCGTGGAAGAATATAACAAAGGCCAAATAGCACACCAACTAGGTTTAAAACTGCAAACAGGCCATTAGATGAGACTCTGGTAGACACTGCTGACCGAAAGAGGGAGAAGACATGCTTCGAGCACTCATCCTTTGCCTACTTCTTCCCATCTTTTTCTGGCCTGCGGTCCCTGACTTGGATCGTGCCCGAAACTTCTTCAAATCGTCAACGTGGTCAGCGTGCAGCATGGGAACGTAGGTCTGGGGTTCACACATATCCTGCAAAGAAACAAACAAGAGATATTAAAATCTACCTTTAGCGAATTCAGTCACGTGCCGTCTCCGTACAAGATACAAAGTATATGCCAGAGTGGGCTATTAAGGTTGTCCATATGAATGTGAATAAATTGATATGCAGCCAACCTACCTTGTGCTCAGCGAAGAAGGTCTTGTATCCTGAATGTAGGAGGTACACCTCGGGATAATGCAACTGTGGGTAACGGTGACTGTTGGCTTTCCTGTCTTCGCTTCTCAAATGGCGCATCCTGTATAAAGATAATAAAGATATAACATAAAATTTATGACGACAAAGGGACGACATCATACATCCAAGAATACATACACAAATATTCAAATAATGATCCACAACTTCTTACATCAATTATAGTGTTTAAGATAATACAATAAGTTAGCAAAAGTACGATGTCTCATAGACATAATGCAATATGAGATTGCTAAACAACCTACATTTTGGGACCTCTTTCAGATGAGAATTCACAGTGGAAAATGAGAACTGTCGGTTGGCTAGCAGGACGTTGAACACGCTCGGAAATGCCTTCCTCTGTGTATATGTTGGTTGCACCTTGGATGTGTCCTCCCTCGAATTCGTAGGGGTACCTGCAGTCAACGATCTGATACTCGCTAATCTCTGGAAAGTGGCCTTTCATAAGCTGTTGAACCTGAAAATATACAAGAAGACAAACCATAAGAAAAATGCATAAAATGTTTTTCACCCTAATTTATCATGAAGTTATTAAACTGTCCATATTTTTGTATATTCTCATTGTTGTTTCCAGATAAATGCAATATTGTCATACATACCGTTAAAGGAGTAACAGTCTTCAAATCTCTGTGGTTTCTCGTCTCCACAGTTGGAAGGGAATATACTCTTGAGCCATCACCAACCAGGTTTTTCTCAACAGCTTGTAACCTTTCTACGGCGGATCGAGTTCTCTCTTCTTCATCATCAGAATCCCCATCCCAGGATATCAGCCCCTGTCGTGAACGCTTGAGGGGTGAATCTTCATGGTCATCCACATCCTCGCGCTGCCTTTTGGAAGAGAATAGTGAACGTCTGGCAAGGGATCCACACAGAGAAACGGGGCTACCATCCGTGGAAATCTGAAATAGAATAATAAATCCATCAAACTCACAATTTACCAATCAAGAATAAAACGAATGCTGTATCGAAATGACCTCCTGATCATTAGGTCAAACGTGTCAGTAACTCACTAGAGTATTACAATCAAATATTTACTAAGTATTACATTCCAATATTAAAGACCAAGAATACCCACCTCTGATAACGAGTCGGGTGACCCAAAACCACTGTCACTTGATTCGGAGTCGCTGTTTCTCCAGGCACATGGGCTGTCAAAGAGTAAGGTCTTCAGGTCGCTGAAGCTGATGTCAGCCTCGGAAGTTACACTCAAAGAGAAACTAGGGGAAGACATTCTTCTTGTATTGGAGGACTAGGAAGAAAATGCAATGCAACTGGTAGACGCTGGATATAATGGTCAGTCTCCCGAGGGCGCTTGCTTATAAGCTGTTTCCTAATGAAGCCAGAGATGATCTCTTGATTGGATTAGTGTGAGCTCATTTCACAGTGAGGTGACTGGTTGAGTGACAGAGACCAAGTCAACGTTGATTCAATTACAGCTTAAAGCAACACGCGTTTGTAGACGTGACTGTACACACTGATCTGGAGGTCAGATTTAATGACGACGTTGAAATACAAAATAAGCTTTATTGTAATCCCTTTGATGTTAATTGAATGCAATGCCCCATACCAAGTAACTTGGAGCTGCATTGATGTAAGTGGCTTCACATACAATAACATAAACAAACTGTATCCGAGTTACTCCGAAGATCAGATGTGTACATATATGCATTCAAACGCTTGTCTAAATGATAACTCTTTGTGTGTGAAGAAAAATCATATATCTTAAAAATATATATACATCTGTTTTGGATAGAAAGTATTGTTACTTGGGTAGCAAACATCTGTGGGTATGTGTTCTGTCTTGAACTCTGCCAGCAGCTAGTTCTCAAAATAATGACTTGTCACATATACGTCAGGGTAATAACAGAATCGATGTAATGTTGAAATTCGTTTTATTGAAAACAGGACATAAATCGGCGTCATACACAAAGTAACATTATTGTAAAATATATTACAACAGTAACAATCGTTAACAACCACTTCAAACACATGATATACGATTGCATGCGCATCAGGATAATAATGTCCATTTGCAATTTCTTTACAAAAAAACAATGCATGAACCATCATGGACATAGTAACATGCTAAGATTGTAACAATATTACAACAGTAACAATCAACAACAAAACATATTAAGTGCCTCAATCGTGGAAGAATATAACAAAGGCCAAATAGCACACCAACTAGGTTTAAAACTGCAAACAGGCCATTAGATGAGACTCTGGTAGACACTGCTGACCGAAAGAGGGAGAAGACATGCTTCGAGCACTCATCCTTTGCCTACTTCTTCCCATCTTTTTCTGGCCTGCGGTCCCTGACTTGGATCGTGCCCGAAACTTCTTCAAATCGTCAACGTGGTCAGCGTGCAGCATGGGAACGTAGGTCTGGGGTTCACACATATCCTGCAAAGAAACAAACAAGAGATATTAAAATCTACCTTTAGCGAATTCAGTCACGTGCCGTCTCCGTACAAGATACAAAGTATATGCCAGAGTGGGCTATTAAGGTTGTCCATATGAATGTGAATAAATTGATATGCAGCCAACCTACCTTGTGCTCAGCGAAGAAGGTCTTGTATCCTGAATGTAGGAGGTACACCTCGGGATAATGCAACTGTGGGTAACGGTGACTGTTGGCTTTCCTGTCTTCGCTTCTCAAATGGCGCATCCTGTATAAAGATAATAAAGATATAACATAAAATTTATGACGACAAAGGGACGACATCATACATCCAAGAATACATACACAAATATTCAAATAATGATCCACAACTTCTTACATTAATTATAGTGTTTAAGATAATACAATAAGTTAGCAAAAGTACGATGTCTCATAGACATAATGCAATATGAGATTGCTAAACAACCTACATTTTGGGACCCCTTTCAGATGAGAATTCACAGTGGAAAATGAGAACTGTCGGTTGGCTAGCAGGACGTTGAACAAGCTCGGAAATGCCTTCCTCTGTGTATATGTTGGTTGCACCTTGGATGTGTCCTCCCTCGAATTCGTAGGGGTACCTGCAGTCAACGATCTGATACTCGCTAATCTCTGGAAAGTGGCCTTTCATAAGCTGTTGAACCTGAAAATATACAAGAAGACAAACCATAAGAAAAATGCATAAAATGTTTTTCACCCTAATTTATCATGAAGTTATTAAACTGTCCATATTTTTGTATATTCTCATTGTTGTTTCCAGATAAATGCAATATTGTCATACATACCGTTAAAGGAGTAACAGTCTTCAAATCTCTGTGGTTTCTCGTCTCCACAGTTGGAAGGGAATATACTCTTGAGCCATCACCAACCAGGTTTTTCTCAACAGCTTGTAACCTTTCTACGGCGGATCGAGTTCTCTCTTCTTCATCATCAGAATCCCCATCCCAGGATATCAGCCCCTGTCGTGAACGCTTGAGGGGTGAATCTTCATGGTCATCCACATCCTCGCGCTGCCTTTTGGAAGAGAATAGTGAACGTCTGGCAAGGGATCCACACAGAGAAACGGGGCTACCATCCGTGGAAATCTGAAATAGAATCATAAATCCATCAAACTCACAATTTACCAATCAAGAATAAAACGAATGCTGTATCGAAATGACCTCCTGATCATTAGGTCAAACGTGTCAGTAACTCACTAGAGTATTACAATCAAATATTTACTAAGTATTACATTCCAATATTAAAGACCAAGAATACCCACCTCTGATAACGAGTCGGGTGACCCAAAACCACTGTCACTTGATTCGGAGTCGCTGTTTCTCCAGGCACATGGGCTGTCAAAGAGTAAGGTCTTCAGGTCGCTGAAGCTGATGTCAGCCTCGGAAGTTACACTCAAAGAGAAACTAGGGGAAGACATTCTTCTTGTATTGGAGGACTAGGAAGAAAATGCAATGCAACTGGTAGACGCTGGATATAATGGTCAGTCTCCCGAGGGCGCTTGCTTATAAGCTGTTTCCTAATGAAGCCAGAGATGATCTCTTGATTGGATTAGTGTGAGCTCATTTCACAGTGAGGTGACTGGTTGAGTGACAGAGACCAAGTCAACGTTGATTCAATTACAGCTTAAAGCAACACGCGTTTGTAGACGTGACTGTACACACTGATCTGGAGGTCAGATTTAATGACGACGTTGAAATACAAAATAAGCTTTATTGTAATCCCTTTGATGTTAATTGAATGCAATGCCCCATACCAAGTAACTTGGAGCTGCATTGATGTAAGTGGCTTCACATACAATAACATAAACAAACTGTATCCGAGTTACTCCGAAGATCAGATGTGTACATATATGCATTCAAACGCTTGTCTAAATGATAACTCTTTGTGTGTGAAGAAAAATCATATATCTTAAAAATATATATACATCTGTTTTGGATAGAAAGTATTGTTACTTGGGTAGCAAACATCTGTGGGTATGTGTTCTGTCTTGAACTCTGCCAGCAGCTAGTTCTCAAAATAATGACTTGTCACATATACGTCTGGGTAATAACAGAATCGATGTAATGTTGAAATTCGTTTTATTGAAAACAGGACATAAATCGGCGTCATACACAAAGTAACATTATTGTAAAATATATTACAACAGTAACAATCGTTAACAACCACTTCAAACACATGATATACGATTGCATGCGCATCAGGATAATAATGTCCATTTGCAATTTCTTTACAAAAAAACAATGCATGAACCATCATGGACATAGTAACATGCTAAGATTGTAACAATATTACAACAGTAACAATCAACAACAAAACATATTAAGTGCCTCAATCGTGGAAGAATATAACAAAGGCCAAATAGCACACCAACTAGGTTTAAAACTGCAAACAGGCCATTAGATGAGACTCTGGTAGACACTGCTGACCGAAAGAGGGAGAAGACATGCTTCGAGCACTCATCCTTTGCCTACTTCTTCCCATCTTTTTCTGGCCTGCGGTCCCTGACTTGGATCGTGCCCGAAACTTCTTCAAATCGTCAACGTGGTCAGCGTGCAGCATGGGAACGTAGGTCTGGGGTTCACACATATCCTGCAAAGAAACAAACAAGAGATATTAAACTCTACCTTTAGCGAATTCAGTCACGTGCCGTCTCCGTACAAGATACAAAGTATATGCCAGAGTGGGCTATTAAGGTTGTCCATATGAATGTGAATAAATTGATATGCAGCCAACCTACCTTGTGCTCAGCGAAGAAGGTCTTGTATCCTGAATGTAGGAGGTACACCTCGGGATAATGCAACTGTGGGTAACGGTGACTGTTGGCTTTCCTGTCTTCGCTTCTCAAATGGCGCATCCTGTATAAAGATAATAAAGATATAAAATAAAATTTATGACGACAAAGGGACGACATCATACATCCAAGAATACATACACAAATATTCAAATAATGATCCACAACTTCTTACAAATTATAGTGTTTAAGATAATACAATAAGTTAGCAAAAGTACGATGTCTCATAGACATAATGCAATATGAGATTGCTAAACAACCTACATTTTGGGACCTCTTTCAGATGAGAATTCACAGTGGAAAATGAGAACTGTCGGTTGGCTAGCAGGACGTTGAACAAGCTCGGAAATGCCTTCCTCTGTGTATATGTTGGTTGCACCTTGGATGTGTCCTCCCTCGAATTCGTAGGGGTACCTGCAGTCAACGATCTGATACTCGCTAATCTCTGGAAAGTGGCCTTTCATAAGCTGTTGAACCTGAAAATATACAAGAAGACAAACCATAAGAAAAATGCATAAAATGTTTTTCACCCTAATTTATCATGAAGTTATTAAACTGTCCATATTTTTGTATATTCTCATTGTTGTTTCCAGATAAATGCAATATTGTCATACATACCGTTAAAGGAGTAACAGTCTTCAAATCTCTGTGATTTCTCGTCTCCACAGTTGGAAGGGAATGTACTCTTGAGCCATCACCAACCAGGTTTTTCTCAACAGCTTGTAACCTTTCTACGGCGGATCGAGTTCTCTCTTCTTCATCATCAGAATCCCCATCCCAGGATATCAGCCCCTGTCGTGAACGCTTGAGGGGTGAATCTTCATGGTCATCCACATCCTCGCGCTGCCTTTTGGAAGAGAATAGTGAACGTCTGGCAAGGGATCCACACAGAGAAACGGGGCTACCATCCGTGGAAATCTGAAATAGAATCATAAATTCATCAAACTCACAATTTACCAATCAAGAATAAAACGAATGCTGTATCGAAATGACCTCCTGATCATTAGGTCAAACGTGTCAGTAACTCACTAGAGTATTACAATCAAATATTTACTAAGTAATACATTCCAATATTAAAGACCAAGAATATCCACCTCTGATAACGAGTCGGGTGACCCAAAACCACTGTCACTTGATTCGGAGTCGCTGTTTCTCCAGGCACATGGGCTGTCAAAGAGTAAGGTCTTCAGGTCGCTGAAGCTGATGTCAGCCTCGGAAGTTACACTCAAAGAGAAACTAGGGGAAGACATTCTTCTTGTATTGGAGGACTAGGAAGAAAATGCAATGCAACTGGTAGACGCTGGATATAATGGTCAGTCTCCCGAGGGCGCTTGCTTATAAGCTGTTTCCTAATGAAGCCAGAGATGATCTCTTGATTGGATTAGTGTGAGCTCATTTCACAGTGAGGTGACTGGTTGAGTGACAGAGACCAAGTCAACGTTGATTCAATTACAGCTTAAAGCAACACGCGTTTGTAGACGTGACTGTACACACTGATCTGGAGGTCAGATTTAATGACGACGTTGAAATACAAAATAAGCTTTATTGTAATCCCTTTGATGTTAATTGAATGCAATGCCCCATACCAAGTAACTTGGAGCTGCATTGATGTAAGTGGCTTCACATACAATAACATAAACAAACTGTATCCGAGTTACTCCGAAGATCAGATGTGTACATATATGCATTCAAACGCTTGTCTAAATGATAACTCTTTGTGTGTGAAGAAAAATCATATATCTTAAAAATGTATATACATCTGTTTTGGATAGAAAGTATTGTTACTTGGGTAGCAAACATCTGTGGGTATGTGTTCTGTCTTGAACTCTGCCAGCAGCTAGTTCTCAAAATAATGACTTGTCACATATACGTCAGGGTAATAACAGAATCGATGTAATGTTGAAATTCGTTTTATTGAAAACAGGACATAAATCGGCGTCATACACAAAGTAACATTATTGTAAAATATATTACAACAGTAACAATCGTTAACAACCACTTCAAACACATGATATACGATTGCATGCGCATCAGGATAATAATGTCCATTTGCAATTTCTTTACAAAAAAACAATGCATGAACCATCATGGACATAGTAACATGCTAAGATTGTAACAATATTACAACAGTAACAATCAACAACAAAACATATTAAGTGCCTCAATCGTGGAAGAATATAACAAAGGCCAAATAGCACACCAACTAGGTTTAAAACTGCAAACAGGCCATTAGATGAGACTCTGGTAGACACTGCTGACCGAAAGAGGGAGAAGACATGCTTCGAGCACTCATCCTTTGCCTACTTCTTCCCATCTTTTTCTGGCCTGCGGTCCCTGACTTGGATCGTGCCCGAAACTTCTTCAAATCGTCAACGTGGTCAGCGTGCAGCATGGGAACGTAGGTCTGGGGTTCACACATATCCTGCAAAGAAACAAACAAGAGATATTAAAATCTACCTTTAGCGAATTCAGTCACGTGCCGCCTCCGTACAAGATACAAAGTATATGCCAGAGTGGGCTATTAAGGTTGTCCATATGAATGTGAATAAATTGATATGCAGCCAACCTACCTTGTGCTCAGCGAAGAAGGTCTTGTATCCTGAATGTAGGAGGTACACCTCGGGATAATGCAACTGTGGGTAACGGTGACTGTTGGCTTTCCTGTCTTCGCTTCTCAAATGGCGCATCCTGTATAAAGATAATAAAGATATAACATAAAATTTATGACGACAAAGGGACGACATCATACATCCAAGAATACATACACAAATATTCAAATAATGATCCACAACTTCTTACATTAATTATAGTGTTTAAGATAATACAATAAGTTAGCAAAAGTACGATGTCTCATAGACATAATGCAATATGAGATTGCTAAACAACCTACATTTTGGGACCTCTTTCAGATGAGAATTCACAGTGGAAAATGAGAACTGTCGGTTGGCTAGCAGGACGTTGAACAAGCTCGGAAATGCCTTCCTCTGTGTATATGTTGGTTGCACCTTGGATGTGTCCTCCCTCGAATTCGTAGGGGTACCTGCAGTCAACGATCTGATACTCGCTAATCTCTGGAAAGTGGCCTTTCATAAGCTGTTGAACCTGAAAATATACAAGAAGACAAACCATAAGAAAAATGCATAAAATGTTTTTCACCCTAATTTATCATGAAGTTATTAAACTGTCCATATTTTTGTATATTATCATTGTTGTTTCCAGATAAATGCAATATTGTCATACATACCGTTAAAGGAGTAACAGTCTTCAAATCTCTGTGGTTTCTCGTCTCCACAGTTGGAAGGGAATATACTCTTGAGCCATCACCAACCAGGTTTTTCTCAACAGCTTGTAACCTTTCTACGGCGGATCGAGTTCTCTCTTCTTCATCATCAGAATCCCCATCCCAGGATATCAGCCCCTGTCGTGAACGCTTGAGGGGTGAATCTTCATGGTCATCCACATCCTCGCGCTGCCTTTTGGAAGAGAATAGTGAACGTCTGGCAAGGGATCCACACAGAGAAACGGGGCTACCATCCGTGGAAATCTGAAATAGAATAATAAATCCATCAAACTCACAATTTACCAATCAAGAATAAAACGAATGCTGTATCGAAATGACCTCCTGATCATTAGGTCAAACGTGTCAGTAACTCACTAGAGTATTACAATCAAATATTTACTAAGTATTACATTCCAATATTAAAGACCAAGAATACCCACCTCTGATAACGAGTCGGGTGACCCAAAACCACTGTCACTTGATTCGGAGTCGCTGTTTCTCCAGGCACATGGGCTGTCAAAGAGTAAGGTCTTCAGGTCGCTGAAGCTGATGTCAGCCTCGGAAGTTACACTCAAAGAGAAACTAGGGGAAGACATTCTTCTTGTATTGGAGGACTAGGAAGAAAATGCAATGCAACTGGTAGACGCTGGATATAATGGTCAGTCTCCCGAGGGCGCTTGCTTATAAGCTGTTTCCTAATGAAGCCAGAGATGATCTCTTGATTGGATTAGTGTGAGCTCATTTCACAGTGAGGTGACTGGTTGAGTGACAGAGACCAAGTCAACGTTGATTCAATTACAGCTTAAAGCAACACGCGTTTGTAGACGTGACTGTACACACTGATCTGGAGGTCAGATTTAATGACGACGTTGAAATACAAAATAAGCTTTATTGTAATCCCTTTGATGTTAATTGAATGCAATGCCCCATACCAAGTAACTTGGAGCTGCATTGATGTAAGTGGCTTCACATACAATAACATAAACAAACTGTATCCGAGTTACTCCGAAGATCAGATGTGTACATATATGCATTCAAACGCTTGTCTAAATGATAACTCTTTGTGTGTGAAGAAAAATCATATATCTTAAAAATATATATACATCTGTTTTGGATAGAAAGTATTGTTACTTGGGTAGCAAACATCTGTGGGTATGTGTTCTGTCTTGAACTCTGCCAGCAGCTAGTTCTCAAAATAATGACTTGTCACATATACGTCTGGGTAATAACAGAATCGATGTAATGTTGAAATTCGTTTTATTGAAAACAGGACATAAATCGGCGTCATACACAAAGTAACATTATTGTAAAATATATTACAACAGTAACAATCGTTAACAACCACTTCAAACACATGATATACGATTGCATGCGCATCAGGATAATAATGTCCATTTGCAATTTCTTTACAAAAAAACAATGCATGAACCATCATGGACATAGTAACATGCTAAGATTGTAACAATATTACAACAGTAACAATCAACAACAAAACATATTAAGTGCCTCAATCGTGGAAGAATATAACAAAGGCCAAATAGCACACCAACTAGGTTTAAAACTGCAAACAGGCCATTAGATGAGACTCTGGTAGACACTGCTGACCGAAAGAGGGAGAAGACATGCTTCGAGCACTCATCCTTTGCCTACTTCTTCCCATCTTTTTCTGGCCTGCGGTCCCTGACTTGGATCGTGCCCGAAACTTCTTCAAATCGTCAACGTGGTCAGCGTGCAGCATGGGAACGTAGGTCTGGGGTTCACACATATCCTGCAAAGAAACAAACAAGAGATATTAAAATCTACCTTTAGCGAATTCAGTCACGTGCCGTCTCCGTACAAGATACAAAGTATATGCCAGAGTGGGCTATTAAGGTTGTCCATATGAATGTGAATAAATTGATATGCAGCCAACCTACCTTGTGCTCAGCGAAGAAGGTCTTGTATCCTGAATGTAGGAGGTACACCTCGGGATAATGCAACTGTGGGTAACGGTGACTGTTGGCTTTCCTGTCTTCGCTTCTCAAATGGCGCATCCTGTATAAAGATAATAAAGATATAAAATAAAATTTATGACGACAAAGGGACGACATCATACATCCAAGAATACATACACAAATATTCAAATAATGATCCACAACTTCTTACAAATTATAGTGTTTAAGATAATACAATAAGTTAGCAAAAGTACGATGTCTCATAGACATAATGCAATATGAGATTGCTAAACAACCTACATTTTGGGACCTCTTTCAGATGAGAATTCACAGTGGAAAATGAGAACTGTCGGTTGGCTAGCAGGACGTTGAACAAGCTCGGAAATGCCTTCCTCTGTGTATATGTTGGTTGCACCTTGGATGTGTCCTCCCTCGAATTCGTAGGGGTACCTGCAGTCAACGATCTGATACTCGCTAATCTCTGGAAAGTGGCCTTTCATAAGCTGTTGAACCTGAAAATATACAAGAAGACAAACCATAAGAAAAATGCATAAAATGTTTTTCACCCTAATTTATCATGAAGTTATTAAACTGTCCATATTTTTGTATATTCTCATTGTTGTTTCCAGATAAATGCAATATTGTCATACATACCGTTAAAGGAGTAACAGTCTTCAAATCTCTGTGGTTTCTCGTCTCCACAGTTGGAAGGGAATATACTCTTGAGCCATCACCAACCAGGTTTTTCTCAACAGCTTGTAACCTTTCTACGGCGGATCGAGTTCTCTCTTCTTCATCATCAGAATCCCCATCCCAGGATATCAGCCCCTGTCGTGAACGCTTGAGGGGTGAATCTTCATGGTCATCCACATCCTCGCGCTGCCTTTTGGAAGAGAATAGTGAACGTCTGGCAAGGGATCCACACAGAGAAACGGGGCTACCATCCGTGGAAATCTGAAATAGAATCATAAATTCATCAAACTCACAATTTACCAATCAAGAATAAAACGAATGCTGTATCGAAATGACCTCCTGATCATTAGGTCAAACGTGTCAGTAACTCACTAGAGTATTACAATCAAATATTTACTAAGTAATACATTCCAATATTAAAGACCAAGAATATCCACCTCTGATAACGAGTCGGGTGACCCAAAACCACTGTCACTTGATTCGGAGTCGCTGTTTCTCCAGGCACATGGGCTGTCAAAGAGTAAGGTCTTCAGGTCGCTGAAGCTGATGTCAGCCTCGGAAGTTACACTCAAAGAGAAACTAGGGGAAGACATTCTTCTTGTATTGGAGGACTAGGAAGAAAATGCAATGCAACTGGTAGACGCTGGATATAATGGTCAGTCTCCCGAGGGCGCTTGCTTATAAGCTGTTTCCTAATGAAGCCAGAGATGATCTCTTGATTGGATTAGTGTGAGCTCATTTCACAGTGAGGTGACTGGTTGAGTGACAGAGACCAAGTCAACGTTGATTCAATTACAGCTTAAAGCAACACGCGTTTGTAGACGTGACTGTACACACTGATCTGGAGGTCAGATTTAATGACGACGTTGAAATACAAAATAAGCTTTATTGTAATCCCTTTGATGTTAATTGAATGCAATGCCCCATACCAAGTAACTTGGAGCTGCATTGATGTAAGTGGCTTCACATACAATAACATAAACAAACTGTATCCGAGTTACTCCGAAGATCAGATGTGTACATATATGCATTCAAACGCTTGTCTAAATGATAACTCTTTGTGTGTGAAGAAAAATCATATATCTTAAAAATGTATATACATCTGTTTTGGATAGAAAGTATTGTTACTTGGGTAGCAAACATCTGTGGGTATGTGTTCTGTCTTGAACTCTGCCAGCAGCTAGTTCTCAAAATAATGACTTGTCACATATACGTCAGGGTAATAACAGAATCGATGTAATGTTGAAATTCGTTTTATTGAAAACAGGACATAAATCGGCGTCATACACAAAGTAACATTATTGTAAAATATATTACAACAGTAACAATCGTTAACAACCACTTCAAACACATGATATACGATTGCATGCGCATCAGGATAATAATGTCCATTTGCAATTTCTTTACAAAAAAACAATGCATGAACCATCATGGACATAGTAACATGCTAAGATTGTAACAATATTACAACAGTAACAATCAACAACAAAACATATTAAGTGCCTCAATCGTGGAAGAATATAACAAAGGCCAAATAGCACACCAACTAGGTTTAAAACTGCAAACAGGCCATTAGATGAGACTCTGGTAGACACTGCTGACCGAAAGAGGGAGAAGACATGCTTCGAGCACTCATCCTTTGCCTACTTCTTCCCATCTTTTTCTGGCCTGCGGTCCCTGACTTGGATCGTGCCCGAAACTTCTTCAAATCGTCAACGTGGTCAGCGTGCAGCATGGGAACGTAGGTCTGGGGTTCACACATATCCTGCAAAGAAACAAACAAGAGATATTAAAATCTACCTTTAGCGAATTCAGTCACGTGCCGCCTCCGTACAAGATACAAAGTATATGCCAGAGTGGGCTATTAAGGTTGTCCATATGAATGTGAATAAATTGATATGCAGCCAACCTACCTTGTGCTCAGCGAAGAAGGTCTTGTATCCTGAATGTAGGAGGTACACCTCGGGATAATGCAACTGTGGGTAACGGTGACTGTTGGCTTTCCTGTCTTCGCTTCTCAAATGGCGCATCCTGTATAAAGATAATAAAGATATAACATAAAATTTATGACGACAAAGGGACGACATCATACATCCAAGAATACATACACAAATATTCAAATAATGATCCACAACTTCTTACATTAATTATAGTGTTTAAGATAATACAATAAGTTAGCAAAAGTACGATGTCTCATAGACATAATGCAATATGAGATTGCTAAACAACCTACATTTTGGGACCTCTTTCAGATGAGAATTCACAGTGGAAAATGAGAACTGTCGGTTGGCTAGCAGGACGTTGAACAAGCTCGGAAATGCCTTCCTCTGTGTATATGTTGGTTGCACCTTGGATGTGTCCTCCCTCGAATTCGTAGGGGTACCTGCAGTCAACGATCTGATACTCGCTAATCTCTGGAAAGTGGCCTTTCATAAGCTGTTGAACCTGAAAATATACAAGAAGACAAACCATAAGAAAAATGCATAAAATGTTTTTCACCCTAATTTATCATGAAGTTATTAAACTGTCCATATTTTTGTATATTATCATTGTTGTTTCCAGATAAATGCAATATTGTCATACATACCGTTAAAGGAGTAACAGTCTTCAAATCTCTGTGGTTTCTCGTCTCCACAGTTGGAAGGGAATATACTCTTGAGCCATCACCAACCAGGTTTTTCTCAACAGCTTGTAACCTTTCTACGGCGGATCGAGTTCTCTCTTCTTCATCATCAGAATCCCCATCCCAGGATATCAGCCCCTGTCGTGAACGCTTGAGGGGTGAATCTTCATGGTCATCCACATCCTCGCGCTGCCTTTTGGAAGAGAATAGTGAACGTCTGGCAAGGGATCCACACAGAGAAACGGGGCTACCATCCGTGGAAATCTGAAATAGAATAATAAATCCATCAAACTCACAATTTACCAATCAAGAATAAAACGAATGCTGTATCGAAATGACCTCCTGATCATTAGGTCAAACGTGTCAGTAACTCACTAGAGTATTACAATCAAATATTTACTAAGTATTACATTCCAATATTAAAGACCAAGAATACCCACCTCTGATAACGAGTCGGGTGACCCAAAACCACTGTCACTTGATTCGGAGTCGCTGTTTCTCCAGGCACATGGGCTGTCAAAGAGTAAGGTCTTCAGGTCGCTGAAGCTGATGTCAGCCTCGGAAGTTACACTCAAAGAGAAACTAGGGGAAGACATTCTTCTTGTATTGGAGGACTAGGAAGAAAATGCAATGCAACTGGTAGACGCTGGATATAATGGTCAGTCTCCCGAGGGCGCTTGCTTATAAGCTGTTTCCTAATGAAGCCAGAGATGATCTCTTGATTGGATTAGTGTGAGCTCATTTCACAGTGAGGTGACTGGTTGAGTGACAGAGACCAAGTCAACGTTGATTCAATTACAGCTTAAAGCAACACGCGTTTGTAGACGTGACTGTACACACTGATCTGGAGGTCAGATTTAATGACGACGTTGAAATACAAAATAAGCTTTATTGTAATCCCTTTGATGTTAATTGAATGCAATGCCCCATACCAAGTAACTTGGAGCTGCATTGATGTAAGTGGCTTCACATACAATAACATAAACAAACTGTATCCGAGTTACTCCGAAGATCAGATGTGTACATATATGCATTCAAACGCTTGTCTAAATGATAACTCTTTGTGTGTGAAGAAAAATCATATATCTTAAAAATATATATACATCTGTTTTGGATAGAAAGTATTGTTACTTGGGTAGCAAACATCTGTGGGTATGTGTTCTGTCTTGAACTCTGCCAGCAGCTAGTTCTCAAAATAATGACTTGTCACATATACGTCTGGGTAATAACAGAATCGATGTAATGTTGAAATTCGTTTTATTGAAAACAGGACATAAATCGGCGTCATACACAAAGTAACATTATTGTAAAATATATTACAACAGTAACAATCGTTAACAACCACTTCAAACACATGATATACGATTGCATGCGCATCAGGATAATAATGTCCATTTGCAATTTCTTTACAAAAAAACAATGCATGAACCATCATGGACATAGTAACATGCTAAGATTGTAACAATATTACAACAGTAACAATCAACAACAAAACATATTAAGTGCCTCAATCGTGGAAGAATATAACAAAGGCCAAATAGCACACCAACTAGGTTTAAAACTGCAAACAGGCCATTAGATGAGACTCTGGTAGACACTGCTGACCGAAAGAGGGAGAAGACATGCTTCGAGCACTCATCCTTTGCCTACTTCTTCCCATCTTTTTCTGGCCTGCGGTCCCTGACTTGGATCGTGCCCGAAACTTCTTCAAATCGTCAACGTGGTCAGCGTGCAGCATGGGAACGTAGGTCTGGGGTTCACACATATCCTGCAAAGAAACAAACAAGAGATATTAAAATCTACCTTTAGCGAATTCAGTCACGTGCCGTCTCCGTACAAGATACAAAGTATATGCCAGAGTGGGCTATTAAGGTTGTCCATATGAATGTGAATAAATTGATATGCAGCCAACCTACCTTGTGCTCAGCGAAGAAGGTCTTGTATCCTGAATGTAGGAGGTACACCTCGGGATAATGCAACTGTGGGTAACGGTGACTGTTGGCTTTCCTGTCTTCGCTTCTCAAATGGCGCATCCTGTATAAAGATAATAAAGATATAAAATAAAATTTATGACGACAAAGGGACGACATCATACATCCAAGAATACATACACAAATATTCAAATAATGATCCACAACTTCTTACAAATTATAGTGTTTAAGATAATACAATAAGTTAGCAAAAGTACGATGTCTCATAGACATAATGCAATATGAGATTGCTAAACAACCTACATTTTGGGACCTCTTTCAGATGAGAATTCACAGTGGAAAATGAGAACTGTCGGTTGGCTAGCAGGACGTTGAACAAGCTCGGAAATGCCTTCCTCTGTGTATATGTTGGTTGCACCTTGGATGTGTCCTCCCTCGAATTCGTAGGGGTACCTGCAGTCAACGATCTGATACTCGCTAATCTCTGGAAAGTGGCCTTTCATAAGCTGTTGAACCTGAAAATATACAAGAAGACAAACCATAAGAAAAATGCATAAAATGTTTTTCACCCTAATTTATCATGAAGTTATTAAACTGTCCATATTTTTGTATATTCTCATTGTTGTTTCCAGATAAATGCAATATTGTCATACATACCGTTAAAGGAGTAACAGTCTTCAAATCTCTGTGGTTTCTCGTCTCCACAGTTGGAAGGGAATATACTCTTGAGCCATCACCAACCAGGTTTTTCTCAACAGCTTGTAACCTTTCTACGGCGGATCGAGTTCTCTCTTCTTCATCATCAGAATCCCCATCCCAGGATATCAGCCCCTGTCGTGAACGCTTGAGGGGTGAATCTTCATGGTCATCCACATCCTCGCGCTGCCTTTTGGAAGAGAATAGTGAACGTCTGGCAAGGGATCCACACAGAGAAACGGGGCTACCATCCGTGGAAATCTGAAATAGAATCATAAATTCATCAAACTCACAATTTACCAATCAAGAATAAAACGAATGCTGTATCGAAATGACCTCCTGATCATTAGGTCAAACGTGTCAGTAACTCACTAGAGTATTACAATCAAATATTTACTAAGTAATACATTCCAATATTAAAGACCAAGAATATCCACCTCTGATAACGAGTCGGGTGACCCAAAACCACTGTCACTTGATTCGGAGTCGCTGTTTCTCCAGGCACATGGGCTGTCAAAGAGTAAGGTCTTCAGGTCGCTGAAGCTGATGTCAGCCTCGGAAGTTACACTCAAAGAGAAACTAGGGGAAGACATTCTTCTTGTATTGGAGGACTAGGAAGAAAATGCAATGCAACTGGTAGACGCTGGATATAATGGTCAGTCTCCCGAGGGCGCTTGCTTATAAGCTGTTTCCTAATGAAGCCAGAGATGATCTCTTGATTGGATTAGTGTGAGCTCATTTCACAGTGAGGTGACTGGTTGAGTGACAGAGACCAAGTCAACGTTGATTCAATTACAGCTTAAAGCAACACGCGTTTGTAGACGTGACTGTACACACTGATCTGGAGGTCAGATTTAATGACGACGTTGAAATACAAAATAAGCTTTATTGTAATCCCTTTGATGTTAATTGAATGCAATGCCCCATACCAAGTAACTTGGAGCTGCATTGATGTAAGTGGCTTCACATACAATAACATAAACAAACTGTATCCGAGTTACTCCGAAGATCAGATGTGTACATATATGCATTCAAACGCTTGTCTAAATGATAACTCTTTGTGTGTGAAGAAAAATCATATATCTTAAAAATGTATATACATCTGTTTTGGATAGAAAGTATTGTTACTTGGGTAGCAAACATCTGTGGGTATGTGTTCTGTCTTGAACTCTGCCAGCAGCTAGTTCTCAAAATAATGACTTGTCACATATACGTCAGGGTAATAACAGAATCGATGTAATGTTGAAATTCGTTTTATTGAAAACAGGACATAAATCGGCGTCATACACAAAGTAACATTATTGTAAAATATATTACAACAGTAACAATCGTTAACAACCACTTCAAACACATGATATACGATTGCATGCGCATCAGGATAATAATGTCCATTTGCAATTTCTTTACAAAAAAACAATGCATGAACCATCATGGACATAGTAACATGCTAAGATTGTAACAATATTACAACAGTAACAATCAACAACAAAACATATTAAGTGCCTCAATCGTGGAAGAATATAACAAAGGCCAAATAGCACACCAACTAGGTTTAAAACTGCAAACAGGCCATTAGATGAGACTCTGGTAGACACTGCTGACCGAAAGAGGGAGAAGACATGCTTCGAGCACTCATCCTTTGCCTACTTCTTCCCATCTTTTTCTGGCCTGCGGTCCCTGACTTGGATCGTGCCCGAAACTTCTTCAAATCGTCAACGTGGTCAGCGTGCAGCATGGGAACGTAGGTCTGGGGTTCACACATATCCTGCAAAGAAACAAACAAGAGATATTAAAATCTACCTTTAGCGAATTCAGTCACGTGCCGTCTCCGTACAAGATACAAAGTATATGCCAGAGTGGGCTATTAAGGTTGTCCATATGAATGTGAATAAATTGATATGCAGCCAACCTACCTTGTGCTCAGCGAAGAAGGTCTTGTATCCTGAATGTAGGAGGTACACCTCGGGATAATGCAACTGGGGGGAACGGTGACTGTTGGCTTTCCTGTCTTCGCTTCTCAAATGGCGCATCCTGTATAAAGATAATAAAGATATAACATAAAATTTATGACGACAAAGGGACGACATCATACATCCAAGAATACATACACAAATATTCAAATAATGATCCACAACTTCTTACATTAATTATAGTGTTTAAGATAATACAATAAGTTAGCAAAAGTACGATGTCTCATAGACATAATGCAATATGAGATTGCTAAACAACCTACATTTTGGGACCTCTTTCAGATGAGAATTCACAGTGGAAAATGAGAACTGTCGGTTGGCTAGCAGGACGTTGAACAAGCTCGGAAATGCCTTCCTCTGTGTATATGTTGGTTGCACCTTGGATGTGTCCTCCCTCGAATTCGTAGGGGTACCTGCAGTCAACGATCTGATACTCGCTAATCTCTGGAAAGTGGCCTTTCATAAGCTGTTGAACCTGAAAATATACAAGAAGACAAACCATAAGAAAAATGCATAAAATGTTTTTCACCCTAATTTATCATGAAGTTATTAAACTGTCCATATTTTTGTATATTATCATTGTTGTTTCCAGATAAATGCAATATTGTCATACATACCGTTAAAGGAGTAACAGTCTTCAAATCTCTGTGGTTTCTCGTCTCCACAGTTGGAAGGGAATATACTCTTGAGCCATCACCAACCAGGTTTTTCTCAACAGCTTGTAACCTTTCTACGGCGGATCGAGTTCTCTCTTCTTCATCATCAGAATCCCCATCCCAGGATATCAGCCCCTGTCGTGAACGCTTGAGGGGTGAATCTTCATGGTCATCCACATCCTCGCGCTGCCTTTTGGAAGAGAATAGTGAACGTCTGGCAAGGGATCCACACAGAGAAACGGGGCTACCATCCGTGGAAATCTGAAATAGAATAATAAATCCATCAAACTCACAATTTACCAATCAAGAATAAAACGAATGCTGTATCGAAATGACCTCCTGATCATTAGGTCAAACGTGTCAGTAACTCACTAGAGTATTACAATCAAATATTTACTAAGTATTACATTCCAATATTAAAGACCAAGAATACCCACCTCTGATAACGAGTCGGGTGACCCAAAACCACTGTCACTTGATTCGGAGTCGCTGTTTCTCCAGGCACATGGGCTGTCAAAGAGTAAGGTCTTCAGGTCGCTGAAGCTGATGTCAGCCTCGGAAGTTACACTCAAAGAGAAACTAGGGGAAGACATTCTTCTTGTATTGGAGGACTAGGAAGAAAATACAATGCAACTGGTAGACGCTGGATATAATGGTCAGTCTCCCGAGGGCGCTTGCTTATAAGCTGTTTCCTAATGAAGCCAGAGATGATCTCTTGATTGGATTAGTGTGAGCTCATTTCACAGTGAGGTGACTGGTTGAGTGACAGAGACCAAGTCAACGTTGATTCAATTACAGCTTAAAGCAACACGCGTTTGTAGACGTGACTGTACACACTGATCTGGAGGTCAGATTTAATGACGACGTTGAAATACAAAATAAGCTTTATTGTAATCCCTTTGATGTTAATTGAATGCAATGCCCCATACCAAGTAACTTGGAGCTGCATTGATGTAAGTGGCTTCACATACAATAACATAAACAAACTGTATCCGAGTTACTCCGAAGATCAGATGTGTACATATATGCATTCAAACGCTTGTCTAAATGATAACTCTTTGTGTGTGAAGAAAAATCATATATCTTAAAAATATATATACATCTGTTTTGGATAGAAAGTATTGTTACTTGGGTAGCAAACATCTGTGGGTATGTGTTCTGTCTTGAACTCTGCCAGCAGCTAGTTCTCAAAATAATGACTTGTCACATATACGTCAGGGTAATAACAGAATCGATGTAATGTTGAAATTCGTTTTATTGAAAACAGGACATAAATCGGCGTCATACACAAAGTAACATTATTGTAAAATATATTACAACAGTAACAATCGTTAACAACCACTTCAAACACATGATATACGATTGCATGCGCATCAGGATAATAATGTCCATTTGCAATTTCTTTACAAAAAAACAATGCATGAACCATCATGGACATAGTAACATGCTAAGATTGTAACAATATTACAACAGTAACAATCAACAACAAAACATATTAAGTGCCTCAATCGTGGAAGAATATAACAAAGGCCAAATAGCACACCAACTAGGTTTAAAACTGCAAACAGGCCATTAGATGAGACTCTGGTAGACACTGCTGACCGAAAGAGGGAGAAGACATGCTTCGAGCACTCATCCTTTGCCTACTTCTTCCCATCTTTTTCTGGCCTGCGGTCCCTGACTTGGATCGTGCCCGAAACTTCTTCAAATCGTCAACGTGGTCAGCGTGCAGCATGGGAACGTAGGTCTGGGGTTCACACATATCCTGCAAAGAAACAAACAAGAGATATTAAAATCTACCTTTAGCGAATTCAGTCACGTGCCGTCTCCGTACAAGATACAAAGTATATGCCAGAGTGGGCTATTAAGGTTGTCCATATGAATGTGAATAAATTGATATGCAGCCAACCTACCTTGTGCTCAGCGAAGAAGGTCTTGTATCCTGAATGTAGGAGGTACACCTCGGGATAATGCAACTGTGGGTAACGGTGACTGTTGGCTTTCCTGTCTTCGCTTCTCAAATGGCGCATCCTGTATAAAGATAATAAAGATATAACATAAAATTTATGACGACAAAGGGACGACATCATACATCCAAGAATACATACACAAATATTCAAATAATGATCCACAACTTCTTACATTAATTATAGTGTTTAAGATAATACAATAAGTTAGCAAAAGTACGATGTCTCATAGACATAATGCAATATGAGATTGCTAAACAACCTACATTTTGGGACCTCTTTCAGATGAGAATTCACAGTGGAAAATGAGAACTGTCGGTTGGCTAGCAGGACGTTGAACAAGCTCGGAAATGCCTTCCTCTGTGTATATGTTGGTTGCACCTTGGATGTGTCCTCCCTCGAATTCGTAGGGGTACCTGCAGTCAACGATCTGATACTCGCTAATCTCTGGAAAGTGGCCTTTCATAAGCTGTTGAACCTGAAAATATACAAGAAGACAAACCATAAGAAAAATGCATAAAATGTTTTTCACCCTAATTTATCATGAAGTTATTAAACTGTCCATATTTTTGTATATTCTCATTGTTGTTTCCAGATAAATGCAATATTGTCATACATACCGTTAAAGGAGTAACAGTCTTCAAATCTCTGTGGTTTCTCGTCTCCACAGTTGGAAGGGAATATACTCTTGAGCCATCACCAACCAGGTTTTTCTCAACAGCTTGTAACCTTTCTACGGCGGATCGAGTTCTCTCTTCTTCATCATCAGAATCCCCATCCCAGGATATCAGCCCCTGTCGTGAACGCTTGAGGGGTGAATCTTCATGGTCATCCACATCCTCGCGCTGCCTTTTGGAAGAGAATAGTGAACGTCTGGCAAGGGATCCACACAGAGAAACGGGGCTACCATCCGTGGAAATCTGAAATAGAATAATAAATCCATCAAACTCACAATTTACCAATCAAGAATAAAACGAATGCTGTATCGAAATGACCTCCTGATCATTAGGTCAAACGTGTCAGTAACTCACTAGAGTATTACAATCAAATATTTACTAAGTATTACATTCCAATATTAAAGACCAAGAATACCCACCTCTGATAACGAGTCGGGTGACCCAAAACCACTGTCACTTGATTCGGAGTCGCTGTTTCTCCAGGCACATGGGCTGTCAAAGAGTAAGGTCTTCAGGTCGCTGAAGCTGATGTCAGCCTCGGAAGTTACACTCAAAGAGAAACTAGGGGAAGACATTCTTCTTGTATTGGAGGACTAGGAAGAAAATGCAATGCAACTGGTAGACGCTGGATATAATGGTCAGTCTCCCGAGGGCGCTTGCTTATAAGCTGTTTCCTAATGAAGCCAGAGATGATCTCTTGATTGGATTAGTGTGAGCTCATTTCACAGTGAGGTGACTGGTTGAGTGACAGAGACCAAGTCAACGTTGATTCAATTACAGCTTAAAGCAACACGCGTTTGTAGACGTGACTGTACACACTGATCTGGAGGTCAGATTTAATGACGACGTTGAAATACAAAATAAGCTTTATTGTAATCCCTTTGATGTTAATTGAATGCAATGCCCCATACCAAGTAACTTGGAGCTGCATTGATGTAAGTGGCTTCACATACAATAACATAAACAAACTGTATCCGAGTTACTCCGAAGATCAGATGTGTACATATATGCATTCAAACGCTTGTCTAAATGATAACTCTTTGTGTGTGAAGAAAAATCATATATCTTAAAAATATATATACATCTGTTTTGGATAGAAAGTATTGTTACTTGGGTAGCAAACATCTGTGGGTATGTGTTCTGTCTTGAACTCTGCCAGCAGCTAGTTCTCAAAATAATGACTTGTCACATATACGTCTGGGTAATAACAGAATCGATGTAATGTTGAAATTCGTTTTATTGAAAACAGGACATAAATCGGCGTCATACACAAAGTAACATTATTGTAAAATATATTACAACAGTAACAATCGTTAACAACCACTTCAAACACATGATATACGATTGCATGCGCATCAGGATAATAATGTCCATTTGCAATTTCTTTACAAAAAAACAATGCATGAACCATCATGGACATAGTAACATGCTAAGATTGTAACAATATTACAACAGTAACAATCAACAACAAAACATATTAAGTGCCTCAATCGTGGAAGAATATAACAAAGGCCAAATAGCACACCAACTAGGTTTAAAACTGCAAACAGGCCATTAGATGAGACTCTGGTAGACACTGCTGACCGAAAGAGGGAGAAGACATGCTTCGAGCACTCATCCTTTGCCTACTTCTTCCCATCTTTTTCTGGCCTGCGGTCCCTGACTTGGATCGTGCCCGAAACTTCTTCAAATCGTCAACGTGGTCAGCGTGCAGCATGGGAACGTAGGTCTGGGGTTCACACATATCCTGCAAAGAAACAAACAAGAGATATTAAACTCTACCTTTAGCGAATTCAGTCACGTGCCGTCTCCGTACAAGATACAAAGTATATGCCAGAGTGGGCTATTAAGGTTGTCCATATGAATGTGAATAAATTGATATGCAGCCAACCTACCTTGTGCTCAGCGAAGAAGGTCTTGTATCCTGAATGTAGGAGGTACACCTCGGGATAATGCAACTGTGGGTAACGGTGACTGTTGGCTTTCCTGTCTTCGCTTCTCAAATGGCGCATCCTGTATAAAGATAATAAAGATATAAAATAAAATTTATGACGACAAAGGGACGACATCATACATCCAAGAATACATACACAAATATTCAAATAATGATCCACAACTTCTTACAAATTATAGTGTTTAAGATAATACAATAAGTTAGCAAAAGTACGATGTCTCATAGACATAATGCAATATGAGATTGCTAAACAACCTACATTTTGGGACCTCTTTCAGATGAGAATTCACAGTGGAAAATGAGAACTGTCGGTTGGCTAGCAGGACGTTGAACAAGCTCGGAAATGCCTTCCTCTGTGTATATGTTGGTTGCACCTTGGATGTGTCCTCCCTCGAATTCGTAGGGGTACCTGCAGTCAACGATCTGATACTCGCTAATCTCTGGAAAGTGGCCTTTCATAAGCTGTTGAACCTGAAAATATACAAGAAGACAAACCATAAGAAAAATGCATAAAATGTTTTTCACCCTAATTTATCATGAAGTTATTAAACTGTCCATATTTTTGTATATTCTCATTGTTGTTTCCAGATAAATGCAATATTGTCATACATACCGTTAAAGGAGTAACAGTCTTCAAATCTCTGTGATTTCTCGTCTCCACAGTTGGAAGGGAATGTACTCTTGAGCCATCACCAACCAGGTTTTTCTCAACAGCTTGTAACCTTTCTACGGCGGATCGAGTTCTCTCTTCTTCATCATCAGAATCCCCATCCCAGGATATCAGCCCCTGTCGTGAACGCTTGAGGGGTGAATCTTCATGGTCATCCACATCCTCGCGCTGCCTTTTGGAAGAGAATAGTGAACGTCTGGCAAGGGATCCACACAGAGAAACGGGGCTACCATCCGTGGAAATCTGAAATAGAATCATAAATTCATCAAACTCACAATTTACCAATCAAGAATAAAACGAATGCTGTATCGAAATGACCTCCTGATCATTAGGTCAAACGTGTCAGTAACTCACTAGAGTATTACAATCAAATATTTACTAAGTATTACATTCCAATATTAAAGACCAAGAATACCCACCTCTGATAACGAGTCGGGTGACCCCAAACCACTGTCACTTGATTCGGAGTCGCTGTTTCTCCAGGCACATGGGCTGTCAAAGAGTAAGGTCTTCAGGTCGCTGAAGCTGATGTCAGCCTCGGAAGTTACACTCAAAGAGAAACTAGGGGAAGACATTCTTCTTGTATTGGAGGACTAGGAAGAAAATGCAATGCAACTGGTAGACGCTGGATATAATGGTCAGTCTCCCGAGGGCGCTTGCTTATACGCTGTTTCCTAATGAAGCCAGAGATGATCTCTTGATTGGATTAGTGTGAGCTCATTTCACAGTGAGGTGACTGGTTGAGTGACAGAGACCAAGTCAACGTTGATTCAATTACAGCTTAAAGCAACACGCGTTTGTAGACGTGACTGTACACACTGATCTGGAGGTCAGATTTAATGACGACGTTGAAATACAAAATAAGCTTTATTGTAATCCCTTTGATGTTAATTGAATGCAATGCCCCATACCAAGTAACTTGGAGCTGCATTGATGTAAGTGGCTTCACATACAATAACATAAACAAACTGTATCCGAGTTACTCCGAAGATCAGATGTGTACATATATGCATTCAAACGCTTGTCTAAATGATAACTCTTTGTGTGTGAAGAAAAATCATATATCTTAAAAATATATATACATCTGTTTTGGATAGAAAGTATTGTTACTTGGGTAGCAAACATCTGTGGGTATGTGTTCTGTCTTGAACTCTGCCAGCAGCTAGTTCTCAAAATAATCACTTGTCACATATACGTCAGGGTAATAACAGAATCGATGTAATGTTGAAATTCGTTTTATTGAAAACAGGACATAAATCGGCGTCATACACAAAGTAACATTATTGTAAAATATATTACAACAGTAACAATCGTTAACAACCACTTCAAACACATGATATACGATTGCATGCGCATCAGGATAATAATGTCCATTTGCAATTTCTTTACAAAAAAACAATGCATGAACCATCATGGACATAGTAACATGCTAAGATTGTAACAATATTACAACAGTAACAATCAACAACAAAACATATTAAGTGCCTCAATCGTGGAAGAATATAACAAAGGCCAAATAGCACACCAACTAGGTTTAAAACTGCAAACAGGCCATTAGATGAGACTCTGGTAGACACTGCTGACCGAAAGAGGGAGAAGACATGCTTCGAGCACTCATCCTTTGCCTACTTCTTCCCATCTTTTTCTGGCCTGCGGTCCCTGACTTGGATCGTGCCCGAAACTTCTTCAAATCGTCAACGTGGTCAGCGTGCAGCATGGGAACGTAGGTCTGGGGTTCACACATATCCTGCAAAGAAACAAACAAGAGATATTAAACTCTACCTTTAGCGAATTCAGTCACGTGCCGTCTCCGTACAAGATACAAAGTATATGCCAGAGTGGGCTATTAAGGTTGTCCATATGAATGTGAATAAATTGATATGCAGCCAACCTACCTTGTGCTCAGCGAAGAAGGTCTTGTATCCTGAATGTAGGAGGTACACCTCGGGATAATGCAACTGTGGGTAACGGTGACTGTTGGCTTTCCTGTCTTCGCTTCTCAAATGGCGCATCCTGTATAAAGATAATAAAGATATAAAATAAAATTTATGACGACAAAGGGACGACATCATACATCCAAGAATACATACACAAATATTCAAATAATGATCCACAACTTCTTACAAATTATAGTGTTTAAGATAATACAATAAGTTAGCAAAAGTACGATGTCTCATAGACATAATGCAATATGAGATTGCTAAACAACCTACATTTTGGGACCTCTTTCAGATGAGAATTCACAGTGGAAAATGAGAACTGTCGGTTGGCTAGCAGGACGTTGAACAAGCTCGGAAATGCCTTCCTCTGTGTATATGTTGGTTGCACCTTGGATGTGTCCTCCCTCGAATTCGTAGGGGTACCTGCAGTCAACGATCTGATACTCGCTAATCTCTGGAAAGTGGCCTTTCATAAGCTGTTGAACCTGAAAATATACAAGAAGACAAACCATAAGAAAAATGCATAAAATGTTTTTCACCCTAATTTATCATGAAGTTATTAAACTGTCCATATTTTTGTATATTCTCATTGTTGTTTCCAGATAAATGCAATATTGTCATACATACCGTTAAAGGAGTAACAGTCTTCAAATCTCTGTGGTTTCTCGTCTCCACAGTTGGAAGGGAATATACTCTTGAGCCATCACCAACCAGGTTTTTCTCAACAGCTTGTAACCTTTCTACGGCGGATCGAGTTCTCTCTTCTTCATCATCAGAATCCCCATCCCAGGATATCAGCCCCTGTCGTGAACGCTTGAGGGGTGAATCTTCATGGTCATCCACATCCTCGCGCTGCCTTTTGGAAGAGAATAGTGAACGTCTGGCAAGGGATCCACACAGAGAAACGGGGCTACCATCCGTGGAAATCTGAAATAGAATCATAAATTCATCAAACTCACAATTTACCAATCAAGAATAAAACGAATGCTGTATCGAAATGACCTCCTGATCATTAGGTCAAACGTGTCAGTAACTCACTAGAGTATTACAATCAAATATTTACTAAGTATTACATTCCAATATTAAAGACCAAGAATACCCACCTCTGATAACGAGTCGGGTGACCCAAAACCACTGTCACTTGATTCGGAGTCGCTGTTTCTCCAGGCACATGGGCTGTCAAAGAGTAAGGTCTTCAGGTCGCTGAAGCTGATGTCAGCCTCGGAAGTTACACTCAAAGAGAAACTAGGGGAAGACATTCTTCTTGTATTGGAGGACTAGGAAGAAAATGCAATGCAACTGGTAGACGCTGGATATAATGGTCAGTCTCCCGAGGGCGCTTGCTTATAAGCTGTTTCCTAATGAAGCCAGAGATGATCTCTTGATTGGATTAGTGTGAGCTCATTTCACAGTGAGGTGACTGGTTGAGTGACAGAGACCAAGTCAACGTTGATTCAATTACAGCTTAAAGCAACACGCGTTTGTAGACGTGACTGTACACACTGATCTGGAGGTCAGATTTAATGACGACGTTGAAATACAAAATAAGCTTTATTGTAATCCCTTTGATGTTAATTGAATGCAATGCCCCATACCAAGTAACTTGGAGCTGCATTGATGTAAGTGGCTTCACATACAATAACATAAACAAACTGTATCCGAGTTACTCCGAAGATCAGATGTGTACATATATGCATTCAAACGCTTGTCTAAATGATAACTCTTTGTGTGTGAAGAAAAATCATATATCTTAAAAATGTATATACATCTGTTTTGGATAGAAAGTATTGTTACTTGGGTAGCAAACATCTGTGGGTATGTGTTCTGTCTTGAACTCTGCCAGCAGCTAGTTCTCAAAATAATCACTTGTCACATATACGTCAGGGTAATAACAGAATCGATGTAATGTTGAAATTCGTTTTATTGAAAACAGGACATAAATCGGCGTCATACACAAAGTAACATTATTGTAAAATATATTACAACAGTAACAATCGTTAACAACCACTTCAAACACATGATATACGATTGCATGCGCATCAGGATAATAATGTCCATTTGCAATTTCTTTACAAAAAAACAATGCATGAACCATCATGGACATAGTAACATGCTAAGATTGTAACAATATTACAACAGTAACAATCAACAACAAAACATATTAAGTGCCTCAATCGTGGAAGAATATAACAAAGGCCAAATAGCACACCAACTAGGTTTAAAACTGCAAACAGGCCATTAGATGAGACTCTGGTAGACACTGCTGACCGAAAGAGGGAGAAGACATGCTTCGAGCACTCATCCTTTGCCTACTTCTTCCCATCTTTTTCTGGCCTGCGGTCCCTGACTTGGATCGTGCCCGAAACTTCTTCAAATCGTCAACGTGGTCAGCGTGCAGCATGGGAACGTAGGTCTGGGGTTCACACATATCCTGCAAAGAAACAAACAAGAGATATTAAAATCTACCTTTAGCGAATTCAGTCACGTGCCGTCTCCGTACAAGATACAAAGTATATGCCAGAGTGGGCTATTAAGGTTGTCCATATGAATGTGAATAAATTGATATGCAGCCAACCTACCTTGTGCTCAGCGAAGAAGGTCTTGTATCCTGAATGTAGGAGGTACACCTCGGGATAATGCAACTGTGGGTAACGGTGACTGTTGGCTTTCCTGTCTTCGCTTCTCAAATGGCGCATCCTGTATAAAGATAATAAAGATATAAAATAAAATTTATGACGACAAAGGGACGACATCATACATCCAAGAATACATACACAAATATTCAAATAATGATCCACAACTTCTTACAAATTATAGTGTTTAAGATAATACAATAAGTTAGCAAAAGTACGATGTCTCATAGACATAATGCAATATGAGATTGCTAAACAACCTACATTTTGGGACCTCTTTCAGATGAGAATTCACAGTGGAAAATGAGAACTGTCGGTTGGCTAGCAGGACGTTGAACAAGCTCGGAAATGCCTTCCTCTGTGTATATGTTGGTTGCACCTTGGATGTGTCCTCCCTCGAATTCGTAGGGGTACCTGCAGTCAACGATCTGATACTCGCTAATCTCTGGAAAGTGGCCTTTCATAAGCTGTTGAACCTGAAAATATACAAGAAGACAAACCATAAGAAAAATGCATAAAATGTTTTTCACCCTAATTTATCATGAAGTTATTAAACTGTCCATATTTTTGTATATTCTCATTGTTGTTTCCAGATAAATGCAATATTGTCATACATACCGTTAAAGGAGTAACAGTCTTCAAATCTCTGTGGTTTCTCGTCTCCACAGTTGGAAGGGAATATACTCTTGAGCCATCACCAACCAGGTTTTTCTCAACAGCTTGTAACCTTTCTACGGCGGATCGAGTTCTCTCTTCTTCATCATCAGAATCCCCATCCCAGGATATCAGCCCCTGTCGTGAACGCTTGAGGGGTGAATCTTCATGGTCATCCACATCCTCGCGCTGCCTTTTGGAAGAGAATAGTGAACGTCTGGCAAGGGATCCACACAGAGAAACGGGGCTACCATCCGTGGAAATCTGAAATAGAATCATAAATTCATCAAACTCACAATTTACCAATCAAGAATAAAACGAATGCTGTATCGAAATGACCTCCTGATCATTAGGTCAAACGTGTCAGTAACTCACTAGAGTATTACAATCAAATATTTACTAAGTATTACATTCCAATATTAAAGACCAAGAATACCCACCTCTGATAACGAGTCGGGTGACCCAAAACCACTGTCACTTGATTCGGAGTCGCTGTTTCTCCAGGCACATGGGCTGTCAAAGAGTAAGGTCTTCAGGTCGCTGAAGCTGATGTCAGCCTCGGAAGTTACACTCAAAGAGAAACTAGGGGAAGACATTCTTCTTGTATTGGAGGACTAGGAAGAAAATGCAATGCAACTGGTAGACGCTGGATATAATGGTCAGTCTCCCGAGGGCGCTTGCTTATAAGCTGTTTCCTAATGAAGCCAGAGATGATCTCTTGATTGGATTAGTGTGAGCTCATTTCACAGTGAGGTGACTGGTTGAGTGACAGAGACCAAGTCAACGTTGATTCAATTACAGCTTAAAGCAACACGCGTTTGTAGACGTGACTGTACACACTGATCTGGAGGTCAGATTTAATGACGACGTTGAAATACAAAATAAGCTTTATTGTAATCCCTTTGATGTTAATTGAATGCAATGCCCCATACCAAGTAACTTGGAGCTGCATTGATGTAAGTGGCTTCACATACAATAACATAAACAAACTGTATCCGAGTTACTCCGAAGATCAGATGTGTACATATATGCATTCAAACGCTTGTCTAAATGATAACTCTTTGTGTGTGAAGAAAAATCATATATCTTAAAAATATATATACATCTGTTTTGGATAGAAAGTATTGTTACTTGGGTAGCAAACATCTGTGGGTATGTGTTCTGTCTTGAACTCTGCCAGCAGCTAGTTCTCAAAATAATGACTTGTCACATATACGTCAGGGTAATAACAGAATCGATGTAATGTTGAAATTCGTTTTATTGAAAACAGTACATAAATCGGCGTCATACACAAAGTAACATTATTGTAAAATATATTACAACAGTAACAATCGTTAACAACCACTTCAAACACATGATATACGATTGCATGCGCATCAGGATAATAATGTCCATTTGCAATTTCTTTACAAAAAAACAATGCATGAACCATCATGGACATAGTAACATGCTAAGATTGTAACAATATTACAACAGTAACAATCAACAACAAAACATATTAAGTGCCTCAATCGTGGAAGAATATAACAAAGGCCAAATAGCACACCAACTAGGTTTAAAACTGCAAACAGGCCATTAGATGAGACTCTGGTAGACACTGCTGACCGAAAGAGGGAGAAGACATGCTTCGAGCACTCATCCTTTGCCTACTTCTTCCCATCTTTTTCTGGCCTGCGGTCCCTGACTTGGATCGTGCCCGAAACTTCTTCAAATCGTCAACGTGGTCAGCGTGCAGCATGGGAACGTAGGTCTGGGGTTCACACATATCCTGCAAAGAAACAAACAAGAGATATTAAAATCTACCTTTAGCGAATTCAGTCACGTGCCGTCTCCGTACAAGATACAAAGTATATGCCAGAGTGGGCTATTAAGGTTGTCCATATGAATGTGAATAAATTGATATGCAGCCAACCTACCTTGTGCTCAGCGAAGAAGGTCTTGTATCCTGAATGTAGGAGGTACACCTCGGGATAATGCAACTGTGGGTAACGGTGACTGTTGGCTTTCCTGTCTTCGCTTCTCAAATGGCGCATCCTGTATAAAGATAATAAAGATATAAAATAAAATTTATGACGACAAAGGGACGACATCATACATCCAAGAATACATACACAAATATTCAAATAATGATCCACAACTTCTTACAAATTATAGTGTTTAAGATAATACAATAAGTTAGCAAAAGTACGATGTCTCATAGACATAATGCAATATGAGATTGCTAAACAACCTACATTTTGGGACCTCTTTCAGATGAGAATTCACAGTGGAAAATGAGAACTGTCGGTTGGCTAGCAGGACGTTGAACAAGCTCGGAAATGCCTTCCTCTGTGTATATGTTGGTTGCACCTTGGATGTGTCCTCCCTCGAATTCGTAGGGGTACCTGCAGTCAACGATCTGATACTCGCTAATCTCTGGAAAGTGGCCTTTCATAAGCTGTTGAACCTGAAAATATACAAGAAGACAAACCATAAGAAAAATGCATAAAATGTTTTTCACCCTAATTTATCATGAAGTTATTAAACTGTCCATATTTTTGTATATTCTCATTGTTGTTTCCAGATAAATGCAATATTGTCATACATACCGTTAAAGGAGTAACAGTCTTCAAATCTCTGTGATTTCTCGTCTCCACAGTTGGAAGGGAATGTACTCTTGAGCCATCACCAACCAGGTTTTTCTCAACAGCTTGTAACCTTTCTACGGCGGATCGAGTTCTCTCTTCTTCATCATCAGAATCCCCATCCCAGGATATCAGCCCCTGTCGTGAACGCTTGAGGGGTGAATCTTCATGGTCATCCACATCCTCGCGCTGCCTTTTGGAAGAGAATAGTGAACGTCTGGCAAGGGATCCACACAGAGAAACGGGGCTACCATCCGTGGAAATCTGAAATAGAATCATAAATTCATCAAACTCACAATTTACCAATCAAGAATAAAACGAATGCTGTATCGAAATGACCTCCTGATCATTAGGTCAAACGTGTCAGTAACTCACTAGAGTATTACAATCAAATATTTACTAAGTATTACATTCAAATATTAAAGACCAAGAATACCCACCTCTGATAACGAGTCGGGTGACCCAAAACCACTGTCACTTGATTCGGAGTCGCTGTTTCTCCAGGCACATGGGCTGTCAAAGAGTAAGGTCTTCAGGTCGCTGAAGCTGATGTCAGCCTCGGAAGTTACACTCAAAGAGAAACTAGGGGAAGACATTCTTCTTGTATTGGAGCACTAGGAAGAAAATGCAATGCAACTGGTAGACGCTGGATATAATGGTCAGTCTCCCGAGGGCGCTTGCTTATAAGCTGTTTCCTAATGAAGCCAGTGATGATCTCTTGATTGGATTAGTGTGAGCTCATTTCACAGTGAGGTGACTGGTTGAGTGACAGAGACCAAGTCAACGTTGATTCAATTACAGCTTAAAGCAACACGCGTTTGTAGACGTGACTGTACACACTGATCTGGAGGTCAGATTTAATGACGACGTTGAAATACAAAATAAGCTTTATTGTAATCCCTTTGATGTTAATTGAATGCAATGCCCCATACCAAGTAACTTGGAGCTGCATTGATGTAAGTGGCTTCACATACAATAACATAAACAAACTGTATCCGAGTTACTCCGAAGATCAGATGTGTACATATATGCATTCAAACGCTTGTCTAAATGATAACTCTTTGTGTGTGAAGAAAAATCATATATCTTAAAAATGTATATACATCTGTTTTGGATAGAAAGTATTGTTACTTGGGTAGCAAACATCTGTGGGTATGTGTTCTGTCTTGAACTCTGCCAGCAGCTAGTTCTCAAAATAATGACTTGTCACATATACGTCAGGGTAATAACAGAATCGATGTAATGTTGAAATTCGTTTTATTGAAAACAGTACATAAATCGGCGTCATACACAAAGTAACATTATTGTAAAATGTATTACAACAGTAACAATCGTTAACAACCACTTCAAACACATGATATACGATTGCATGCGCATCAGGATAATAATGTCCATTTGCAATTTCTTTACAAAAAAACAATGCATGAACCATCATGGACATAGTAACATGCTAAGATTGTAACAATATTACAACAGTAACAATCAACAACAAAACATATTAAGTGCCTCAATCGTGGAAGAATATAACAAAGGCCAAATAGCACACCAACTAGGTTTAAAACTGCAAACAGGCCATTAGATGAGACTCTGGTAGACACTGCTGACCGAAAGAGGGAGAAGACATGCTTCGAGCACTCATCCTTTGCCTACTTCTTCCCATCTTTTTCTGGCCTGCGGTCCCTGACTTGGATCGTGCCCGAAACTTCTTCAAATCGTCAACGTGGTCAGCGTGCAGCATGGGAACGTAGGTCTGGGGTTCACACATATCCTGCAAAGAAACAAACAAGAGATATTAAACTCTACCTTTAGCGAATTCAGTCACGTGCCGTCTCCGTACAAGATACAAAGTATATGCCAGAGTGGGCTATTAAGGTTGTCCATATGAATGTGAATAAATTGATATGCAGCCAACCTACCTTGTGCTCAGCGAAGAAGGTCTTGTATCCTGAATGTAGGAGGTACACCTCGGGATAATGCAACTGTGGGTAACGGTGACTGTTGGCTTTCCTGTCTTCGCTTCTCAAATGGCGCATCCTGTATAAAGATAATAAAGATATAAAATAAAATTTATGACGACAAAGGGACGACATCATACATCCAAGAATACATACACAAATATTCAAATAATGATCCACAACTTCTTACAAATTATAGTGTTTAAGATAATACAATAAGTTAGCAAAAGTACGATGTCTCATAGACATAATGCAATATGAGATTGCTAAACAACCTACATTTTGGGACCTCTTTCAGATGAGAATTCACAGTGGAAAATGAGAACTGTCGGTTGGCTAGCAGGACGTTGAACAAGCTCGGAAATGCCTTCCTCTGTGTATATGTTGGTTGCACCTTGGATGTGTCCTCCCTCGAATTCGTAGGGGTACCTGCAGTCAACGATCTGATACTCGCTAATCTCTGGAAAGTGGCCTTTCATAAGCTGTTGAACCTGAAAATATACAAGAAGACAAACCATAAGAAAAATGCATAAAATGTTTTTCACCCTAATTTATCATGAAGTTATTAAACTGTCCATATTTTTGTATATTCTCATTGTTGTTTCCAGATAAATGCAATATTGTCATACATACCGTTAAAGGAGTTGTTGTGATTTCTCGTCTCCACAGTTGGAAGGGAATGTACTCTTGAGCCATCACCAACCAGGTTTTTCTCAACAGCTTGTAACCTTTCTACGGCGGATCGAGTTCTCTCTTCTTCATCATCAGAATCCCCATCCCAGGATATCAGCCCCTGTCGTGAACGCTTGAGGGGTGAATCTTCATGGTCATCCACATCCTCGCGCTGCCTTTTGGAAGAGAATAGTGAACGTCTGGCAAGGGATCCACACAGAGAAACGGGGCTACCATCCGTGGAAATCTGAAATAGAATCATAAATTCATCAAACTCACAATTTACCAATCAAGAATAAAACGAATGCTGTATCGAAATGACCTCCTGATCATTAGGTCAAACGTGTCAGTAACTCACTAGAGTATTACAATCAAATATTTACTAAGTATTACATTCCAATATTAAAGACCAAGAATACCCACCTCTGATAACGAGTCGGGTGACCCCAAACCACTGTCACTTGATTCGGAGTCGCTGTTTCTCCAGGCACATGGGCTGTCAAAGAGTAAGGTCTTCAGGTCGCTGAAGCTGATGTCAGCCTCGGAAGTTACACTCAAAGAGAAACTAGGGGAAGACATTCTTCTTGTATTGGAGGACTAGGAAGAAAATGCAATGCAACTGGTAGACGCTGGATATAATGGTCAGTCTCCCGAGGGCGCTTGCTTATAAGCTGTTTCCTAATGAAGCCAGAGATGATCTCTTGATTGGATTAGTGTGAGCTCATTTCACAGTGAGGTGACTGGTTGAGTGACAGAGACCAAGTCAACGTTGATTCAATTACAGCTTAAAGCAACACGCGTTTGTAGACGTGACTGTACACACTGATCTGGAGGTCAGATTTAATGACGACGTTGAAATACAAAATAAGCTTTATTGTAATCCCTTTGATGTTAATTGAATGCAATGCCCCATACCAAGTAACTTGGAGCTGCATTGATGTAAGTGGCTTCACATACAATAACATAAACAAACTGTATCCGAGTTACTCCGAAGATCAGATGTGTACATATATGCATTCAAACGCTTGTCTAAATGATAACTCTTTGTGTGTGAAGAAAAATCATATATCTTAAAAATATATATACATCTGTTTTGGATAGAAAGTATTGTTACTTGGGTAGCAAACATCTGTGGGTATGTGTTCTGTCTTGAACTCTGCCAGCAGCTAGTTCTCAAAATAATGACTTGTCACATATACGTCAGGGTAATAACAGAATCGATGTAATGTTGAAATTCGTTTTATTGAAAACAGGACATAAATCGGCGTCATACACAAAGTAACATTATTGTAAAATATATTACAACAGTAACAATCGTTAACAACCACTTCAAACACATGATATACGATTGCATGCGCATCAGGATAATAATGTCCATTTGCAATTTCTTTACAAAAAAACAATGCATGAACCATCATGGACATAGTAACATGCTAAGATTGTAATAATATTACAACAGTAACAATCAACAACAAAACATATTAAGTGCCTCAATCGTGGAAGAATATAACAAAGGCCAAATAGCACACCAACTAGGTTTAAAACTGCAAACAGGCCATTAGATGAGACTCTGGTAGACACTGCTGACCGAAAGAGGGAGAAGACATGCTTCGAGCACTCATCCTTTGCCTACTTCTTCCAATCTTTTTCTGGCCTGCGGTCCCTGACTTGGATCGTGCCCGAAACTTCTTCAAATCGTCAACGTGGTCAGCGTGCAGCATGGGAACGTAGGTCTGGGGTTCACACATATCCTGCAAAGAAACAAACAAGAGATATTAAAATCTACCTTTAGCGAATTCAGTCACGTGCCGTCTCCGTACAAGATACAAAGTATATGCCAGAGTGGGCTATTAAGGTTGTCCATATGAATGTGAATAAATTGATATGCAGCCAACCTACCTTGTGCTCAGCGAAGAAGGTCTTGTATCCTGAATGTAGGAGGTACACCTCGGGATAATGCAACTGTGGGTAACGGTGACTGTTGGCTTTCCTGTCTTCGCTTCTCAAATGGCGCATCCTGTATAAAGATAATAAAGATATAAAATAAAATTTATGACGACAAAGGGACGACATCATACATCCAAGAATACATACACAAATATTCAAATAATGATCCACAACTTCTTACAAATTATAGTGTTTAAGATAATACAATAAGTTAGCAAAAGTACGATGTCTCATAGACATAATGCAATATGAGATTGCTAAACAACCTACATTTTGGGACCTCTTTCAGATGAGAATTCACAGTGGAAAATGAGAACTGTCGGTTGGCTAGCAGGACGTTGAACAAGCTCGGAAATGCCTTCCTCTGTGTATATGTTGGTTGCACCTTGGATGTGTCCTCCCTCGAATTCGTAGGGGTACCTGCAGTCAACGATCTGATACTCGCTAATCTCTGGAAAGTGGCCTTTCATAAGCTGTTGAACCTGAAAATATACACAAGAAGACAAACCATAAGAAAAATGCATAAAATGTTTTTCACCCTAATTTATCATGAAGTTATTAAACTGTCCATATTTTTGTATATTCTCATTGTTGTTTCCAGATAAATGCAATATTGTCATACATACCGTTAAAGGAGTAACAGTCTTCAAATCTCTGTGGTTTCTCGTCTCCACAGTTGGAAGGGAATATACTCTTGAGCCATCACCAACCAGGTTTTTCTCAACAGCTTGTAACCTTTCTACGGCGGATCGAGTTCTCTCTTCTTCATCATCAGAATCCCCATCCCAGGATATCAGCCCCTGTCGTGAACGCTTGAGGGGTGAATCTTCATGGTCATCCACATCCTCGCGCTGCCTTTTGGAAGAGAATAGTGAACGTCTGGCAAGGGATCCACACAGAGAAACGGGGCTACCATCCGTGGAAATCTGAAATAGAATAATAAATTCATCAAACTCACAATTTACCAATCAAGAATAAAACGAATGCTGTATCGAAATGACCTCCTGATCATTAGGTCAAACGTGTCAGTAACTCACTAGAGTATTACAATCAAATATTTACTAAGTATTACATTCCAATATTAAAGACCAAGAATACCCACCTCTGATAACGAGTCGGGTGACCCAAAACCACTGTCACTTGATTCGGAGTCGCTGTTTCTCCAGGCACATGGGCTGTCAAAGAGTAAGGTCTTCAGGTCGCTGAAGCTGATGTCAGCCTCGGAAGTTACACTCAAAGAGAAACTAGGGGAAGACATTCTTCTTGTATTGGAGGACTAGGAAGAAAATGCAATGCAACTGGTAGACGCTGGATATAATGGTCAGTCTCCCGAGGGCGCTTGCTTATAAGCTGTTTCCTAATGAAGCCAGAGATGATCTCTTGATTGGATTAGTGTGAGCTCATTTCACAGTGAGGTGACTGGTTGAGTGACAGAGACCAAGTCAACGTTGATTCAATTACAGCTTAAAGCAACACGCGTTTGTAGACGTGACTGTACACACTGATCTGGAGGTCAGATTTAATGACGACGTTGAAATACAAAATAAGCTTTATTGTAATCCCTTTGATGTTAATTGAATGCAATGCCCCATACCAAGTAACTTGGAGCTGCATTGATGTAAGTGGCTTCACATACAATAACATAAACAAACTGTATCCGAGTTACTCCGAAGATCAGATGTGTACATATATGCATTCAAACGCTTGTCTAAATGATAACTCTTTGTGTGTGAAGAAAAATCATATATCTTAAAAATATATATACATCTGTTTTGGATAGAAAGTATTGTTACTTGGGTAGCAAACATCTGTGGGTATGTGTTCTGTCTTGAACTCTGCCAGCAGCTAGTTCTCAAAATAATGACTTGTCACATATACGTCAGGGTAATAACAGAATCGATGTAATGTTGAAATTCGTTTTATTGAAAACAGTACATAAATCGGCGTCATACACAAAGTAACATTATTGTAAAATATATTACAACAGTAACAATCGTTAACAACCACTTCAAACACATGATATACGATTGCATGCGCATCAGGATAATAATGTCCATTTGCAATTTCTTTACAAAAAAACAATGCATGAACCATCATGGACATAGTAACATGCTAAGATTGTAACAATATTACAACAGTAACAATCAACAACAAAACATATTAAGTGCCTCAATCGTGGAAGAATATAACAAAGGCCAAATAGCACACCAACTAGGTTTAAAACTGCAAACAGGCCATTAGATGAGACTCTGGTAGACACTGCTGACCGAAAGAGGGAGAAGACATGCTTCGAGCACTCATCCTTTGCCTACTTCTTCCCATCTTTTTCTGGCCTGCGGTCCCTGACTTGGATCGTGCCCGAAACTTCTTCAAATCGTCAACGTGGTCAGCGTGCAGCATGGGAACGTAGGTCTGGGGTTCACACATATCCTGCAAAGAAACAAACAAGAGATATTAAAATCTACCTTTAGCGAATTCAGTCACGTGCCGTCTCCGTACAAGATACAAAGTATATGCCAGAGTGGGCTATTAAGGTTGTCCATATGAATGTGAATAAATTGATATGCAGCCAACCTACCTTGTGCTCAGCGAAGAAGGTCTTGTATCCTGAATGTAGGAGGTACACCTCGGGATAATGCAACTGTGGGTAACGGTGACTGTTGGCTTTCCTGTCTTCGCTTCTCAAATGGCGCATCCTGTATAAAGATAATAAAGATATAAAATAAAATTTATGACGACAAAGGGACGACATCATACATCCAAGAATACATACACAAATATTCAAATAATGATCCACAACTTCTTACAAATTATAGTGTTTAAGATAATACAATAAGTTAGCAAAAGTACGATGTCTCATAGACATAATGCAATATGAGATTGCTAAACAACCTACATTTTGGGACATCTTTCAGATGAGAATTCACAGTGGAAAATGAGAACTGTCGGTTGGCTAGCAGGACGTTGAACAAGCTCGGAAATGCCTTCCTCTGTGTATATGTTGGTTGCACCTTGGATGTGTCCTCCCTCGAATTCGTAGGGGTACCTGCAGTCAACGATCTGATACTCGCTAATCTCTGGAAAGTGGCCTTTCATAAGCTGTTGAACCTGAAAATATACAAGAAGACAAACCATAAGAAAAATGCATAAAATGTTTTTCACCCTAATTTATCATGAAGTTATTAAACTGTCCATATTTTTGTATATTCTCATTGTTGTTTCCAGATAAATGCAATATTGTCATACATACCGTTAAAGGAGTAACAGTCTTCAAATCTCTGTGATTTCTCGTCTCCACAGTTGGAAGGGAATGTACTCTTGAGCCATCACCAACCAGGTTTTTCTCAACAGCTTGTAACCTTTCTACGGCGGATCGAGTTCTCTCTTCTTCATCATCAGAATCCCCATCCCAGGATATCAGCCCCTGTCGTGAACGCTTGAGGGGTGAATCTTCATGGTCATCCACATCCTCGCGCTGCCTTTTGGAAGAGAATAGTGAACGTCTGGCAAGGGATCCACACAGAGAAACGGGGCTACCATCCGTGGAAATCTGAAATAGAATCATAAATTCATCAAACTCACAATTTACCAATCAAGAATAAAACGAATGCTGTATCGAAATGACCTCCTGATCATTAGGTCAAACGTGTCAGTAACTCACTAGAGTATTACAATCAAATATTTACTAAGTATTACATTCAAATATTAAAGACCAAGAATACCCACCTCTGATAACGAGTCGGGTGACCCAAAACCACTGTCACTTGATTCGGAGTCGCTGTTTCTCCAGGCACATGGGCTGTCAAAGAGTAAGGTCTTCAGGTCGCTGAAGCTGATGTCAGCCTCGGAAGTTACACTCAAAGAGAAACTAGGGGAAGACATTCTTCTTGTATTGGAGGACTAGGAAGAAAATGCAATGCAACTGGTAGACGCTGGATATAATGGTCAGTCTCCCGAGGGCGCTTGCTTATAAGCTGTTTCCTAATGAAGCCAGAGATGATCTCTTGATTGGATTAGTGTGAGCTCATTTCACAGTGAGGTGACTGGTTGAGTGACAGAGACCAAGTCAACGTTGATTCAATTACAGCTTAAAGCAACACGCGTTTGTAGACGTGACTGTACACACTGATCTGGAGGTCAGATTTAATGACGACGTTGAAATACAAAATAAGCTTTATTGTAATCCCTTTGATGTTAATTGAATGCAATGCCCCATACCAAGTAACTTGGAGCTGCATTGATGTAAGTGGCTTCACATACAATAACATAAACAAACTGTATCCGAGTTACTCCGAAGATCAGATGTGTACATATATGCATTCAAACGCTTGTCTAAATGATAACTCTTTGTGTGTGAAGAAAAATCATATATCTTAAAAATATATATACATCTGTTTTGGATAGAAAGTATTGTTACTTGGGTAGCAAACATCTGTGGGTATGTGTTCTGTCTTGAACTCTGCCAGCAGCTAGTTCTCAAAATAATGACTTGTCACATATACGTCAGGGTAATAACAGAATCGATGTAATGTTGAAATTCGTTTTATTGAAAACAGTACATAAATCGGCGTCATACACAAAGTAACATTATTGTAAAATATATTACAACAGTAACAATCGTTAACAACCACTTCAAACACATGATATACGATTGCATGCGCATCAGGATAATAATGTCCATTTGCAATTTCTTTACAAAAAAACAATGCATGAACCATCATGGACATAGTAACATGCTAAGATTGTAACAATATTACAACAGTAACAATCAACAACAAAACATATTAAGTGCCTCAATCGTGGAAGAATATAACAAAGGCCAAATAGCACACCAACTAGGTTTAAAACTGCAAACAGGCCATTAGATGAGACTCTGGTAGACACTGCTGACCGAAAGAGGGAGAAGACATGCTTCGAGCACTCATCCTTTGCCTACTTCTTCCCATCTTTTTCTGGCCTGCGGTCCCTGACTTGGATCGTGCCCGAAACTTCTTCAAATCGTCAACGTGGTCAGCGTGCAGCATGGGAACGTAGGTCTGGGGTTCACACATATCCTGCAAAGAAACAAACAAGAGATATTAAAATCTACCTTTAGCGAATTCAGTCACGTGCCGTCTCCGTACAAGATACAAAGTATATGCCAGAGTGGGCTATTAAGGTTGTCCATATGAATGTGAATAAATTGATATGCAGCCAACCTACCTTGTGCTCAGCGAAGAAGGTCTTGTATCCTGAATGTAGGAGGTACACCTCGGGATAATGCAACTGTGGGTAACGGTGACTGTTGGCTTTCCTGTCTTCGCTTCTCAAATGGCGCATCCTGTATAAAGATAATAAAGATATAAAATAAAATTTATGACGACAAAGGGACGACATCATACATCCAAGAATACATACACAAATATTCAAATAATGATCCACAACTTCTTACAAATTATAGTGTTTAAGATAATACAATAAGTTAGCAAAAGTACGATGTCTCATAGACATAATGCAATATGAGATTGCTAAACAACCTACATTTTGGGACATCTTTCAGATGAGAATTCACAGTGGAAAATGAGAACTGTCGGTTGGCTAGCAGGACGTTGAACAAGCTCGGAAATGCCTTCCTCTGTGTATATGTTGGTTGCACCTTGGATGTGTCCTCCCTCGAATTCGTAGGGGTACCTGCAGTCAACGATCTGATACTCGCTAATCTCTGGAAAGTGGCCTTTCATAAGCTGTTGAACCTGAAAATATACAAGAAGACAAACCATAAGAAAAATGCATAAAATGTTTTTCACCCTAATTTATCATGAAGTTATTAAACTGTCCATATTTTTGTATATTCTCATTGTTGTTTCCAGATAAATGCAATATTGTCATACATACCGTTAAAGGAGTAACAGTCTTCAAATCTCTGTGATTTCTCGTCTCCACAGTTGGAAGGGAATGTACTCTTGAGCCATCACCAACCAGGTTTTTCTCAACAGCTTGTAACCTTTCTACGGCGGATCGAGTTCTCTCTTCTTCATCATCAGAATCCCCATCCCAGGATATCAGCCCCTGTCGTGAACGCTTGAGGGGTGAATCTTCATGGTCATCCACATCCTCGCGCTGCCTTTTGGAAGAGAATAGTGAACGTCTGGCAAGGGATCCACACAGAGAAACGGGGCTACCATCCGTGGAAATCTGAAATAGAATCATAAATTCATCAAACTCACAATTTACCAATCAAGAATAAAACGAATGCTGTATCGAAATGACCTCCTGATCATTAGGTCAAACGTGTCAGTAACTCACTAGAGTATTACAATCAAATATTTACTAAGTATTACATTCAAATATTAAAGACCAAGAATACCCACCTCTGATAACGAGTCGGGTGACCCAAAACCACTGTCACTTGATTCGGAGTCGCTGTTTCTCCAGGCACATGGGCTGTCAAAGAGTAAGGTCTTCAGGTCGCTGAAGCTGATGTCAGCCTCGGAAGTTACACTCAAAGAGAAACTAGGGGAAGACATTCTTCTTGTATTGGAGGACTAGGAAGAAAATGCAATGCAACTGGTAGACGCTGGATATAATGGTCAGTCTCCCGAGGGCGCTTGCTTATAAGCTGTTTTCTAATGAAGCCAGTGATGATCTCTTGATTGGATTAGTGTGAGCTCATTTCACAGTGAGGTGACTGGTTGAGTGACAGAGACCAAGTCAACGTTGATTCAATTACAGCTTAAAGCAACACGCGTTTGTAGACGTGACTGTACACACTGATCTGGAGGTCAGATTTAATGACGACGTTGAAATACAAAATAAGCTTTATTGTAATCCCTTTGATGTTAATTGAATGCAATGCCCCATACCAAGTAACTTGGAGCTGCATTGATGTAAGTGGCTTCACATACAATAACATAAACAAACTGTATCCGAGTTACTCCGAAGATCAGATGTGTACATATATGCATTCAAACGCTTGTCTAAATGATAACTCTTTGTGTGTGAAGAAAAATCATATATCTTAAAAATGTATATACATCTGTTTTGGATAGAAAGTATTGTTACTTGGGTAGCAAACATCTGTGGGTATGTGTTCTGTCTTGAACTCTGCCAGCAGCTAGTTCTCAAAATAATGACTTGTCACATATACGTCAGGGTAATAACAGAATCGATGTAATGTTGAAATTCGTTTTATTGAAAACAGTACATAAATCGGCGTCATACACAAAGTAACATTATTGTAAAATGTATTACAACAGTAACAATCGTTAACAACCACTTCAAACACATGATATACGATTGCATGCGCATCAGGATAATAATGTCCATTTGCAATTTCTTTACAAAAAAACAATGCATGAACCATCATGGACATAGTAACATGCTAAGATTGTAACAATATTACAACAGTAACAATCAACAACAAAACATATTAAGTGCCTCAATCGTGGAAGAATATAACAAAGGCCAAATAGCACACCAACTAGGTTTAAAACTGCAAACAGGCCATTAGATGAGACTCTGGTAGACACTGCTGACCGAAAGAGGGAGAAGACATGCTTCGAGCACTCATCCTTTGCCTACTTCTTCCCATCTTTTTTTGGCCTGCGGTCCCTGACTTGGATCGTGCCCGAAACTTCTTCAAATCGTCAACGTGGTCAGCGTGCAGCATGGGAACGTAGGTCTGGGGTTCACACATATCCTGCAAAGAAACAAACAAGAGATATTAAAATCTACCTTTAGCGAATTCAGTCACGTGCCGTCTCCGTACAAGATACAAAGTATATGCCAGAGTGGGCTCTTAAGGTTGTCCATATGAATGTGAATAAATTGATATGCAGCCAACCTACCTTGTGCTCAGCGAAGAAGGTCTTGTATCCTGAATGTAGGAGGTACACCTCGGGATAATGCAACTGTGGGTAACGGTGACTGTTGGCTTTCCTGTCTTCGCTTCTCAAATGGCGCATCCTGTATAAAGATAATAAAGATATAAAATAAAATTTATGACGACGGGACAAAGGGACGACATCATACATCCAAGAATACATACACAAATATTCAAATAATGATCCACAACTTCTTACAAATTATAGTGTTTAAGATAATACAATAAGTTAGCAAAAGTACGATGTCTCATAGACATAATGCAATATGAGATTGCTAAACAACCTACATTTTGGGACCTCTTTCAGATGAGAATTCACAGTGGAAAATGAGAACTGTCGGTTGGCTAGCAGGACGTTGAACAAGCTCGGAAATGCAAAAGTATGATGTCTCCTAGACATAATGCAATATGAGATTGCTAAACAACCTACATTTTGGGACCTCTTTCAGATGAGAATTCACAGTGGAAAATGAGAACTGTCGGTTGGCTAGCAGGACGTTGAACAAGCTCGGAAATGCCTTCCTCTGTGTATATGTTGGTTGCACCTTGGATGTGTCCTCCCTCGAATTCGTAGGGGTACCTGCAGTCAACGATCTGATACTAGCTAATCTCTGGAAAGTGGCCTTTCATAAGCTGTTGAACCTGAAAATATACAAGAAGACAAACCATAAGAAAAATGCATAAAATGTTTTTCACCCTAATTTATCATGAAGTTATTAAACTGTCCATATTTTTGTATATTCTCATTGTTGTTTCCAGATAAATGCAATATTGTCATACATACCGTTAAAGGAGTAACAGTCTTCAAATGTCTGTGATTTTTTCGTCTCCACAGTTGGAAGGGAATGTACTCTTGAGCCATCACCAACCAGGTTTTTCTCAACAGCTTGTAACCTTTCTACGGCGGATCGAGTTCTCTCTTCTTCATCATCAGAATCCCCATCCCAGGATATCAGCCCCTGTCGTGAACGCTTGAGGGGTGAATCTTCATGGTCATCCACATCCTGGCGCTGCCTTTTGGAAGAGAATAGTGAACGTCTGGCAAGGGATCCACACAGAGAAACGGGGCTACCATCCGTGGAAATCTGAAATAGAATCATAAATTCACCAAACTCACAATTTACCAATCAAGAATAAAACGAATGCTGTATCGAAATGACCTCCTGATCATTAGGTCAAACGTGTCAGTAACTCACTAGAGTATTACAATCAAATATTTACTAAGTATTACATTCCAATATTAAAGACCAAGAATACCCACCTCTGATAACGAGTCGGGTGACCCAAAACCACTGTCACTTGATTCGGAGTCGCTGTTTCTCCAGGCACATGGGCTGTCAAAGAGTAAGGTCTTCAGGTCGCTGAAGCTGATGTCAGCCTCGGAAGTTACACTCAAAGAGAAACTAGGGGAAGACATTCTTCTTGTATTGGAGGACTAGGAAGAAAATGCAATGCAACTGGTAGACGCTGGATATAATGGTCAGTCTCCCGAGGGCGCTTGCTTATAAGCTGTTTCCTAATGAAGCCAGAGATGATCTCTTGATTGGATTAGTGTGAGCTCATTTCACAGTGAGGTGACTGGTTGAGTGACAGAGACCAAGTCAACGTTGATTCAATTACAGCTTAAAGCAACACGCGTTTGTAGACGTGACTGTACACACTGATCTGGAGGTCAGATTTAATGACGACGTTGAAATACAAAATAAGCTTTATTGTAATCCCTTTGATGTTAATTGAATGCAATGCCCCATACCAAGTAACTTGGAGCTGCATTGATGTAAGTGGCTTCACATGCAATAACATAAACAAACTGTATCCGAGTTACTCCGAAGATCAGATGTGTACATATATGCATTCAAACGCTTGTCTAAATGATAACTCTTTGTGTGTGAAGAAAAATCATATATCTTAAAAATATATATACATCTGTTTTGGATAGAAAGTATTGTTACTTGGGTAGCAAACATCTGTGGGTATGTGTTCTGTCTTGAACTCTGCCAGCAGCTAGTTCTCAAAATAATGACTTGTCACATATACGTCAGGGTAATAACAGAATCGATGTAATGTTGAAATTCGTTTTATTGAAAACAGGACATAAATCGGCGTCATACACAAAGTAACATTATTGTAAAATATATTACAACAGTAACAATCGTTAACAACCACTTCAAACACATGATATGTGATTGCATGCGCATCAGGATAATAATGTCCATTTGCAATTTCTTTACAAAAAAATAATGCATGAACCATCATGGACATAGTAACATGCTAAGATTGTAACAATATTACAACAGTAACAATCAACAACAAAACATATTAAGTGCCTCAATCGTGGAAGAATATAACAAAGGCCAAATAGCACACCAACTAGGTTTAAAACTGCAAACAGGCCATTAGATGAGACTCTGGTAGACACTGCTGACCGAAAGAGGGAGAAGACATGCTTCGAGCACTCATCCTTTGCCTACTTCTTCCCATCTTTTTCTGGCCTGCGGTCCCTGACTTGGATCGTGCCCGAAACTTCTTCAAATCGTCAACGTGGTCAGCGTGCAGCATGGGAACGTAGGTCTGGGGTTCACACATATCCTGCAAAGAAACAAACAAGAGATATTAAAATCTACCTTTAGCGAATTCAGTCACGTGCCGTCTCCGTACAAGATACAAAGTATATGCCAGAGTGGGCTATTAAGGTTGTCCATATGAATGTGAATAAATTGATATGCAGCCAACCTACCTTGTGCTCAGCGAAGAAGGTCTTGTATCCTGAATGTAGGAGGTACACCTCGGGATAATGCAACTGTGGGTAACGGTGACTGTTGGCTTTCCTGTCTTCGCTTCTCAAATGGCGCATCCTGTATAAAGATAATAAAGATATAAAATAAAATTTATGACGACAAAGGGACGACATCATACATCCAAGAATACATACACAAATATTCAAATAATGATCCACAACTTCTTACAAATTATAGTGTTTAAGATAATACAATAAGTTAGCAAAAGTACGATGTCTCATAGACATAATGCAATATGAGATTGCTAAACAACCTACATTTTGGGACCTCTTTCAGATGAGAATTCACAGTGGAAAATGAGAACTGTCGGTTGGCTAGCAGGACGTTGAACAAGCTCGGAAATGCCTTCCTCTGTGTATATGTTGGTTGCACCTTGGATGTGTCCTCCCTCGAATTCGTAGGGGTACCTGCAGTCAACGATCTGATACTCGCTAATCTCTGGAAAGTGGCCTTTCATAAGCTGTTGAACCTGAAAATATACAAGAAGACAAACCATAAGAAAAATGCATAAAATGTTTTTCACCCTAATTTATCATGAAGTTATTAAACTGTCCATATTTTTGTATATTCTCATTGTTGTTTCCAGATAAATGCAATATTGTCATACATACCGTTAAAGGAGTAACAGTCTTCAAATCTCTGTGGTTTCTCGTCTCCACAGTTGGAAGGGAATGTACTCTTGAGCCATCACCAACCAGGTTTTTCTCAACAGCTTGTAACCTTTCTACGGCGGATCGAGTTCTCTCTTCTTCATCATCAGAATCCCCATCCCAGGATATCAGCCCCTGTCGTGAACGCTTGAGGGGTGAATCTTCATGGTCATCCACATCCTGGCGCTGCCTTTTGGAAGAGAATAGTGAACGTCTGGCAAGGGATCCACACAGAGAAACGGGGCTACCATCCGTGGAAATCTGAAATAGAATCATAAATTCATCAAACTCACAATTTACCAATCAAGAATAAAACGAATGCTGTATCGAAATGACCTCCTGATCATTAGGTCAAACGTGTCAGTAACTCACTAGAGTATTACAATCAAATATTTACTAAGTATTACATTCCAATATTAAAGACCAAGAATACCCACCTCTGATAACGAGTCGGGTGACCCAAAACCACTGTCACTTGATTCGGAGTCGCTGTTTCTCCAGGCACATGGGCTGTCAAAGAGTAAGGTCTTCAGGTCGCTGAAGCTGATGTCAGCCTCGGAAGACATTCTTCTTGTATTGGAGCACTAGGAAGAAAATGCAATGCAACTGGTAGACGCTGGATATAATGGTCAGTCTCCCGAGGGCGCTTGCTTATAAGCTGTTTCCTAATGAAGCCAGAGATGATCTCTTGATTGGATTAGTGTGAGCTCATTTCACAGTGAGGTGACTGGTTGAGTGACAGAGACCAAGTCAACGTTGATTCAATTACAGCTTAAAGCAACACGCGTTTGTAGACGTGACTGTACACACTGATCTGGAGGTCAGATTTAATGACGACGTTGAAATACAAAATAAGCTTTATTGTAATCCCTTTGATGTTAATTGAATGCAATGCCCCATACCAAGTAACTTGGAGCTGCATTGATGTAAGTGGCTTCACATACAATAACATAAACAAACTGTATCCGAGTTACTCCGAAGATCAGATGTGTACATATATGCATTCAAACGCTTGTCTAAATGATAACTCTTTGTGTGTGAAGAAAAATCATATATCTTAAAAATGTATATACATCTGTTTTGGATAGAAAGTATTGTTACTTGGGTAGCAAACATCTGTGGGTATGTGTTCTGTCTTGAACTCTGCCAGCAGCTAGTTCTCAAAATAATGACTTGTCACATATACGTCAGGGTAATAACAGAATCGATGTAATGTTGAAATTCGTTTTATTGAAAACAGAACATAAATCGGCGTCATACACAAAGTAACATTATTGTAAAATATATTACAACAGTAACAATCGTTAACAACCACTTCAAACACATGATATACGATTGCATGCGCATCAGGATAATACTGTCCATTTGCAATTTCTTTACAAAAAAACAATGCATGAACCATCATGCTAAGATTGTAACAATATTACAACAGTAACAATCAACAACAAAACATATTAAGTGCCTCAATCGTGGAAGAATATAACAAAGGCCAAATAGCACACCAACTAGGTTTAAAACTGCAAACAGGCCATTAGATGAGACTCTGGTAGACACTGCTGACCGAAAGAGGGAGAAGACATGCTTCGAGCACTCATCCTTTGCCTACTTCTTCCCATCTTTTTCTGGCCTGCGGTCCCTGACTTGGATCGTGCCCGAAACTTCTTCAAATCGTCAACGTGGTCAGCGTGCAGCATGGGAACGTAGGTCTGGGGTTCACACATATCCTGCAAAGAAACAAACAAGAGATATTAAAATCTACCTTTAGCGAATTCAGTCACGTGCCGTCTCCGTACAAGATACAAAGTATATGCCAGAGTGGGCTATTAAGGTTGTCCATATGAATGTGAATAAATTGATATGCAGCCAACCTACCTTGTGCTCAGCGAAGAAGGTCTTGTATGCTGAATGTAGGAGGTACACCTCGGGATAATGCAACTGTGGGTAACGGTGACTGTTGGCTTTCCTGTCTTCGCTTCTCAAATGGCGCATCCTGTATAAAGATAATAAAGATATAAAATAAAATTTATGACGACAAAGGGACGACATCATACATCCAAGAATACATACACAAATATTCAAATAATGATCCACAACTTCTTACAAATTATAGTGTTTAAGATAATACAATAAGTTAGCAAAAGTACGATGTCTCATAGACATAATGCAATATGAGATTGCTAAACAACCTACATTTTGGGACCTCTTTCAGATGAGAATTCACAGTGGAAAATGAGAACTGTCGGTTGGCTAGCAGGACGTTGAACAAGCTCGGAAATGCCTTCCTCTGTGTATATGTTGGTTGCACCTTGGATGTGTCCTCCCTCGAATTCGTAGGGGTACCTGCAGTCAACGATCTGATACTCGCTAATCTCTGGAAAGTGGCCTTTCATAAGCTGTTGAACCTGAAAATATACAAGAAGACAAACCATAAGAAAAATGCATAAAATGTTTTTCACCCTAATTTATCATGAAGTTATTAAACTGTCCATATTTTTGTATATTCTCATTGTTGTTTCCAGATAAATGCAATATTGTCATACATACCGTTAAAGGAGTAACAGTCTTCAAATCTCTGTGGTTTCTCGTCTCCACAGTTGGAAGGGAATGTACTCTTGAGCCATCACCAACCAGGTTTTTCTCAACAGCTTGTAACCTTTCTACGGCGGATCGAGTTCTCTCTTCTTCATCATCAGAATCCCCATCCCAGGATATCAGCCCCTGTCGTGAACGCTTGAGGGGTGAATCTTCATGGTCATCCACATCCTCGCGCTGCCTTTTGGAAGAGAATAGTGAACGTCTGGCAAGGGATCCACACAGAGAAACGGGGCTACCATCCGTGGAAATCTGAAATAGAATCATAAATTCATCAAACTCACAATTTACCAATCAAGAATAAAACGAATGCTGTATCGAAATGACCTCCTGATCATTAGGTCAAACGTGTCAGTAACTCACTAGAGTATTACAATCAAATATTTACTAAGTATTACATTCCAATATTAAAGACCAAGAATACCCACCTCTGATAACGAGTCGGGTGACCCAAAACCACTGTCACTTGATTCGGAGTCGCTGTTTCTCCAGGCACATGGGCTGTCAAAGAGTAAGGTCTTCAGGTCGCTGAAGCTGATGTCAGCCTCGGAAGTTACACTCAAAGAGAAACTAGGGGAAGACATTCTTCTTGTATTGGAGCACTAGGAAGAAAATGCAATGCAACTGGTAGACGCTGGATATAATGGTCAGTCTCCCGAGGGCGCTTGCTTATAAGCTGTTTCCTAATGAAGCCAGAGATGATCTCTTGATTGGATTAGTGTGAGCTCATTTCACAGTGAGGTGACTGGTTGAGTGACAGAGACCAAGTCAACGTTGATTCAATTACAGCTTAAAGCAACACGCGTTTGTAGACGTGACTGTACACACTGATCTGGAGGTCAGATTTAATGACGACGTTGAAATACAAAATAAGCTTTATTGTAATCCCTTTGATGTTAATTGAATGCAATGCCCCATACCAAGTAACTTGGAGCTGCATTGATGTAAGTGGCTTCACATACAATAACATAAACAAACTGTATCCGAGTTACTCCGAAGATCAGATGTGTACATATATGCATTCAAACGCTTGTCTAAATGATAACTCTTTGTGTGTGAAGAAAAATCATATATCTTAAAAATGTATATACATCTGTTTTGGATAGAAAGTATTGTTACTTGGGTAGCAAACATCTGTGGGTATGTGTTCTGTCTTGAACTCTGCCAGCAGCTAGTTCTCAAAATAATGACTTGTCACATATACGTCAGGGTAATAACAGAATCGATGTAATGTTGAAATTCGTTTTATTGAAAACAGAACATAAATCGGCGTCATACACAAAGTAACATTATTGTAAAATATATTACAACAGTAACAATCGTTAACAACCACTTCAAACACATGATATACGATTGCATGCGCATCAGGATAATACTGTCCATTTGCAATTTCTTTACAAAAAAACAATGCATGAACCATCATGCTAAGATTGTAACAATATTACAACAGTAACAATCAACAACAAAACATATTAAGTGCCTCAATCGTGGAAGAATATAACAAAGGCCAAATAGCACACCAACTAGGTTTAAAACTGCAAACAGGCCATTAGATGAGACTCTGGTAGACACTGCTGACCGAAAGAGGGAGAAGACATGCTTCGAGCACTCATCCTTTGCCTACTTCTTCCCATCTTTTTCTGGCCTGCGGTCCCTGACTTGGATCGTGCCCGAAACTTCTTCAAATCGTCAACGTGGTCAGCGTGCAGCATGGGAACGTAGGTCTGGGGTTCACACATATCCTGCAAAGAAACAAACAAGAGATATTAAAATCTACCTTTAGCGAATTCAGTCACGTGCCGTCTCCGTACAAGATACAAAGTATATGCCAGAGTGGGCTATTAAGGTTGTCCATATGAATGTGAATAAATTGATATGCAGCCAACCTACCTTGTGCTCAGCGAAGAAGGTCTTGTATCCTGAATGTAGGAGGTACACCTCGGGATAATGCAACTGTGGGTAACGGTGACTGTTGGCTTTCCTGTCTTCGCTTCTCAAATGGCGCATCCTGTATAAAGATAATAAAGATATAAAATAAAATTTATGACGACAAAGGGACGACATCATACATCCAAGAATACATACACAAATATTCAAATAATGATCCACAACTTCTTACAAATTATAGTGTTTAAGATAATACAATAAGTTAGCAAAAGTACGATGTCTCATAGACATAATGCAATATGAGATTGCTAAACAACCTACATTTTGGGACCTCTTTCAGATGAGAATTCACAGTGGAAAATGAGAACTGTCGGTTGGCTAGCAGGACGTTGAACAAGCTCGGAAATGCCTTCCTCTGTGTATATGTTGGTTGCACCTTGGATGTGTCCTCCCTCGAATTCGTAGGGGTACCTGCAGTCAACGATCTGATACTCGCTAATCTCTGGAAAGTGGCCTTTCATAAGCTGTTGAACCTGAAAATATACAAGAAGACAAACCATAAGAAAAATGCATAAAATGTTTTTCACCCTAATTTATCATGAAGTTATTAAACTGTCCATATTTTTGTATATTCTCATTGTTGTTTCCAGATAAATGCAATATTGTCATACATACCGTTAAAGGAGTAACAGTCTTCAAATGTCTGTGGTTTCTCGTCTCCACAGTTGGAAGGGAATGTACTCTTGAGCCATCACCAACCAGGTTTTTCTCAACAGCTTGTAACCTTTCTACGGCGGATCGAGTTCTCTCTTCTTCATCATCAGAATCCCCATCCCAGGATATCAGCCCCTGTCGTGAACGCTTGAGGGGTGAATCTTCATGGTCATCCACATCCTCGCGCTGCCTTTTGGAAGAGAATAGTGAACGTCTGGCAAGGGATCCACACAGAGAAACGGGGCTACCATCCGTGGAAATCTGAAATAGAATCATAAATTCATCAAACTCACAATTTACCAATCAAGAATAAAACGAATGCTGTATCGAAATGACCTCCTGATCATTAGGTCAAACGTGTCAGTAACTCACTAGAGTATTACAATCAAATATTTACTAAGTATTACATTCCAATATTAAAGACCAAGAATACCCACCTCTGATAACGAGTCGGGTGACCCAAAACCACTGTCACTTGATTCGGAGTCGCTGTTTCTCCAGGCACATGGGCTGTCAAAGAGTAAGGTCTTCAGGTCGCTGAAGCTGATGTCAGCCTCGGAAGTTACACTCAAAGAGAAACTAGGGGAAGACATTCTTCTTGTATTGGAGGACTAGGAAGAAAATGCAATGCAACTGGTAGACGCTGGATATAATGGTCAGTCTCCCGAGGGCGCTTGCTTATAAGCTGTTTCCTAATGAAGCCAGAGATGATCTCTTGATTGGATTAGTGTGAGCTCATTTCACAGTGAGGTGACTGGTTGAGTGACAGAGACCAAGTCAACGTTGATTCAATTACAGCTTAAAGCAACACGCGTTTGTAGACGTGACTGTACACACTGATCTGGAGGTCAGATTTAATGACGACGTTGAAATACAAAATAAGCTTTATTGTAATCCCTTTGATGTTAATTGAATGCAATGCCCCATACCAAGTAACTTGGAGCTGCATTGATGTAAGTGGCTTCACATACAATAACATAAACAAACTGTATCTGAGTTACTCCGAAGATCAGATGTGTACATATATGCATTCAAACGCTTGTCTAAATGATAACTCTTTGTGTGTTAAGAAAAATCATATATCTTAAAAATGTATATACATCTGTTTTGGATAGAAAGTATTGTTACTTGGGTAGCAAACATCTGTGGGTATGTGTTCTGTCTTGAACTCTGCCAGCAGCTAGTTCTCAAAATAATGACTTGTCACATATACGTCAGGGTAATAACAGAATCGATGTAATGTTGAAATTCGTTTTATTGAAAACAGGACATAAATCGGCGTCATACACAAAGTAACATTATTGTAAAATATATTACAACAGTAACAATAGTTAACAACCACTTCAAACACATGATATACGATTGCATGCGCATCAGGATAATAATGTCCATTTGCAATTTCTTTACAAAAAAACAATGCATGAACCATCATGCTAAGATTGTAACAATATTACAACAGTAACAATCAACAACAAAACATATTAAGTGCCTCAATCGTGGAAGAATATAACAAAGGCCAAATAGCACACCAACTAGGTTTAAAACTGCAAACAGGCCATTAGATGAGACTCTGGTAGACACTGCTGACCGAAAGAGGGAGAAGACATGCTTCGAGCACTCATCCTTTGCCTACTTCTTCCCATCTTTTTCTGGTCTGCGGTCCCTGACTTGGATCGTGCCCGAAACTTCTTCAAATCGTCAACGTGGTCAGCGTGCAGCATGGGAACGTAGGTCTGGGGTTCACACATATCCTGCAAAGAAACAAACAAGAGATATTAAAATCTACCTTTAGCGAATTCAGTCACGTGCCGTCTCCGTACAAGATACAAAGTATATGCCAGAGTGGGCTATTAAGGTTGTCCATATGAATGTGAATAAATTGATATGCAGCCAACCTACCTTGTGCTCAGCGAAGAAGGTCTTGTATCCTGAATGTAGGAGGTACACCTCGGGATAATGCAACTGTGGGTAACGGTGACTGTTGGCTTTCCTGTCTTCGCTTCTCAAATGGCGCATCCTGTATAAAGATAATAAAGATATAAAATAAAATTTATGACGACAAAGGGACGACATCATACATCCAAGAATACATACACAAATATTCAAATAATGATCCACAACTTCTTACAAATTATAGTGTTTAAGATAATACAATAAGTTAGCAAAAGTACGATGTCTCATAGACATAATGCAATATGAGATTGCTAAACAACCTACATTTTGGGACCTCTTTCAGATGAGAATTCACAGTGGAAAATGAGAACTGTCGGTTGGCTAGCAGGACGTTGAACAAGCTCGGAAATGCCTTCCTCTGTGTATATGTTGGTTGCACCTTGGATGTGTCCTCCCTCGAATTCGTAGGGGTACCTGCAGTCAACGATCTGATACTCGCTAATCTCTGGAAAGTGGCCTTTCATAAGCTGTTGAACCTGAAAATATACAAGAAGACAAACCATAAGAAAAATGCATAAAATGTTTTTCACCCTAATTTATCATGAAGTTATTAAACTGTCCATATTTTTGTATATTCTCATTGTTGTTTCCAGATAAATGCAATATTGTCATACATACCGTTAAAGGAGTAACAGTCTTCAAATCTCTGTGGTTTCTCGTCTCCACAGTTGGAAGGGAATGTACTCTTGAGCCATCACCAACCAGGTTTTTCTCAACAGCTTGTAACCTTTCTACGGCGGATCGAGTTCTCTCTTCTTCATCATCAGAATCCCCATCCCAGGATATCAGCCCCTGTCGTGAACGCTTGAGGGGTGAATCTTCATGGTCATCCACATCCTCGCGCTGCCTTTTGGAAGAGAATAGTGAACGTCTGGCAAGGGATCCACACAGAGAAACGGGGCTACCATCCGTGGAAATCTGAAATAGAATCATAAATTCATCAAACTCACAATTTACCAATCAAGAATAAAACGAATGCTGTATCGAAATGACCTCCTGATCATTAGGTCAAACGTGTCAGTAACTCACTAGAGTATTACAATCAAATATTTACTAAGTATTACATTCCAATATTAAAGACCAAGAATACCCACCTCTGATAACGAGTCGGGTGACCCAAAACCACTGTCACTTGATTCGGAGTCGCTGTTTCTCCAGGCACATGGGCTGTCAAAGAGTAAGGTCTTCAGGTCGCTGAAGCTGATGTCAGCCTCGGAAGTTACACTCAAAGAGAAACTAGGGGAAGACATTCTTCTTGTATTGGAGGACTAGGAAGAAAATGCAATGCAACTGGTAGACGCTGGATATAATGGTCAGTCTCCCGAGGGCGCTTGCTTATAAGCTGTTTCCTAATGAAGCCAGAGATGATCTCTTGATTGGATTAGTGTGAGCTCATTTCACAGTGAGGTGACTGGTTGAGTGACAGAGACCAAGTCAACGTTGATTCAATTACAGCTTAAAGCAACACGCGTTTGTAGACGTGACTGTACACACTGATCTGGAGGTCAGATTTAATGACGACGTTGAAATACAAAATAAGCTTTATTGTAATCCCTTTGATGTTAATTGAATGCAATGCCCCATACCAAGTAACTTGGAGCTGCATTGATGTAAGTGGCTTCACATACAATAACATAAACAAACTGTATCTGAGTTACTCCGAAGATCAGATGTGTACATATATGCATTCAAACGCTTGTCTAAATGATAACTCTTTGTGTGTGAAGAAAAATCATATATCTTAAAAATGTATATACATCTGTTTTGGATAGAAAGTATTGTTACTTGGGTAGCAAACATCTGTGGGTATGTGTTCTGTCTTGAACTCTGCCAGCAGCTAGTTCTCAAAATAATGACTTGTCACATATACGTCAGGGTAATAACAGAATCGATGTAATGTTGAAATTCGTTTTATTGAAAACAGGACATAAATCGGCGTCATACACAAAGTAACATTATTGTAAAATATATTACAACAGTAACAATAGTTAACAACCACTTCAAACACATGATATACGATTGCATGCGCATCAGGATAATAATGTCCATTTGCAATTTCTTTACAAAAAAACAATGCATGAACCATCATGGACATAGTAACATGCTAAGATTGTAACAATATTACAACAGTAACAATCAACAACAAAACATATTAAGTGCCTCAATCGTGGAAGAATATAACAAAGGCCAAATAGCACACCAACTAGGTTTAAAACTGCAAACAGGCCATTAGATGAGACTCTGGTAGACACTGCTGACCGAAAGAGGGAGAAGACATGCTTCGAGCACTCATCCTTTGCCTACTTCTTCCCATCTTTTTCTGGTCTGCGGTCCCTGACTTGGATCGTGCCCGAAACTTCTTCAAATCGTCAACGTGGTCAGCGTGCAGCATGGGAACGTAGGTCTGGGGTTCACACATATCCTGCAAAGAAACAAACAAGAGATATTAAAATCTACCTTTAGCGAATTCAGTCACGTGCCGTCTCCGTACAAGATACAAAGTATATGCCAGAGTGGGCTATTAAGGTTGTCCATATGAATGTGAATAAATTGATATGCAGCCAACCTACCTTGTGCTCAGCGAAGAAGGTCTTGTATCCTGAATGTAGGAGGTACACCTCGGGATAATGCAACTGTGGGTAACGGTGACTGTTGGCTTTCCTGTCTTCGCTTCTCAAATGGCGCATCCTGTATAAAGATAATAAAGATATAAAATAAAATTTATGACGACAAAGGGACGACATCATACATCCAAGAATACATACACAAATATTCAAATAATGATCCACAACTTCTTACAAATTATAGTGTTTAAGATAATACAATAAGTTAGCAAAAGTACGATGTCTCATAGACATAATGCAATATGAGATTGCTAAACAACCTACATTTTGGGACCTCTTTCAGATGAGAATTCACAGTGGAAAATGAGAACTGTCGGTTGGCTAGCAGGACGTTGAACAAGCTCGGAAATGCCTTCCTCTGTGTATATGTTGGTTGCACCTTGGATGTGTCCTCCCTCGAATTCGTAGGGGTACCTGCAGTCAACGATCTGATACTCGCTAATCTCTGGAAAGTGGCCTTTCATAAGCTGTTGAACCTGAAAATATACAAGAAGACAAACCATAAGAAAAATGCATAAAATGTTTTTCACCCTAATTTATCATGAAGTTATTAAACTGTCCATATTTTTGTATATTCTCATTGTTGTTTCCAGATAAATGCAATATTGTCATACATACCGTTAAAGGAGTAACAGTCTTCAAATCTCTGTGGTTTCTCGTCTCCACAGTTGGAAGGGAATGTACTCTTGAGCCATCACCAACCAGGTTTTTCTCAACAGCTTGTAACCTTTCTACGGCGGATCGAGTTCTCTCTTCTTCATCATCAGAATCCCCATCCCAGGATATCAGCCCCTGTCGTGAACGCTTGAGGGGTGAATCTTCATGGTCATCCACATCCTCGCGCTGCCTTTTGGAAGAGAATAGTGAACGTCTGGCAAGGGATCCACACAGAGAAACGGGGCTACCATCCGTGGAAATCTGAAATAGAATCATAAATTCATCAAACTCACAATTTACCAATCAAGAATAAAACGAATGCTGTATCGAAATGACCTCCTGATCATTAGGTCAAACGTGTCAGTAACTCACTAGAGTATTACAATCAAATATTTACTAAGTATTACATTCCAATATTAAAGACCAAGAATACCCACCTCTGATAACGAGTCGGGTGACCCAAAACCACTGTCACTTGATTCGGAGTCGCTGTTTCTCCAGGCACATGGGCTGTCAAAGAGTAAGGTCTTCAGGTCGCTGAAGCTGATGTCAGCCTCGGAAGTTACACTCAAAGAGAAACTAGGGGAAGACATTCTTCTTGTATTGGAGGACTAGGAAGAAAATGCAATGCAACTGGTAGACGCTGGATATAATGGTCAGTCTCCCGAGGGCGCTTGCTCATAAGCTGTTTCCTAATGAAGCCAGAGATGATCTCTTGATTGGATTAGTGTGAGCTCATTTCACAGTGAGGTGACTGGTTGAGTGACAGAGACCAAGTCAACGTTGATTCAATTACAGCTTAAAGCAACACGCGTTTGTAGACGTGACTGTACACACTGATCTGGAGGTCAGATTTAATGACGACGTTGAAATACAAAATAAGCTTTATTGTAATCCCTTTGATGTTAATTGAATGCAATGCCCCATACCAAGTAACTTGGAGCTGCATTGATGTAAGTGGCTTCACATACAATAACATAAACAAACTGTATCTGAGTTACTCCGAAGATCAGATGTGTACATATATGCATTCAAACGCTTGTCTAAATGATAACTCTTTGTGTGTGAAGAAAAATCATATATCTTAAAAATGTATATACATCTGTTTTGGATAGAAAGTATTGTTACTTGGGTAGCAAACATCTGTGGGTATGTGTTCTGTCTTGAACTCTGCCAGCAGCTAGTTCTCAAAATAATGACTTGTCACATATACGTCAGGGTAATAACAGAATCGATGTAATGTTGAAATTCGTTTTATTGAAAACAGGACATAAATCGGCGTCATACACAAAGTAACATTATTGTAAAATATATTACAACAGTAACAATAGTTAACAACCACTTCAAACACATGATATACGATTGCATGCGCATCAGGATAATAATGTCCATTTGCAATTTCTTTACAAAAAAACAATGCATGAACCATCATGGACATAGTAACATGCTAAGATTGTAACAATATTACAACAGTAACAATCAACAACAAAACATATTAAGTGCCTCAATCGTGGAAGAATATAACAAAGGCCAAATAGCACACCAACTAGGTTTAAAACTGCAAACAGGCCATTAGATGAGACTCTGGTAGACACTGCTGACCGAAAGAGGGAGAAGACATGCTTCGAGCACTCATCCTTTGCCTACTTCTTCCCATCTTTTTCTGGTCTGCGGTCCCTGACTTGGATCGTGCCCGAAACTTCTTCAAATCGTCAACGTGGTCAGCGTGCAGCATGGGAACGTAGGTCTGGGGTTCACACATATCCTGCAAAGAAACAAACAAGAGATATTAAAATCTACCTTTAGCGAATTCAGTCACGTGCCGTCTCCGTACAAGATACAAAGTATATGCCAGAGTGGGCTATTAAGGTTGTCCATATGAATGTGAATAAATTGATATGCAGCCAACCTACCTTGTGCTCAGCGAAGAAGGTCTTGTATCCTGAATGTAGGAGGTACACCTCGGGATAATGCAACTGTGGGTAACGGTGACTGTTGGCTTTCCTGTCTTCGCTTCTCAAATGGCGCATCCTGTATAAAGATAATAAAGATATAAAATAAAATTTATGACGACAAAGGGACGACATCATACATCCAAGAATACATACACAAATATTCAAATAATGATCCACAACTTCTTACAAATTATAGTGTTTAAGATAATACAATAAGTTAGCAAAAGTACGATGTCTCATAGACATAATGCAATATGAGATTGCTAAACAACCTACATTTTGGGACCTCTTTCAGATGAGAATTCACAGTGGAAAATGAGAACTGTCGGTTGGCTAGCAGGACGTTGAACAAGCTCGGAAATGCCTTCCTCTGTGTATATGTTGGTTGCACCTTGGATGTGTCCTCCCTCGAATTCGTAGGGGTACCTGCAGTCAACGATCTGATACTCGCTAATCTCTGGAAAGTGGCCTTTCATAAGCTGTTGAACCTGAAAATATACAAGAAGACAAACCATAAGAAAAATGCATAAAATGTTTTTCACCCTAATTTATCATGAAGTTATTAAACTGTCCATATTTTTGTATATTCTCATTGTTGTTTCCAGATAAATGCAATATTGTCATACATACCGTTAAAGGAGTAACAGTCTTCAAATCTCTGTGGTTTCTCGTCTCCACAGTTGGAAGGGAATGTACTCTTGAGCCATCACCAACCAGGTTTTTCTCAACAGCTTGTAACCTTTCTACGGCGGATCGAGTTCTCTCTTCTTCATCATCAGAATCCCCATCCCAGGATATCAGCCCCTGTCGTGAACGCTTCAGGGGTGAATCTTCATGGTCATCCACATCCTCGCGCTGCCTTTTGGAAGAGAATAGTGAACGTCTGGCAAGGGATCCACCTAATGATCCCTTTGATGTTAATTGAATGCAATGCCCCATACCAAGTAACTTGGAGCTGCATTGATGTAAGTGGCTTCACATACAATAACATAAACAAACTGTATCTGAGTTACTCCGAAGATCAGATGTGTACATATATGCATTCAAACGCTTGTCTAAATGATAACTCTTTGTGTGTGAAGAAAAATCATATATCTTAAAAATGTATATACATCTGTTTTGGATAGAAAGTATTGCCTTTCATAAGCTGTTGAACCTGAAAATATACAAGAAGACAAACCATAAGAAAAATGCATAAAATGTTTTTCACCCTAATTTATCATGAAGTTATTAAACTGTCCATATTTTTGTATATTCTCATTGTTGTTTCCAGATAAATGCAACATTGTCATACATACCGTTAAAGGAGTAACAGTCTTCAAATCTCTGTGGTTTCTCGTCTCCACAGTTGGAAGGGAATGTACTCTTGAGCCATCACCAACCAGGTTTTTCTCAACAGCTTGTAACCTTTCTACGGCGGATCGAGTTCTCTCTTCTTCATCATCAGAATCCCCATCCCAGGATATCAGCCCCTGTCGTGAACGCTTCAGGGGTGAATCTTCATGGTCATCCACATCCTCGCGCTGCCTTTTGGAAGAGAATAGTGAACGTCTGGCAAGGGATCCACACAGAGAAACGGGGCTACCATCCGTGGAAATCTGAAATAGAATCATAAATTCATCAAACTCACAATTTACCAATCAAGAATAAAACGAATGCTGTATCGAAATGACCTCCTGATCATTAGGTCAAACGTGTCAGTAACTCACTAGAGTATTACAATCAAATATTTACTAAGTATTACATTCCAATATTAAAGACCAAGAATACCCACCTCTGATAACGAGTCGGGTGACCCAAAACCACTGTCACTTGATTCGGAGTCGCTGTTTCTCCAGGCACATGGGCTGTCAAAGAGTAAGGTCTTCAGGTCGCTGAAGCTGATGTCAGCCTCGGAAGTTACACTCAAAGAGAAACTAGGGGAAGACATTCTTCTTGTATTGGAGGACTAGGAAGAAAATGCAATGCAACTGGTAGACGCTGGATATAATGGTCAGTCTCCCGAGGGCGCTTGCTTATAAGCTGTTTCCTAATGAAGCCAGAGATGATCTCTTGATTGGATTAGTGTGAGCTCATTTCACAGTGAGGTGACTGGTTGAGTGACAGAGACCAAGTCAACGTTGATTCAATTACAGCTTAAAGCAACACGCGTTTGTAGACGTGACTGTACACACTGATCTGGAGGTCAGATTTAATGACGACGTTGAAATACAAAATAAGCTTTATTGTAATCCCTTTGATGTTAATTGAATGCAATGCCCCATACCAAGTAACTTGGAGCTGCATTGATGTAAGTGGCTTCACATACAATAACATAAACAAACTGTATCTGAGTTACTCCGAAGATCAGATGTGTACATATATGCATTCAAACGCTTGTCTAAATGATAACTCTTTGTGTGTGAAGAAAAATCATATATCTTAAAAATGTATATACATCTGTTTTGGATAGAAAGTATTGTTACTTGGGTAGCAAACATCTGTGGGTATGTGTTCTGTCTTGAACTCTGCCAGCAGCTAGTTCTCAAAATAATGACTTGTCACATATACGTCTGGGTAATAACAGAATCGATGTAATGTTGAAATTCGTTTTATTGAAAACAGGACATAAATCGGCGTCATACACAAAGTAACATTATTGTAAAATATATTACAACAGTAACAATCGTTAACAACCACTTCAAACACATGATATACGATTGCATGCGCATCAGGATAATACTGTCCATTTGCAATTTCTTTACAAAAAAACAATGCATGAACCATCATGCTAAGATTGTAACAATATTACAACAGTAACAATCAACAACAAAACATATTAAGTGCCTCAATCGTGGAAGAATATAACAAAGGCCAAATAGCACACCAACTAGGTTTAAAACTGCAAACAGGCCATTAGATGAGACTCTGGTAGACACTGCTGACCGAAAGAGGGAGAAGACATGCTTCGAGCACTCATCCTTTGCCTACTTCTTCCCATCTTTTTCTGGCCTGCGGTCCCTGACTTGGATCGTGCCCGAAACTTCTTCAAATCGTCAACGTGGTCAGCGTGCAGCATGGGAACGTAGGTCTGGGGTTCACACATATCCTGCAAAGAAACAAACAAGAGATATTAAAATCTACCTTTAGCGAATTCAGTCACGTGCCGTCTCCGTACAAGATACAAAGTATATGCCAGAGTGGGCTATTAAGGTTGTCCATATGAATGTGAATAAATTGATATGCAGCCAACCTACCTTGTGCTCAGCGAAGAAGGTCTTGTATCCTGAATGTAGGAGGTACACCTCGGGATAATGCAACTGTGGGTAACGGTGACTGTTGGCTTTCCTGTCTTCGCTTCTCAAATGGCGCATCCTGTATAAAGATAATAAAGATATAAAATAAAATTTATGACGACAAAGGGACGACATCATACATCCAAGAATACATACACAAATATTCAAATAATGATCCACAACTTCTTACAAATTATAGTGTTTAAGATAATACAATAAGTTAGCAAAAGTACGATGTCTCATAGACATAATGCAATATGAGATTGCTAAACAACCTACATTTTGGGACCTCTTTCAGATGAGAATTCACAGTGGAAAATGAGAACTGTCGGTTGGCTAGCAGGACGTTGAACAAGCTCGGAAATGCCTTCCTCTGTGTATATGTTGGTTGCACCTTGGATGTGTCCTCCCTCGAATTCGTAGGGGTACCTGCAGTCAACGATCTGATACTCGCTAATCTCTGGAAAGTGGCCTTTCATAAGCTGTTGAACCTGAAAATATACAAGAAGACAAACCATAAGAAAAATGCATAAAATGTTTTTCACCCTAATTTATCATGAAGTTATTAAACTGTCCATATTTTTGTATATTCTCATTGTTGTTTCCAGATAAATGCAATATTGTCATACATACCGTTAAAGGAGTAACAGTCTTCAAATGTCTGTGGTTTCTCGTCTCCACAGTTGGAAGGGAATGTACTCTTGAGCCATCACCAACCAGGTTTTTCTCAACAGCTTGTAACCTTTCTACGGCGGATCGAGTTCTCTCTTCTTCATCATCAGAATCCCCATCCCAGGATATCAGCCCCTGTCGTGAACGCTTCAGGGGTGAATCTTCATGGTCATCCACATCCTCGCGCTGCCTTTTGGAAGAGAATAGTGAACGTCTGGCAAGGGATCCACACAGAGAAACGGGGCTACCATCCGTGGAAATCTGAAATAGAATCATAAATTCATCAAACTCACAATTTACCAATCAAGAATAAAACGAATGCTGTATCGAAATGACCTCCTGATCATTAGGTCAAACGTGTCAGTAACTCACTAGAGTATTACAATCAAATATTTACTAAGTATTACATTCCAATATTAAAGACCAAGAATACCCACCTCTGATAACGAGTCGGGTGACCCAAAACCACTGTCACTTGATTCGGAGTCGCTGTTTCTCCAGGCACATGGGCTGTCAAAGAGTAAGGTCTTCAGGTCGCTGAAGCTGATGTCAGCCTCGGAAGTTACACTCAAAGAGAAACTAGGGGAAGACATTCTTCTTGTATTGGAGGACTAGGAAGAAAATGCAATGCAACTGGTAGACGCTGGATATAATGGTCAGTCTCCCGAGGGCGCTTGCTTATAAGCTGTTTCCTAATGAAGCCAGAGATGATCTCTTGATTGGATTAGTGTGAGCTCATTTTACAGTGAGGTGACTGGTTGAGTGACAGAGACCAAGTCAACGTTGATTCAATTACAGCTTAAAGCAACACGCGTTTGTAGACGTGACTGTACACACTGATCTGGAGGTCAGATTTAATGACGACGTTGAAATACAAAATAAGCTTTATTGTAATCCCTTTGATGTTAATTGAATGCAATGCCCCATACCAAGTAACTTGGAGCTGCATTGATGTAATAAGTGGCTTCACATACAATAACATAAACAAACTGTATCTGAGTTACTCCGAAGATCAGATGTGTACATATATGCATTCAAACGCTTGTCTAAATGATAACTCTTTGTGTGTTAAGAAAAATCATATATCTTAAAAATGTATATACATCTGTTTTGGATAGAAAGTATTGTTACTTGGGTAGCAAACATCTGTGGGTATGTGTTCTGTCTTGAACTCTGCCAGCAGCTAGTTCTCAAAATAATGACTTGTCACATATACGTCAGGGTAATAACAGAATCGATGTAATGTTGAAATTCGTTTTATTGAAAACAGGACATAAATCGGCGTCATACACAAAGTAACATTATTGTAAAATATATTACAACAGTAACAATAGTTAACAACCACTTCAAACACATGATATACGATTGCATGCGCATCAGGATAATAATGTCCATTTGCAATTTCTTTACAAAAAAACAATGCATGAACCATCATGCTAAGATTGTAACAATATTACAACAGTAACAATCAACAACAAAACATATTAAGTGCCTCAATCGTGGAAGAATATAACAAAGGCCAAATAGCACACCAACTAGGTTTAAAACTGCAAACAGGCCATTAGATGAGACTCTGGTAGACACTGCTGACCGAAAGAGGGAGAAGACATGCTTCGAGCACTCATCCTTTGCCTACTTCTTCCCATCTTTTTCTGGTCTGCGGTCCCTGACTTGGATCGTGCCCGAAACTTCTTCAAATCGTCAACGTGGTCAGCGTGCAGCATGGGAACGTAGGTCTGGGGTTCACACATATCCTGCAAAGAAACAAACAAGAGATATTAAAATCTACCTTTAGCGAATTCAGTCACGTGCCGTCTCCGTACAAGATACAAAGTATATGCCAGAGTGGGCTATTAAGGTTGTCCATATGAATGTGAATAAATTGATATGCAGCCAACCTACCTTGTGCTCAGCGAAGAAGGTCTTGTATCCTGAATGTAGGAGGTACACCTCGGGATAATGCAACTGTGGGTAACGGTGACTGTTGGCTTTCCTGTCTTCGCTTCTCAAATGGCGCATCCTGTATAAAGATAATAAAGATATAAAATAAAATTTATGACGACAAAGGGACGACATCATACATCCAAGAATACATACACAAATATTCAAATAATGATCCACAACTTCTTACAAATTATAGTGTTTAAGATAATACAATAAGTTAGCAAAAGTACGATGTCTCATAGACATAATGCAATATGAGATTGCTAAACAACCTACATTTTGGGACCTCTTTCAGATGAGAATTCACAGTGGAAAATGAGAACTGTCGGTTGGCTAGCAGGACGTTGAACAAGCTCGGAAATGCCTTCCTCTGTGTATATGTTGGTTGCACCTTGGATGTGTCCTCCCTCGAATTCGTAGGGGTACCTGCAGTCAACGATCTGATACTCGCTAATCTCTGGAAAGTGGCCTTTCATAAGCTGTTGAACCTGAAAATATACAAGAAGACAAACCATAAGAAAAATGCATAAAATGTTTTTCACCCTAATTTATCATGAAGTTATTAAACTGTCCATATTTTTGTATATTCTCATTGTTGTTTCCAGATAAATGCAATATTGTCATACATACCGTTAAAGGAGTAACAGTCTTCAAATGTCTGTGGTTTCTCGTCTCCACAGTTGGAAGGGAATGTACTCTTGAGCCATCACCAACCAGGTTTTTCTCAACAGCTTGTAACCTTTCTACGGCGGATCGAGTTCTCTCTTCTTCATCATCAGAATCCCCATCCCAGGATATCAGCCCCTGTCGTGAACGCTTGAGGGGTGAATCTTCATGGTCATCCACATCCTCGCGCTGCCTTTTGGAAGAGAATAGTGAACGTCTGGCAAGGGATCCACACAGAGAAACGGGGCTACCATCCGTGGAAATCTGAAATAGAATCATAAATTCATCAAACTCACAATTTACCAATCAAGAATAAAACGAATGCTGTATCGAAATGACCTCCTGATCATTAGGTCAAACGTGTCAGTAACTCACTAGAGTATTACAATCAAATATTTACTAAGTATTACATTCCAATATTAAAGACCAAGAATACCCACCTCTGATAACGAGTCGGGTGACCCAAAACCACTGTCACTTGATTCGGAGTCGCTGTTTCTCCAGGCACATGGGCTGTCAAAGAGTAAGGTCTTCAGGTCGCTGAAGCTGATGTCAGCCTCGGAAGTTACACTCAAAGAGAAACTAGGGGAAGACATTCTTCTTGTATTGGAGGACTAGGAAGAAAATGCAATGCAACTGGTAGACGCTGGATATAATGGTCAGTCTCCCGAGGGCGCTTGCTTATAAGCTGTTTCCTAATGAAGCCAGAGATGATCTCTTGATTGGATTAGTGTGAGCTCATTTCACAGTGAGGTGACTGGTTGAGTGACAGAGACCAAGTCAACGTTGATTCAATTACAGCTTAAAGCAACACGCGTTTGTAGACGTGACTGTACACACTGATCTGGAGGTCAGATTTAATGACGACGTTGAAATACAAAATAAGCTTTATTGTAATCCCTTTGATGTTAATTGAATGCAATGCCCCATACCAAGTAACTTGGAGCTGCATTGATGTAAGTGGCTTCACATACAATAACATAAACAAACTGTATCTGAGTTACTCCGAAGATCAGATGTGTACATATATGCATTCAAACGCTTGTCTAAATGATAACTCTTTGTGTGTGAAGAAAAATCATATATCTTAAAAATGTATATACATCTGTTTTGGATAGAAAGTATTGTTACTTGGGTAGCAAACATCTGTGGGTATGTGTTCTGTCTTGAACTCTGCCAGCAGCTAGTTCTCAAAATAATGACTTGTCACATATACGTCAGGGTAATAACAGAATCGATGTAATGTTGAAATTCGTTTTATTGAAAACAGGACATAAATCGGCGTCATACACAAAGTAACATTATTGTAAAATATATTACAACAGTAACAATAGTTAACAACCACTTCAAACACATGATATACGATTGCATGCGCATCAGGATAATAATGTCCATTTGCAATTTCTTTACAAAAAAACAATGCATGAACCATCATGGACATAGTAACATGCTAAGATTGTAACAATATTACAACAGTAACAATCAACAACAAAACATATTAAGTGCCTCAATCGTGGAAGAATATAACAAAGGCCAAATAGCACACCAACTAGGTTTAAAACTGCAAACAGGCCATTAGATGAGACTCTGGTAGACACTGCTGACCGAAAGAGGGAGAAGACATGCTTCGAGCACTCATCCTTTGCCTACTTCTTCCCATCTTTTTCTGGTCTGCGGTCCCTGACTTGGATCGTGCCCGAAACTTCTTCAAATCGTCAACGTGGTCAGCGTGCAGCATGGGAACGTAGGTCTGGGGTTCACACATATCCTGCAAAGAAACAAACAAGAGATATTAAAATCTACCTTTAGCGAATTCAGTCACGTGCCGTCTCCGTACAAGATACAAAGTATATGCCAGAGTGGGCTATTAAGGTTGTCCATATGAATGTGAATAAATTGATATGCAGCCAACCTACCTTGTGCTCAGCGAAGAAGGTCTTGTATCCTGAATGTAGGAGGTACACCTCGGGATAATGCAACTGTGGGTAACGGTGACTGTTGGCTTTCCTGTCTTCGCTTCTCAAATGGCGCATCCTGTATAAAGATAATAAAGATATAAAATAAAATTTATGACGACAAAGGGACGACATCATACATCCAAGAATACATACACAAATATTCAAATAATGATCCACAACTTCTTACAAATTATAGTGTTTAAGATAATACAATAAGTTAGCAAAAGTACGATGTCTCATAGACATAATGCAATATGAGATTGCTAAACAACCTACATTTTGGGACCTCTTTCAGATGAGAATTCACAGTGGAAAATGAGAACTGTCGGTTGGCTAGCAGGACGTTGAACAAGCTCGGAAATGCCTTCCTCTGTGTATATGTTGGTTGCACCTTGGATGTGTCCTCCCTCGAATTCGTAGGGGTACCTGCAGTCAACGATCTGATACTAGCTAATCTCTGGAAAGTGGCCTTTCATAAGCTGTTGAACCTGAAAATATACAAGAAGACAAACCATAAGAAAAATGCATAAAATGTTTTTCACCCTAATTTATCATGAAGTTATTAAACTGTCCATATTTTTGTATATTCTCATTGTTGTTTCCAGATAAATGCAATATTGTCATACATACCGTTAAAGGAGTAACAGTCTTCAAATCTCTGTGGTTTCTCGTCTCCACAGTTGGAAGGGAATGTACTCTTGAGCCATCACCAACCAGGTTTTTCTCAACAGCTTGTAACCTTTCTACGGCGGATCGAGTTCTCTCTTCTTCATCATCAGAATCCCCATCCCAGGATATCAGCCCCTGTCGTGAACGCTTGAGGGGTGAATCTTCATGGTCATCCACATCCTCGCGCTGCCTTTTGGAAGAGAATAGTGAACGTCTGGCAAGGGATCCACACAGAGAAACGGGGCTACCATCCGTGGAAATCTGAAATAGAATCATAAATTCATCAAACTCACAATTTACCAATCAAGAATAAAACGAATGCTGTATCGAAATGACCTCCTGATCATTAGGTCAAACGTGTCAGTAACTCACTAGAGTATTACAATCAAATATTTACTAAGTATTACATTCCAATATTAAAGACCAAGAATACCCACCTCTGATAACGAGTCGGGTGACCCAAAACCACTGTCACTTGATTCGGAGTCGCTGTTTCTCCAGGCACATGGGCTGTCAAAGAGTAAGGTCTTCAGGTCGCTGAAGCTGATGTCAGCCTCGGAAGTTACACTCAAAGAGAAACTAGGGGAAGACATTCTTCTTGTATTGGAGGACTAGGAAGAAAATGCAATGCAACTGGTAGACGCTGGATATAATGGTCAGTCTCCCGAGGGCGCTTGCTCATAAGCTGTTTCCTAATGAAGCCAGAGATGATCTCTTGATTGGATTAGTGTGAGCTCATTTCACAGTGAGGTGACTGGTTGAGTGACAGAGACCAAGTCAACGTTGATTCAATTACAGCTTAAAGCAACACGCGTTTGTAGACGTGACTGTACACACTGATCTGGAGGTCAGATTTAATGACGACGTTGAAATACAAAATAAGCTTTATTGTAATCCCTTTGATGTTAATTGAATGCAATGCCCCATACCAAGTAACTTGGAGCTGCATTGATGTAAGTGGCTTCACATACAATAACATAAACAAACTGTATCTGAGTTACTCCGAAGATCAGATGTGTACATATATGCATTCAAACGCTTGTCTAAATGATAACTCTTTGTGTGTGAAGAAAAATCATATATCTTAAAAATGTATATACATCTGTTTTGGATAGAAAGTATTGTTACTTGGGTAGCAAACATCTGTGGGTATGTGTTCTGTCTTGAACTCTGCCAGCAGCTAGTTCTCAAAATAATGACTTGTCACATATACGTCAGGGTAATAACAGAATCGATGTAATGTTGAAATTCGTTTTATTGAAAACAGGACATAAATCGGCGTCATACACAAAGTAACATTATTGTAAAATATATTACAACAGTAACAATAGTTAACAACCACTTCAAACACATGATATACGATTGCATGCGCATCAGGATAATAATGTCCATTTGCAATTTCTTTACAAAAAAACAATGCATGAACCATCATGCTAAGATTGTAACAATATTACAACAGTAACAATCAACAACAAAACATATTAAGTGCCTCAATCGTGGAAGAATATAACAAAGGCCAAATAGCACACCAACTAGGTTTAAAACTGCAAACAGGCCATTAGATGAGACTCTGGTAGACACTGCTGACCGAAAGAGGGAGAAGACATGCTTCGAGCACTCATCCTTTGCCTACTTCTTCCCATCTTTTTCTGGTCTGCGGTCCCTGACTTGGATCGTGCCCGAAACTTCTTCAAATCGTCAACGTGGTCAGCGTGCAGCATGGGAACGTAGGTCTGGGGTTCACACATATCCTGCAAAGAAACAAACAAGAGATATTAAAATCTACCTTTAGCGAATTCAGTCACGTGCCGTCTCCGTACAAGATACAAAGTATATGCCAGAGTGGGCTATTAAGGTTGTCCATATGAATGTGAATAAATTGATATGCAGCCAACCTACCTTGTGCTCAGCGAAGAAGGTCTTGTATCCTGAATGTAGGAGGTACACCTCGGGATAATGCAACTGTGGGTAACGGTGACTGTTGGCTTTCCTGTCTTCGCTTCTCAAATGGCGCATCCTGTATAAAGATAATAAAGATATAAAATAAAATTTATGACGACAAAGGGACGACATCATACATCCAAGAATACATACACAAATATTCAAATAATGATCCACAACTTCTTACAAATTATAGTGTTTAAGATAATACAATAAGTTAGCAAAAGTACGATGTCTCATAGACATAATGCAATATGAGATTGCTAAACAACCTACATTTTGGGACCTCTTTCAGATGAGAATTCACAGTGGAAAATGAGAACTGTCGGTTGGCTAGCAGGACGTTGAACAAGCTCGGAAATGCCTTCCTCTGTGTATATGTTGGTTGCACCTTGGATGTGTCCTCCCTCGAATTCGTAGGGGTACCTGCAGTCAACGATCTGATACTCGCTAATCTCTGGAAAGTGGCCTTTCATAAGCTGTTGAACCTGAAAATATACAAGAAGACAAACCATAAGAAAAATGCATAAAATGTTTTTCACCCTAATTTATCATGAAGTTATTAAACTGTCCATATTTTTGTATATTCTCATTGTTGTTTCCAGATAAATGCAATATTGTCATACATACCGTTAAAGGAGTAACAGTCTTCAAATGTCTGTGGTTTCTCGTCTCCACAGTTGGAAGGGAATGTACTCTTGAGCCATCACCAACCAGGTTTTTCTCAACAGCTTGTAACCTTTCTACGGCGGATCGAGTTCTCTCTTCTTCATCATCAGAATCCCCATCCCAGGATATCAGCCCCTGTCGTGAACGCTTGAGGGGTGAATCTTCATGGTCATCCACATCCTCGCGCTGCCTTTTGGAAGAGAATAGTGAACGTCTGGCAAGGGATCCACACAGAGAAACGGGGCTACCATCCGTGGAAATCTGAAATAGAATCATAAATTCATCAAACTCACAATTTACCAATCAAGAATAAAACGAATGCTGTATCGAAATGACCTCCTGATCATTAGGTCAAACGTGTCAGTAACTCACTAGAGTATTACAATCAAATATTTACTAAGTATTACATTCCAATATTAAAGACCAAGAATACCCACCTCTGATAACGAGTCGGGTGACCCAAAACCACTGTCACTTGATTCGGAGTCGCTGTTTCTCCAGGCACATGGGCTGTCAAAGAGTAAGGTCTTCAGGTCGCTGAAGCTGATGTCAGCCTCGGAAGTTACACTCAAAGAGAAACTAGGGGAAGACATTCTTCTTGTATTGGAGGACTAGGAAGAAAATGCAATGCAACTGGTAGACGCTGGATATAATGGTCAGTCTCCCGAGGGCGCTTGCTTATAAGCTGTTTCCTAATGAAGCCAGAGATGATCTCTTGATTGGATTAGTGTGAGCTCATTTCACAGTGAGGTGACTGGTTGAGTGACAGAGACCAAGTCAACGTTGATTCAATTACAGCTTAAAGCAACACGCGTTTGTAGACGTGACTGTACACACTGATCTGGAGGTCAGATTTAATGACGACGTTGAAATACAAAATAAGCTTTATTGTAATCCCTTTGATGTTAATTGAATGCAATGCCCCATACCAAGTAACTTGGAGCTGCATTGATGTAAGTGGCTTCACATACAATAACATAAACAAACTGTATCTGAGTTACTCCGAAGATCAGATGTGTACATATATGCATTCAAACGCTTGTCTAAATGATAACTCTTTGTGTGTGAAGAAAAATCATATATCTTAAAAATGTATATACATCTGTTTTGGATAGAAAGTATTGTTACTTGGGTAGCAAACATCTGTGGGTATGTGTTCTGTCTTGAACTCTGCCAGCAGCTAGTTCTCAAAATAATGACTTGTCACATATACGTCAGGGTAATAACAGAATCGATGTAATGTTGAAATTCGTTTTATTGAAAACAGGACATAAATCGGCGTCATACACAAAGTAACATTATTGTAAAATATATTACAACAGTAACAATAGTTAACAACCACTTCAAACACATGATATACGATTGCATGCGCATCAGGATAATAATGTCCATTTGCAATTTCTTTACAAAAAAACAATGCATGAACCATCATGGACATAGTAACATGCTAAGATTGTAACAATATTACAACAGTAACAATCAACAACAAAACATATTAAGTGCCTCAATCGTGGAAGAATATAACAAAGGCCAAATAGCACACCAACTAGGTTTAAAACTGCAAACAGGCCATTAGATGAGACTCTGGTAGACACTGCTGACCGAAAGAGGGAGAAGACATGCTTCGAGCACTCATCCTTTGCCTACTTCTTCCCATCTTTTTCTGGTCTGCGGTCCCTGACTTGGATCGTGCCCGAAACTTCTTCAAATCGTCAACGTGGTCAGCGTGCAGCATGGGAACGTAGGTCTGGGGTTCACACATATCCTGCAAAGAAACAAACAAGAGATATTAAAATCTACCTTTAGCGAATTCAGTCACGTGCCGTCTCCGTACAAGATACAAAGTATATGCCAGAGTGGGCTATTAAGGTTGTCCATATGAATGTGAATAAATTGATATGCAGCCAACCTACCTTGTGCTCAGCGAAGAAGGTCTTGTATCCTGAATGTAGGAGGTACACCTCGGGATAATGCAACTGTGGGTAACGGTGACTGTTGGCTTTCCTGTCTTCGCTTCTCAAATGGCGCATCCTGTATAAAGATAATAAAGATATAAAATAAAATTTATGACGACAAAGGGACGACATCATACATCCAAGAATACATACACAAATATTCAAATAATGATCCACAACTTCTTACAAATTATAGTGTTTAAGATAATACAATAAGTTAGCAAAAGTACGATGTCTCATAGACATAATGCAATATGAGATTGCTAAACAACCTACATTTTGGGACCTCTTTCAGATGAGAATTCACAGTGGAAAATGAGAACTGTCGGTTGGCTAGCAGGACGTTGAACAAGCTCGGAAATGCCTTCCTCTGTGTATATGTTGGTTGCACCTTGGATGTGTCCTCCCTCGAATTCGTAGGGGTACCTGCAGTCAACGATCTGATACTAGCTAATCTCTGGAAAGTGGCCTTTCATAAGCTGTTGAACCTGAAAATATACAAGAAGACAAACCATAAGAAAAATGCATAAAATGTTTTTCACCCTAATTTATCATGAAGTTATTAAACTGTCCATATTTTTGTATATTCTCATTGTTGTTTCCAGATAAATGCAATATTGTCATACATACCGTTAAAGGAGTAACAGTCTTCAAATCTCTGTGGTTTCTCGTCTCCACAGTTGGAAGGGAATGTACTCTTGAGCCATCACCAACCAGGTTTTTCTCAACAGCTTGTAACCTTTCTACGGCGGATCGAGTTCTCTCTTCTTCATCATCAGAATCCCCATCCCAGGATATCAGCCCCTGTCGTGAACGCTTGAGGGGTGAATCTTCATGGTCATCCACATCCTCGCGCTGCCTTTTGGAAGAGAATAGTGAACGTCTGGCAAGGGATCCACACAGAGAAACGGGGCTACCATCCGTGGAAATCTGAAATAGAATCATAAATTCATCAAACTCACAATTTACCAATCAAGAATAAAACGAATGCTGTATCGAAATGACCTCCTGATCATTAGGTCAAACGTGTCAGTAACTCACTAGAGTATTACAATCAAATATTTACTAAGTATTACATTCCAATATTAAAGACCAAGAATACCCACCTCTGATAACGAGTCGGGTGACCCAAAACCACTGTCACTTGATTCGGAGTCGCTGTTTCTCCAGGCACATGGGCTGTCAAAGAGTAAGGTCTTCAGGTCGCTGAAGCTGATGTCAGCCTCGGAAGTTACACTCAAAGAGAAACTAGGGGAAGACATTCTTCTTGTATTGGAGGACTAGGAAGAAAATGCAATGCAACTGGTAGACGCTGGATATAATGGTCAGTCTCCCGAGGGCGCTTGCTTATAAGCTGTTTCCTAATGAAGCCAGAGATGATCTCTTGATTGGATTAGTGTGAGCTCATTTCACAGTGAGGTGACTGGTTGAGTGACAGAGACCAAGTCAACGTTGATTCAATTACAGCTTAAAGCAACACGCGTTTGTAGACGTGACTGTACACACTGATCTGGAGGTCAGATTTAATGACGACGTTGAAATACAAAATAAGCTTTATTGTAATCCCTTTGATGTTAATTGAATGCAATGCCCCATACCAAGTAACTTGGAGCTGCATTGATGTAAGTGGCTTCACATACAATAACATAAACAAACTGTATCTGAGTTACTCCGAAGATCAGATGTGTACATATATGCATTCAAACGCTTGTCTAAATGATAACTCTTTGTGTGTGAAGAAAAATCATATATCTTAAAAATGTATATACATCTGTTTTGGATAGAAAGTATTGTTACTTGGGTAGCAAACATCTGTGGGTATGTGTTCTGTCTTGAACTCTGCCAGCAGCTAGTTCTCAAAATAATGACTTGTCACATATACGTCAGGGTAATAACAGAATCGATGTAATGTTGAAATTCGTTTTATTGAAAACAGGACATAAATCGGCGTCATACACAAAGTAACATTATTGTAAAATATATTACAACAGTAACAATAGTTAACAACCACTTCAAACACATGATATACGATTGCATGCGCATCAGGATAATAATGTCCATTTGCAATTTCTTTACAAAAAAACAATGCATGAACCATCATGGACATAGTAACATGCTAAGATTGTAACAATATTACAACAGTAACAATCAACAACAAAACATATTAAGTGCCTCAATCGTGGAAGAATATAACAAAGGCCAAATAGCACACCAACTAGGTTTAAAACTGCAAACAGGCCATTAGATGAGACTCTGGTAGACACTGCTGACCGAAAGAGGGAGAAGACATGCTTCGAGCACTCATCCTTTGCCTACTTCTTCCCATCTTTTTCTGGTCTGCGGTCCCTGACTTGGATCGTGCCCGAAACTTCTTCAAATCGTCAACGTGGTCAGCGTGCAGCATGGGAACGTAGGTCTGGGGTTCACACATATCCTGCAAAGAAACAAACAAGAGATATTAAAATCTACCTTTAGCGAATTCAGTCACGTGCCGTCTCCGTACAAGATACAAAGTATATGCCAGAGTGGGCTATTAAGGTTGTCCATATGAATGTGAATAAATTGATATGCAGCCAACCTACCTTGTGCTCAGCGAAGAAGGTCTTGTATCCTGAATGTAGGAGGTACACCTCGGGATAATGCAACTGTGGGTAACGGTGACTGTTGGCTTTCCTGTCTTCGCTTCTCAAATGGCGCATCCTGTATAAAGATAATAAAGATATAAAATAAAATTTATGACGACAAAGGGACGACATCATACATCCAAGAATACATACACAAATATTCAAATAATGATCCACAACTTCTTACAAATTATAGTGTTTAAGATAATACAATAAGTTAGCAAAAGTACGATGTCTCATAGACATAATGCAATATGAGATTGCTAAACAACCTACATTTTGGGACCTCTTTCAGATGAGAATTCACAGTGGAAAATGAGAACTGTCGGTTGGCTAGCAGGACGTTGAACAAGCTCGGAAATGCCTTCCTCTGTGTATATGTTGGTTGCACCTTGGATGTGTCCTCCCTCGAATTCGTAGGGGTACCTGCAGTCAACGATCTGATACTCGCTAATCTCTGGAAAGTGGCCTTTCATAAGCTGTTGAACCTGAAAATATACAAGAAGACAAACCATAAGAAAAATGCATAAAATGTTTTTCACCCTAATTTATCATGAAGTTATTAAACTGTCCATATTTTTGTATATTCTCATTGTTGTTTCCAGATAAATGCAATATTGTCATACATACCGTTAAAGGAGTAACAGTCTTCAAATCTCTGTGGTTTCTCGTCTCCACAGTTGGAAGGGAATGTACTCTTGAGCCATCACCAACCAGGTTTTTCTCAACAGCTTGTAACCTTTCTACGGCGGATCGAGTTCTCTCTTCTTCATCATCAGAATCCCCATCCCAGGATATCAGCCCCTGTCGTGAACGCTTCAGGGGTGAATCTTCATGGTCATCCACATCCTCGCGCTGCCTTTTGGAAGAGAATAGTGAACGTCTGGCAAGGGATCCACCTAATGATCCCTTTGATGTTAATTGAATGCAATGCCCCATACCAAGTAACTTGGAGCTGCATTGATGTAAGTGGCTTCACATACAATAACATAAACAAACTGTATCTGAGTTACTCCGAAGATCAGATGTGTACATATATGCATTCAAACGCTTGTCTAAATGATAACTCTTTGTGTGTGAAGAAAAATCATATATCTTAAAAATGTATATACATCTGTTTTGGATAGAAAGTATTGCCTTTCATAAGCTGTTGAACCTGAAAATATACAAGAAGACAAACCATAAGAAAAATGCATAAAATGTTTTTCACCCTAATTTATCATGAAGTTATTAAACTGTCCATATTTTTGTATATTCTCATTGTTGTTTCCAGATAAATGCAACATTGTCATACATACCGTTAAAGGAGTAACAGTCTTCAAATCTCTGTGGTTTCTCGTCTCCACAGTTGGAAGGGAATGTACTCTTGAGCCATCACCAACCAGGTTTTTCTCAACAGCTTGTAACCTTTCTACGGCGGATCGAGTTCTCTCTTCTTCATCATCAGAATCCCCATCCCAGGATATCAGCCCCTGTCGTGAACGCTTCAGGGGTGAATCTTCATGGTCATCCACATCCTCGCGCTGCCTTTTGGAAGAGAATAGTGAACGTCTGGCAAGGGATCCACACAGAGAAACGGGGCTACCATCCGTGGAAATCTGAAATAGAATCATAAATTCATCAAACTCACAATTTACCAATCAAGAATAAAACGAATGCTGTATCGAAATGACCTCCTGATCATTAGGTCAAACGTGTCAGTAACTCACTAGAGTATTACAATCAAATATTTACTAAGTATTACATTCCAATATTAAAGACCAAGAATACCCACCTCTGATAACGAGTCGGGTGACCCAAAACCACTGTCACTTGATTCGGAGTCGCTGTTTCTCCAGGCACATGGGCTGTCAAAGAGTAAGGTCTTCAGGTCGCTGAAGCTGATGTCAGCCTCGGAAGTTACACTCAAAGAGAAACTAGGGGAAGACATTCTTCTTGTATTGGAGGACTAGGAAGAAAATGCAATGCAACTGGTAGACGCTGGATATAATGGTCAGTCTCCCGAGGGCGCTTGCTTATAAGCTGTTTCCTAATGAAGCCAGAGATGATCTCTTGATTGGATTAGTGTGAGCTCATTTTACAGTGAGGTGACTGGTTGAGTGACAGAGACCAAGTCAACGTTGATTCAATTACAGCTTAAAGCAACACGCGTTTGTAGACGTGACTGTACACACTGATCTGGAGGTCAGATTTAATGACGACGTTGAAATACAAAATAAGCTTTATTGTAATCCCTTTGATGTTAATTGAATGCAATGCCCCATACCAAGTAACTTGGAGCTGCATTGATGTAATAAGTGGCTTCACATACAATAACATAAACAAACTGTATCTGAGTTACTCCGAAGATCAGATGTGTACATATATGCATTCAAACGCTTGTCTAAATGATAACTCTTTGTGTGTTAAGAAAAATCATATATCTTAAAAATGTATATACATCTGTTTTGGATAGAAAGTATTGTTACTTGGGTAGCAAACATCTGTGGGTATGTGTTCTGTCTTGAACTCTGCCAGCAGCTAGTTCTCAAAATAATGACTTGTCACATATACGTCAGGGTAATAACAGAATCGATGTAATGTTGAAATTCGTTTTATTGAAAACAGGACATAAATCGGCGTCATACACAAAGTAACATTATTGTAAAATATATTACAACAGTAACAATAGTTAACAACCACTTCAAACACATGATATACGATTGCATGCGCATCAGGATAATAATGTCCATTTGCAATTTCTTTACAAAAAAACAATGCATGAACCATCATGCTAAGATTGTAACAATATTACAACAGTAACAATCAACAACAAAACATATTAAGTGCCTCAATCGTGGAAGAATATAACAAAGGCCAAATAGCACACCAACTAGGTTTAAAACTGCAAACAGGCCATTAGATGAGACTCTGGTAGACACTGCTGACCGAAAGAGGGAGAAGACATGCTTCGAGCACTCATCCTTTGCCTACTTCTTCCCATCTTTTTCTGGTCTGCGGTCCCTGACTTGGATCGTGCCCGAAACTTCTTCAAATCGTCAACGTGGTCAGCGTGCAGCATGGGAACGTAGGTCTGGGGTTCACACATATCCTGCAAAGAAACAAACAAGAGATATTAAAATCTACCTTTAGCGAATTCAGTCACGTGCCGTCTCCGTACAAGATACAAAGTATATGCCAGAGTGGGCTATTAAGGTTGTCCATATGAATGTGAATAAATTGATATGCAGCCAACCTACCTTGTGCTCAGCGAAGAAGGTCTTGTATCCTGAATGTAGGAGGTACACCTCGGGATAATGCAACTGTGGGTAACGGTGACTGTTGGCTTTCCTGTCTTCGCTTCTCAAATGGCGCATCCTGTATAAAGATAATAAAGATATAAAATAAAATTTATGACGACAAAGGGACGACATCATACATCCAAGAATACATACACAAATATTCAAATAATGATCCACAACTTCTTACAAATTATAGTGTTTAAGATAATACAATAAGTTAGCAAAAGTACGATGTCTCATAGACATAATGCAATATGAGATTGCTAAACAACCTACATTTTGGGACCTCTTTCAGATGAGAATTCACAGTGGAAAATGAGAACTGTCGGTTGGCTAGCAGGACGTTGAACAAGCTCGGAAATGCCTTCCTCTGTGTATATGTTGGTTGCACCTTGGATGTGTCCTCCCTCGAATTCGTAGGGGTACCTGCAGTCAACGATCTGATACTCGCTAATCTCTGGAAAGTGGCCTTTCATAAGCTGTTGAACCTGAAAATATACAAGAAGACAAACCATAAGAAAAATGCATAAAATGTTTTTCACCCTAATTTATCATGAAGTTATTAAACTGTCCATATTTTTGTATATTCTCATTGTTGTTTCCAGATAAATGCAATATTGTCATACATACCGTTAAAGGAGTAACAGTCTTCAAATGTCTGTGGTTTCTCGTCTCCACAGTTGGAAGGGAATGTACTCTTGAGCCATCACCAACCAGGTTTTTCTCAACAGCTTGTAACCTTTCTACGGCGGATCGAGTTCTCTCTTCTTCATCATCAGAATCCCCATCCCAGGATATCAGCCCCTGTCGTGAACGCTTGAGGGGTGAATCTTCATGGTCATCCACATCCTCGCGCTGCCTTTTGGAAGAGAATAGTGAACGTCTGGCAAGGGATCCACACAGAGAAACGGGGCTACCATCCGTGGAAATCTGAAATAGAATCATAAATTCATCAAACTCACAATTTACCAATCAAGAATAAAACGAATGCTGTATCGAAATGACCTCCTGATCATTAGGTCAAACGTGTCAGTAACTCACTAGAGTATTACAATCAAATATTTACTAAGTATTACATTCCAATATTAAAGACCAAGAATACCCACCTCTGATAACGAGTCGGGTGACCCAAAACCACTGTCACTTGATTCGGAGTCGCTGTTTCTCCAGGCACATGGGCTGTCAAAGAGTAAGGTCTTCAGGTCGCTGAAGCTGATGTCAGCCTCGGAAGTTACACTCAAAGAGAAACTAGGGGAAGACATTCTTCTTGTATTGGAGGACTAGGAAGAAAATGCAATGCAACTGGTAGACGCTGGATATAATGGTCAGTCTCCCGAGGGCGCTTGCTTATAAGCTGTTTCCTAATGAAGCCAGAGATGATCTCTTGATTGGATTAGTGTGAGCTCATTTCACAGTGAGGTGACTGGTTGAGTGACAGAGACCAAGTCAACGTTGATTCAATTACAGCTTAAAGCAACACGCGTTTGTAGACGTGACTGTACACACTGATCTGGAGGTCAGATTTAATGACGACGTTGAAATACAAAATAAGCTTTATTGTAATCCCTTTGATGTTAATTGAATGCAATGCCCCATACCAAGTAACTTGGAGCTGCATTGATGTAAGTGGCTTCACATACAATAACATAAACAAACTGTATCTGAGTTACTCCGAAGATCAGATGTGTACATATATGCATTCAAACGCTTGTCTAAATGATAACTCTTTGTGTGTGAAGAAAAATCATATATCTTAAAAATGTATATACATCTGTTTTGGATAGAAAGTATTGTTACTTGGGTAGCAAACATCTGTGGGTATGTGTTCTGTCTTGAACTCTGCCAGCAGCTAGTTCTCAAAATAATGACTTGTCACATATACGTCAGGGTAATAACAGAATCGATGTAATGTTGAAATTCGTTTTATTGAAAACAGGACATAAATCGGCGTCATACACAAAGTAACATTATTGTAAAATATATTACAACAGTAACAATAGTTAACAACCACTTCAAACACATGATATACGATTGCATGCGCATCAGGATAATAATGTCCATTTGCAATTTCTTTACAAAAAAACAATGCATGAACCATCATGGACATAGTAACATGCTAAGATTGTAACAATATTACAACAGTAACAATCAACAACAAAACATATTAAGTGCCTCAATCGTGGAAGAATATAACAAAGGCCAAATAGCACACCAACTAGGTTTAAAACTGCAAACAGGCCATTAGATGAGACTCTGGTAGACACTGCTGACCGAAAGAGGGAGAAGACATGCTTCGAGCACTCATCCTTTGCCTACTTCTTCCCATCTTTTTCTGGTCTGCGGTCCCTGACTTGGATCGTGCCCGAAACTTCTTCAAATCGTCAACGTGGTCAGCGTGCAGCATGGGAACGTAGGTCTGGGGTTCACACATATCCTGCAAAGAAACAAACAAGAGATATTAAAATCTACCTTTAGCGAATTCAGTCACGTGCCGTCTCCGTACAAGATACAAAGTATATGCCAGAGTGGGCTATTAAGGTTGTCCATATGAATGTGAATAAATTGATATGCAGCCAACCTACCTTGTGCTCAGCGAAGAAGGTCTTGTATCCTGAATGTAGGAGGTACACCTCGGGATAATGCAACTGTGGGTAACGGTGACTGTTGGCTTTCCTGTCTTCGCTTCTCAAATGGCGCATCCTGTATAAAGATAATAAAGATATAAAATAAAATTTATGACGACAAAGGGACGACATCATACATCCAAGAATACATACACAAATATTCAAATAATGATCCACAACTTCTTACAAATTATAGTGTTTAAGATAATACAATAAGTTAGCAAAAGTACGATGTCTCATAGACATAATGCAATATGAGATTGCTAAACAACCTACATTTTGGGACCTCTTTCAGATGAGAATTCACAGTGGAAAATGAGAACTGTCGGTTGGCTAGCAGGACGTTGAACAAGCTCGGAAATGCCTTCCTCTGTGTATATGTTGGTTGCACCTTGGATGTGTCCTCCCTCGAATTCGTAGGGGTACCTGCAGTCAACGATCTGATACTAGCTAATCTCTGGAAAGTGGCCTTTCATAAGCTGTTGAACCTGAAAATATACAAGAAGACAAACCATAAGAAAAATGCATAAAATGTTTTTCACCCTAATTTATCATGAAGTTATTAAACTGTCCATATTTTTGTATATTCTCATTGTTGTTTCCAGATAAATGCAATATTGTCATACATACCGTTAAAGGAGTAACAGTCTTCAAATCTCTGTGGTTTCTCGTCTCCACAGTTGGAAGGGAATGTACTCTTGAGCCATCACCAACCAGGTTTTTCTCAACAGCTTGTAACCTTTCTACGGCGGATCGAGTTCTCTCTTCTTCATCATCAGAATCCCCATCCCAGGATATCAGCCCCTGTCGTGAACGCTTGAGGGGTGAATCTTCATGGTCATCCACATCCTCGCGCTGCCTTTTGGAAGAGAATAGTGAACGTCTGGCAAGGGATCCACACAGAGAAACGGGGCTACCATCCGTGGAAATCTGAAATAGAATCATAAATTCATCAAACTCACAATTTACCAATCAAGAATAAAACGAATGCTGTATCGAAATGACCTCCTGATCATTAGGTCAAACGTGTCAGTAACTCACTAGAGTATTACAATCAAATATTTACTAAGTATTACATTCCAATATTAAAGACCAAGAATACCCACCTCTGATAACGAGTCGGGTGACCCAAAACCACTGTCACTTGATTCGGAGTCGCTGTTTCTCCAGGCACATGGGCTGTCAAAGAGTAAGGTCTTCAGGTCGCTGAAGCTGATGTCAGCCTCGGAAGTTACACTCAAAGAGAAACTAGGGGAAGACATTCTTCTTGTATTGGAGGACTAGGAAGAAAATGCAATGCAACTGGTAGACGCTGGATATAATGGTCAGTCTCCCGAGGGCGCTTGCTCATAAGCTGTTTCCTAATGAAGCCAGAGATGATCTCTTGATTGGATTAGTGTGAGCTCATTTCACAGTGAGGTGACTGGTTGAGTGACAGAGACCAAGTCAACGTTGATTCAATTACAGCTTAAAGCAACACGCGTTTGTAGACGTGACTGTACACACTGATCTGGAGGTCAGATTTAATGACGACGTTGAAATACAAAATAAGCTTTATTGTAATCCCTTTGATGTTAATTGAATGCAATGCCCCATACCAAGTAACTTGGAGCTGCATTGATGTAAGTGGCTTCACATACAATAACATAAACAAACTGTATCTGAGTTACTCCGAAGATCAGATGTGTACATATATGCATTCAAACGCTTGTCTAAATGATAACTCTTTGTGTGTGAAGAAAAATCATATATCTTAAAAATGTATATACATCTGTTTTGGATAGAAAGTATTGTTACTTGGGTAGCAAACATCTGTGGGTATGTGTTCTGTCTTGAACTCTGCCAGCAGCTAGTTCTCAAAATAATGACTTGTCACATATACGTCAGGGTAATAACAGAATCGATGTAATGTTGAAATTCGTTTTATTGAAAACAGGACATAAATCGGCGTCATACACAAAGTAACATTATTGTAAAATATATTACAACAGTAACAATAGTTAACAACCACTTCAAACACATGATATACGATTGCATGCGCATCAGGATAATAATGTCCATTTGCAATTTCTTTACAAAAAAACAATGCATGAACCATCATGGACATAGTAACATGCTAAGATTGTAACAATATTACAACAGTAACAATCAACAACAAAACATATTAAGTGCCTCAATCGTGGAAGAATATAACAAAGGCCAAATAGCACACCAACTAGGTTTAAAACTGCAAACAGGCCATTAGATGAGACTCTGGTAGACACTGCTGACCGAAAGAGGGAGAAGACATGCTTCGAGCACTCATCCTTTGCCTACTTCTTCCCATCTTTTTCTGGTCTGCGGTCCCTGACTTGGATCGTGCCCGAAACTTCTTCAAATCGTCAACGTGGTCAGCGTGCAGCATGGGAACGTAGGTCTGGGGTTCACACATATCCTGCAAAGAAACAAACAAGAGATATTAAAATCTACCTTTAGCGAATTCAGTCACGTGCCGTCTCCGTACAAGATACAAAGTATATGCCAGAGTGGGCTATTAAGGTTGTCCATATGAATGTGAATAAATTGATATGCAGCCAACCTACCTTGTGCTCAGCGAAGAAGGTCTTGTATCCTGAATGTAGGAGGTACACCTCGGGATAATGCAACTGTGGGTAACGGTGACTGTTGGCTTTCCTGTCTTCGCTTCTCAAATGGCGCATCCTGTATAAAGATAATAAAGATATAAAATAAAATTTATGACGACAAAGGGACGACATCATACATCCAAGAATACATACACAAATATTCAAATAATGATCCACAACTTCTTACAAATTATAGTGTTTAAGATAATACAATAAGTTAGCAAAAGTACGATGTCTCATAGACATAATGCAATATGAGATTGCTAAACAACCTACATTTTGGGACCTCTTTCAGATGAGAATTCACAGTGGAAAATGAGAACTGTCGGTTGGCTAGCAGGACGTTGAACAAGCTCGGAAATGCCTTCCTCTGTGTATATGTTGGTTGCACCTTGGATGTGTCCTCCCTCGAATTCGTAGGGGTACCTGCAGTCAACGATCTGATACTCGCTAATCTCTGGAAAGTGGCCTTTCATAAGCTGTTGAACCTGAAAATATACAAGAAGACAAACCATAAGAAAAATGCATAAAATGTTTTTCACCCTAATTTATCATGAAGTTATTAAACTGTCCATATTTTTGTATATTCTCATTGTTGTTTCCAGATAAATGCAATATTGTCATACATACCGTTAAAGGAGTAACAGTCTTCAAATCTCTGTGGTTTCTCGTCTCCACAGTTGGAAGGGAATGTACTCTTGAGCCATCACCAACCAGGTTTTTCTCAACAGCTTGTAACCTTTCTACGGCGGATCGAGTTCTCTCTTCTTCATCATCAGAATCCCCATCCCAGGATATCAGCCCCTGTCGTGAACGCTTCAGGGGTGAATCTTCATGGTCATCCACATCCTCGCGCTGCCTTTTGGAAGAGAATAGTGAACGTCTGGCAAGGGATCCACCTAATGATCCCTTTGATGTTAATTGAATGCAATGCCCCATACCAAGTAACTTGGAGCTGCATTGATGTAAGTGGCTTCACATACAATAACATAAACAAACTGTATCTGAGTTACTCCGAAGATCAGATGTGTACATATATGCATTCAAACGCTTGTCTAAATGATAACTCTTTGTGTGTGAAGAAAAATCATATATCTTAAAAATGTATATACATCTGTTTTGGATAGAAAGTATTGCCTTTCATAAGCTGTTGAACCTGAAAATATACAAGAAGACAAACCATAAGAAAAATGCATAAAATGTTTTTCACCCTAATTTATCATGAAGTTATTAAACTGTCCATATTTTTGTATATTCTCATTGTTGTTTCCAGATAAATGCAACATTGTCATACATACCGTTAAAGGAGTAACAGTCTTCAAATCTCTGTGGTTTCTCGTCTCCACAGTTGGAAGGGAATGTACTCTTGAGCCATCACCAACCAGGTTTTTCTCAACAGCTTGTAACCTTTCTACGGCGGATCGAGTTCTCTCTTCTTCATCATCAGAATCCCCATCCCAGGATATCAGCCCCTGTCGTGAACGCTTGAGGGGTGAATCTTCATGGTCATCCACATCCTCGCGCTGCCTTTTGGAAGAGAATAGTGAACGTCTGGCAAGGGATCCACACAGAGAAACGGGGCTACCATCCGTGGAAATCTGAAATAGAATCATAAATTCATCAAACTCACAATTTACCAATCAAGAATAAAACGAATGCTGTATCGAAATGACCTCCTGATCATTAGGTCAAACGTGTCAGTAACTCACTAGAGTATTACAATCAAATATTTACTAAGTATTACATTCCAATATTAAAGACCAAGAATACCCACCTCTGATAACGAGTCGGGTGACCCAAAACCACTGTCACTTGATTCGGAGTCGCTGTTTCTCCAGGCACATGGGCTGTCAAAGAGTAAGGTCTTCAGGTCGCTGAAGCTGATGTCAGCCTCGGAAGTTACACTCAAAGAGAAACTAGGGGAAGACATTCTTCTTGTATTGGAGGACTAGGAAGAAAATGCAATGCAACTGGTAGACGCTGGATATAATGGTCAGTCTCCCGAGGGCGCTTGCTTATAAGCTGTTTCCTAATGAAGCCAGAGATGATCTCTTGATTGGATTAGTGTGAGCTCATTTCACAGTGAGGTGACTGGTTGAGTGACAGAGACCAAGTCAACGTTGATTCAATTACAGCTTAAAGCAACACGCGTTTGTAGACGTGACTGTACACACTGATCTGGAGGTCAGATTTAATGACGACGTTGAAATACAAAATAAGCTTTATTGTAATCCCTTTGATGTTAATTGAATGCAATGCCCCATACCAAGTAACTTGGAGCTGCATTGATGTAAGTGGCTTCACATACAATAACATAAACAAACTGTATCTGAGTTACTCCGAAGATCAGATGTGTACATATATGCATTCAAACGCTTGTCTAAATGATAACTCTTTGTGTGTGAAGAAAAATCATATATCTTAAAAATGTATATACATCTGTTTTGGATAGAAAGTATTGTTACTTGGGTAGCAAACATCTGTGGGTATGTGTTCTGTCTTGAACTCTGCCAGCAGCTAGTTCTCAAAATAATGACTTGTCACATATACGTCTGGGTAATAACAGAATCGATGTAATGTTGAAATTCGTTTTATTGAAAACAGGACATAAATCGGCGTCATACACAAAGTAACATTATTGTAAAATATATTACAACAGTAACAATCGTTAACAACCACTTCAAACACATGATATACGATTGCATGCGCATCAGGATAATAATGTCCATTTGCAATTTCTTTACAAAAAAACAATGCATGAACCATCATGGACATAGTAACATGCTAAGATTGTAACAATATTACAACAGTAACAATCAACAACAAAACATATTAAGTGCCTCAATCGTGGAAGAATATAACAAAGGCCAAATAGCACACCAACTAGGTTTAAAACTGCAAACAGGCCATTAGATGAGACTCTGGTAGACACTGCTGACCGAAAGAGGGAGAAGACATGCTTCGAGCACTCATCCTTTGCCTACTTCTTCCCATCTTTTTCTGGCCTGCGGTCCCTGACTTGGATCGTGCCCGAAACTTCTTCAAATCGTCAACGTGGTCAGCGTGCAGCATGGGAACGTAGGTCTGGGGTTCACACATATCCTGCAAAGAAACAAACAAGAGATATTAAAATCTACCTTTAGCGAATTCAGTCACGTGCCGTCTCCGTACAAGATACAAAGTATATGCCAGAGTGGGCTATTAAGGTTGTCCATATGAATGTGAATAAATTGATATGCAGCCAACCTACCTTGTGCTCAGCGAAGAAGGTCTTGTATCCTGAATGTAGGAGGTACACCTCGGGATAATGCAACTGTGGGTAACGGTGACTGTTGGCTTTCCTGTCTTCGCTTCTCAAATGGCGCATCCTGTATAAAGATAATAAAGATATAAAATAAAATTTATGACGACAAAGGGACGACATCATACATCCAAGAATACATACACAAATATTCAAATAATGATCCACAACTTCTTCCAAATTATAGTGTTTAAGATAATACAATAAGTTAGCAAAAGTACGATGTCTCATAGACATAATGCAATATGAGATTGCTAAACAACCTACATTTTGGGACCTCTTTCAGATGAGAATTCACAGTGGAAAATGAGAACTGTCGGTTGGCTAGCAGGACGTTGAACAAGCTCGGAAATGCCTTCCTCTGTGTATATGTTGGTTGCACCTTGGATGTGTCCTCCCTCGAATTCGTAGGGGTACCTGCAGTCAACGATCTGATACTCGCTAATCTCTGGAAAGTGGCCTTTCATAAGCTGTTGAACCTGAAAATATACAAGAAGACAAACCATAAGAAAAATGCATAAAATGTTTTTCACCCTAATTTATCATGAAGTTATTAAACTGTCCATATTTTTGTATATTCTCATTGTTGTTTCCAGATAAATGCAATATTGTCATACATACCGTTAAAGGAGTAACAGTCTTCAAATCTCTGTGGTTTCTCGTCTCCACAGTTGGAAGGGAATGTACTCTTGAGCCATCACCAACCAGGTTTTTCTCAACAGCTTGTAACCTTTCTACGGCGGATCGAGTTCTCTCTTCTTCATCATCAGAATCCCCATCCCAGGATATCAGCCCCTGTCGTGAACGCTTCAGGGGTGAATCTTCATGGTCATCCACATCCTCGCGCTGCCTTTTGGAAGAGAATAGTGAACGTCTGGCAAGGGATCCCCCTAATGATCCCTTTGATGTTAATTGAATGCAATGCCCCATACCAAGTAACTTGGAGCTGCATTGATGTAAGTGGCTTCACATACAATAACATAAACAAACTGTATCTGAGTTACTCCGAAGATCAGATGTGTACATATATGCATTCAAACGCTTGTCTAAATGATAACTCTTTGTGTGTGAAGAAAAATCATATATCTTAAAAATGTATATACATCTGTTTTGGATAGAAAGTATTGCCTTTCATAAGCTGTTGAACCTGAAAATATACAAGAAGACAAACCATAAGAAAAATGCATAAAATGTTTTTCACCCTAATTTATCATGAAGTTATTAAACTGTCCATAATTTTGTATATTCTCATTGTTGTTTCCAGATAAATGCAATATTGTCATACATACCGTTAAAGGAGTAACAGTCTTCAAATCTCTGTGGTTTCTCGTCTCCACAGTTGGAAGGGAATGTACTCTTGAGCCATCACCAACCAGGTTTTTCTCAACAGCTTGTAACCTTTCTACGGCGGATCGAGTTCTCTCTTCTTCATCATCAGAATCCCCATCCCAGGATATCAGCCCCTGTCGTGAACGCTTGAGGGGTGAATCTTCATGGTCATCCACATCCTGGCGCTGCCTTTTGGAAGAGAATAGTGAACGTCTGGCAAGGGATCCACACAGAGAAACGGGGCTACCATCCGTGGAAATCTGAAATAAAATCATAAATTCATCAAACTCACAATTTACCAATCAAGAATAAAACGAATGCTGTATCGAAATGACCTCCTGATCATTAGGTCAAACGTGTCAGTAACTCACTAGAGTATTACAATCAAATATTTACTAAGTATTACATTCCAATATTAAAGACCAAGAATACCCACCTCTGATAACGAGTCGGGTGACCCAAAACCACTGTCACTTGATTCGGAGTCGCTGTTTCTCCAGGCACATGGGCTGTCAAAGAGTAAGGTCTTCAGGTCGCTGAAGCTGATGTCAGCCTCGGAAGTTACACTCAAAGAGAAACTAGGGGAAGACATTCTTCTTGTATTGGAGGACTAGGAAGAAAATGCAATGCAACTGGTAGACGCTGGATATAATGGTCAGTCTCCCGAGGGCGCTTGCTTATAAGCTGTTTCCTAATGAAGCCAGAGATGATCTCTTGATTGGATTAGTGTGAGCTCATTTCACAGTGAGGTGACTGGTTGAGTGACAGAGACCAAGTCAACGTTGATTCAATTACAGCTTAAAGCAACACGCGTTTGTAAACGTGACTGTACACACTGATCTGGAGGTCAGATTTAATGACGACGTTGAAATACAAAATAAGCTTTATTGTAATCCCTTTGATGTTAATTGAATTCAATGCCCCATACCAAGTAACTTGGAGCTGCATTGATGTAAGTGGCTTCACATACAATAACATAAACAAACTGTATCTGAGTTACTCCGAAGATCAGATGTGTACATATATGCATTCAAACGCTTGTCTAAATGATAACTCTTTGTGTGTGAAGAAAAATCATATATCTTAAAAATGTATATACATCTGTTTTGGATAGAAAGTATTGTTACTTGGGTAGCAAACATCTGTGGGTATGTGTTCTGTCTTGAACTCTGCCAGCAGCTAGTTCTCAAAATAATGACTTGTCACATATACGTCAGGGTAATAACAGAATCGATGTAATGTTGAAATTCGTTTTATTGAAAACAGGACATAAATCGGCGTCATACACAAAGTAACATTATTGTAAAATATATTACAACAGTAACAATCGTTAACAACCACTTCAAACACATGATATACGATTGCATGCGCATCAGGATAATAATGTCCATTTGCAATTTCTTTACAAAAAAACAATGCATGAACCATCATGGACATAGTAACATGCTAAGATTGTAACAATATTACAACAGTAACAATCAACAACAAAACATATTAAGTGCCTCAATCGTGGAAGAATATAACAAAGGCCAAATAGCACACCAACTAGGTTTAAAACTGCAAACAGGCCATTAGATGAGACTCTGGTAGACACTGCTGACCGAAAGAGGGAGAAGACATGCTTCGAGCACTCATCCTTTGCCTACTTCTTCCCATCTTTTTCTGGCCTGCGGTCCCTGACTTGGATCGTGCCCGAAACTTCTTCAAATCGTCAACGTGGTCAGCGTGCAGCATGGGAACGTAGGTCTGGGGTTCACACATATCCTGCAAAGAAACAAACAAGAGATATTAAAATCTACCTTTAGCGAATTCAGTCACGTGCCGTCTCCGTACAAGATACAAAGTATATGCCAGAGTGGGCTATTAAGGTTGTCCATATGAATGTGAATAAATTGATATGCAGCCAACCTACCTTGTGCTCAGCGAAGAAGGTCTTGTATCCTGAATGTAGGAGGTACACCTCGGGATAATGCAACTGTGGGTAACGGTGACTGTTGGCTTTCCTGTCTTCGCTTCTCAAATGGCGCATCCTGTATAAAGATAATAAAGATATAAAATAAAATGTATGACGACAAAGGGACGACATCATACATCCAAGAATACATACACAAATATTCAAAAAATGATCCACAACTTCTTACAAATTATAGTGTTTAAGATAATACAATAAGTTAGCAAAAGTACGATGTCTCATAGACATAATGCAATATGAGATTGCTAAACAACCTACATTTTGGGACCTCTTTCAGATGAGAATTCACAGTGGAAAATGAGAACTGTCGGTTGGCTAGCAGGACGTTGAACAAGCTCGGAAATGCCTTCCTCTGTGTATATGTTGGTTGCACCTTGGATGTGTCCTCCCTCGAATTCGTAGGGGTACCTGCAGTCAACGATCTGATACTCGCTAATCTCTGGAAAGTGGCCTTTCATAAGCTGTTGAACCTGAAAATATACAAGAAGACAAACCATAAGAAAAATGCATAAAATGTTTTTCACCCTAATTTATCATGAAGTTATTAAACTGTCCATATTTTTGTATATTCTCATTGTTGTTTCCAGATAAATGCAATATTGTCATACATACCGTTAAAGGAGTAACAGTCTTCAAATCTCTGTGGTTTCTCGTCTCCACAGTTGGAAGGGAATGTACTCTTGAGCCATCACCAACCAGGTTTTTCTCAACAGCTTGTAACCTTTCTACGGCGGATCGAGTTCTCTCTTCTTCATCATCAGAATCCCCATCCCAGGATATCAGCCCCTGTCGTGAACGCTTGAGGGGTGAATCTTCATGGTCATCCACATCCTCGCGCTGCCTTTTGGAAGAGAATAGTGAACGTCTGGCAAGGGATCCACACAGAGAAACGGGGCTACCATCCGTGGAAATCTGAAATAGAATCATAAATTCATCAAACTCACAATTTACCAATCAAGAATAAAACGAATGCTGTATCGAAATGACCTCCTGATCATTAGGTCAAACGTGTCAGTAACTCACTAGAGTATTACAATCAAATATTTACTAAGTATTACATTCCAATATTAAAGACCAAGAATACCCACCTCTGATAACGAGTCGGGTGACCCAAAACCACTGTCACTTGATTCGGAGTCGCTGTTTCTCCAGGCACATGGGCTGTCAAAGAGTAAGGTCTTCAGGTCGCTGAAGCTGATGTCAGCCTCGGAAGTTACACTCAAAGAGAAACTAGGGGAAGACATTCTTCTTGTATTGGAGGACTAGGAAGAAAATGCAATGCAACTGGTAGACGCTGGATATAATGGTCAGTCTCCCGAGGGCGCTTGCTTATAAGCTGTTTCCTAATGAAGCCAGAGATGATCTCTTGATTGGATTAGTGTGAGCTCATTTCACAGTGAGGTGACTGGTTGAGTGACAGAGACCAAGTCAACGTTGATTCAATTACAGCTTAAAGCAACACGCGTTTGTAGACGTGACTGTACACACTGATCTGGAGGTCAGATTTAATGACGACGTTGAAATACAAAATAAGCTTTATTGTAATCCCTTTGATGTTAATTGAATGCAATGCCCCATACCAAGTAACTTGGAGCTGCATTGATGTAAGTGGCTTCACATACAATAACATAAACAAACTGTATCTGAGTTACTCCGAAGATCAGATGTGTACATATATGCATTCAAACGCTTGTCTAAATGATAACTCTTTGTGTGTGAAGAAAAATCATATATCTTAAAAATGTATATACATCTGTTTTGGATAGAAAGTATTGTTACTTGGGTAGCAAACATCTGTGGGTATGTGTTCTGTCTTGAACTCTGCCAGCAGCTAGTTCTCAAAATAATGACTTGTCACATATACGTCAGGGTAATAACAGAATCGATGTAATGTTGAAATTCGTTTTATTGAAAACAGGACATAAATCGGCGTCATACACAAAGTAACATTATTGTAAAATATATTACAACAGTAACAATCGTTAACAACCACTTCAAACACATGATATACGATTGCATGCGCATCAGGATAATAATGTCCATTTGCAATTTCTTTACAAAAAAACAATGCATGAACCATCATGGACATAGTAACATGCTAAGATTGTAACAATATTACAACAGTAACAATCAACAACAAAACATATTAAGTGCCTCAATCGTGGAAGAATATAACAAAGGCCAAATAGCACACCAACTAGGTTTAAAACTGCAAACAGGCCATTAGATGAGACTCTGGTAGACACTGCTGACCGAAAGAGGGAGAAGACATGCTTCGAGCACTCATCCTTTGCCTACTTCTTCCCATCTTTTTCTGGCCTGCGGTCCCTGACTTGGATCGTGCCCGAAACTTCTTCAAATCGTCAACGTGGTCAGCGTGCAGCATGGGAACGTAGGTCTGGGGTTCACACATATCCTGCAAAGAAACAAACAAGAGATATTAAAATCTACCTTTAGCGAATTCAGTCACGTGCCGTCTCCGTACAAGATACAAAGTATATGCCAGAGTGGGCTATTAAGGTTGTCCATATGAATGTGAATAAATTGATATGCAGCCAACCTACCTTGTGCTCAGCGAAGAAGGTCTTGTATCCTGAATGTAGGAGGTACACCTCGGGATAATGCAACTGTGGGTAACGGTGACTGTTGGCTTTCCTGTCTTCGCTTCTCAAATGGCGCATCCTGTATAAAGATAATAAAGATATAAAATAAAATTTATGACGACAAAGGGACGACATCATACATCCAAGAATACATACACAAATATTCAAATAATGATCCACAACTTCTTACAAATTATAGTGTTTAAGATAATACAATAAGTTAGCAAAAGTACGATGTCTCATAGACATAATGCAATATGAGATTGCTAAACAACCTACATTTTGGGACCTCTTTCAGATGAGAATTCACAGTGGAAAATGAGAACTGTCGGTTGGCTAGCAGGACGTTGAACAAGCTCGGAAATGCCTTCCTCTGTGTATATGTTGGTTGCACCTTGGATGTGTCCTCCCTCGAATTCGTAGGGGTACCTGCAGTCAACGATCTGATACTCGCTAATCTCTGGAAAGTGGCCTTTCATAAGCTGTTGAACCTGAAAATATACAAGAAGACAAACCATAAGAAAAATGCATAAAATGTTTTTCACCCTAATTTATCATGAAGTTATTAAACTGTCCATATTTTTGTATATTCTCATTGTTGTTTCCAGATAAATGCAATATTGTCATACATACCGTTAAAGGAGTAACAGTCTTCAAATCTCTGTGGTTTCTCGTCTCCACAGTTGGAAGGGAATGTACTCTTGAGCCATCACCAACCAGGTTTTTCTCAACAGCTTGTAACCTTTCTACGGCGGATCGAGTTCTCTCTTCTTCATCATCAGAATCCCCATCCCAGGATATCAGCCCCTGTCGTGAACGCTTCAGGGGTGAATCTTCATGGTCATCCACATCCTCGCGCTGCCTTTTGGAAGAGAATAGTGAACGTCTGGCAAGGGATCCACACAGAGAAACGGGGCTACCATCCGTGGAAATCTGAAATAGAATCATAAATTCATCAAACTCACAATTTACCAATCAAGAATAAAACGAATGCTGTATCGAAATGACCTCCTGATCATTAGGTCAAACGTGTCAGTAACTCACTAGAGTATTACAATCAAATATTTACTAAGTATTACATTCCAATATTAAAGACCAAGAATACCCACCTCTGATAACGAGTCGGGTGACCCAAAACCACTGTCACTTGATTCGGAGTCGCTGTTTCTCCAGGCACATGGGCTGTCAAAGAGTAAGGTCTTCAGGTCGCTGAAGCTGATGTCAGCCTCGGAAGTTACACTCGAAGAGAAACTAGGGGAAGACATTCTTCTTGTATTGGAGGACTAGGAAGAAAATGCAATGCAACTGGTAGACGCTGGATATAATGGTCAGTCTCCCGAGGGCGCTTGCTTATAAGCTGTTTCCTAATGAAGCCAGAGATGATCTCTTGATTGGATTAGTGTGAGCTCATTTCACAGTGAGGTGACTGGTTGAGTGACAGAGACCAAGTCAACGTTGATTCAATTACAGCTTAAAGCAACACGCGTTTGTAGACGTGACTGTACACACTGATCTGGAGGTCAGATTTAATGACGACGTTGAAATACAAAATAAGCTTTATTGTAATCCCTTTGATGTTAATTGAATGCAATGCCCCATACCAAGTAACTTGGAGCTGCATTGATGTAAGTGGCTTCACATACAATAACATAAACAAACTGTATCTGAGTTACTCCGAAGATCAGATGTGTACATATATGCATTCAAACGCTTGTCTAAATGATAACTCTTTGTGTGTGAAGAAAAATCATATATCTTAAAAATGTATATACATCTGTTTTGGATAGAAAGTATTGTTACTTGGGTAGCAAACATCTGTGGGTATGTGTTCTGTCTTGAACTCTGCCAGCAGCTAGTTCTCAAAATAATGACTTGTCACATATACGTCAGGGTAATAACAGAATCGATGTAATGTTGAAATTCGTTTTATTGAAAACAGGACATAAATCGGCGTCATACACAAAGTAACATTATTGTAAAATATATTACAACAGTAACAATCGTTAACAACCACTTCAAACACATGATATACGATTGCATGCGCATCAGGATAATAATGTCCATTTGCAATTTCTTTACAAAAAAACAATGCATGAACCATCATGGACATAGTAACATGCTAAGATTGTAACAATATTACAACAGTAACAATCAACAACAAAACATATTAAGTGCCTCAATCGTGGAAGAATATAACAAAGGCCAAATAGCACACCAACTAGGTTTAAAACTGCAAACAGGCCATTAGATGAGACTCTGGTAGACACTGCTGACCGAAAGAGGGAGAAGACATGCTTCGAGCACTCATCCTTTGCCTACTTCTTCCCATCTTTTTCTGGCCTGCGGTCCCTGACTTGGATCGTGCCCGAAACTTCTTCAAATCGTCAACGTGGTCAGCGTGCAGCATGGGAACGTAGGTCTGGGGTTCACACATATCCTGCAAAGAAACAAACAAGAGATATTAAAATCTACCTTTAGCGAATTCAGTCACGTGCCGTCTCCGTACAAGATACAAAGTATATGCCAGAGTGGGCTATTAAGGTTGTCCATATGAATGTGAATAAATTGATATGCAGCCAACCTACCTTGTGCTCAGCGAAGAAGGTCTTGTATCCTGAATGTAGGAGGTACACCTCGGGATAATGCAACTGTGGGTAACGGTGACTGTTGGCTTTCCTGTCTTCGCTTCTCAAATGGCGCATCCTGTATAAAGATAATAAAGATATAAAATAAAATCTATGACGACAAAGGGACGACATCATACATCCAAGAATACATACACAAATATTCAAATAATGATCCACAACTTCTTACAAATTATAGTGTTTAAGATAATACAATAAGTTAGCAAAAGTACGATGTCTCATAGACATAATGCAATATGAGATTGCTAAACAACCTACATTTTGGGACCTCTTTCAGATGAGAATTCACAGTGGAAAATGAGAACTGTCGGTTGGCTAGCAGGACGTTGAACAAGCTCGGAAATGCCTTCCTCTGTGTATATGTTGGTTGCACCTTGGATGTGTCCTCCCTCGAATTCGTAGGGGTACCTGCAGTCAACGATCTGATACTCGCTAATCTCTGGAAAGTGGCCTTTCATAAGCTGTTGAACCTGAAAATATACAAGAAGACAAACCATAAGAAAAATGCATAAAATGTTTTTCACCCTAATTTATCATGAAGTTATTAAACTGTCCATATTTTTGTATATTCTCATTATTGTTTCCAGATAAATGCAATATTGTCATACATACCGTTAAAGGAGTAACAGTCTTCAAATCTCTGTGGTTTCTCGTCTCCACAGTTGGAAGGGAATGTACTCTTGAGCCATCACCAACCAGGTTTTTCTCAACAGCTTGTAACCTTTCTACGGCGGATCGAGTTCTCTCTTCTTCATCATCAGAATCCCCATCCCAGGATATCAGCCCCTGTCGTGAACGCTTGAGGGGTGAATCTTCATGGTCATCCACATCCTCGCGCTGCCTTTTGGAAGAGAATAGTGAACGTCTGGCAAGGGATCCACACAGAGAAACGGGGCTACCATCCGTGGAAATCTGAAATAGAATCATAAATTCATCAAACTCACAATTTACCAATCAAGAATAAAACGAATGCTGTATCGAAATGACCTCCTGATCATTAGGTCAAACGTGTCAGTAACTCACTAGAGTATTACAATCAAATATTTACTAAGTATTACATTCCAATATTAAAGACCAAGAATACCCACCTCTGATAACGAGTCGGGTGACCCAAAACCACTGTCACTTGATTCGGAGTCGCTGTTTCTCCAGGCACATGGGCTGTCAAAGAGTAAGGTCTTCAGGTCGCTGAAGCTGATGTCAGCCTCGGAAGTTACACTCAAAGAGAAACTAGGGGAAGACATTCTTCTTGTATTGGAGGACTAGGAAGAAAATGCAATGCAACTGGTAGACGCTGGATATAATGGTCAGTCTCCCGAGGGCGCTTGCTTATAAGCTGTTTCCTAATGAAGCCAGAGATGATCTCTTGATTGGATTAGTGTGAGCTCATTTCACAGTGAGGTGACTGGTTGAGTGACAGAGACCAAGTCAACGTTGATTCAATTACAGCTTAAAGCAACACGCGTTTGTAGACGTGACTGTACACACTGATCTGGAGGTCAGATTTAATGACGACGTTGAAATACAAAATAAGCTTTATTGTAATCCCTTTGATGTTAATTGAATGCAATGCCCCATACCAAGTAACTTGGAGCTGCATTGATGTAAGTGGCTTCACATACAATAACATAAACAAACTGTATCCGTGTCACTCCGAAGATCAGATGTGTACATATATGCATTCAAACGCTTGTCTAAATGATAACTCTTTGTGTGTGAAGAAAAATCATATATCTTAAAAATGTATATACATCTGTTTTGGATAGAAAGTATTGTTACTTGGGTAGCAAACATCTGTGGGTATGTGTTCTGTCTTGAACTCTGCCAGCAGCTAGTTCTCAAAATAATGACTTGTCACATATACGTCAGGGTAATAACAGAATCGATGTAATGTTGAAATTCGTTTTATTGAAAACAGGACATCATACACAAAGTAACATTATTGTAAAATATATTACAACAGTAACAATCGTTAACAACCACTTCAAACACATGATATACGATTGCATGCGCATCAGGATAATAATGTCCATTTGCAATTTCTTTACAAAAAAACAATGCATGAACCATCATGGACATAGTAACATGCTAAGATTGTAACAATATTACAACAGTAACAATCAACAACAAAACATATTAAGTGCCTCAATCGTGGAAGAATATAACAAAGGCCAAATAGCACACCAACTAGGTTTAAAACTGCAAACAGGCCATTAGATGAGACTCTGGTAGACACTGCTGACCGAAAGAGGGAGAAGACATGCTTCGAGCACTCATCCTTTGCCTACTTCTTCCCATCTTTTTCTGGCCTGCGGTCCCTGACTTGGATCGTGCCCGAAACTTCTTCAAATCGTCAACGTGGTCAGCGTGCAGCATGGGAACGTAGGTCTGGGGTTCACACATATCCTGCAAAGAAACAAACAAGAGATATTAAAATCTACCTTTAGCGAATTCAGTCACGTGCCGTCTCCGTACAAGATACAAAGTATATGCCAGAGTGGGCTATTAAGGTTGTCCATATGAATGTGAATAAATTGATATGCAGCCAACCTACCTTGTGCTCAGCGAAGAAGGTCTTGTATCCTGAATGTAGGAGGTACACCTCGGGATAATGCAACTGTGGGTAACGGTGACTGTTGGCTTTCCTGTCTTCGCTTCTCAAATGGCGCATCCTGTATAAAGATAATAAAGATATAAAATAAAATTTATGACGACAAAGGGACGACATCATACATCCAAGAATACATACACAAATATTCAAATAATGATCCACAACTTCTTACAAATTATAGTGTTTAAGATAATACAATAAGTTAGCAAAAGTACGATGTCTCATAGACATAATGCAATATGAGATTGCTAAACAACCTACATTTTGGGACCTCTTTCAGATGAGAATTCACAGTGGAAAATGAGAACTGTCGGTTGGCTAGCAGGACGTTGAACAAGCTCGGAAATGCCTTCCTCTGTGTATATGTTGGTTGCACCTTGGATGTGTCCTCCCTCGAATTCGTAGGGGTACCTGCAGTCAACGATCTGATACTCGCTAATCTCTGGAAAGTGGCCTTTCATAAGCTGTTGAACCTGAAAATATACAAGAAGACAAACCATAAGAAAAATGCATAAAATGTTTTTCACCCTAATTTATCATGAAGTTATTAAACTGTCCATATTTTTGTATATTCTCATTATTGTTTCCAGATAAATGCAATATTGTCATACATACCGTTAAAGGAGTAACAGTCTTCAAATCTCTGTGGTTTCTCGTCTCCACAGTTGGAAGGGAATGTACTCTTGAGCCATCACCAACCAGGTTTTTCTCAACAGCTTGTAACCTTTCTACGGCGGATCGAGTTCTCTCTTCTTCATCATCAGAATCCCCATCCCAGGATATCAGCCCCTGTCGTGAACGCTTGAGGGGTGAATCTTCATGGTCATCCACATCCTCGCGCTGCCTTTTGGAAGAGAATAGTGAACGTCTGGCAAGGGATCCACACAGAGAAACGGGGCTACCATCCGTGGAAATCTGAAATAGAATCATAAATTCATCAAACTCACAATTTACCAATCAAGAATAAAACGAATGCTGTATCGAAATGACCTCCTGATCATTAGGTCAAACGTGTCAGTAACTCACTAGAGTATTACAATCAAATATTTACTAAGTATTACATTCCAATATTAAAGACCAAGAATACCCACCTCTGATAACGAGTCGGGTGACCCAAAACCACTGTCACTTGATTCGGAGTCGCTGTTTCTCCAGGGACATGGGCTGTCAAAGAGTAAGGTCTTCAGGTCGCTGAAGCTGATGTCAGCCTCGGAAGTTACACTCAAAGAGAAACTAGGGGAAGACATTCTTCTTGTATTGGAGGACTAGGAAGAAAATGCAATGCAACTGGTAGACGCTGGATATAATGGTCAGTCTCCCGAGGGAGCTTGCTTATAAGCTGTTTCCTAATGAAGCCAGAGGTGATCTCTTGATTGGATTAGTGTGAGCTCATTTCACAGTGAGGTGACTGGTTGAGTGACAGAGACCAAGTCAACGTTGATTCAATTACAGCTTAAAGCAACACGCGTTTGTAGACGTGACTGTACACACTGATCTGGAGGTCAGATTTAATGACGACGTTGAAATACAAAATAAGCTTTATTGTAATCCCTTTGATGTTAATTGAATGCAATGCCCCATACCAAGTAACTTGGAGCTGCATTGATGTAAGTGGCTTCACATACAATAACATAAACAAACTGTATCCGTGTCACTCCGAAGATCAGATGTGTACATATATGCATTCAAACGCTTGTCTAAATGATAACTCTTTGTGTGTGAAGAAAAATCATATATCTTAAAAATGTATATACATCTGTTTTGGATAGAAAGTATTGTTACTTGGGTAGCAAACATCTGTGGGTATGTGTTCTGTCTTGAACTCTGCCAGCAGCTAGTTCTCAAAATAATGACTTGTCACATATACGTCAGGGTAATAACAGAATCGATGTAATGTTGAAATTCGTTTTATTGAAAACAGGACATCATACACAAAGTAACATTATTGTAAAATATATTACAACAGTAACAATCGTTAACAACCACTTCAAACACATGATATACGATTGCATGCGCATCAGGATAATAATGTCCATTTGCAATTTCTTTACAAAAAAACAATGCATGAACCATCATGGACATAGTAACATGCTAAGATTGTAACAATATTACAACAGTAACAATCAACAACAAAACATATTAAGTGCCTCAATCGTGGAAGAATATAACAAAGGCCAAATAGCACACCAACTAGGTTTAAAACTGCAAACAGGCCATTAGATGAGACTCTGGTAGACACTGCTGACCGAAAGAGGGAGAAGACATGCTTCGAGCACTCATCCTTTGCCTACTTCTTCCCATCTTTTTCTGGCCTGCGGTCCCTGACTTGGATCGTGCCCGAAACTTCTTCAAATCGTCAACGTGGTCAGCGTGCAGCATGGGAACGTAGGTCTGGGGTTCACACATATCCTGCAAAGAAACAAACAAGAGATATTAAAATCTACCTTTAGCGAATTCAGTCACGTGCCGTCTCCGTACAAGATACAAAGTATATGCCAGGGTGGGCTATTAAGGTTGTCCATATGAATGTGAATAAATTGATATGCAGCCAACCTACCTTGTGCTCAGCGAAGAAGGTCTTGTATCCTGAATGTAGGAGGTACACCTCGGGATAATGCAACTGTGGGTAACGGTGACTGTTGGCTTTCCTGTCTTCGCTTCTCAAATGGCGCATCCTGTATAAAGATAATAAAGATATAAAATAAAATTTATGACGACAAAGGGACGACATCATACATCCAAGAATACATACACAAATATTCAAATAATGATCCACAACTTCTTACAAATTATAGTGTTTAAGATAATACAATAAGTTAGCAAAAGTACGATGTCTCATAGACATAATGCAATATGAGATTGCTAAACAACCTACATTTTGGGACCTCTTTCAGATGAGAATTCACAGTGGAAAATGAGAACTGTCGGTTGGCTAGCAGGACGTTGAACAAGCTCGGAAATGCCTTCCTCTGTGTATATGTTGGTTGCACCTTGGATGTGTCCTCCCTCGAATTCGTAGGGGTACCTGCAGTCAACGATCTGATACTCGCTAATCTCTGGAAAGTGGCCTTTCATAAGCTGTTGAACCTGAAAATATACAAGAAGACAAACCATAAGAAAAATGCATAAAATGTTTTTCACCCTAATTTATCATGAAGTTATTAAACTGTCCATATTTTTGTATATTCTCATTGTTGTTTCCAGATAAATGCAATATTGTCATACATACCGTTAAAGGAGTAACAGTCTTCAAATCTCTGTGGTTTCTCGTCTCCACAGTTGGAAGGGAATGTACTCTTGAGCCATCACCAACCAGGTTTTTCTCAACAGCTTGTAACCTTTCTACGGCGGATCGAGTTCTCTCTTCTTCATCATCAGAATCCCCATCCCAGGATATCAGCCCCTGTCGTGAACGCTTGAGGGGTGAATCTTCATGGTCATCCACATCCTCGCGCTGCCTTTTGGAAGAGAATAGTGAACGTCTGGCAAGGGATCCACACAGAGAAACGGGGCTACCATCCGTGGAAATCTGAAATAGAATCATAAATTCATCAAACTCACAATTTACCAATCAAGAATAAAACGAATGCTGTATCGAAATGACCTCCTGATCATTAGGTCAAACGTGTCAGTAACTCACTAGAGTATTACAATCAAATATTTACTAAGTATTACATTCCAATATTAAAGACCAAGAATACCCACCTCTGATAACGAGTCGGGTGACCCAAAACCACTGTCACTTGATTCGGAGTCGCTGTTTCTCCAGGCACATGGGCTGTCAAAGAGTAAGGTCTTCAGGTCGCTGAAGCTGATGTCAGCCTCGGAAGTTACACTCAAAGAGAAACTAGGGGAAGACATTCTTCTTGTATTGGAGGACTAGGAAGAAAATGCAATGCAACTGGTAGACGCTGGATATAATGGTCAGTCTCCCGAGGGCGCTTGCTTATAAGCTGTTTCCTAATGAAGCCAGAGATGATCTCTTGATTGGATTAGTGTGAGCTCATTTCACAGTGAGGTGACTGGTTGAGTGACAGAGACCAAGTCAACGTTGATTCAATTACAGCTTAAAGCAACACGCGTTTGTAGACGTGACTGTACACACTGATCTGGAGGTCAGATTTAATGACGACGTTGAAATACAAAATAAGCTTTATTGTAATCCCTTTGATGTTAATTGAATGCAATGCCCCATACCAAGTAACTTGGAGCTGCATTGATGTAAGTGGCTTCACATACAATAACATAAACAAACTGTATCTGAGTTACTCCGAAGATCAGATGTGTACATATATGCATTCAAACGCTTGTCTAAATGATAACTCTTTGTGTGTGAAGAAAAATCATATATCTTAAAAATGTATATACATCTGTTTTGGATAGAAAGTATTGTTACTTGGGTAGCAAACATCTGTGGGTATGTGTTCTGTCTTGAACTCTGCCAGCAGCTAGTTCTCAAAATAATGACTTGTCACATATACGTCAGGGTAATAACAGAATCGATGTAATGTTGAAATTCGTTTTATTGAAAACAGGACATAAATCGGCGTCATACACAAAGTAACATTATTGTAAAATATATTACAACAGTAACAATCGTTAACAACCACTTCAAACACATGATATACGATTGCATGCGCATCAGGATAATAATGTCCATTTGCAATTTCTTTACAAAAAAACAATGCATGAACCATCATGGACATAGTAACATGCTAAGATTGTAACAATATTACAACAGTAACAATCAACAACAAAACATATTAAGTGCCTCAATCGTGGAAGAATATAACAAAGGCCAAATAGCACACCAACTAGGTTTAAAACTGCAAACAGGCCATTAGATGAGACTCTGGTAGACACTGCTGACCGAAAGAGGGAGAAGACATGCTTCGAGCACTCATCCTTTGCCTACTTCTTCCCATCTTTTTCTGGCCTGCGGTCCCTGACTTGGATCGTGCCCGAAACTTCTTCAAATCGTCAACGTGGTCAGCGTGCAGCATGGGAACGTAGGTCTGGGGTTCACACATATCCTGCAAAGAAACAAACAAGAGATATTAAAATCTACCTTTAGCGAATTCAGTCACGTGCCGTCTCCGTACAAGATACAAAGTATATGCCAGAGTGGGCTATTAAGGTTGTCCATATGAATGTGAATAAATTGATATGCAGCCAACCTACCTTGTGCTCAGCGAAGAAGGTCTTGTATCCTGAATGTAGGAGGTACACCTCGGGATAATGCAACTGTGGGTAACGGTGACTGTTGGCTTTCCTGTCTTCGCTTCTCAAATGGCGCATCCTGTATAAAGATAATAAAGATATAAAATAAAATTTATGACGACAAAGGGACGACATCATACATCCAAGAATACATACACAAATATTCAAATAATGATCCACAACTTCTTACAAATTATAGTGTTTAAGATAATACAATAAGTTAGCAAAAGTACGATGTCTCATAGACATAATGCAATATGAGATTGCTAAACAACCTACATTTTGGGACCTCTTTCAGATGAGAATTCACAGTGGAAAATGAGAACTGTCGGTTGGCTAGCAGGACGTTGAACAAGCTCGGAAATGCCTTCCTCTGTGTATATGTTGGTTGCACCTTGGATGTGTCCTCCCTCGAATTCGTAGGGGTACCTGCAGTCAACGATCTGATACTCGCTAATCTCTGGAAAGTGGCCTTTCATAAGCTGTTGAACCTGAAAATATACAAGAAGACAAACCATAAGAAAAATGCATAAAATGTTTTTCACCCTAATTTATCATGAAGTTATTAAACTGTCCATATTTTTGTATATTCTCATTATTGTTTCCAGATAAATGCAATATTGTCATACATACCGTTAAAGGAGTAACAGTCTTCAAATCTCTGTGGTTTCTCGTCTCCACAGTTGGAAGGGAATGTACTCTTGAGCCATCACCAACCAGGTTTTTCTCAACAGCTTGTAACCTTTCTACGGCGGATCGAGTTCTCTCTTCTTCATCATCAGAATCCCCATCCCAGGATATCAGCCCCTGTCGTGAACGCTTGAGGGGTGAATCTTCATGGTCATCCACATCCTCGCGCTGCCTTTTGGAAGAGAATAGTGAACGTCTGGCAAGGGATCCACACAGAGAAACGGGGCTACCATCCGTGGAAATCTGAAATAGAATCATAAATTCATCAAACTCACAATTTACCAATCAAGAATAAAACGAATGCTGTATCGAAATGACCTCCTGATCATTAGGTCAAACGTGTCAGTAACTCACTAGAGTATTACAATCAAATATTTACTAAGTATTACATTCCAATATTAAAGACCAAGAATACCCACCTCTGATAACGAGTCGGGTGACCCAAAACCACTGTCACTTGATTCGGAGTCGCTGTTTCTCCAGGCACATGGGCTGTCAAAGAGTAAGGTCTTCAGGTCGCTGAAGCTGATGTCAGCCTCGGAAGTTACACTCAAAGAGAAACTAGGGGAAGACATTCTTCTTGTATTGGAGGACTAGGAAGAAAATGCAATGCAACTGGTAGACGCTGGATATAATGGTCAGTCTCCCGAGGGCGCTTGCTTATAAGCTGTTTCCTAATGAAGCCAGAGATGATCTCTTGATTGGATTAGTGTGAGCTCATTTCACAGTGAGGTGACTGGTTGAGTGACAGAGACCAAGTCAACGTTGATTCAATTACAGCTTAAAGCAACACGCGTTTGTAGACGTGACTGTACACACTGATCTGGAGGTCAGATTTAATGACGACGTTGAAATACAAAATAAGCTTTATTGTAATCCCTTTGATGTTAATTGAATGCAATGCCCCATACCAAGTAACTTGGAGCTGCATTGATGTAAGTGGCTTCACATACAATAACATAAACAAACTGTATCTGAGTTACTCCGAAGATCAGATGTGTACATATATGCATTCAAACGCTTGTCTAAATGATAACTCTTTGTGTGTGAAGAAAAATCATATATCTTAAAAATGTATATACATCTGTTTTGGATAGAAAGTATTGTTACTTGGGTAGCAAACATCTGTGGGTATGTGTTCTGTCTTGAACTCTGCCAGCAGCTAGTTCTCAAAATAATGACTTGTCACATATACGTCAGGGTAATAACAGAATCGATGTAATGTTGAAATTCGTTTTATTGAAAACAGGACATCATACACAAAGTAACATTATTGTAAAATATATTACAACAGTAACAATCGTTAACAACCACTTCAAACACATGATATACGATTGCATGCGCATCAGGATAATAATGTCCATTTGCAATTTCTTTACAAAAAAACAATGCATGAACCATCATGGACATAGTAACATGCTAAGATTGTAACAATATTACAACAGTAACAATCAACAACAAAACATATTAAGTGCCTCAATCGTGGAAGAATATAACAAAGGCCAAATAGCACACCAACTAGGTTTAAAACTGCAAACAGGCCATTAGATGAGACTCTGGTAGACACTGCTGACCGAAAGAGGGAGAAGACATGCTTCGAGCACTCATCCTTTGCCTACTTCTTCCCATCTTTTTCTGGCCTGCGGTCCCTGACTTGGATCGTGCCCGAAACTTCTTCAAATCGTCAACGTGGTCAGCGTGCAGCATGGGAACGTAGGTCTGGGGTTCACACATATCCTGCAAAGAAACAAACAAGAGATATTAAAATCTACCTTTAGCGAATTCAGTCACGTGCCGTCTCCGTACAAGATACAAAGTATATGCCAGGGTGGGCTATTAAGGTTGTCCATATGAATGTGAATAAATTGATATGCAGCCAACCTACCTTGTGCTCAGCGAAGAAGGTCTTGTATCCTGAATGTAGGAGGTACACCTCGGGATAATGCAACTGTGGGTAACGGTGACTGTTGGCTTTCCTGTCTTCGCTTCTCAAATGGCGCATCCTGTATAAAGATAATAAAGATATAAAATAAAATTTATGACGACAAAGGGACGACATCATACATCCAAGAATACATACACAAATATTCAAATAATGATCCACAACTTCTTACAAATTATAGTGTTTAAGATAATACAATAAGTTAGCAAAAGTACGATGTCTCATAGACATAATGCAATATGAGATTGCTAAACAACCTACATTTTGGGACCTCTTTCAGATGAGAATTCACAGTGGAAAATGAGAACTGTCGGTTGGCTAGCAGGACGTTGAACAAGCTCGGAAATGCCTTCCTCTGTGTATATGTTGGTTGCACCTTGGATGTGTCCTCCCTCGAATTCGTAGGGGTACCTGCAGTCAACGATCTGATACTCGCTAATCTCTGGAAAGTGGCCTTTCATAAGCTGTTGAACCTGAAAATATACAAGAAGACAAACCATAAGAAAAATGCATAAAATGTTTTTCACCCTAATTTATCATGAAGTTATTAAACTGTCCATATTTTTGTATATTCTCATTGTTGTTTCCAGATAAATGCAATATTGTCATACATACCGTTAAAGGAGTAACAGTCTTCAAATCTCTGTGGTTTCTCGTCTCCACAGTTGGAAGGGAATGTACTCTTGAGCCATCACCAACCAGGTTTTTCTCAACAGCTTGTAACCTTTCTACGGCGGATCGAGTTCTCTCTTCTTCATCATCAGAATCCCCATCCCAGGATATCAGCCCCTGTCGTGAACGCTTGAGGGGTGAATCTTCATGGTCATCCACATCCTCGCGCTGCCTTTTGGAAGAGAATAGTGAACGTCTGGCAAGGGATCCACACAGAGAAACGGGGCTACCATCCGTGGAAATCTGAAATAGAATCATAAATTCATCAAACTCACAATTTACCAATCAAGAATAAAACGAATGCTGTATCGAAATGACCTCCTGATCATTAGGTCAAACGTGTCAGTAACTCACTAGAGTATTACAATCAAATATTTACTAAGTATTACATTCCAATATTAAAGACCAAGAATACCCACCTCTGATAACGAGTCGGGTGACCCAAAACCACTGTCACTTGATTCGGAGTCGCTGTTTCTCCAGGCACATGGGCTGTCAAAGAGTAAGGTCTTCAGGTCGCTGAAGCTGATGTCAGCCTCGGAAGTTACACTCAAAGAGAAACTAGGGGAAGACATTCTTCTTGTATTGGAGGACTAGGAAGAAAATGCAATGCAACTGGTAGACGCTGGATATAATGGTCAGTCTCCCGAGGGCGCTTGCTTATAAGCTGTTTCCTAATGAAGCCAGAGATGATCTCTTGATTGGATTAGTGTGAGCTCATTTCACAGTGAGGTGACTGGTTGAGTGACAGAGACCAAGTCAACGTTGATTCAATTACAGCTTAAAGCAACACGCGTTTGTAGACGTGACTGTACACACTGATCTGGAGGTCAGATTTAATGACGACGTTGAAATACAAAATAAGCTTTATTGTAATCCCTTTGATGTTAATTGAATGCAATGCCCCATACCAAGTAACTTGGAGCTGCATTGATGTAAGTGGCTTCACATACAATAACATAAACAAACTGTATCTGAGTTACTCCGAAGATCAGATGTGTACATATATGCATTCAAACGCTTGTCTAAATGATAACTCTTTGTGTGTGAAGAAAAATCATATATCTTAAAAATGTATATACATCTGTTTTGGATAGAAAGTATTGTTACTTGGGTAGCAAACATCTGTGGGTATGTGTTCTGTCTTGAACTCTGCCAGCAGCTAGTTCTCAAAATAATGACTTGTCACATATACGTCAGGGTAATAACAGAATCGATGTAATGTTGAAATTCGTTTTATTGAAAACAGGACATAAATCGGCGTCATACACAAAGTAACATTATTGTAAAATATATTACAACAGTAACAATCGTTAACAACCACTTCAAACACATGATATACGATTGCATGCGCATCAGGATAATAATGTCCATTTGCAATTTCTTTACAAAAAAACAATGCATGAACCATCATGGACATAGTAACATGCTAAGATTGTAACAATATTACAACAGTAACAATCAACAACAAAACATATTAAGTGCCTCAATCGTGGAAGAATATAACAAAGGCCAAATAGCACACCAACTAGGTTTAAAACTGCAAACAGGCCATTAGATGAGACTCTGGTAGACACTGCTGACCGAAAGAGGGAGAAGACATGCTTCGAGCACTCATCCTTTGCCTACTTCTTCCCATCTTTTTCTGGCCTGCGGTCCCTGACTTGGATCGTGCCCGAAACTTCTTCAAATCGTCAACGTGGTCAGCGTGCAGCATGGGAACGTAGGTCTGGGGTTCACACATATCCTGCAAAGAAACAAACAAGAGATATTAAAATCTACCTTTAGCGAATTCAGTCACGTGCCGTCTCCGTACAAGATACAAAGTATATGCCAGAGTGGGCTATTAAGGTTGTCCATATGAATGTGAATAAATTGATATGCAGCCAACCTACCTTGTGCTCAGCGAAGAAGGTCTTGTATCCTGAATGTAGGAGGTACACCTCGGGATAATGCAACTGTGGGTAACGGTGACTGTTGGCTTTCCTGTCTTCGCTTCTCAAATGGCGCATCCTGTATAAAGATAATAAAGATATAAAATAAAATTTATGACGACAAAGGGACGACATCATACATCCAAGAATACATACACAAATATTCAAATAATGATCCACAACTTCTTACAAATTATAGTGTTTAAGATAATACAATAAGTTAGCAAAAGTACGATGTCTCATAGACATAATGCAATATGAGATTGCTAAACAACCTACATTTTGGGACCTCTTTCAGATGAGAATTCACAGTGGAAAATGAGAACTGTCGGTTGGCTAGCAGGACGTTGAACAAGCTCGGAAATGCCTTCCTCTGTGTATATGTTGGTTGCACCTTGGATGTGTCCTCCCTCGAATTCGTAGGGGTACCTGCAGTCAACGATCTGATACTCGCTAATCTCTGGAAAGTGGCCTTTCATAAGCTGTTGAACCTGAAAATATACAAGAAGACAAACCATAAGAAAAATGCATAAAATGTTTTTCACCCTAATTTATCATGAAGTTATTAAACTGTCCATATTTTTGTATATTCTCATTATTGTTTCCAGATAAATGCAATATTGTCATACATACCGTTAAAGGAGTAACAGTCTTCAAATCTCTGTGGTTTCTCGTCTCCACAGTTGGAAGGGAATGTACTCTTGAGCCATCACCAACCAGGTTTTTCTCAACAGCTTGTAACCTTTCTACGGCGGATCGAGTTCTCTCTTCTTCATCATCAGAATCCCCATCCCAGGATATCAGCCCCTGTCGTGAACGCTTGAGGGGTGAATCTTCATGGTCATCCACATCCTCGCGCTGCCTTTTGGAAGAGAATAGTGAACGTCTGGCAAGGGATCCACACAGAGAAACGGGGCTACCATCCGTGGAAATCTGAAATAGAATCATAAATTCATCAAACTCACAATTTACCAATCAAGAATAAAACGAATGCTGTATCGAAATGACCTCCTGATCATTAGGTCAAACGTGTCAGTAACTCACTAGAGTATTACAATCAAATATTTACTAAGTATTACATTCCAATATTAAAGACCAAGAATACCCACCTCTGATAACGAGTCGGGTGACCCAAAACCACTGTCACTTGATTCGGAGTCGCTGTTTCTCCAGGCACATGGGCTGTCAAAGAGTAAGGTCTTCAGGTCGCTGAAGCTGATGTCAGCCTCGGAAGTTACACTCAAAGAGAAACTAGGGGAAGACATTCTTCTTGTATTGGAGGACTAGGAAGAAAATGCAATGCAACTGGTAGACGCTGGATATAATGGTCAGTCTCCCGAGGGCGCTTGCTTATAAGCTGTTTCCTAATGAAGCCAGAGATGATCTCTTGATTGGATTAGTGTGAGCTCATTTCACAGTGAGGTGACTGGTTGAGTGACAGAGACCAAGTCAACGTTGATTCAATTACAGCTTAAAGCAACACGCGTTTGTAGACGTGACTGTACACACTGATCTGGAGGTCAGATTTAATGACGACGTTGAAATACAAAATAAGCTTTATTGTAATCCCTTTGATGTTAATTGAATGCAATGCCCCATACCAAGTAACTTGGAGCTGCATTGATGTAAGTGGCTTCACATACAATAACATAAACAAACTGTATCTGAGTTACTCCGAAGATCAGATGTGTACATATATGCATTCAAACGCTTGTCTAAATGATAACTCTTTGTGTGTGAAGAAAAATCATATATCTTAAAAATGTATATACATCTGTTTTGGATAGAAAGTATTGTTACTTGGGTAGCAAACATCTGTGGGTATGTGTTCTGTCTTGAACTCTGCCAGCAGCTAGTTCTCAAAATAATGACTTGTCACATATACGTCAGGGTAATAACAGAATCGATGTAATGTTGAAATTCGTTTTATTGAAAACAGGACATAAATCGGCGTCATACACAAAGTAACATTATTGTAAAATATATTACAACAGTAACAATCGTTAACAACCACTTCAAACACATGATATACGATTGCATGCGCATCAGGATAATAATGTCCATTTGCAATTTCTTTACAAAAAAACAATGCATGAACCATCATGGACATAGTAACATGCTAAGATTGTAACAATATTACAACAGTAACAATCAACAACAAAACATATTAAGTGCCTCAATCGTGGAAGAATATAACAAAGGCCAAATAGCACACCAACTAGGTTTAAAACTGCAAACAGGCCATTAGATGAGACTCTGGTAGACACTGCTGACCGAAAGAGGGAGAAGACATGCTTCGAGCACTCATCCTTTGCCTACTTCTTCCCATCTTTTTCTGGCCTGCGGTCCCTGACTTGGATCGTGCCCGAAACTTCTTCAAATCGTCAACGTGGTCAGCGTGCAGCATGGGAACGTAGGTCTGGGGTTCACACATATCCTGCAAAGAAACAAACAAGAGATATTAAAATCTACCTTTAGCGAATTCAGTCACGTGCCGTCTCCGTACAAGATACAAAGTATATGCCAGAGTGGGCTATTAAGGTTGTCCATATGAATGTGAATAAATTGATATGCAGCCAACCTACCTTGTGCTCAGCGAAGAAGGTCTTGTATCCTGAATGTAGGAGGTACACCTCGGGATAATGCAACTGTGGGTAACGGTGACTGTTGGCTTTCCTGTCTTCGCTTCTCAAATGGCGCATCCTGTATAAAGATAATAAAGATATAAAATAAAATTTATGACGACAAAGGGACGACATCATACATCCAAGAATACATACACAAATATTCAAATAATGATCCACAACTTCTTACAAATTATAGTGTTTAAGATAATACAATAAGTTAGCAAAAGTACGATGTCTAATACACATAATGCAATATGAGATTGCTAAACAACCTACATTTTGGGACCTCTTTCAGATGAGAATTCACAGTGGAAAATGAGAACTGTCGGTTGGCTAGCAGGACGTTGAACAAGCTCGGAAATGCCTTCCTCTGTGTATATGTTGGTTGCACCTTGGATGTGTCCTCCCTCGAATTCGTAGGGGTACCTGCAGTCAACGATCTGATACTCGCTAATCTCTGGAAAGTGGCCTTTCATAAGCTGTTGAACCTGAAAATATACAAGAAGACAAACCATAAGAAAAATGCATAAAATGTTTTTCACCCTAATTTATCATGAAGTTATTAAACTGTCCATATTTTTGTATATTCTCATTGTTGTTTCCAGATAAATGCAATATTGTCATACATACCGTTAAAGGAGTAACAGTCTTCAAATCTCTGTGGTTTCTCGTCTCCACAGTTGGAAGGGAATGTACTCTTGAGCCATCACCAACCAGGTTTTTCTCAACAGCTTGTAACCTTTCTACGGCGGATCGAGTTCTCTCTTCTTCATCATCAGAATCCCCATCCCAGGATATCAGCCCCTGTCGTGAACGCTTGAGGGGTGAATCTTCATGGTCATCCACATCCTCGCGCTGCCTTTTGGAAGAGAATAGTGAACGTCTGGCAAGGGATCCACACAGAGAAACGGGGCTACCATCCGTGGAAATCTGAAATAGAATCATAAATTCATCAAACTCACAATTTACCAATCAAGAATAAAACGAATGCTGTATCGAAATGACCTCCTGATCATTAGGTCAAACGTGTCAGTAACTCACTAGAGTATTACAATCAAATATTTACTAAGTATTACATTCCAATATTAAAGACCAAGAATACCCACCTCTGATAACGAGTCGGGTGACCCAAAACCACTGTCACTTGATTCGGAGTCGCTGTTTCTCCAGGCACATGGGCTGTCAAAGAGTAAGGTCTTCAGGTCGCTGAAGCTGATGTCAGCCTCGGAAGTTACACTCAAAGAGAAACTAGGGGAAGACATTCTTCTTGTATTGGAGGACTAGGAAGAAAATGCAATGCAACTGGTAGACGCTGGATATAATGGTCAGTCTCCCGAGGGCGCTTGCTTATAAGCTGTTTCCTAATGAAGCCAGAGATGATCTCTTGATTGGATTAGTGTGAGCTCATTTCACAGTGAGGTGACTGGTTGAGTGACAGAGACCAAGTCAACGTTGATTCAATTACAGCTTAAAGCAACACGCGTTTGTAGACGTGACTGTACACACTGATCTGGAGGTCAGATTTAATGACGACGTTGAAATACAAAATAAGCTTTATTGTAATCCCTTTGATGTTAATTGAATGCAATGCCCCATACCAAGTAACTTGGAGCTGCATTGATGTAAGTGGCTTCACATACAATAACATAAACAAACTGTATCTGAGTTACTCCGAAGATCAGATGTGTACATATATGCATTCAAACGCTTGTCTAAATGATAACTCTTTGTGTGTGAAGAAAAATCATATATCTTAAAAATGTATATACATCTGTTTTGGATAGAAAGTATTGTTACTTGGGTAGCAAACATCTGTGGGTATGTGTTCTGTCTTGAACTCTGCCAGCAGCTAGTTCTCAAAATAATGACTTGTCACATATACGTCAGGGTAATAACAGAATCGATGTAATGTTGAAATTCGTTTTATTGAAAACAGGACATAAATCGGCGTCATACACAAAGTAACATTATTGTAAAATATATTACAACAGTAACAATCGTTAACAACCACTTCAAACACATGATATACGATTGCATGCGCATCAGGATAATAATGTCCATTTGCAATTTCTTTACAAAAAAACAATGCATGAACCATCATGGACATAGTAACATGCTAAGATTGTAACAATATTACAACAGTAACAATCAACAACAAAACATATTAAGTGCCTCAATCGTGGAAGAATATAACAAAGGCCAAATAGCACACCAACTAGGTTTAAAACTGCAAACAGGCCATTAGATGAGACTCTGGTAGACACTGCTGACCGAAAGAGGGAGAAGACATGCTTCGAGCACTCATCCTTTGCCTACTTCTTCCCATCTTTTTCTGGCCTGCGGTCCCTGACTTGGATCGTGCCCGAAACTTCTTCAAATCGTCAACGTGGTCAGCGTGCAGCATGGGAACGTAGGTCTGGGGTTCACACATATCCTGCAAAGAAACAAACAAGAGATATTAAAATCTACCTTTAGCGAATTCAGTCACGTGCCGTCTCCGTACAAGATACAAAGTATATGCCAGAGTGGGCTATTAAGGTTGTCCATATGAATGTGAATAAATTGATATGCAGCCAACCTACCTTGTGCTCAGCGAAGAAGGTCTTGTATCCTGAATGTAGGAGGTACACCTCGGGATAATGCAACTGTGGGTAACGGTGACTGTTGGCTTTCCTGTCTTCGCTTCTCAAATGGCGCATCCTGTATAAAGATAATAAAGATATAAAATAAAATTTATGACGACAAAGGGACGACATCATACATCCAAGAATACATACACAAATATTCAAATAATGATCCACAACTTCTTACAAATTATAGTGTTTAAGATAATACAATAAGTTAGCAAAAGTACGATGTCTAATACACATAATGCAATATGAGATTGCTAAACAACCTACATTTTGGGACCTCTTTCAGATGAGAATTCACAGTGGAAAATGAGAACTGTCGGTTGGCTAGCAGGACGTTGAACAAGCTCGGAAATGCCTTCCTCTGTGTATATGTTGGTTGCACCTTGGATGTGTCCTCCCTCGAATTCGTAGGGGTACCTGCAGTCAACGATCTGATACTCGCTAATCTCTGGAAAGTGGCCTTTCATAAGCTGTTGAACCTGAAAATATACAAGAAGACAAACCATAAGAAAAATGCATAAAATGTTTTTCACCCTAATTTATCATGAAGTTATTAAACTGTCCATATTTTTGTATATTCTCATTGTTGTTTCCAGATAAATGCAATATTGTCATACATACCGTTAAAGGAGTAACAGTCTTCAAATCTCTGTGGTTTCTCGTCTCCACAGTTGGAAGGGAATGTACTCTTGAGCCATCACCAACCAGGTTTTTCTCAACAGCTTGTAACCTTTCTACGGCGGATCGAGTTCTCTCTTCTTCATCATCAGAATCCCCATCCCAGGATATCAGCCCCTGTCGTGAACGCTTGAGGGGTGAATCTTCATGGTCATCCACATCCTCGCGCTGCCTTTTGGAAGAGAATAGTGAACGTCTGGCAAGGGATCCACACAGAGAAACGGGGCTACCATCCGTGGAAATCTGAAATAGAATCATAAATTCATCAAACTCACAATTTACCAATCAAGAATAAAACGAATGCTGTATCGAAATGACCTCCTGATCATTAGGTCAAACGTGTCAGTAACTCACTAGAGTATTACAATCAAATATTTACTAAGTATTACATTCCAATATTAAAGACCAAGAATACCCACCTCTGATAACGAGTCGGGTGACCCAAAACCACTGTCACTTGATTCGGAGTCGCTGTTTCTCCAGGCACATGGGCTGTCAAAGAGTAAGGTCTTCAGGTCGCTGAAGCTGATGTCAGCCTCGGAAGTTACACTCAAAGAGAAACTAGGGGAAGACATTCTTCTTGTATTGGAGGACTAGGAAGAAAATGCAATGCAACTGGTAGACGCTGGATATAATGGTCAGTCTCCCGAGGGCGCTTGCTTATAAGCTGTTTCCTAATGAAGCCAGAGATGATCTCTTGATTGGATTAGTGTGAGCTCATTTCACAGTGAGGTGACTGGTTGAGTGACAGAGATCAAGTCAACGTTGATTCAATTACAGCTTAAAGCAACACGCGTTTGTAGACGTGACTGTACACACTGATCTGGAGGTCAGATTTAATGACGACGTTGAAATACAAAATAAGCTTTATTGTAATCCCTTTGATGTTAATTGAATGCAATGCCCCATACCAAGTAACTTGGAGCTGCATTGATGTAAGTGGCTTCACATACAATAACATAAACAAACTGTATCCGAGTTACTCCGAAGATCAGATGTGTACATATATGCATTCAAACGCTTGTCTAAATGATAACTCTTTGTGTGTGAAGAAAAATCATATATCTTAAATATGTATATACATCTGTTTTGGATAGAAAGTATTGTTACTTGGGTAGCAAACATCTGTGGGTATGTGTTCTGTCTTGAACTCTGCCAGCAGCTAGTTCTCAAAATAATGACTTGTCACATATACGTCAGGGTAATAACAGAATCGATGTAATGTTGAAATTCGTTTTATTGAAAACAGGACATAAATCGGCGTCATACACAAAGTAACATTATTGTAAAATATATTACAACAGTAACAATCGTTAACAACCACTTCAAACACATGATATACGATTGCATGCGCATCAGGATAATAATGTCCATTTGCAATTTCTTTACAAAAAAACAATGCATGAACCATCATGGACATAGTAACATGCTAAGATTGTAACAATATTACAACAGTAACAATCAACAACAAAACATATTAAGTGCCTCAATCGTGGAAGAATATAACAAAGGCCAAATAGCACACCAACTAGGTTTAAAACTGCAAACAGGCCATTAGATGAGACTCTGGTAGACACTGCTGACCGAAAGAGGGAGAAGACATGCTTCGAGCACTCATCCTTTGCCTACTTCTTCCCATCTTTTTCTGGCCTGCGGTCCCTGACTTGGATCGTGCCCGAAACTTCTTCAAATCGTCAACGTGGTCAGCGTGCAGCATGGGAACGTAGGTCTGGGGTTCACACATATCCTGCAAAGAAACAAACAAGAGATATTAAAATCTACCTTTAGCGAATTCAGTCACGTGCCGTCTCCGTACAAGATACAAAGTATATGCCAGAGTGGGCTATTAAGGTTGTCCATATGAATGTGAATAAATTGATATGCAGCCAACCTACCTTGTGCTCAGCGAAGAAGGTCTTGTATCCTGAATGTAGGAGGTACACCTCGGGATAATGCAACTGTGGGTAACGGTGACTGTTGGCTTTCCTGTCTTCGCTTCTCAAATGGCGCATCCTGTATAAAGATAATAAAGATATAAAATAAAATCTATGACGACAAAGGGACGACATCATACATCCAAGAATACATACACAAATATTCAAATAATGATCCACAACTTCTTACAAATTATAGTGTTTAAGATAATACAATAAGTTAGCAAAAGTACGATGTCTAATACACATAATGCAATATGAGATTGCTAAACAACCTACATTTTGGGACCTCTTTCAGATGAGAATTCACAGTGGAAAATGAGAACTGTCGGTTGGCTAGCAGGACGTTGAACAAGCTCGGAAATGCCTTCCTCTGTGTATATGTTGGTTGCACCTTGGATGTGTCCTCCCTCGAATTCGTAGGGGTACCTGCAGTCAACGATCTGATACTCGCTAATCTCTGGAAAGTGGCCTTTCATAAGCTGTTGAACCTGAAAATATACAAGAAGACAAACCATAAGAAAAATGCATAAAATGTTTTTCACCCTAATTTATCATGAAGTTATTAAACTGTCCATATTTTTGTATATTCTCATTGTTGTTTCCAGATAAATGCAATATTGTCATACATACCGTTAAAGGAGTAACAGTCTTCAAATCTCTGTGGTTTCTCGTCTCCACAGTTGGAAGGGAATGTACTCTTGAGCCATCACCAACCAGGTTTTTCTCAACAGCTTGTAACCTTTCTACGGCGGATCGAGTTCTCTCTTCTTCATCATCAGAATCCCCATCCCAGGATATCAGCCCCTGTCGTGAACGCTTGAGGGGTGAATCTTCATGGTCATCCACATCCTCGCGCTGCCTTTTGGAAGAGAATAGTGAACGTCTGGCAAGGGATCCACACAGAGAAACGGGGCTACCATCCGTGGAAATCTGAAATAGAATCATAAATTCATCAAACTCACAATTTACCAATCAAGAATAAAACGAATGCTGTATCGAAATGACCTCCTGATCATTAGGTCAAACGTGTCAGTAACTCACTAGAGTATTACAATCAAATATTTACTAAGTATTACATTCCAATATTAAAGACCAAGAATACCCACCTCTGATAACGAGTCGGGTGACCCAAAACCACTGTCACTTGATTCGGAGTCGCTGTTTCTCCAGGCACATGGGCTGTCAAAGAGTAAGGTCTTCAGGTCGCTGAAGCTGATGTCAGCCTCGGAAGTTACACTCAAAGAGAAACTAGGGGAAGACATTCTTCTTGTATTGGAGGACTAGGAAGAAAATGCAATGCAACTGGTAGACGCTGGATATAATGGTCAGTCTCCCGAGGGCGCTTGCTTATAAGCTGTTTCCTAATGAAGCCAGAGATGATCTCTTGATTGGATTAGTGTGAGCTCATTTCACAGTGAGGTGACTGGTTGAGTGACAGAGACCAAGTCAACGTTGATTCAATTACAGCTTAAAGCAACACGCGTTTGTAGACGTGACTGTACACACTGATCTGGAGGTCAGATTTAATGACGACGTTGAAATACAAAATAAGCTTTATTGTAATCCCTTTGATGTTAATTGAATGCAATGCCCCATACCAAGTAACTTGGAGCTGCATTGATGTAAGTGGCTTCACATACAATAACATAAACAAACTGTATCTGAGTTACTCCGAAGATCAGATGTGTACATATATGCATTCAAACGCTTGTCTAAATGATAACTCTTTGTGTGTGAAGAAAAATCATATATCTTAAAAATGTATATACATCTGTTTTGGATAGAAAGTATTGTTACTTGGGTAGCAAACATCTGTGGGTATGTGTTCTGTCTTGAACTCTGCCAGCAGCTAGTTCTCAAAATAATGACTTGTCACATATACGTCAGGGTAATAACAGAATCGATGTAATGTTGAAATTCGTTTTATTGAAAACAGGACATAAATCGGCGTCATACACAAAGTAACATTATTGTAAAATATATTACAACAGTAACAATCGTTAACAACCACTTCAAACACATGATATACGATTGCATGCGCATCAGGATAATAATGTCCATTTGCAATTTCTTTACAAAAAAACAATGCATGAACCATCATGGACATAGTAACATGCTAAGATTGTAACAATATTACAACAGTAACAATCAACAACAAAACATATTAAGTGCCTCAATCGTGGAAGAATATAACAAAGGCCAAATAGCACACCAACTAGGTTTAAAACTGCAAACAGGCCATTAGATGAGACTCTGGTAGACACTGCTGACCGAAAGAGGGAGAAGACATGCTTCGAGCACTCATCCTTTGCCTACTTCTTCCCATCTTTTTCTGGCCTGCGGTCCCTGACTTGGATCGTGCCCGAAACTTCTTCAAATCGTCAACGTGGTCAGCGTGCAGCATGGGAACGTAGGTCTGGGGTTCACACATATCCTGCAAAGAAACAAACAAGAGATATTAAAATCTACCTTTAGCGAATTCAGTCACGTGCCGTCTCCGTACAAGATACAAAGTATATGCCAGAGTGGGCTATTAAGGTTGTCCATATGAATGTGAATAAATTGATATGCAGCCAACCTACCTTGTGCTCAGCGAAGAAGGTCTTGTATCCTGAATGTAGGAGGTACACCTCGGGATAATGCAACTGTGGGTAACGGTGACTGTTGGCTTTCCTGTCTTCGCTTCTCAAATGGCGCATCCTGTATAAAGATAATAAAGATATAAAATAAAATTTATGACGACAAAGGGACGACATCATACATCCAAGAATACATACACAAATATTCAAATAATGATCCACAACTTCTTACAAATTATAGTGTTTAAGATAATACAATAAGTTAGCAAAAGTACGATGTCTAATACACATAATGCAATATGAGATTGCTAAACAACCTACATTTTGGGACCTCTTTCAGATGAGAATTCACAGTGGAAAATGAGAACTGTCGGTTGGCTAGCAGGACGTTGAACAAGCTCGGAAATGCCTTCCTCTGTGTATATGTTGGTTGCACCTTGGATGTGTCCTCCCTCGAATTCGTAGGGGTACCTGCAGTCAACGATCTGATACTCGCTAATCTCTGGAAAGTGGCCTTTCATAAGCTGTTGAACCTGAAAATATACAAGAAGACAAACCATAAGAAAAATGCATAAAATGTTTTTCACCCTAATTTATCATGAAGTTATTAAACTGTCCATATTTTTGTATATTCTCATTGTTGTTTCCAGATAAATGCAATATTGTCATACATACCGTTAAAGGAGTAACAGTCTTCAAATCTCTGTGGTTTCTCGTCTCCACAGTTGGAAGGGAATGTACTCTTGAGCCATCACCAACCAGGTTTTTCTCAACAGCTTGTAACCTTTCTACGGCGGATCGAGTTCTCTCTTCTTCATCATCAGAATCCCCATCCCAGGATATCAGCCCCTGTCGTGAACGCTTGAGGGGTGAATCTTCATGGTCATCCACATCCTCGCGCTGCCTTTTGGAAGAGAATAGTGAACGTCTGGCAAGGGATCCACACAGAGAAACGGGGCTACCATCCGTGGAAATCTGAAATAGAATCATAAATTCATCAAACTCACAATTTACCAATCAAGAATAAAACGAATGCTGTATCGAAATGACCTCCTGATCATTAGGTCAAACGTGTCAGTAACTCACTAGAGTATTACAATCAAATATTTACTAAGTATTACATTCCAATATTAAAGACCAAGAATACCCACCTCTGATAACGAGTCGGGTGACCCAAAACCACTGTCACTTGATTCGGAGTCGCTGTTTCTCCAGGCACATGGGCTGTCAAAGAGTAAGGTCTTCAGGTCGCTGAAGCTGATGTCAGCCTCGGAAGTTACACTCAAAGAGAAACTAGGGGAAGACATTCTTCTTGTATTGGAGGACTAGGAAGAAAATGCAATGCAACTGGTAGACGCTGGATATAATGGTCAGTCTCCCGAGGGCGCTTGCTTATAAGCTGTTTCCTAATGAAGCCAGAGATGATCTCTTGATTGGATTAGTGTGAGCTCATTTCACAGTGAGGTGACTGGTTGAGTGACAGAGATCAAGTCAACGTTGATTCAATTACAGCTTAAAGCAACACGCGTTTGTAGACGTGACTGTACACACTGATCTGGAGGTCAGATTTAATGACGACGTTGAAATACAAAATAAGCTTTATTGTAATCCCTTTGATGTTAATTGAATGCAATGCCCCATACCAAGTAACTTGGAGCTGCATTGATGTAAGTGGCTTCACATACAATAACATAAACAAACTGTATCCGAGTTACTCCGAAGATCAGATGTGTACATATATGCATTCAAACGCTTGTCTAAATGATAACTCTTTGTGTGTGAAGAAAAATCATATATCTTAAAAATGTATATACATCTGTTTTGGATAGAAAGTATTGTTACTTGGGTAGCAAACATCTGTGGGTATGTGTTCTGTCTTGAACTCTGCCAGCAGCTAGTTCTCAAAATAATGACTTGTCACATATACGTCAGGGTAATAACAGAATCGATGTAATGTTGAAATTCGTTTTATTGAAAACAGGACATAAATCGGCGTCATACACAAAGTAACATTATTGTAAAATATATTACAACAGTAACAATCGTTAACAACCACTTCAAACACATGATATACGATTGCATGCGCATCAGGATAATAATGTCCATTTGCAATTTCTTTACAAAAAAACAATGCATGAACCATCATGGACATAGTAACATGCTAAGATTGTAACAATATTACAACAGTAACAATCAACAACAAAACATATTAAGTGCCTCAATCGTGGAAGAATATAACAAAGGCCAAATAGCACACCAACTAGGTTTAAAACTGCAAACAGGCCATTAGATGAGACTCTGGTAGACACTGCTGACCGAAAGAGGGAGAAGACATGCTTCGAGCACTCATCCTTTGCCTACTTCTTCCCATCTTTTTCTGGCCTGCGGTCCCTGACTTGGATCGTGCCCGAAACTTCTTCAAATCGTCAACGTGGTCAGCGTGCAGCATGGGAACGTAGGTCTGGGGTTCACACATATCCTGCAAAGAAACAAACAAGAGATATTAAAATCTACCTTTAGCGAATTCAGTCACGTGCCGTCTCCGTACAAGATACAAAGTATATGCCAGAGTGGGCTATTAAGGTTGTCCATATGAATGTGAATAAATTGATATGCAGCCAACCTACCTTGTGCTCAGCGAAGAAGGTCTTGTATCCTGAATGTAGGAGGTACACCTCGGGATAATGCAACTGTGGGTAACGGTGACTGTTGGCTTTCCTGTCTTCGCTTCTCAAATGGCGCATCCTGTATAAAGATAATAAAGATATAAAATAAAATCTATGACGACAAAGGGACGACATCATACATCCAAGAATACATACACAAATATTCAAATAATGATCCACAACTTCTTACAAATTATAGTGTTTAAGATAATACAATAAGTTAGCAAAAGTACGATGTCTAATACACATAATGCAATATGAGATTGCTAAACAACCTACATTTTGGGACCTCTTTCAGATGAGAATTCACAGTGGAAAATGAGAACTGTCGGTTGGCTAGCAGGACGTTGAACAAGCTCGGAAATGCCTTCCTCTGTGTATATGTTGGTTGCACCTTGGATGTGTCCTCCCTCGAATTCGTAGGGGTACCTGCAGTCAACGATCTGATACTCGCTAATCTCTGGAAAGTGGCCTTTCATAAGCTGTTGAACCTGAAAATATACAAGAAGACAAACCATAAGAAAAATGCATAAAATGTTTTTCACCCTAATTTATCATGAAGTTATTAAACTGTCCATATTTTTGTATATTCTCATTGTTGTTTCCAGATAAATGCAATATTGTCATACATACCGTTAAAGGAGTAACAGTCTTCAAATCTCTGTGGTTTCTCGTCTCCACAGTTGGAAGGGAATGTACTCTTGAGCCATCACCAACCAGGTTTTTCTCAACAGCTTGTAACCTTTCTACGGCGGATCGAGTTCTCTCTTCTTCATCATCAGAATCCCCATCCCAGGATATCAGCCCCTGTCGTGAACGCTTGAGGGGTGAATCTTCATGGTCATCCACATCCTCGCGCTGCCTTTTGGAAGAGAATAGTGAACGTCTGGCAAGGGATCCACACAGAGAAACGGGGCTACCATCCGTGGAAATCTGAAATAGAATCATAAATTCATCAAACTCACAATTTACCAATCAAGAATAAAACGAATGCTGTATCGAAATGACCTCCTGATCATTAGGTCAAACGTGTCAGTAACTCACTAGAGTATTACAATCAAATATTTACTAAGTATTACATTCCAATATTAAAGACCAAGAATACCCACCTCTGATAACGAGTCGGGTGACCCAAAACCACTGTCACTTGATTCGGAGTCGCTGTTTCTCCAGGCACATGGGCTGTCAAAGAGTAAGGTCTTCAGGTCGCTGAAGCTGATGTCAGCCTCGGAAGTTACACTCAAAGAGAAACTAGGGGAAGACATTCTTCTTGTATTGGAGGACTAGGAAGAAAATGCAATGCAACTGGTAGACGCTGGATATAATGGTCAGTCTCCCGAGGGCGCTTGCTTATAAGCTGTTTCCTAATGAAGCCAGATATGATCTCTTGATTGGATTAGTGTGAGCTCATTTCACAGTGAGGTGACTGGTTGAGTGACAGAGACCAAGTCAACGTTGATTCAATTACAGCTTAAAGCAACACGCGTTTGTAGACGTGACTGTACACACTGATCTGGAGGTCAGATTTAATGACGACGTTGAAATACAAAATAAGCTTTATTGTAATCCCTTTGATGTTAATTGAATGCAATGCCCCATACCAAGTAACTTGGAGCTGCATTGATGTAAGTGGCTTCACATACAATAACATAAACAAACTGTATCTGAGTTACTCCGAAGATCAGATGTGTACATATATGCATTCAAACGCTTGTCTAAATGATAACTCTTTGTGTGTGAAGAAAAATCATATATCTTAAAAATGTATATACATCTGTTTTGGATAGAAAGTATTGTTACTTGGGTAGCAAACATCTGTGGGTATGTGTTCTGTCTTGAACTCTGCCAGCAGCTAGTTCTCAAAATAATGACTTGTCACATATACGTCAGGGTAATAACAGAATCGATGTAATGTTGAAATTCGTTTTATTGAAAACAGGACATAAATCGGCGTCATACTCAAAGTAACATTATTGTAAAATATATTACAACAGTAACAATCGTTAACAACCACTTCAAACACATGATATACGATTGCATGCGCATCAGGATAATAATGTCCATTTGCAATTTCTTTACAAAAAAACAATGCATGAACCATCATGGACATAGTAACATGCTAAGATTGTAACAATATTACAACAGTAACAATCAACAACAAAACATATTAAGTGCCTCAATCGTGGAAGAATATAACAAAGGCCAAATAGCACACCAACTAGGTTTAAAACTGCAAACAGGCCATTAGATGAGACTCTGGTAGACACTGCTGACCGAAAGAGGGAGAAGACATGCTTCGAGCACTCATCCTTTGCCTACTTCTTCCCATCTTTTTCTGGCCTGCGGTCCCTGACTTGGATCGTGCCCGAAACTTCTTCAAATCGTCAACGTGGTCAGCGTGCAGCATGGGAACGTAGGTCTGGGGTTCACACATATCCTGCAAAGAAACAAACAAGAGATATTAAAATCTACCTTTAGCGAATTCAGTCACGTGCCGTCTCCGTACAAGATACAAAGTATATGCCAGAGTGGGCTATTAAGGTTGTCCATATGAATGTGAATAAATTGATATGCAGCCAACCTACCTTGTGCTCAGCGAAGAAGGTCTTGTATCCTGAATGTAGGAGGTACACCTCGGGATAATGCAACTGTGGGTAACGGTGACTGTTGGCTTTCCTGTCTTCGCTTCTCAAATGGCGCATCCTGTATAAAGATAATAAAGATATAAAATAAAATCTATGACGACAAAGGGACGACATCATACATCCAAGAATACATACACAAATATTCAAATAATGATCCACAACTTCTTACAAATTATAGTGTTTAAGATAATACAATAAGTTAGCAAAAGTACGATGTCTAATACACATAATGCAATATGAGATTGCTAAACAACCTACATTTTGGGACCTCTTTCAGATGAGAATTCACAGTGGAAAATGAGAACTGTCGGTTGGCTAGCAGGACGTTGAACAAGCTCGGAAATGCCTTCCTCTGTGTATATGTTGGTTGCACCTTGGATGTGTCCTCCCTCGAATTCGTAGGGGTACCTGCAGTCAACGATCTGATACTCGCTAATCTCTGGAAAGTGGCCTTTCATAAGCTGTTGAACCTGAAAATATACAAGAAGACAAACCATAAGGAAAATGCATAAAATGTTTTTCACCCTAATTTATCATGAAGTTATTAAACTGTCCATATTTTTGTATATTCTCATTGTTGTTTCCAGATAAATGCAATATTGTCATACATACCGTTAAAGGAGTAACAGTCTTCAAATCTCTGTGGTTTCTCGTCTCCACAGTTGGAAGGGAATGTACTCTTGAGCCATCACCAACCAGGTTTTTCTCAACAGCTTGTAACCTTTCTACGGCGGATCGAGTTCTCTCTTCTTCATCATCAGAATCCCCATCCCAGGATATCAGCCCCTGTCGTGAACGCTTGAGGGGTGAATCTTCATGGTCATCCACATCCTCGCGCTGCCTTTTGGAAGAGAATAGTGAACGTCTGGCAAGGGATCCACACAGAGAAACGGGGCTACCATCCGTGGAAATCTGAAATAGAATCATAAATTCATCAAACTCACAATTTACCAATCAAGAATAAAACGAATGCTGTATCGAAATGACCTCCTGATCATTAGGTCAAACGTGTCAGTAACTCACTAGAGTATTACAATCAAATATTTACTAAGTATTACATTCCAATATTAAAGACCAAGAATACCCACCTCTGATAACGAGTCGGGTGACCCAAAACCACTGTCACTTGATTCGGAGTCGCTGTTTCTCCAGGCACATGGGCTGTCAAAGAGTAAGGTCTTCAGGTCGCTGAAGCTGATGTCAGCCTCGGAAGTTACACTCAAAGAGAAACTAGGGGAAGACATTCTTCTTGTATTGGAGGACTAGGAAGAAAATGCAATGCAACTGGTAGACGCTGGATATAATGGTCAGTCTCCCGAGGGCGCTTGCTTATAAGCTGTTTCCTAATGAAGCCAGAGATGATCTCTTGATTGGATTAGTGTGAGCTCATTTCACAGTGAGGTGACTGGTTGAGTGACAGAGACCAAGTCAACGTTGATTCAATTACAGCTTAAAGCAACACGCGTTTGTAGACGTGACTGTACACACTGATCTGGAGGTCAGATTTAATGACGACGTTGAAATACAAAATAAGCTTTATTGTAATCCCTTTGATGTTAATTGAATGCAATGCCCCATACCAAGTAACTTGGAGCTGCATTGATGTAAGTGGCTTCACATACAATAACATAAACAAACTGTATCTGAGTTACTCCGAAGATCAGATGTGTACATATATGCATTCAAACGCTTGTCTAAATGATAACTCTTTGTGTGTGAAGAAAAATCATATATCTTAAAAATGTATATACATCTGTTTTGGATAGAAAGTATTGTTACTTGGGTAGCAAACATCTGTGGGTATGTGTTCTGTCTTGAACTCTGCCAGCAGCTAGTTCTCAAAATAATGACTTGTCACATATACGTCAGGGTAATAACAGAATCGATGTAATGTTGAAATTCGTTTTATTGAAAACAGGACATAAATCGGCGTCATACACAAAGTAACATTATTGTAAAATATATTACAACAGTAACAATCGTTAACAACCACTTCAAACACATGATATACGATTGCATGCGCATCAGGATAATAATGTCCATTTGCAATTTCTTTACAAAAAAACAATGCATGAACCATCATGGACATAGTAACATGCTAAGATTGTAACAATATTACAACAGTAACAATCAACAACAAAACATATTAAGTGCCTCAATCGTGGAAGAATATAACAAAGGCCAAATAGCACACCAACTAGGTTTAAAACTGCAAACAGGCCATTAGATGAGACTCTGGTAGACACTGCTGACCGAAAGAGGGAGAAGACATGCTTCGAGCACTCATCCTTTGCCTACTTCTTCCCATCTTTTTCTGGCCTGCGGTCCCTGACTTGGATCGTGCCCGAAACTTCTTCAAATCGTCAACGTGGTCAGCGTGCAGCATGGGAACGTAGGTCTGGGGTTCACACATATCCTGCAAAGAAACAAACAAGAGATATTAAAATCTACCTTTAGCGAATTCAGTCACGTGCCGTCTCCGTACAAGATACAAAGTATATGCCAGAGTGGGCTATTAAGGTTGTCCATATGAATGTGAATAAATTGATATGCAGCCAACCTACCTTGTGCTCAGCGAAGAAGGTCTTGTATCCTGAATGTAGGAGGTACACCTCGGGATAATGCAACTGTGGGTAACGGTGACTGTTGGCTTTCCTGTCTTCGCTTCTCAAATGGCGCATCCTGTATAAAGATAATAAAGATATAAAATAAAATCTATGACGACAAAGGGACGACATCATACATCCAAGAATACATACACAAATATTCAAATAATGATCCACAACTTCTTACAAATTATAGTGTTTAAGATAATACAATAAGTTAGCAAAAGTACGATGTCTAATACACATAATGCAATATGAGATTGCTAAACAACCTACATTTTGGGACCTCTTTCAGATGAGAATTCACAGTGGAAAATGAGAACTGTCGGTTGGCTAGCAGGACGTTGAACAAGCTCGGAAATGCCTTCCTCTGTGTATATGTTGGTTGCACCTTGGATGTGTCCTCCCTCGAATTCGTAGGGGTACCTGCAGTCAACGATCTGATACTCGCTAATCTCTGGAAAGTGGCCTTTCATAAGCTGTTGAACCTGAAAATATACAAGAAGACAAACCATAAGAAAAATGCATAAAATGTTTTTCACCCTAATTTATCATGAAGTTATTAAACTGTCCATATTTTTGTATATTCTCATTGTTGTTTCCAGATAAATGCAATATTGTCATACATACCGTTAAAGGAGTAACAGTCTTCAAATCTCTGTGGTTTCTCGTCTCCACAGTTGGAAGGGAATGTACTCTTGAGCCATCACCAACCAGGTTTTTCTCAACAGCTTGTAACCTTTCTACGGCGGATCGAGTTCTCTCTTCTTCATCATCAGAATCCCCATCCCAGGATATCAGCCCCTGTCGTGAACGCTTGAGGGGTGAATCTTCATGGTCATCCACATCCTCGCGCTGCCTTTTGGAAGAGAATAGTGAACGTCTGGCAAGGGATCCACACAGAGAAACGGGGCTACCATCCGTGGAAATCTGAAATAGAATCATAAATTCATCAAACTCACAATTTACCAATCAAGAATAAAACGAATGCTGTATCGAAATGACCTCCTGATCATTAGGTCAAACGTGTCAGTAACTCACTAGAGTATTACAATCAAATATTTACTAAGTATTACATTCCAATATTAAAGACCAAGAATACCCACCTCTGATAACGAGTCGGGTGACCCAAAACCACTGTCACTTGATTCGGAGTCGCTGTTTCTCCAGGCACATGGGCTGTCAAAGAGTAAGGTCTTCAGGTCGCTGAAGCTGATGTCAGCCTCGGAAGTTACACTCAAAGAGAAACTAGGGGAAGACATTCTTCTTGTATTGGAGGACTAGGAAGAAAATGCAATGCAACTGGTAGACGCTGGATATAATGGTCAGTCTCCCGAGGGCGCTTGCTTATAAGCTGTTTCCTAATGAAGCCAGAGATGATCTCTTGATTGGATTAGTGTGAGCTCATTTCACAGTGAGGTGACTGGTTGAGTGACAGAGACCAAGTCAACGTTGATTCAATTACAGCTTAAAGCAACACGCGTTTGTAGACGTGACTGTACACACTGATCTGGAGGTCAGATTTAATGACGACGTTGAAATACAAAATAAGCTTTATTGTAATCCCTTTGATGTTAATTGAATGCAATGCCCCATACCAAGTAACTTGGAGCTGCATTGATGTAAGTGGCTTCACATACAATAACATAAACAAACTGTATCTGAGTTACTCCGAAGATCAGATGTGTACATATATGCATTCAAACGCTTGTCTAAATGATAACTCTTTGTGTGTGAAGAAAAATCATATATCTTAAAAATGTATATACATCTGTTTTGGATAGAAAGTATTGTTACTTGGGTAGCAAACATCTGTGGGTATGTGTTCTGTCTTGAACTCTGCCAGCAGCTAGTTCTCAAAATAATGACTTGTCACATATACGTCAGGGTAATAACAGAATCGATGTAATGTTGAAATTCGTTTTATTGAAAACAGGACATAAATCGGCGTCATACACAAAGTAACATTATTGTAAAATATATTACAACAGTAACAATCGTTAACAACCACTTCAAACACATGATATACGATTGCATGCGCATCAGGATAATAATGTCCATTTGCAATTTCTTTACAAAAAAACAATGCATGAACCATCATGGACATAGTAACATGCTAAGATTGTAACAATATTACAACAGTAACAATCAACAACAAAACATATTAAGTGCCTCAATCGTGGAAGAATATAACAAAGGCCAAATAGCACACCAACTAGGTTTAAAACTGCAAACAGGCCATTAGATGAGACTCTGGTAGACACTGCTGACCGAAAGAGGGAGAAGACATGCTTCGAGCACTCATCCTTTGCCTACTTCTTCCCATCTTTTTCTGGCCTGCGGTCCCTGACTTGGATCGTGCCCGAAACTTCTTCAAATCGTCAACGTGGTCAGCGTGCAGCATGGGAACGTAGGTCTGGGGTTCACACATATCCTGCAAAGAAACAAACAAGAGATATTAAAATCTACCTTTAGCGAATTCAGTCACGTGCCGTCTCCGTACAAGATACAAAGTATATGCCAGAGTGGGCTATTAAGGTTGTCCATATGAATGTGAATAAATTGATATGCAGCCAACCTACCTTGTGCTCAGCGAAGAAGGTCTTGTATCCTGAATGTAGGAGGTACACCTCGGGATAATGCAACTGTGGGTAACGGTGACTGTTGGCTTTCCTGTCTTCGCTTCTCAAATGGCGCATCCTGTATAAAGATAATAAAGATATAAAATAAAATCTATGACGACAAAGGGACGACATCATACATCCAAGAATACATACACAAATATTCAAATAATGATCCACAACTTCTTACAAATTATAGTGTTTAAGATAATACAATAAGTTAGCAAAAGTACGATGTCTCATAGACATAATGCAATATGAGATTGCTAAACAACCTACATTTTGGGACCTCTTTCAGATGAGAATTCACAGTGGAAAATGAGAACTGTCGGTTGGCTAGCAGGACGTTGAACAAGCTCGGAAATGCCTTCCTCTGTGTATATGTTGGTTGCACCTTGGATGTGTCCTCCCTCGAATTCGTAGGGGTACCTGCAGTCAACGATCTGATACTCGCTAATCTCTGGAAAGTGGCCTTTCATAAGCTGTTGAACCTGAAAATATACAAGAAGACAAACCATAAGGAAAATGCATAAAATGTTTTTCACCCTAATTTATCATGAAGTTATTAAACTGTCCATATTTTTGTATATTCTCATTGTTGTTTCCAGATAAATGCAATATTGTCATACATACCGTTAAAGGAGTAACAGTCTTCAAATCTCTGTGGTTTCTCGTCTCCACAGTTGGAAGGGAATGTACTCTTGAGCCATCACCAACCAGGTTTTTCTCAACAGCTTGTAACCTTTCTACGGCGGATCGAGTTCTCTCTTCTTCATCATCAGAATCCCCATCCCAGGATATCAGCCCCTGTCGTGAACGCTTGAGGGGTGAATCTTCATGGTCATCCACATCCTCGCGCTGCCTTTTGGAAGAGAATAGTGAACGTCTGGCAAGGGATCCACACAGAGAAACGGGGCTACCATCCGTGGAAATCTGAAATAGAATCATAAATTCATCAAACTCACAATTTACCAATCAAGAATAAAACGAATGCTGTATCGAAATGACCTCCTGATCATTAGGTCAAACGTGTCAGTAACTCACTAGAGTATTACAATCAAATATTTACTAAGTATTACATTCCAATATTAAAGACCAAGAATACCCACCTCTGATAACGAGTCGGGTGACCCAAAACCACTGTCACTTGATTCGGAGTCGCTGTTTCTCCAGGCACATGGGCTGTCAAAGAGTAAGGTCTTCAGGTCGCTGAAGCTGATGTCAGCCTCGGAAGTTACACTCAAAGAGAAACTAGGGGAAGACATTCTTCTTGTATTGGAGGACTAGGAAGAAAATGCAATGCAACTGGTAGACGCTGGATATAATGGTCAGTCTCCCGAGGGCGCTTGCTTATAAGCTGTTTCCTAATGAAGCCAGAGATGATCTCTTGATTGGATTAGTGTGAGCTCATTTCACAGTGAGGTGACTGGTTGAGTGACAGAGACCAAGTCAACGTTGATTCAATTACAGCTTAAAGCAACACGCGTTTGTAGACGTGACTGTACACACTGATCTGGAGGTCAGATTTAATGACGACGTTGAAATACAAAATAAGCTTTATTGTAATCCCTTTGATGTTAATTGAATGCAATGCCCCATACCAAGTAACTTGGAGCTGCATTGATGTAAGTGGCTTCACATACAATAACATAAACAAACTGTATCTGAGTTACTCCGAAGATCAGATGTGTACATATATGCATTCAAACGCTTGTCTAAATGATAACTCTTTGTGTGTGAAGAAAAATCATATATCTTAAAAATGTATATACATCTGTTTTGGATAGAAAGTATTGTTACTTGGGTAGCAAACATCTGTGGGTATGTGTTCTGTCTTGAACTCTGCCAGCAGCTAGTTCTCAAAATAATGACTTGTCACATATACGTCAGGGTAATAACAGAATCGATGTAATGTTGAAATTCGTTTTATTGAAAACAGGACATAAATCGGCGTCATACACAAAGTAACATTATTGTAAAATATATTACAACAGTAACAATCGTTAACAACCACTTCAAACACATGATATACGATTGCATGCGCATCAGGATAATAATGTCCATTTGCAATTTCTTTACAAAAAAACAATGCATGAACCATCATGGACATAGTAACATGCTAAGATTGTAACAATATTACAACAGTAACAATCAACAACAAAACATATTAAGTGCCTCAATCGTGGAAGAATATAACAAAGGCCAAATAGCACACCAACTAGGTTTAAAACTGCAAACAGGCCATTAGATGAGACTCTGGTAGACACTGCTGACCGAAAGAGGGAGAAGACATACTTCGAGCACTCATCCTTTGCCTACTTCTTCCCATCTTTTTCTGGCCTGCGGTCCCTGACTTGGATCGTGCCCGAAACTTCTTCAAATCGTCAACGTGGTCAGCGTGCAGCATGGGAACGTAGGTCTGGGGTTCACACATATCCTGCAAAGAAACAAACAAGAGATATTAAAATCTACCTTTAGCGAATTCAGTCACGTGCCGTCTCCGTACAAGATACAAAGTATATGCCAGAGTGGGCTATTAAGGTTGTCCATATGAATGTGAATAAATTGATATGCAGCCAACCTACCTTGTGCTCAGCGAAGAAGGTCTTGTATCCTGAATGTAGGAGGTACACCTCGGGATAATGCAACTGTGGGTAACGGTGACTGTTGGCTTTCCTGTCTTCGCTTCTCAAATGGCGCATCCTGTATAAAGATAATAAAGATATAAAATAAAATCTATGACGACAAAGGGACGACATCATACATCCAAGAATACATACACAAATATTCAAATAATGATCCACAACTTCTTACAAATTATAGTGTTTAAGATAATACAATAAGTTAGCAAAAGTACGATGTCTCATAGACATAATGCAATATGAGATTGCTAAACAACCTACATTTTGGGACCTCTTTCAGATGAGAATTCACAGTGGAAAATGAGAACTGTCGGTTGGCTAGCAGGACGTTGAACAAGCTCGGAAATGCCTTCCTCTGTGTATATGTTGGTTGCACCTTGGATGTGTCCTCCCTCGAATTCGTAGGGGTACCTGCAGTCAACGATCTGATACTCGCTAATCTCTGGAAAGTGGCCTTTCATAAGCTGTTGAACCTGAAAATATACAAGAAGACAAACCATAAGGAAAATGCATAAAATGTTTTTCACCCTAATTTATCATGAAGTTATTAAATTGTCCATATTTTTGTATATTCTCATTGTTGTTTCCAGATAAATGCAATATTGTCATACATACCGTTAAAGGAGTAACAGTCTTCAAATCTCTGTGGTTTCTCGTCTCCACAGTTGGAAGGGAATGTACTCTTGAGCCATCACCAACCAGGTTTTTCTCAACAGCTTGTAACCTTTCTACGGCGGATCGAGTTCTCTCTTCTTCATCATCAGAATCCCCATCCCAGGATATCAGCCCCTGTCGTGAACGCTTGAGGGGTGAATCTTCATGGTCATCCACATCCTCGCGCTGCCTTTTGGAAGAGAATAGTGAACGTCTGGCAAGGGATCCACACAGAGAAACGGGGCTACCATCCGTGGAAATCTGAAATAGAATCATAAATTCATCAAACTCACAATTTACCAATCAAGAATAAAACGAATGCTGTATCGAAATGACCTCCTGATCATTAGGTCAAACGTGTCAGTAACTCACTAGAGTATTACAATCAAATATTTACTAAGTATTACATTCCAATATTAAAGACCAAGAATACCCACCTCTGATAACGAGTCGGGTGACCCAAAACCACTGTCACTTGATTCGGAGTCGCTGTTTCTCCAGGCACATGGGCTGTCAAAGAGTAAGGTCTTCAGGTCGCTGAAGCTGATGTCAGCCTCGGAAGTTACACTCAAAGAGAAACTAGGGGAAGACATTCTTCTTGTATTGGAGGACTAGGAAGAAAATGCAATGCAACTGGTAGACGCTGGATATAATGGTCAGTCTCCCGAGGGCGCTTGCTTATAAGCTGTTTCCTAATGAAGCCAGAGATGATCTCTTGATTGGATTAGTGTGAGCTCATTTCACAGTGAGGTGACTGGTTGAGTGACAGAGACCAAGTCAACGTTGATTCAATTACAGCTTAAAGCAACACGCGTTTGTAGACGTGACTGTACACACTGATCTGGAGGTCAGATTTAATGACGACGTTGAAATACAAAATAAGCTTTATTGTAATCCCTTTGATGTTAATTGAATGCAATGCCCCATACCAAGTAACTTGGAGCTGCATTGATGTAAGTGGCTTCACATACAATAACATAAACAAACTGTATCTGAGTTACTCCGAAGATCAGATGTGTACATATATGCATTCAAACGCTTGTCTAAATGATAACTCTTTGTGTGTGAAGAAAAATCATATATCTTAAAAATGTATATACATCTGTTTTGGATAGAAAGTATTGTTACTTGGGTAGCAAACATCTGTGGGTATGTGTTCTGTCTTGAACTCTGCCAGCAGCTAGTTCTCAAAATAATGACTTGTCACATATACGTCAGGGTAATAACAGAATCGATGTAATGTTGAAATTCGTTTTATTGAAAACAGGACATAAATCGGCGTCATACACAAAGTAACATTATTGTAAAATATATTACAACAGTAACAATCGTTAACAACCACTTCAAACACATGATATACGATTGCATGCGCATCAGGATAATAATGTCCATTTGCAATTTCTTTACAAAAAAACAATGCATGAACCATCATGGACATAGTAACATGCTAAGATTGTAACAATATTACAACAGTAACAATCAACAACAAAACATATTAAGTGCCTCAATCGTGGAAGAATATAACAAAGGCCAAATAGCACACCAACTAGGTTTAAAACTGCAAACAGGCCATTAGATGAGACTCTGGTAGACACTGCTGACCGAAAGAGGGAGAAGACATGCTTCGAGCACTCATCCTTTGCCTACTTCTTCCCATCTTTTTCTGGCCTGCGGTCCCTGACTTGGATCGTGCCCGAAACTTCTTCAAATCGTCAACGTGGTCAGCGTGCAGCATGGGAACGTAGGTCTGGGGTTCACACATATCCTGCAAAGAAACAAACAAGAGATATTAAAATCTACCTTTAGCGAATTCAGTCACGTGCCGTCTCCGTACAAGATACAAAGTATATGCCAGAGTGGGCTATTAAGGTTGTCCATATGAATGTGAATAAATTGATATGCAGCCAACCTACCTTGTGCTCAGCGAAGAAGGTCTTGTATCCTGAATGTAGGAGGTACACCTCGGGATAATGCAACTGTGGGTAACGGTGACTGTTGGCTTTCCTGTCTTCGCTTCTCAAATGGCGCATCCTGTATAAAGATAATAAAGATATAACATAAAATCTATGACGACAAAGGGACGACATCATACATCCAAGAATACATACACAAATATTCAAATAATGATCCACAACTTCTTACAAATTATAGTGTTTAAGATAATACAATAAGTTAGCAAAAGTACGATGTCTCATAGACATAATGCAATATGAGATTGCTAAACAACCTACATTTTGGGACCTCTTTCAGATGAGAATTCACAGTGGAAAATGAGAACTGTCGGTTGGCTAGCAGGACGTTGAACAAGCTCGGAAATGCCTTCCTCTGTGTATATGTTGGTTGCACCTTGGATGTGTCCTCCCTCGAATTCGTAGGGGTACCTGCAGTCAACGATCTGATACTCGCTAATCTCTGGAAAGTGGCCTTTCATAAGCTGTTGAACCTGAAAATATACAAGAAGACAAACCATAAGAAAAATGCATAAAATGTTTTTCACCCTAATTTATCATGAAGTTATTAAACTGTCCATATTTTTGTATATTCTCATTGTTGTTTCCAGATAAATGCAATATTGTCATACATACCGTTAAAGGAGTAACAGTCTTCAAATCTCTGTGGTTTCTCGTCTCCACAGTTGGAAGGGAATGTACTCTTGAGCCATCACCAACCAGGTTTTTCTCAACAGCTTGTAACCTTTCTACGGCGGATCGAGTTCTCTCTTCTTCATCATCAGAATCCCCATCCCAGGATATCAGCCCCTGTCGTGAACGCTTGAGGGGTGAATCTTCATGGTCATCCACATCCTCGCGCTGCCTTTTGGAAGAGAATAGTGAACGTCTGGCAAGGGATCCACACAGAGAAACGGGGCTACCATCCGTGGAAATCTGAAATAGAATCATAAATTCATCAAACTCACAATTTACCAATCAAGAATAAAACGAATGCTGTATCGAAATGACCTCCTGATCATTAGGTCAAACGTGTCAGTAACTCACTAGAGTATTACAATCAAATATTTACTAAGTATTACATTCCAATATTAAAGACCAAGAATACCCACCTCTGATAACGAGTCGGGTGACCCAAAACCACTGTCACTTGATTCGGAGTCGCTGTTTCTCCAGGCACATGGGCTGTCAAAGAGTAAGGTCTTCAGGTCGCTGAAGCTGATGTCAGCCTCGGAAGTTACACTCAAAGAGAAACTAGGGGAAGACATTCTTCTTGTATTGGAGGACTAGGAAGAAAATGCAATGCAACTGGTAGACGCTGGATATAATGGTCAGTCTCCCGAGGGCGCTTGCTTATAAGCTGTTTCCTAATGAAGCCAGAGATGATCTCTTGATTGGATTAGTGTGAGCTCATTTCACAGTGAGGTGACTGGTTGAGTGACAGAGACCAAGTCAACGTTGATTCAATTACAGCTTAAAGCAACACGCGTTTGTAGACGTGACTGTACACACTGATCTGGAGGTCAGATTTAATGACGACGTTGAAATACAAAATAAGCTTTATTGTAATCCCTTTGATGTTAATTGAATGCAATGCCCCATACCAAGTAACTTGGAGCTGCATTGATGTAAGTGGCTTCACATACAATAACATAAACAAACTGTATCTGAGTTACTCCGAAGATCAGATGTGTACATATATGCATTCAAACGCTTGTCTAAATGATAACTCTTTGTGTGTGAAGAAAAATCATATATCTTAAAAATGTATATACATCTGTTTTGGATAGAAAGTATTGTTACTTGGGTAGCAAACATCTGTGGGTATGTGTTCTGTCTTGAACTCTGCCAGCAGCTAGTTCTCAAAATAATGACTTGTCACATATACGTCAGGGTAATAACAAAATCGATGTAATGTTGAAATTCGTTTTATTGAAAACAGGACATAAATCGGCGTCATACACAAAGTAACATTATTGTAAAATATATTACAACAGTAACAATCGTTAACAACCACTTCAAACACATGATATACGATTGCATGCGCATCAGGATAATAATGTCCATTTGCAATTTCTTTACAAAAAAACAATGCATGAACCATCATGGACATAGTAACATGCTAAGATTGTAACAATATTACAACAGTAACAATCAACAACAAAACATATTAAGTGCCTCAATCGTGGAAGAATATAACAAAGGCCAAATAGCACACCAACTAGGTTTAAAACTGCAAACAGGCCATTAGATGAGACTCTGGTAGACACTGCTGACCGAAAGAGGGAGAAGACATGCTTCGAGCACTCATCCTTTGCCTACTTCTTCCCATCTTTTTCTGGCCTGCGGTCCCTGACTTGGATCGTGCCCGAAACTTCTTCAAATCGTCAACGTGGTCAGCGTGCAGCATGGGAACGTAGGTCTGGGGTTCACACATATCCTGCAAAGAAACAAACAAGAGATATTAAAATCTACCTTTAGCGAATTCAGTCACGTGCCGTCTCCGTACAAGATACAAAGTATATGCCAGAGTGGGCTATTAAGGTTGTCCATATGAATGTGAATAAATTGATATGCAGCCAACCTACCTTGTGCTCAGCGAAGAAGGTCTTGTATCCTGAATGTAGGAGGTACACCTCGGGATAATGCAACTGTGGGTAACGGTGACTGTTGGCTTTCCTGTCTTCGCTTCTCAAATGGCGCATCCTGTATAAAGATAATAAAGATATAAAATAAAATCTATGACGACAAAGGGACGACATCATACATCCAAGAATACATACACAAATATTCAAATAATGATCCACAACTTCTTACAAATTATAGTGTTTAAGATAATACAATAAGTTAGCAAAAGTACGATGTCTCATAGACATAATGCAATATGAGATTGCTAAACAACCTACATTTTGGGACCTCTTTCAGATGAGAATTCACAGTGGAAAATGAGAACTGTCGGTTGGCTAGCAGGACGTTGAACAAGCTCGGAAATGCCTTCCTCAGTGTATATGTTGGTTGCACCTTGGATGTGTCCTCCCTCGAATTCGTAGGGGTACCTGCAGTCAACGATCTGATACTCGCTAATCTCTGGAAAGTGGCCTTTCATAAGCTGTTGAACCTGAAAATATACAAGAAGACAAACCATAAGGAAAATGCATAAAATGTTTTTCACCCTAATTTATCATGAAGTTATTAAACTGTCCATATTTTTGTATATTATCATTGTTGTTTCCAGATAAATGCAATATTGTCATACATACCGTTAAAGGAGTAACAGTCTTCAAATCTCTGTGGTTTCTCGTCTCCACAGTTGGAAGGGAATGTACTCTTGAGCCATCACCAACCAGGTTTTTCTCAACAGCTTGTAACCTTTCTACGGCGGATCGAGTTCTCTCTTCTTCATCATCAGAATCCCCATCCCAGGATATCAGCCCCTGTCGTGAACGCTTGAGGGGTGAATCTTCATGGTCATCCACATCCTCGCGCTGCCTTTTGGAAGAGAATAGTGAACGTCTGGCAAGGGATCCACACAGAGAAACGGGGCTACCATCCGTGGAAATCTGAAATAGAATCATAAATTCATCAAACTCACAATTTACCAATCAAGAATAAAACGAATGCTGTATCGAAATGACCTCCTGATCATTAGGTCAAACGTGTCAGTAACTCACTAGAGTATTACAATCAAATATTTACTAAGTATTACATTCCAATATTAAAGACCAAGAATACCCACCTCTGATAACGAGTCGGGTGACCCAAAACCACTGTCACTTGATTCGGAGTCGCTGTTTCTCCAGGCACATGGGCTGTCAAAGAGTAAGGTCTTCAGGTCGCTGAAGCTGATGTCAGCCTCGGAAGTTACACTCAAAGAGAAACTAGGGGAAGACATTCTTCTTGTATTGGAGGACTAGGAAGAAAATGCAATGCAACTGGTAGACGCTGGATATAATGGTCAGTCTCCCGAGGGCGCTTGCTTATAAGCTGTTTCCTAATGAAGCCAGAGATGATCTCTTGATTGGATTAGTGTGAGCTCATTTCACAGTGAGGTGACTGGTTGAGTGACAGAGACCAAGTCAACGTTGATTCAATTACAGCTTAAAGCAACACGCGTTTGTAGACGTGACTGTACACACTGATCTGGAGGTCAGATTTAATGACGACGTTGAAATACAAAATAAGCTTTATTGTAATCCCTTTGATGTTAATTGAATGCAATGCCCCATACCAAGTAACTTGGAGCTGCATTGATGTAAGTGGCTTCACATACAATAACATAAACAAACTGTATCTGAGTTACTCCGAAGATCAGATGTGTACATATATGCATTCAAACGCTTGTCTAAATGATAACTCTTTGTGTGTGAAGAAAAATCATATATCTTAAAAATGTATATACATCTGTTTTGGATAGAAAGTATTGTTACTTGGGTAGCAAACATCTGTGGGTATGTGTTCTGTCTTGAACTCTGCCAGCAGCTAGTTCTCAAAATAATGACTTGTCACATATACGTCAGGGTAATAACAGAATCGATGTAATGTTGAAATTCGTTTTATTGAAAACAGGACATAAATCGGCGTCATACACATTATTGTAAAATATATTACAACAGTAACAATCGTTAACAACCACTTCAAACACATGATATACGATTGCATGCGCATCAGGATAATAATGTCCATTTGCAATTTCTTTACAAAAAAACAATGCATGAACCATCATGGACATAGTAACATGCTAAGATTGTAACAATATTACAACAGTAACAATCAACAACAAAACATATTAAGTGCCTCAATCGTGGAAGAATATAACAAAGGCCAAATAGCACACCAACTAGGTTTAAAACTGCAAACAGGCCATTAGATGAGACTCTGGTAGACACTGCTGACCGAAAGAGGGAGAAGACATGCTTCGAGCACTCATCCTTTGCCTACTTCTTCCCATCTTTTTCTGGCCTGCGGTCCCTGACTTGGATCGTGCCCGAAACTTCTTCAAATCGTCAACGTGGTCAGCGTGCAGCATGGGAACGTAGGTCTGGGGTTCACACATATCCTGCAAAGAAACAAACAAGAGATATTAAAATCTACCTTTAGCGAATTCAGTCACGTGCCGTCTCCGTACAAGATACAAAGTATATGCCAGAGTGGGCTATTAAGGTTGTCCATATGAATGTGAATAAATTGATATGCAGCCAACCTACCTTGTGCTCAGCGAAGAAGGTCTTGTATCCTGAATGTAGGAGGTACACCTCGGGATAATGCAACTGTGGGTAACGGTGACTGTTGGCTTTCCTGTCTTCGCTTCTCAAATGGCGCATCCTGTATAAAGATAATAAAGATATAACATAAAATCTATGACGACAAAGGGACGACATCATACATCCAAGAATACATACACAAATATTCAAATAATGATCCACAACTTCTTACAAATTATAGTGTTTAAGATAATACAATAAGTTAGCAAAAGTACGATGTCTCATAGACATAATGCAATATGAGATTGCTAAACAACCTACATTTTGGGACCTCTTTCAGATGAGAATTCACAGTGGAAAATGAGAACTGTCGGTTGGCTAGCAGGACGTTGAACAAGCTCGGAAATGCCTTCCTCTGTGTATATGTTGGTTGCACCTTGGATGTGTCCTCCCTCGAATTCGTAGGGGTACCTGCAGTCAACGATCTGATACTCGCTAATCTCTGGAAAGTGGCCTTTCATAAGCTGTTGAACCTGAAAATATACAAGAAGACAAACCATAAGAAAAATGCATAAAATGTTTTTCACCCTAATTTATCATGAAGTTATTAAACTGTCCATATTTTTGTATATTCTCATTGTTGTTTCCAGATAAATGCAATATTGTCATACATACCGTTAAAGGAGTAACAGTCTTCAAATCTCTGTGGTTTCTCGTCTCCACAGTTGGAAGGGAATGTACTCTTGAGCCATCACCAACCAGGTTTTTCTCAACAGCTTGTAACCTTTCTACGGCGGATCGAGTTCTCTCTTCTTCATCATCAGAATCCCCATCCCAGGATATCAGCCCCTGTCGTGAACGCTTGAGGGGTGAATCTTCATGGTCATCCACATCCTCGCGCTGCCTTTTGGAAGAGAATAGTGAACGTCTGGCAAGGGATCCACACAGAGAAACGGGGCTACCATCCGTGGAAATCTGAAATAGAATCATAAATTCATCAAACTCACAATTTACCAATCAAGAATAAAACGAATGCTGTATCGAAATGACCTCCTGATCATTAGGTCAAACGTGTCAGTAACTCACTAGAGTATTACAATCAAATATTTACTAAGTATTACATTCCAATATTAAAGACCAAGAATACCCACCTCTGATAACGAGTCGGGTGACCCAAAACCACTGTCACTTGATTCGGAGTCGCTGTTTCTCCAGGCACATGGGCTGTCAAAGAGTAAGGTCTTCAGGTCGCTGAAGCTGATGTCAGCCTCGGAAGTTACACTCAAAGAGAAACTAGGGGAAGACATTCTTCTTGTATTGGAGGACTAGGAAGAAAATGCAATGCAACTGGTAGACGCTGGATATAATGGTCAGTCTCCCGAGGGCGCTTGCTTATAAGCTGTTTCCTAATGAAGCCAGAGATGATCTCTTGATTGGATTAGTGTGAGCTCATTTCACAGTGAGGTGACTGGTTGAGTGACAGAGACCAAGTCAACGTTGATTCAATTACAGCTTAAAGCAACACGCGTTTGTAGACGTGACTGTACACACTGATCTGGAGGTCAGATTTAATGACGACGTTGAAATACAAAATAAGCTTTATTGTAATCCCTTTGATGTTAATTGAATGCAATGCCCCATACCAAGTAACTTGGAGCTGCATTGATGTAAGTGGCTTCACATACAATAACATAAACAAACTGTATCTGAGTTACTCCGAAGATCAGATGTGTACATATATGCATTCAAACGCTTGTCTAAATGATAACTCTTTGTGTGTGAAGAAAAATCATATATCTTAAAAATGTATATACATCTGTTTTGGATAGAAAGTATTGTTACTTGGGTAGCAAACATCTGTGGGTATGTGTTCTGTCTTGAACTCTGCCAGCAGCTAGTTCTCAAAATAATGACTTGTCACATATACGTCAGGGTAATAACAGAATCGATGTAATGTTGAAATTCGTTTTATTGAAAACAGGACATAAATCGGCGTCATACACAAAGTAACATTATTGTAAAATATATTACAACAGTAACAATCGTTAACAACCACTTCAAACACATGATATACGATTGCATGCGCATCAGGATAATAATGTCCATTTGCAATTTCTTTACAAAAAAACAATGCATGAACCATCATGGACATAGTAACATGCTAAGATTGTAACAATATTACAACAGTAACAATCAACAACAAAACATATTAAGTGCCTCAATCGTGGAAGAATATAACAAAGGCCAAATAGCACACCAACTAGGTTTAAAACTGCAAACAGGCCATTAGATGAGACTCTGGTAGACACTGCTGACCGAAAGAGGGAGAAGACATGCTTCGAGCACTCATCCTTTGCCTACTTCTTCCCATCTTTTTCTGGCCTGCGGTCCCTGACTTGGATCGTGCCCGAAACTTCTTCAAATCGTCAACGTGGTCAGCGTGCAGCATGGGAACGTAGGTCTGGGGTTCACACATATCCTGCAAAGAAACAAACAAGAGATATTAAAATCTACCTTTAGCGAATTCAGTCACGTGCCGTCTCCGTACAAGATACAAAGTATATGCCAGAGTGGGCTATTAAGGTTGTCCATATGAATGTGAATAAATTGATATGCAGCCAACCTACCTTGTGCTCAGCGAAGAAGGTCTTGTATCCTGAATGTAGGAGGTACACCTCGGGATAATGCAACTGTGGGTAACGGTGACTGTTGGCTTTCCTGTCTTCGCTTCTCAAATGGCGCATCCTGTATAAAGATAATAAAGATATAAAATAAAATCTATGACGACAAAGGGACGACATCATACATCCAAGAATACATACACAAATATTCAAATAATGATCCACAACTTCTTACAAATTATAGTGTTTAAGATAATACAATAAGTTAGCAAAAGTACGATGTCTCATAGACATAATGCAATATGAGATTGCTAAACAACCTACATTTTGGGACCTCTTTCAGATGAGAATTCACAGTGGAAAATGAGAACTGTCGGTTGGCTAGCAGGACGTTGAACAAGCTCGGAAATGCCTTCCTCTGTGTATATGTTGGTTGCACCTTGGATGTGTCCTCCCTCGAATTCGTAGGGGTACCTGCAGTCAACGATCTGATACTCGCTAATCTCTGGAAAGTGGCCTTTCATAAGCTGTTGAACCTGAAAATATACAAGAAGACAAACCATAAGGAAAATGCATAAAATGTTTTTCACCCTAATTTATCATGAAGTTATTAAACTGTCCATATTTTTGTATATTCTCATTGTTGTTTCCAGATAAATGCAATATTGTCATACATACCGTTAAAGGAGTAACAGTCTTCAAATCTCTGTGGTTTCTCGTCTCCACAGTTGGAAGGGAATGTACTCTTGAGCCATCACCAACCAGGTTTTTCTCAACAGCTTGTAACCTTTCTACGGCGGATCGAGTTCTCTCTTCTTCATCATCAGAATCCCCATCCCAGGATATCAGCCCCTGTCGTGAACGCTTGAGGGGTGAATCTTCATGGTCATCCACATCCTCGCGCTGCCTTTTGGAAGAGAATAGTGAACGTCTGGCAAGGGATCCACACAGAGAAACGGGGCTACCATCCGTGGAAATCTGAAATAGAATCATAAATTCATCAAACTCACAATTTACCAATCAAGAATAAAACGAATGCTGTATCGAAATGACCTCCTGATCATTAGGTCAAACGTGTCAGTAACTCACTAGAGTATTACAATCAAATATTTACTAAGTATTACATTCCAATATTAAAGACCAAGAATACCCACCTCTGATAACGAGTCGGGTGACCCAAAACCACTGTCACTTGATTCGGAGTCGCTGTTTCTCCAGGCACATGGGCTGTCAAAGAGTAAGGTCTTCAGGTCGCTGAAGCTGATGTCAGCCTCGGAAGTTACACTCAAAGAGAAACTAGGGGAAGACATTCTTCTTGTATTGGAGGACTAGGAAGAAAATGCAATGCAACTGGTAGACGCTGGATATAATGGTCAGTCTCCCGAGGGCGCTTGCTTATAAGCTGTTTCCTAATGAAGCCAGAGATGATCTCTTGATTGGATTAGTGTGAGCTCATTTCACAGTGAGGTGACTGGTTGAGTGACAGAGACCAAGTCAACGTTGATTCAATTACAGCTTAAAGCAACACGCGTTTGTAGACGTGACTGTACACACTGATCTGGAGGTCAGATTTAATGACGACGTTGAAATACAAAATAAGCTTTATTGTAATCCCTTTGATGTTAATTGAATGCAATGCCCCATACCAAGTAACTTGGAGCTGCATTGATGTAAGTGGCTTCACATACAATAACATAAACAAACTGTATCTGAGTTACTCCGAAGATCAGATGTGTACATATATGCATTCAAACGCTTGTCTAAATGATAACTCTTTGTGTGTGAAGAAAAATCATATATCTTAAAAATGTATATACATCTGTTTTGGATAGAAAGTATTGTTACTTGGGTAGCAAACATCTGTGGGTATGTGTTCTGTCTTGAACTCTGCCAGCAGCTAGTTCTCAAAATAATGACTTGTCACATATACGTCAGGGTAATAACAGAATCGATGTAATGTTGAAATTCGTTTTATTGAAAACAGGACATAAATCGGCGTCATACACAAAGTAACATTATTGTAAAATATATTACAACAGTAACAATCGTTAACAACCACTTCAAACACATGATATACGATTGCATGCGCATCAGGATAATAATGTCCATTTGCAATTTCTTTACAAAAAAACAATGCATGAACCATCATGGACATAGTAACATGCTAAGATTGTAACAATATTACAACAGTAACAATCAACAACAAAACATATTAAGTGCCTCAATCGTGGAAGAATATAACAAAGGCCAAATAGCACACCAACTAGGTTTAAAACTGCAAACAGGCCATTAGATGAGACTCTGGTAGACACTGCTGACCGAAAGAGGGAGAAGACATGCTTCGAGCACTCATCCTTTGCCTACTTCTTCCCATCTTTTTCTGGCCTGCGGTCCCTGACTTGGATCGTGCCCGAAACTTCTTCAAATCGTCAACGTGGTCAGCGTGCAGCATGGGAACGTAGGTCTGGGGTTCACACATATCCTGCAAAGAAACAAACAAGAGATATTAAAATCTACCTTTAGCGAATTCAGTCACGTGCCGTCTCCGTACAAGATACAAAGTATATGCCAGAGTGGGCTATTAAGGTTGTCCATATGAATGTGAATAAATTGATATGCAGCCAACCTACCTTGTGCTCAGCGAAGAAGGTCTTGTATCCTGAATGTAGGAGGTACACCTCGGGATAATGCAACTGTGGGTAACGGTGACTGTTGGCTTTCCTGTCTTCGCTTCTCAAATGGCGCATCCTGTATAAAGATAATAAAGATATAAAATAAAATGTATGACGACAAAGGGACGACATCATACATCCAAGAATACATACACAAATATTCAAATAATGATCCACAACTTCTTACAAATTATAGTGTTTAAGATAATACAATAAGTTAGCAAAAGTACGATGTCTCATAGACATAATGCAATATGAGATTGCTAAACAACCTACATTTTGGGACCTCTTTCAGATGAGAATTCACAGTGGAAAATGAGAACTGTCGGTTGGCTAGCAGGACGTTGAACAAGCTCGGAAATGCCTTCCTCTGTGTATATGTTGGTTGCACCTTGGATGTGTCCTCCCTCGAAATCGTAGGGGTACCTGCAGTCAACGATCTGATACTCGCTAATCTCTGGAAAGTGGCCTTTCATAAGCTGTTGAACCTGAAAATATACAAGAAGACAAACCATAAGAAAAATGCATAAAATGTTTTTCACCCTAATTTATCATGAAGTTATTAAACTGTCCATATTTTTGTATATTATCATTGTTGTTTCCAGATAAATGCAATATTGTCATACATACCGTTAAAGGAGTAACAGTCTTCAAATCTCTGTGGTTTCTCGTCTCCACAGTTGGAAGGGAATGTACTCTTGAGCCATCACCAACCAGGTTTTTCTCAACAGCTTGTAACCTTTCTACGGCGGATCGAGTTCTCTCTTCTTCATCATCAGAATCCCCATCCCAGGATATCAGCCCCTGTCGTGAACGCTTGAGGGGTGAATCTTCATGGTCATCCACATCCTCGCGCTGCCTTTTGGAAGAGAATAGTGAACGTCTGGCAAGGGATCCACACAGAGAAACGGGGCTACCATCCGTGGAAATCTGAAATAGAATCATAAATTCATCAAACTCACAATTTACCAATCAAGAATAAAACGAATGCTGTATCGAAATGACCTCCTGATCATTAGGTCAAACGTGTCAGTAACTCACTAGAGTATTACAATCAAATATTTACTAAGTATTACATTCCAATATTAAAGACCAAGAATACCCACCTCTGATAACGAGTCGGGTGACCCAAAACCACTGTCACTTGATTCGGAGTCGCTGTTTCTCCAGGCACATGGGCTGTCAAAGAGTAAGGTCTTCAGGTCGCTGAAGCTGATGTCAGCCTCGGAAGTTACACTCAAAGAGAAACTAGGGGAAGACATTCTTCTTGTATTGGAGGACTAGGAAGAAAATGCAATGCAACTGGTAGACGCTGGATATAATGGTCAGTCTCCCGAGGGCGCTTGCTTATAAGCTGTTTCCTAATGAAGCCAGAGATGATCTCTTGATTGGATTAGTGTGAGCTCATTTCACAGTGAGGTGACTGGTTGAGTGACAGAGACCAAGTCAACGTTGATTCAATTACAGCTTAAAGCAACACGCGTTTGTAGACGTGACTGTACACACTGATCTGGAGGTCAGATTTAATGACGACGTTGAAATACAAAATAAGCTTTATTGTAATCCCTTTGATGTTAATTGAATGCAATGCCCCATACCAAGTAACTTGGAGCTGCATTGATGTAAGTGGCTTCACATACAATAACATAAACAAACTGTATCTGAGTTACTCCGAAGATCAGATGTGTACATATATGCATTCAAACGCTTGTCTAAATGATAACTCTTTGTGTGTGAAGAAAAATCATATATCTTAAAAATGTATATACATCTGTTTTGGATAGAAAGTATTGTTACTTGGGTAGCAAACATCTGTGGGTATGTGTTCTGTCTTGAACTCTGCCAGCAGCTAGTTCTCAAAATAATGACTTGTCACATATACGTCAGGGTAATAACAGAATCGATGTAATGTTGAAATTCGTTTTATTGAAAACAGGACATAAATCGGCGTCATACACATTATTGTAAAATATATTACAACAGTAACAATCGTTAACAACCACTTCAAACACATGATATACGATTGCATGCGCATCAGGATAATAATGTCCATTTGCAATTTCTTTACAAAAAAACAATGCATGAACCATCATGGACATAGTAACATGCTAAGATTGTAACAATATTACAACAGTAACAATCAACAACAAAACATATTAAGTGCCTCAATCGTGGAAGAATATAACAAAGGCCAAATAGCACACCAACTAGGTTTAAAACTGCAAACAGGCCATTAGATGAGACTCTGGTAGACACTGCTGACCGAAAGAGGGAGAAGACATGCTTCGAGCACTCATCCTTTGCCTACTTCTTCCCATCTTTTTCTGGCCTGCGGTCCCTGACTTGGATCGTGCCCGAAACTTCTTCAAATCGTCAACGTGGTCAGCGTGCAGCATGGGAACGTAGGTCTGGGGTTCACACATATCCTGCAAAGAAACAAACAAGAGATATTAAAATCTACCTTTAGCGAATTCAGTCACGTGCCGTCTCCGTACAAGATACAAAGTATATGCCAGAGTGGGCTATTAAGGTTGTCCATATGAATGTGAATAAATTGATATGCAGCCAACCTACCTTGTGCTCAGCGAAGAAGGTCTTGTATCCTGAATGTAGGAGGTACACCTCGGGATAATGCAACTGTGGGTAACGGTGACTGTTGGCTTTCCTGTCTTCGCTTCTCAAATGGCGCATCCTGTATAAAGATAATAAAGATATAAAATAAAATGTATGACGACAAAGGGACGACATCATACATCCAAGAATACATACACAAATATTCAAATAATGATCCACAACTTCTTACAAATTATAGTGTTTAAGATAATACAATAAGTTAGCAAAAGTACGATGTCTCATAGACATAATGCAATATGAGATTGCTAAACAACCTACATTTTGGGACCTCTTTCAGATGAGAATTCACAGTGGAAAATGAGAACTGTCGGTTGGCTAGCAGGACGTTGAACAAGCTCGGAAATGCCTTCCTCTGTGTATATGTTGGTTGCACCTTGGATGTGTCCTCCCTCGAATTCGTAGGGGTACCTGCAGTCAACGATCTGATACTCGCTAATCTCTGGAAAGTGGCCTTTCATAAGCTGTTGAACCTGAAAATATACAAGAAGACAAACCATAAGAAAAATGCATAAAATGTTTTTCACCCTAATTTATCATGAAGTTATTAAACTGTCCATATTTTTGTATATTCTCATTGTTGTTTCCAGATAAATGCAATATTGTCATACATACCGTTAAAGGAGTAACAGTCTTCAAATCTCTGTGGTTTCTCGTCTCCACAGTTGGAAGGGAATGTACTCTTGAGCCATCACCAACCAGGTTTTTCTCAACAGCTTGTAACCTTTCTACGGCGGATCGAGTTCTCTCTTCTTCATCATCAGAATCCCCATCCCAGGATATCAGCCCCTGTCGTGAACGCTTGAGGGGTGAATCTTCATGGTCATCCACATCCTCGCGCTGCCTTTTGGAAGAGAATAGTGAAGGGATCCACACAGAGAAACGGGGCTACCATCCGTGGAAATCTGAAATAGAATCATAAATTCATCAAACTCACAATTTACCAATCAAGAATAAAACGAATGCTGTATCGAAATGACCTCCTGATCATTAGGTCAAACGTGTCAGTAACTCACTAGAGTATTACAATCAAATATTTACTAAGTATTACATTCCAATATTAAAGACCAAGAATACCCACCTCTGATAACGAGTCGGGTGACCCAAAACCACTGTCACTTGATTCGGAGTCGCTGTTTCTCCAGGCACATGGGCTGTCAAAGAGTAAGGTCTTCAGGTCGCTGAAGCTGATGTCAGCCTCGGAAGTTACACTCAAAGAGAAACTAGGGGAAGACATTCTTCTTGTATTGGAGGACTAGGAAGAAAATGCAATGCAACTGGTAGACGCTGGATATAATGGTCAGTCTCCCGAGGGCGCTTGCTTATAAGCTGTTTCCTAATGAAGCCAGAGATGATCTCTTGATTGGATTAGTGTGAGCTCATTTCACAGTGAGGTGACTGGTTGAGTGACAGAGATCAAGTCAACGTTGATTCAATTACAGCTTAAAGCAACACGCGTTTGTAGACGTGACTGCACACACTGATCTGGAGGTCAGATTTAATGACGACGTTGAAATACAAAATAAGCTTTATTGTAATCCCTTTGATGTTAATTGAATGCAATGCCCCATACCAAGTAACTTGGAGCTGCATTGATGTAAGTGGCTTCACATACAATAACATAAACAAACTGTATCCGAGTTACTCCGAAGATCAGATGTGTACATATATGCATTCAAACGCTTGTCTAAATGATAACTCTTTGTGTGTGAAGAAAAATCATATATCTTAAAAATGTATATACATCTGTTTTGGATAGAAAGTATTGTTACTTGGGTAGCAAACATCTGTGGGTATGTGTTCTGTCTTGAACTCTGCCAGCAGCTAGTTCTCAAAATAATGACTTGTCACATATACGTCAGGGTAATAACAGAATCGATGTAATGTTGAAATTCGTTTTATTGAAAACAGGACATAAATCGGCGTCATACACAAAGTAACATTATTGTAAAATATATTACAACAGTAACAATCGTTAACAACCACTTCAAACACATGATATACGATTGCATGCGCATCAGGATAATAATGTCCATTTGCAATTTCTTTACAAAAAAACAATGCATGAACCATCATGGACATAGTAACATGCTAAGATTGTAACAATATTACAACAGTAACAATCAACAACAAAACATATTAAGTGCCTCAATCGTGGAAGAATATAACAAAGGCCAAATAGCACACCAACTAGGTTTAAAACTGCAAACAGGCCATTAGATGAGACTCTGGTAGACACTGCTGACCGAAAGAGGGAGAAGACATGCTTCGAGCACTCATCCTTTGCCTACTTCTTCCCATCTTTTTCTGGCCTGCGGTCCCTGACTTGGATCGTGCCCGAAACTTCTTCAAATCGTCAACGTGGTCAGCGTGCAGCATGGGAACGTAGGTCTGGGGTTCACACATATCCTGCAAAGAAACAAACAAGAGATATTAAAATCTACCTTTAGCGAATTCAGTCACGTGCCGTCTCCGTACAAGATACAAAGTATATGCCAGAGTGGGCTATTAAGGTTGTCCATATGAATGTGAATAAATTGATATGCAGCCAACCTACCTTGTGCTCAGCGAAGAAGGTCTTGTATCCTGAATGTAGGAGGTACACCTCGGGATAATGCAACTGTGGGTAACGGTGACTGTTGGCTTTCCTGTCTTCGCTTCTCAAATGGCGCATCCTGTATAAAGATAATAAAGATATAAAATAAAATCTATGACGACAAAGGGACGACATCATACATCCAAGAATACATACACAAATATTCAAATAATGATCCACAACTTCTTACAAATTATAGTGTTTAAGATAATACAATAAGTTAGCAAAAGTACGATGTCTCATAGACATAATGCAATATGAGATTGCTAAACAACCTACATTTTGGGACCTCTTTCAGATGAGAATTCACAGTGGAAAATGAGAACTGTCGGTTGGCTAGCAGGACGTTGAACAAGCTCGGAAATGCCTTCCTCTGTGTATATGTTGGTTGCACCTTGGATGTGTCCTCCCTCGAATTCGTAGGGGTACCTGCAGTCAACGATCTGATACTCGCTAATCTCTGGAAAGTGGCCTTTCATAAGCTGTTGAACCTGAAAATATACAAGAAGACAAACCATAAGAAAAATGCATAAAATGTTTTTCACCCTAATTTATCATGAAGTTATTAAACTGTCCATATTTTTGTATATTCTCATTGTTGTTTCCAGATAAATGCAATATTGTCATACATACCGTTAAAGGAGTAACGGTCTTCAAATCTCTGTGGTTTCTCGTCTCCACAGTTGGAAGGGAATGTACTCTTGAGCCATCACCAACCAGGTTTTTCTCAACAGCTTGTAACCTTTCTACGGCGGATCGAGTTCTCTCTTCTTCATCATCAGAATCCCCATCCCAAGATATCAGCCCCTGTCGTGAACGCTTGAGGGGTGAATCTTCATGGTCATCCACATCCTGGCGCTGCCTTTTGGAAGAGAATAGTGAACGTCTGGCAAGGGATCCACACAGAGAAACGGGGCTACCATCCGTGGAAATCTGAAATAGAATCATAAATTCATCAAACTCACAATTTACCAATCAAGAATAAAACGAATGCTGTATCGAAATGACCTCCTGATCATTAGGTCAAACGTGTCAGTAACTCACTAGAGTATTACAATCAAATATTTACTAAGTATTACATTCCAATATTAAAGACCAAGAATACCCACCTCTGATAACGAGTCGGGTGACCCAAAACCACTGTCACTTGATTCGGAGTCGCTGTTTCTCCAGGCACATGGGCTGTCAAAGAGTAAGGTCTTCAGGTCGCTGAAGCTGATGTCAGCCTCGGAAGTTACACTCAAAGAGAAACTAGGGGAAGACATTCTTCTTGTATTGGAGGACTAGGAAGAAAATGCAATGCAACTGGTAGACGCTGGATATAATGGTCAGTCTCCCGAGGGCGCTTGCTTATAAGCTGTTTCCTAATGAAGCCAGAGATGATCTCTTGATTGGATTAGTGTGAGCTCATTTCACAGTGAGGTGACTGGTTGAGTGACAGAGACCAAGTCAACGTTGATTCAATTACAGCTTAAAGCAACACGCGTTTGTAGACGTGACTGTACACACTGATCTGGAGGTCAGATTTAATGACGACGTTGAAATACAAAATAAGCTTTATTGTAATCCCTTTGATGTTAATTGAATGCAATGCCCCATACCAAGTAACTTGGAGCTGCATTGATGTAAGTGGCTTCACATACAATAACATAAACAAACTGTATCCGAGTTACTCCGAAGATCAGATGTGTACATATATGCATTCAAACGCTTGTCTAAATGATAACTCTTTGTGTGTGAAGAAAAATCATATATCTTAAAAATGTATATACATCTGTTTTGGATAGAAAGTATTGTTACTTGGGTAGCAAACATCTGTGGGTATGTGTTCTGTCTTGAACTCTGCCAGCAGCTAGTTCTCAAAATAATGACTTGTCACATATACGTCAGGGTAATAACAGAATCGATGTAATGTTGAAATTCGTTTTATTGAAAACAGGACATAAATCGGCGTCATACACAAAGTAACATTATTGTAAAATATATTACAACAGTAACAATCGTTAACAACCACTTCAAACACATGATATACGATTGCATGCGCATCAGGATAATAATGTCCATTTGCAATTTCTTTACAAAAAAACAATGCATGAACCATCATGGACATAGTAACATGCTAAGATTGTAACAATATTACAACAGTAACAATCAACAACAAAACATATTAAGTGCCTCAATCGTGGAAGAATATAACAAAGGCCAAATAGCACACCAACTAGGTTTAAAACTACAAACAGGCCATTAGATGAGACTCTGGTAGACACTGCTGACCGAAAGAGGGAGAAGACATGCTTCGAGCACTCATCCTTTGCCTACTTCTTCCCATCTTTTTCTGGCCTGCGGTCCCTGACTTGGATCGTGCCCGAAACTTCTTCAAATCGTCAACGTGGTCAGCGTGCAGCATGGGAACGTAGGTCTGGGGTTCACACATATCCTGCAAAGAAACAAACAAGAGATATTAAAATCTACCTTTAGCGAATTCAGTCACGTGCCGTCTCCGTACAAGATACAAAGTATATGCCAGAGTGGGCTATTAAGGTTGTCCATATGAATGTGAATAAATTGATATGCAGCCAACCTACCTTGTGCTCAGCGAAGAAGGTCTTGTATCCTGAATGTAGGAGGTACACCTCGGGATAATGCAACTGTGGGTAACGGTGACTGTTGGCTTTCCTGTCTTCGCTTCTCAAATGGCGCATCCTGTATAAAGATAATAAAGATATAAAATAAAATGTATGACGACAAAGGGACGACATCATACATCCAAGAATACATACACAAATATTCAAATAATGATCCACAACTTCTTACAAATTATAGTGTTTAAGATAATACAATAAGTTAGCAAAAGTACGATGTCTCATAGACATAATGCAATATGAGATTGCTAAACAACCTACATTTTGGGACCTCTTTCAGATGAGAATTCACAGTGGAAAATGAGAACTGTCGGTTGGCTAGCAGGACGTTGAACAAGCTCGGAAATGCCTTCCTCTGTGTATATGTTGGTTGCACCTTGGATGTGTCCTCCCTCGAATTCGTAGGGGTACCTGCAGTCAACGATCTGATACTCGCTAATCTCTGGAAAGTGGCCTTTCATAAGCTGTTGAACCTGAAAATATACAAGCAGACAAACCATAAATAAAATGTTTTTCACCCTAATTTATCATGAAGTTATTAAACTGTCCATATTTTTGTATATTCTCATTGTTGTTTCCAGATAAATGCAATATTGTCATACATACCGTTAAAGGAGTAACAGTCTTCAAATCTCTGTGGTTTCTCGTCTCCACAGTTGGAAGGGAATGTACTCTTGAGCCATCACCAACCAGGTTTTTCTCAACAGCTTGTAACCTTTCTACGGCGGATCGAGTTCTCTCTTCTTCATCATCAGAATCCCCATCCCAGGATATCAGCCCCTGTCGTGAACGCTTGAGGGGTGAATCTTCATGGTCATCCACATCCTCGCGCTGCCTTTTGGAAGAGAATAGTGAACGTCTGGCAAGGGATCCACACAGAGAAACGGGGCTACCATCCGTGGAAATCTGAAATAGAATCATAAATTCATCAAACTCACAATTTACCAATCAAGAATAAAACGAATGCTGTATCGAAATGACCTCCTGATCATTAGGTCAAACGTGTCAGTAACTCACTAGAGTATTACAATCAAATATTTACTAAGTATTACATTCCAATATTAAAGACCAAGAATACCCACCTCTGATAACGAGTCGGGTGACCCAAAACCACTGTCACTTGATTCGGAGTCGCTGTTTCTCCAGGCACATGGGCTGTCAAAGAGTAAGGTCTTCAGGTCGCTGAAGCTGATGTCAGCCTCGGAAGTTACACTCGAAGAGAAACTAGGGGAAGACATTCCTCTTGTATTGGAGGACTAGGAAGAAAATGCAATGCAACTGGTAGACGCTGGATATAATGGTCAGTCTCCCGAGGGCGCTTGCTTATAAGCTGTTTCCTAATGAAGCCAGAGATGATCTCTTGATTGGATTAGTGTGAGCTCATTTCACAGTGAGGTGACTGGTTGAGTGACAGAGACCAAGTCAACGTTGATTCAATTACAGCTTAAAGCAACACGCGTTTGTAGACGTGACTGTACACACTGACCTGGAGGTCAGATTTAATGACGACGTTGAAATACAAAATAAGCTTTATTGTAATCCCTTTGATGTTAATTGAATGCAATGCCCCATACCAAGTAACTTGGAGCTGCATTGATGTAAGTGGCTTCACATACAATAACATAAACAAACTGTATCCGAGTTACTCCGAAGATCAGATGTGTACATATATGCATTCAAACGCTTGTCTAAATGATAACTCTTTGTGTGTGAAGAAAAATCATATATCTTAAAAATGTATATACATCTGTTTTGGATAGAAAGTATTGTTACTTGGGTAGCAAACATCTGTGGGTATGTGTTCTGTCTTGAACTCTGCCAGCAGCTAGTTCTCAAAATAATGACTTGTCACATATACGTCAGGGTAATAACAGAATCGATGTAATGTTGAAATTCGTTTTATTGAAAACAGGACATAAATCGGCGTCATACACAAAGTAACATTATTGTAAAATATATTACAACAGTAACAATCGTTAACAACCACTTCAAACACATGATATACGATTGCATGCGCATCAGGATAATAATGTCCATTTGCAATTTCTTTACAAAAAAACAATGCATGAACCATCATGGACATAGTAACATGCTAAGATTGTAACAATATTACAACAGTAACAACAATCAACAACAAAACATATTAAGTGCCTCAATCGTGGAAGAATATAACAAAGGCCAAATAGCACACCAACTAGGTTTAAAACTACAAACAGGCCATTAGATGAGACTCTGGTAGACACTGCTGACCGAAAGAGGGAGAAGACATGCTTCGAGCACTCATCCTTTGCCTACTTCTTCCCATCTTTTTCTGGCCTGCGGTCCCTGACTTGGATCGTGCCCGAAACTTCTTCAAATCGTCAACGTGGTCAGCGTGCAGCATGGGAACGTAGGTCTGGGGTTCACACATATCCTGCAAAGAAACAAACAAGAGATATTAAAATCTACCTTTAGCGAATTCAGTCACGTGCCGTCTCCGTACAAGATACAAAGTATATGCCAGAGTGGGCTATTAAGGTTGTCCATATGAATGTGAATAAATTGATATGCAGCCAACCTACCTTGTGCTCAGCGAAGAAGGTCTTGTATCCTGAATGTAGGAGGTACACCTCGGGATAATGCAACTGTGGGTAACGGTGACTGTTGGCTTTCCTGTCTTCGCTTCTCAAATGGCGCATCCTGTATAAAGATAATAAAGATATAAAATAAAATGTATGACGACAAAGGGACGACATCATACATCCAAGAATACATACACAAATATTCAAATAATGATCCACAACTTCTTACAAATTATAGTGTTTAAGATAATACAATAAGTTAGCAAAAGTACGATGTCTCATAGACATAATGCAATATGAGATTGCTAAACAACCTACATTTTGGGACCTCTTTCAGATGAGAATTCACAGTGGAAAATGAGAACTGTCGGTTGGCTAGCAGGACGTTGAACAAGCTCGGAAATGCCTTCCTCTGTGTATATGTTGGTTGCACCTTGGATGTGTCCTCCCTCGAATTCGTAGGGGTACCTGCAGTCAACGATCTGATACTCGCTAATCTCTGGAAAGTGGCCTTTCATAAGCTGTTGAACCTGAAAATATACAAGAAGACAAACCATAAGAAAAATGCATAAAATGTTTTTCACCCTAATTTATCATGAAGTTATTAAACTGTCCATATTTTTGTATATTCTCATTGTTGTTTCCAGATAAATGCAATATTGTCATACATACCGTTAAAGGAGTAACAGTCTTCAAATCTCTGTGGTTTCTCGTCTCCACAGTTGGAAGGGAATGTACTCTTGAGCCATCACCAACCAGGTTTTTCTCAACAGCTTGTAACCTTTCTACGGCGGATCGAGTTCTCTCTTCTTCATCATCAGAATCCCCATCCCAGGATATCAGCCCCTGTCGTGAACGCTTGAGGGGTGAATCTTCATGGTCATCCACATCCTGGCGCTGCCTTTTGGAAGAGAATAGTGAACGTCTGGCAAGGGATCCACACAGAGAAACGGGGCTACCATCCGTGGAAATCTGAAATAGAATCATAAATTCATCAAACTCACAATTTACCAATCAAGAATAAAACGAATGCTGTATCGAAATGACCTCCTGATCATTAGGTCAAACGTGTCAGTAACTCACTAGAGTATTACAATCAAATATTTACTAAGTATTACATTCCAATATTAAAGACCAAGAATACCCACCTCTGATAACGAGTCGGGTGACCCAAAACCACTGTCACTTGATTCGGAGTCGCTGTTTCTCCAGGCACATGGGCTGTCAAAGAGTAAGGTCTTCAGGTCGCTGAAGCTGATGTCAGCCTCGGAAGTTACACTCAAAGAGAAACTAGGGGAAGACATTCCTCTTGTATTGGAGGACTAGGAAGAAAATGCAATGCAACTGGTAGACGCTGGATATAATGGTCAGTCTCCCGAGGGCGCTTGCTTATAAGCTGTTTCCTAATGAAGCCAGAGATGATCTCTTGATTGGATTAGTGTGAGCTCATTTCACAGTGAGGTGACTGGTTGAGTGACAGAGACCAAGTCAACGTTGATTCAATTACAGCTTAAAGCAACACGCGTTTGTAGACGTGACTGTACACACTGATCTGGAGGTCAGATTTAATGACGACGTTGAAATACAAAATAAGCTTTATTGTAATCCCTTTGATGTTAATTGAATGCAATGCCCCATACCAAGTAACTTGGAGCTGCATTGATGTAAGTGGCTTCACATACAATAACATAAACAAACTGTATCCGAGTTACTCCGAAGATCAGATGTGTACATATATGCATTCAAACGCTTGTCTAAATGATAACTCTTTGTGTGTGAAGAAAAATCATATATCTTAAAAATGTATATACATCTGTTTTGGATAGAAAGTATTGTTACTTGGGTAGCAAACATCTGTGGGTATGTGTTCTGTCTTGAACTCTGCCAGCAGCTAGTTCTCAAAATAATGACTTGTCACATATACGTCAGGGTAATAACAGAATCGATGTAATGTTGAAATTCGTTTTATTGAAAACAGGACATAAATCGGCGTCATACACAAAGTAACATTATTGTAAAATATATTACAACAGTAACAATCGTTAACAACCACTTCAAACACATGATATACGATTGCATGCGCATCAGGATAATAATGTCCATTTGCAATTTCTTTACAAAAAAACAATGCATGAACCATCATGGACATAGTAACATGCTAAGATTGTAACATTATTACAACAGTAACAATCAACAACAAAACATATTAAGTGCCTCAATCGTGGAAGAATATAACAAAGGCCAAATAGCACACCAACTAGGTTTAAAACTACAAACAGGCCATTAGATGAGACTCTGGTAGACACTGCTGACCGAAAGAGGGAGAAGACATGCTTCGAGCACTCATCCTTTGCCTACTTCTTCCCATCTTTTTCTGGCCTGCGGTCCCTGACTTGGATCGTGCCCGAAACTTCTTCAAATCGTCAACGTGGTCAGCGTGCAGCATGGGAACGTAGGTCTGGGGTTCACACATATCCTGCAAAGAAACAAACAAGAGATATTAAAATCTACCTTTAGCGAATTCAGTCACGTGCCGTCTCCGTACAAGATACAAAGTATATGCCAGAGTGGGCTATTAAGGTTGTCCATATGAATGTGAATAAATTGATATGCAGCCAACCTACCTTGTGCTCAGCGAAGAAGGTCTTGTATCCTGAATGTAGGAGGTACACCTCGGGATAATGCAACTGTGGGTAACGGTGACTGTTGGCTTTCCTGTCTTCGCTTCTCAAATGGCGCATCCTGTATAAAGATATAAAATAAAATTTATGACGACAAAGGGACGACATCATACATCCAAGAATACATACACAAATATTCAAATAATGATCCACAACTTCTTACAAATTATAGTGTTTAAGATAATACAATAAGTTAGCAAAAGTACGATGTCTCATAGACATAATGCAATATGAGATTGCTAAACAACCTACATTTTGGGACCTCTTTCAGATGAGAATTCACAGTGGAAAATGAGAACTGTCGGTTGGCTGGCAGGACGTTGAACAAGCTCGGAAATGCCTTCCTCTGTGTATATGTTGGTTGCACCTTGGATGTGTCCTCCCTCGAATTCGTAGGGGTACCTGCAGTCAACGATCTGATACTCGCTAATCTCTGGAAAGTGGCCTTTCATAAGCTGTTGAACCTGAAAATATACAAGAAGACAAACCATAAGAAAAATGCATAAAATGTTTTTCACCCTAATTTATCATGAAGTTATTAAACTGTCCATATTTTTGTATATTCTCATTGTTGTTTCCAGATAAATGCAATATTGTCATACATACCGTTAAAGGAGTAACAGTCTTCAAATCTCTGTGGTTTCTCGTCTCCACAGTTGGAAGGGAATGTACTCTTGAGCCATCACCAACCAGGTTTTTCTCAACAGCTTGTAACCTTTCTACGGCGGATCGAGTTCTCTCTTCTTCATCATCAGAATCCCCATCCCAGGATATCAGCCCCTGTCGTGAACGCTTGAGGGGTGAATCTTCATGGTCATCCACATCCTCGCGCTGCCTTTTGGAAGAGAATAGTGAACGTCTGGCAAGGGATCCACACAGAGAAACGGGGCTACCATCCGTGGAAATCTGAAATAGAATCATAAATTCATCAAACTCACAATTTACCAATCAAGAATAAAACGAATGCTGTATCGAAATGACCTCCTGATCATTAGGTCAAACGTGTCAGTAACTCACTAGAGTATTACAATCAAATATTTACTAAGTATTACATTCCAATATTAAAGACCAAGAATACCCACCTCTGATAACGAGTCGGGTGACCCAAAACCACTGTCACTTGATTCGGAGTCGCTGTTTCTCCAGGCACATGGGCTGTCAAAGAGTAAGGTCTTCAGGTCGCTGAAGCTGATGTCAGCCTCGGAAGTTACACTCAAAGAGAAACTAGGGGAAGACATTCCTCTTGTATTGGAGGACTAGGAAGAAAATGCAATGCAACTGGTAGACGCTGGATATAATGGTCAGTCTCCCGAGGGCGCTTGCTTATAAGCTGTTTCCTAATGAAGCCAGAGATGATCTCTTGATTGGATTAGTGTGAGCTCATTTCACAGTGAGGTGACTGGTTGAGTGACAGAGACCAAGTCAACGTTGATTCAATTACAGCTTAAAGCAACACGCGTTTGTAGACGTGACTGTACACACTGATCTGGAGGTCAGATTTAATGACGACGTTGAAATACAAAATAAGCTTTATTGTAATCCCTTTGATGTTAATTGAATGCAATGCCCCATACCAAGTAACTTGGAGCTGCATTGATGTAAGTGGCTTCACATACAATAACATAAACAAACTGTATCCGAGTTACTCCGAAGATCAGATGTGTACATATATGCATTCAAACGCTTGTCTAAATGATAACTCTTTGTGTGTGAAGAAAAATCATATATCTTAAAAATGTATATACATCTGTTTTGGATAGAAAGTATTGTTACTTGGGTAGCAAACATCTGTGGGTATGTGTTCTGTCTTGAACTCTGCCAGCAGCTAGTTCTCAAAATAATGACTTGTCACATATACGTCAGGGTAATAACAGAATCGATGTAATGTTGAAATTCGTTTTATTGAAAACAGGACATAAATCGGCGTCATACACAAAGTAACATTATTGTAAAATATATTACAACAGTAACAATCGTTAACAACCACTTCAAACACATGATATACGATTGCATGCGCATCAGGATAATAATGTCCATTTGCAATTTCTTTACAAAAAAACAATGCATGAACCATCATGGACATAGTAACATGCTAAGATTGTAACATTATTACAACAGTAACAATCAACAACAAAACATATTAAGTGCCTCAATCGTGGAAGAATATAACAAAGGCCAAATAGCACACCAACTAGGTTTAAAACTACAAACAGGCCATTAGATGAGACTCTGGTAGACACTGCTGACCGAAAGAGGGAGAAGACATGCTTCGAGCACTCATCCTTTGCCTACTTCTTCCCATCTTTTTCTGGCCTGCGGTCCCTGACTTGGATCGTGCCCGAAACTTCTTCAAATCGTCAACGTGGTCAGCGTGCAGCATGGGAACGTAGGTCTGGGGTTCACACATATCCTGCAAAGAAACAAACAAGAGATATTAAAATCTACCTTTAGCGAATTCAGTCACGTGCCGTCTCCGTACAAGATACAAAGTATATGCCAGAGTGGGCTATTAAGGTTGTCCATATGAATGTGAATAAATTGATATGCAGCCAACCTACCTTGTGCTCAGCGAAGAAGGTCTTGTATCCTGAATGTAGGAGGTACACCTCGGGATAATGCAACTGTGGGTAACGGTGACTGTTGGCTTTCCTGTCTTCGCTTCTCAAATGGCGCATCCTGTATAAAGATATAAAATAAAATTTATGACGACAAAGGGACGACATCATACATCCAAGAATACATACACAAATATTCAAATAATGATCCACAACTTCTTACAAATTATAGTGTTTAAGATAATACAATAAGTTAGCAAAAGTACGATGTCTCATAGACATAATGCAATATGAGATTGCTAAACAACCTACATTTTGGGACCTCTTTCAGATGAGAATTCACAGTGGAAAATGAGAACTGTCGGTTGGCTGGCAGGACGTTGAACAAGCTCGGAAATGCCTTCCTCTGTGTATATGTTGGTTGCACCTTGGATGTGTCCTCCCTCGAATTCGTAGGGGTACCTGCAGTCAACGATCTGATACTCGCTAATCTCTGGAAAGTGGCCTTTCATAAGCTGTTGAACCTGAAAATATACAAGAAGACAAACCATAAGAAAAATGCATAAAATGTTTTTCACCCTAATTTATCATGAAGTTATTAAACTGTCCATATTTTTGTATATTCTCATTGTTGTTTCCAGATAAATGCAATATTGTCATACATACCGTTAAAGGAGTAACAGTCTTCAAATCTCTGTGGTTTCTCGTCTCCACAGTTGGAAGGGAATGTACTCTTGAGCCATCACCAACCAGGTTTTTCTCAACAGCTTGTAACCTTTCTACGGCGGATCGAGTTCTCTCTTCTTCATCATCAGAATCCCCATCCCAGGATATCAGCCCCTGTCGTGAACGCTTGAGGGGTGAATCTTCATGGTCATCCACATCCTCGCGCTGCCTTTTGGAAGAGAATAGTGAACGTCTGGCAAGGGATCCACACAGAGAAACGGGGCTACCATCCGTGGAAATCTGAAATAGAATCATAAATTCATCAAACTCACAATTTACCAATCAAGAATAAAACGAATGCTGTATCGAAATGACCTCCTGATCATTAGGTCAAACGTGTCAGTAACTCACTAGAGTATTACAATCAAATATTTACTAAGTATTACATTCCAATATTAAAGACCAAGAATACCCACCTCTGATAACGAGTCGGGTGACCCAAAACCACTGTCACTTGATTCGGAGTCGCTGTTTCTCCAGGCACATGGGCTGTCAAAGAGTAAGGTCTTCAGGTCGCTGAAGCTGATGTCAGCCTCGGAAGTTACACTCAAAGAGAAACTAGGGGAAGACATTCCTCTTGTATTGGAGGACTAGGAAGAAAATGCAATGCAACTGGTAGACGCTGGATATAATGGTCAGTCTCCCGAGGGCGCTTGCTTATAAGCTGTTTCCTAATGAAGCCAGAGATGATCTCTTGATTGGATTAGTGTGAGCTCATTTCACAGTGAGGTGACTGGTTGAGTGACAGAGACCAAGTCAACGTTGATTCAATTACAGCTTAAAGCAACACGCGTTTGTAGACGTGACTGTACACACTGATCTGGAGGTCAGATTTAATGACGACGTTGAAATACAAAATAAGCTTTATTGTAATCCCTTTGATGTTAATTGAATGCAATGCCCCATACCAAGTAACTTGGAGCTGCATTGATGTAAGTGGCTTCACATACAATAACATAAACAAACTGTATCCGAGTTACTCCGAAGATCAGATGTGTACATATATGCATTCAAACGCTTGTCTAAATGATAACTCTTTGTGTGTGAAGAAAAATCATATATCTTAAAAATGTATATACATCTGTTTTGGATAGAAAGTATTGTTACTTGGGTAGCAAACATCTGTGGGTATGTGTTCTGTCTTGAACTCTGCCAGCAGCTAGTTCTCAAAATAATGACTTGTCACATATACGTCAGGGTAATAACAGAATCGATGTAATGTTGAAATTCGTTTTATTGAAAACAGGACATAAATCGGCGTCATACACAAAGTAACATTATTGTAAAATATATTACAACAGTAACAATCGTTAACAACCACTTCAAACACATGATATACGATTGCATGCGCATCAGGATAATAATGTCCATTTGCAATTTCTTTACAAAAAAACAATGCATGAACCATCATGGACATAGTAACATGCTAAGATTGTAACATTATTACAACAGTAACAATCAACAACAAAACATATTAAGTGCCTCAATCGTGGAAGAATATAACAAAGGCCAAATAGCACACCAACTAGGTTTAAAACTACAAACAGGCCATTAGATGAGACTCTGGTAGACACTGCTGACCGAAAGAGGGAGAAGACATGCTTCGAGCACTCATCCTTTGCCTACTTCTTCCCATCTTTTTCTGGCCTGCGGTCCCTGACTTGGATCGTGCCCGAAACTTCTTCAAATCGTCAACGTGGTCAGCGTGCAGCATGGGAACGTAGGTCTGGGGTTCACACATATCCTGCAAAGAAACAAACAAGAGATATTAAAATCTACCTTTAGCGAATTCAGTCACGTGCCGTCTCCGTACAAGATACAAAGTATATGCCAGAGTGGGCTATTAAGGTTGTCCATATGAATGTGAATAAATTGATATGCAGCCAACCTACCTTGTGCTCAGCGAAGAAGGTCTTGTATCCTGAATGTAGGAGGTACACCTCGGGATAATGCAACTGTGGGTAACGGTGACTGTTGGCTTTCCTGTCTTCGCTTCTCAAATGGCGCATCCTGTATAAAGATATAAAATAAAATTTATGACGACAAAGGGACGACATCATACATCCAAGAATACATACACAAATATTCAAATAATGATCCACAACTTCTTACAAATTATAGTGTTTAAGATAATACAATAAGTTAGCAAAAGTACGATGTCTCATAGACATAATGCAATATGAGATTGCTAAACAACCTACATTTTGGGACCTCTTTCAGATGAGAATTCACAGTGGAAAATGAGAACTGTCGGTTGGCTGGCAGGACGTTGAACAAGCTCGGAAATGCCTTCCTCTGTGTATATGTTGGTTGCACCTTGGATGTGTCCTCCCTCGAATTCGTAGGGGTACCTGCAGTCAACGATCTGATACTCGCTAATCTCTGGAAAGTGGCCTTTCATAAGCTGTTGAACCTGAAAATATACAAGAAGACAAACCATAAGAAAAATGCATAAAATGTTTTTCACCCTAATTTATCATGAAGTTATTAAACTGTCCATATTTTTGTATATTCTCATTGTTGTTTCCAGATAAATGCAATATTGTCATACATACCGTTAAAGGAGTAACAGTCTTCAAATCTCTGTGGTTTCTCGTCTCCACAGTTGGAAGGGAATGTACTCTTGAGCCATCACCAACCAGGTTTTTCTCAACAGCTTGTAACCTTTCTACGGCGGATCGAGTTCTCTCTTCTTCATCATCAGAATCCCCATCCCAGGATATCAGCCCCTGTCGTGAACGCTTGAGGGGTGAATCTTCATGGTCATCCACATCCTCGCGCTGCCTTTTGGAAGAGAATAGTGAACGTCTGGCAAGGGATCCACACAGAGAAACGGGGCTACCATCCGTGGAAATCTGAAATAGAATCATAAATTCATCAAACTCACAATTTACCAATCAAGAATAAAACGAATGCTGTATCGAAATGACCTCCTGATCATTAGGTCAAACGTGTCAGTAACTCACTAGAGTATTACAATCAAATATTTACTAAGTATTACATTCCAATATTAAAGACCAAGAATACCCACCTCTGATAACGAGTCGGGTGACCCAAAACCACTGTCACTTGATTCGGAGTCGCAGTTTCTCCAGGCACATGGGCTGTCAAAGAGTAAGGTTTTCAGGTCGCTGAAGCTGATGTCAGCCTCGGAAGTTACACTCAAAGAGAAACTAGGGGAAGACATTCCTCTTGTTTTGGTGGACTAGGAAGAAAATGCAATGCAACTGGTAGACGCTGGATATAATGGTCAGTCTCCCGAGGGCGCTTGCTTATAAGCTGTTTCCTAATGAAGCCAGAGATGATCTCTTGATTGGATTAGTGTGAGCTCATTTCACAGTGAGGTGACTGGTTGAGTGACAGAGACCAAGTCAACGTTGATTCAATTACAGCTTAAAGCAACACGCGTTTGTAGACGTGACTGTACACACTGATCTGGAGGTCAGATTTAATGACGACGTTGAAATACAAAATAAGCTTTATTGTAATCCCTTTGATGTTAATTGAATGCAATGCCCCATACCAAGTAACTTGGAGCTGCATTGATGTAAGTGGCTTCACATACAATAACATAAACAAACTGTATCCGAGTTACTCCGAAGATCAGATGTGTACATATATGCATTCAAACGCTTGTCTAAATGATAACTCTTTGTGTGTGAAGAAAAATCATATATCTTAAAAATGTATATACATCTGTTTTGGATAGAAAGTATTGTTACTTGGGTAGCAAACATCTGTGGGTATGTGTTCTGTCTTGAACTCTGCCAGCAGCTAGTTCTCAAAATAATGACTTGTCACATATACGTCAGGGTAATAACAGAATCGATGTAATGTTGAAATTCGTTTTATTGAAAACAGGACATAAATCGGCGTCATACACAAAGTAACATTATTGTAAAATATATTACAACAGTAACAATCGTTAACAACCACTTCAAACACATGATATACGATTGCATGCGCATCAGGATAATAATGTCCATTTGCAATTTCTTTACAAAAAAACAATGCATGAACCATCATGGACATAGTAACATGCTAAGATTGTAACAATATTACAACAGTAACAATCAACAACAAAACATATTAAGTGCCTCAATCGTGGAAGAATATAACAAAGGCCAAATAGCACACCAACTAGGTTTAAAACTACAAACAGGCCATTAGATGAGACTCTGGTAGACACTGCTGACCGAAAGAGGGAGAAGACATGCTTCGAGCACTCATCCTTTGCCTACTTCTTCCCATCTTTTTCTGGCCTGCGGTCCCTGACTTGGATCGTGCCCGAAACTTCTTCAAATCGTCAACGTGGTCAGCGTGCAGCATGGGAACGTAGGTCTGGGGTTCACACATATCCTGCAAAGAAACAAACAAGAGATATTAAAATCTACCTTTAGCGAATTCAGTCACGTGCCGTCTCCGTACAAGATACAAAGTATATGCCAGAGTGGGCTATTAAGGTTGTCCATATGAATGTGAATAAATTGATATGCAGCCAACCTACCTTGTGCTCAGCGAAGAAGGTCTTGTATCCTGAATGTAGGAGGTACACCTCGGGATAATGCAACTGTGGGTAACGGTGACTGTTGGCTTTCCTGTCTTTGCTTCTCAAATGGCGCATCCTGTATAAAGATATAAAATAAAATTTATGACGACAAAGGGACGACATCATACATCCAAGAATACATACACAAATATTCAAATAATGATCCACAACTTCTTACAAATTATAGTGTTTAAGATAATACAATAAGTTAGCAAAAGTACGATGTCTCATAGACATAATGCAATATGAGATTGCTAAACAACCTACATTTTGGGACCTCTTTCAGATGAGAATTCACAGTGGAAAATGAGAACTGTCGGTTGGCTAGCAGGACGTTGAACAAGCTCGGAAATGCCTTCCTCTGTGTATATGTTGGTTGCACCTTGGATGTGTCCTCCCTCGAATTCGTAGGGGTACCTGCAGTCAACGATCTGATACTCGCTAATCTCTGGAAAGTGGCCTTTCATAAGCTGTTGAACCTGAAAATATACAAGAAGACAAACCATAAGAAAAATGCATAAAATGTTTTTCACCCTAATTTATCATGAAGTTATTAAACTGTCCATATTTTTGTATATTCTCATTGTTGTTTCCAGATAAATGCAATATTGTCATACATACCGTTAAAGGAGTAACAGTCTTCAAATCTCTGTGGTTTCTCGTCTCCACAGTTGGAAGGGAATGTACTCTTGAGCCATCACCAACCAGGTTTTTCTCAACAGCTTGTAACCTTTCTACGGCGGATCGAGTTCTCTCTTCTTCATCATCAGAATCCCCATCCCAGGATATCAGCCCCTGTCGTGAACGCTTGAGGGGTGAATCTTCATGGTCATCCACATCCTCGCGCTGCCTTTTGGAAGAGAATAGTGAACGTCTGGCAAGGGATCCACACAGAGAAACGGGGCTACCATCCGTGGAAATCTGAAATAAAATCATAAATTCATCAAACTCACAATTTACCAATCAAGAATATAACGAATGCTGTATCGAAATGACCTCCTGATCATTAGGTCAAACGTGTCAGTAACTCACTAGAGTATTACAATCAAATATTTACTAAGTATTACATTCCAATATTAAAGACCAAGAATACCCACCTCTGATAACGAGTCGGGTGACCCAAAACCACTGTCACTTGATTCGGAGTCGCTGTTTCTCCAGGCACATGGGCTGTCAAAGAGTAAGGTCTTCAGGTCGCTGAAGCTGATGTCAGCCTCGGAAGTTACACTCAAAGAGAAACTAGGGGAAGACATTCTTCTTGTATTGGAGGACTAGGAAGAAAATGCAATGCAACTGGTAGACGCTGGATATAATGGTCAGTCTCCCGAGGGCGCTTGCTTATAAGCTGTTTCCTAATGAAGCCAGAGATGATCTCTTGATTGGATTAGTGTGAGCTCATTTCACAGTGAGGTGACTGGTTGAGTGACAGAGACCAAGTCAACGTTGATTCAATTACAGCTTAAAGCAACACGCGTTTGTAGACGTGACTGTACACACTGATCTGGAGGTCAGATTTAATGACGACGTTGAAATACAAAATAAGCTTTATTGTAATCCCTTTGATGTTAATTGAATGCAATGCCCCATACCAAGTAACTTGGAGCTGCATTGATGTAAGTGGCTTCACATACAATAACATAAACAAACTGTATCCGAGTTACTCCGAAGATCAGATGTGTACATATATGCATTCAAACGCTTGTCTAAATGATAACTCTTTGTGTGTGAAGAAAAATCATATATCTTAAAAATGTATATACATCTGTTTTGGATAGAAAGTATTGTTACTTGGGTAGCAAACATCTGTGGGTATGTGTTCTGTCTTGAACTCTGCCAGCAGCTAGTTCTCAAAATAATGACTTGTCACATATACGTCAGGGTAATAACAGAATCGATGTAATGTTGAAATTCGTTTTATTGAAAACAGGACATAAATCGGCGTCATACACAAAGTAACATTATTGTAAAATATATTACAACAGTAACAATCGTTAACAACCACTTCAAACACATGATATACGATTGCATGCGCATCAGGATAATAATGTCCATTTGCAATTTCTTTACAAAAAAACAATGCATGAACCATCATGGACATAGTAACATGCTAAGATTGTAACAATATTACAACAGTAACAATCAACAACAAAACATATTAAGTGCCTCAATCGTGGAAGAATATAACAAAGGCCAAATAGCACACCAACTAGGTTTAAAACTGCAAACAGGCCATTAGATGAGACTCTGGTAGACACTGCTGACCGAAAGAGGGAGAAGACATGCTTCGAGCACTCATCCTTTGCCTACTTCTTCCCATCTTTTTCTGGCCTGCGGTCCCTGACTTGGATCGTGCCCGAAACTTCTTCAAATCGTCAACGTGGTCAGTGTGCAGCATGGGAACGTAGGTCTGGGGTTCACACATATCCTGCAAAGAAACAAACAAGAGATATTAAAATCTACCTTTAGCGAATTCAGTCACGTGCCGTCTCCGTACAAGATACAAAGTATATGCCAGAGTGGGCTATTAAGGTTGTCCATATGAATGTGAATAAATTGATATGCAGCCAACCTACCTTGTGCTCAGCGAAGAAGGTCTTGTATCCTGAATGTAGGAGGTACACCTCGGGATAATGCAACTGTGGGTAACGGTGACTGTTGGCTTTCCTGTCTTCGCTTCTCAAATGGCGCATCCTGTATAAAGATAATAAAGATATAAAATAAAATCTATGACGACAAAGGGACGACATCATACATCCAAGAATACATACACAAATATTCAAATAATGATCCACAACTTCTTACAAATTATAGTGTTTAAGATAATACAATAAGTTAGCAAAAGTACGATGTCTCATAGACATAATGCAATATGAGATTGCTAAACAACCTACATTTTGGGACCTCTTTCAGATGAGAATTCACAGTGGAAAATGAGAACTGTCGGTTGGCTAGCAGGACGTTGAACAAGCTCGGAAATGCCTTCCTCTGTGTATATGTTGGTTGCACCTTGGATGTGTCCTCCCTCGAATTCGTAGGGGTACCTGCAGTCAACGATCTGATACTCGCTAATCTCTGGAAAGTGGCCTTTCATAAGCTGTTGAACCTGAAAATATACAAGAAGACAAACCATAAGAAAAATGCATAAAATGTTTTTCACCCTAATTTATCATGAAGTTATTAAACTGTCCATATTTTTGTATATTCTCATTGTTGTTTCCAGATAAATGCAATATTGTCATACATACCGTTAAAGGAGTAACAGTCTTCAAATCTCTGTGGTTTCTCGTCTCCACAGTTGGAAGGGAATGTACTCTTGAGCCATCACCAACCAGGTTTTTCTCAACAGCTTGTAACCTTTCTACGGCGGATCGAGTTCTCTCTTCTTCATCATCAGAATCCCCATCCCAAGATATCAGCCCCTGTCGTGAACGCTTGAGGGGTGAATCTTCATGGTCATCCACATCCTGGCGCTGCCTTTTGGAAGAGAATAGTGAACGTCTGGCAAGGGATCCACACAGAGAAACGGGGCTACCATCCGTGGAAATCTGAAATAGAATCATAAATTCATCAAACTCACAATTTACCAATCAAGAATAAAACGAATGCTGTATCGAAATGACCTCCTGATCATTAGGTCAAACGTGTCAGTAACTCACTAGAGTATTACAATCAAATATTTACTAAGTATTACATTCCAATATTAAAGACCAAGAATACCCACCTCTGATAACGAGTCGGGTGACCCAAAACCACTGTCACTTGATTCGGAGTCGCTGTTTCTCCAGGCACATGGGCTGTCAAAGAGTAAGGTCTTCAGGTCGCTGAAGCTGATGTCAGCCTCGGAAGTTACACTCAAAGAGAAACTAGGGGAAGACATTCTTCTTGTATTGGAGGACTAGGAAGAAAATGCAATGCAACTGGTAGACGCTGGATATAATGGTCAGTCTCCCGAGGGCGCTTGCTTATAAGCTGTTTCCTAATGAAGCCAGAGATGATCTCTTGATTGGATTAGTGTGAGCTCATTTCACAGTGAGGTGACTGGTTGAGTGACAGAGACCAAGTCAACGTTGATTCAATTACAGCTTAAAGCAACACGCGTTTGTAGACGTGACTGTACACACTGATCTGGAGGTCAGATTTAATGACGACGTTGAAATACAAAATAAGCTTTATTGTAATCCCTTTGATGTTAATTGAATGCAATGCCCCATACCAAGTAACTTGGAGCTGCATTGATGTAAGTGGCTTCACATACAATAACATAAACAAACTGTATCCGAGTTACTCCGAAGATCAGATGTGTACATATATGCATTCAAACGCTTGTCTAAATGATAACTCTTTGTGTGTGAAGAAAAATCATATATCTTAAAAATGTATATACATCTGTTTTGGATAGAAAGTATTGTTACTTGGGTAGCAAACATCTGTGGGTATGTGTTCTGTCTTGAACTCTGCCAGCAGCTAGTTCTCAAAATAATGACTTGTCACATATACGTCAGGGTAATAACAGAATCGATGTAATGTTGAAATTCGTTTTATTGAAAACAGGACATAAATCGGCGTCATACACAAAGTAACATTATTGTAAAATATATTACAACAGTAACAATCGTTAACAACCACTTCAAACACATGATATACGATTGCATGCGCATCAGGATAATAATGTCCATTTGCAATTTCTTTACAAAAAAACAATGCATGAACCATCATGGACATAGTAACATGCTAAGATTGTAACAATATTACAACAGTAACAATCAACAACAAAACATATTAAGTGCCTCAATCGTGGAAGAATATAACAAAGGCCAAATAGCACACCAACTAGGTTTAAAACTACAAACAGGCCATTAGATGAGACTCTGGTAGACACTGCTGACCGAAAGAGGGAGAAGACATGCTTCGAGCACTCATCCTTTGCCTACTTCTTCCCATCTTTTTCTGGCCTGCGGTCCCTGACTTGGATCGTGCCCGAAACTTCTTCAAATCGTCAACGTGGTCAGCGTGCAGCATGGGAACGTAGGTCTGGGGTTCACACATATCCTGCAAAGAAACAAACAAGAGATATTAAAATCTACCTTTAGCGAATTCAGTCACGTGCCGTCTCCGTACAAGATACAAAGTATATGCCAGAGTGGGCTATTAAGGTTGTCCATATGAATGTGAATAAATTGATATGCAGCCAACCTACCTTGTGCTCAGCGAAGAAGGTCTTGTATCCTGAATGTAGGAGGTACACCTCGGGATAATGCAACTGTGGGTAACGGTGACTGTTGGCTTTCCTGTCTTCGCTTCTCAAATGGCGCATCCTGTATAAAGATAATAAAGATATAAAATAAAATCTATGACGACAAAGGGACGACATCATACATCCAAGAATACATACACAAATATTCAAATAATGATCCACAACTTCTTACAAATTATAGTGTTTAAGATAATACAATAAGTTAGCAAAAGTACGATGTCTCATAGACATAATGCAATATGAGATTGCTAAACAACCTACATTTTGGGACCTCTTTCAGATGAGAATTCACAGTGGAAAATGAGAACTGTCGGTTGGCTAGCAGGACGTTGAACAAGCTCGGAAATGCCTTCCTCTGTGTATATGTTGGTTGCACCTTGGATGTGTCCTCCCTCGAATTCGTAGGGGTACCTGCAGTCAACGATCTGATACTCGCTAATCTCTGGAAAGTGGCCTTTCATAAGCTGTTGAACCTGAAAATATACAAGAAGACAAACCATAAGAAAAATGCATAAAATGTTTTTCACCCTAATTTATCATGAAGTTATTAAACTGTCCATATTTTTGTATATTCTCATTGTTGTTTCCAGATAAATGCAATATTGTCATACATACCGTTAAAGGAGTAACAGTCTTCAAATCTCTGTGGTTTCTCGTCTCCACAGTTGGAAGGGAATGTACTCTTGAGCCATCACCAACCAGGTTTTTCTCAACAGCTTGTAACCTTTCTACGGCGGATCGAGTTCTCTCTTCTTCATCATCAGAATCCCCATCCCAGGATATCAGCCCCTGTCGTGAACGCTTGAGGGGTGAATCTTCATGGTCATCCACATCCTCGCGCTGCCTTTTGGAAGAGAATAGTGAACGTCTGGCAAGGGATCCACACAGAGAAACGGGGCTACCATCCGTGGAAATCTGAAATAAAATCATAAATTCATCAAACTCACAATTTACCAATCAAGAATAAAACAAATGCTGTATCGAAATGACCTCCTGATCATTAGGTCAAACGTGTCAGTAACTCACTAGAGTATTACAATCAAATATTTACTAAGTATTACATTCCAATATTAAAGACCAAGAATACCCACCTCTGATAACGAGTCGGGTGACCCAAAACCACTGTCACTTGATTCGGAGTCGCTGTTTCTCCAGGCACATGGGCTGTCAAAGAGTAAGGTCTTCAGGTCGCTGAAGCTGATGTCAGCCTCGGAAGTTACACTCAAAGAGAAACTAGGGGAAGACATTCCTCTTGTATTGGAGGACTAGGAAGAAAATGCAATGCAACTGGTAGACGCTGGATATAATGGTCAGTCTCCCGAGGGCGCTTGCTTATAAGCTGTTTCCTAATGAAGCCAGAGATGATCTCTTGATTGGATTAGTGTGAGCTCATTTCACAGTGAGGTGACTGGTTGAGTGACAGAGACAAAGTCAACGTTGATTCAATTACAGCTTAAAGCAACACGCGTTTGTAGACGTGACTGTACACACTGATCTGGGGGTCAGATTTAATGACGACGTTGAAATACAAAATAAGCTTTATTGTAATCCCTTTGATGTCAATTGAATGCAATGCCCCATACCAAGTAACTTGGAGCTGCATTGATGTAAGTGGCTTCACATACAATAACATAAACAAACTGTATCCGAGTTACTCCGAAGATCAGATGTGTACATATATGCATTCAAACGCTTGTCTAAATGATAACTCTTTGTGTGTGAAGAAAAATCATATATCTTAAAAATGTATATACATCTGTTTTGGATAGAAAGTATTGTTACTTGGGTAGCAAACATCTGTGGGTATGTGTTCTGTCTTGAACTCTGCCAGCAGCTAGTTCTCAAAATAATGACTTGTCACATATACGTCAGGGTAATAACAGAATCGATGTAATGTTGAAATTCGTTTTATTGAAAACAGGACATAAATCGGCGTCATACACAAAGTAACATTATTGTAAAATATATTACAACAGTAACAATCGTTAACAACCACTTCAAACACATGATATACGATTGCATGCGCATCAGGATAATAATGTCCATTTGCAATTTCTTTACAAAAAAACAATGCATGAACCATCATGGACATAGTAACATGCTAAGATTGTAACAATATTACAACAGTAACAATCAACAACAAAACATATTAAGTGCCTCAATCGTGGAAGAATATAACAAAGGCCAAATAGCACACCAACTAGGTTTAAAACTGCAAACAGGCCATTAGATGAGACTCTGGTAGACACTGCTGACCGAAAGAGGGAGAAGACATGCTTCGAGCACTCATCCTTTGCCTACTTCTTCCCATCTTTTTCTGGCCTGCGGTCCCTGACTTGGATCGTGCCCGAAACTTCTTCAAATCGTCAACGTGGTCAGTGTGCAGCATGGGAACGTAGGTCTGGGGTTCACACATATCCTGCAAAGAAACAAACAAGAGATATTAAAATCTACCTTTAGCGAATTCAGTCACGTGCCGTCTCCGTACAAGATACAAAGTATATGCCAGAGTGGGCTATTAAGGTTGTCCATATGAATGTGAATAAATTGATATGCAGCCAACCTACCTTGTGCTCAGCGAAGAAGGTCTTGTATCCTGAATGTAGGAGGTACACCTCGGGATAATGCAACTGTGGGTAACGGTGACTGTTGGCTTTCCTGTCTTCGCTTCTCAAATGGCGCATCCTGTATAAAGATAATAAAGATATAAAATAAAATGTATGACGACAAAGGGACGACATCATACATCCAAGAATACATACACAAATATTCAAATAATGATCCACAACTTCTTACAAATTATAGTGTTTAAGATAATACAATAAGTTAGCAAAAGTACGATGTCTCATAGACATAATGCAATATGAGATTGCTAAACAACCTACATTTTGGGACCTCTTTCAGATGAGAATTCACAGTGGAAAATGAGAACTGTCGGTTGGCTAGCAGGACGTTGAACAAGCTCGGAAATGCCTTCCTCTGTGTATATGTTGGTTGCACCTTGGATGTGTCCTCCCTCGAATTCGTAGGGGTACCTGCAGTCAACGATCTGATACTCGCTAATCTCTGGAAAGTGGCCTTTCATAAGCTGTTGAACCTGAAAATATACAAGAAGACAAACCATAAGAAAAATGCATAAAATGTTTTTCACCCTAATTTATCATGAAGTTATTAAACTGTCCATATTTTTGTATATTCTCATTGTTGTTTCCAGATAAATGCAATATTGTCATACATACCGTTAAAGGAGTAACAGTCTTCAAATCTCTGTGGTTTCTCGTCTCCACAGTTGGAAGGGAATGTACTCTTGAGCCATCACCAACCAGGTTTTTCTCAACAGCTTGTAACCTTTCTACGGCGGATCGAGTTCTCTCTTCTTCATCATCAGAATCCCCATCCCAAGATATCAGCCCCTGTCGTGAACGCTTGAGGGGTGAATCTTCATGGTCATCCACATCCTGGCGCTGCCTTTTGGAAGAGAATAGTGAACGTCTGGCAAGGGATCCACACAGAGAAACGGGGCTACCATCCGTGGAAATCTGAAATAGAATCATAAATTCATCAAACTCACAATTTACCAATCAAGAATAAAACGAATGCTGTATCGAAATGACCTCCTGATCATTAGGTCAAACGTGTCAGTAACTCACTAGAGTATTACAATCAAATATTTACTAAGTATTACATTCCAATATTAAAGACCAAGAATACCCACCTCTGATAACGAGTCGGGTGACCCAAAACCACTGTCACTTGATTCGGAGTCGCTGTTTCTCCAGGCACAGGGGCTGTCAAAGAGTAAGGTCTTCAGGTCGCTGAAGCTGATGTCAGCCTCGGAAGTTACACTCAAAGAGAAACTAGGGGAAGACATTCTTCTTGTATTGGAGGACTAGGAAGAAAATGCAATGCAACTGGTAGACGCTGGATATAATGGTCAGTCTCCCGAGGGCGCTTGCTTATAAGCTGTTTCCTAATGAAGCCAGAGATGATCTCTTGATTGGATTAGTGTGAGCTCATTTCACAGTGAGGTGACTGGTTGAGTGACAGAGACCAAGTCAACGTTGATTCAATTACAGCTTAAAGCAACACGCGTTTGTAGACGTGACTGTACACACTGATCTGGAGGTCAGATTTAATGACGACGTTGAAATACAAAATAAGCTTTATTGTAATCCCTTTGATGTTAATTGAATGCAATGCCCCATACCAAGTAACTTGGAGCTGCATTGATGTAAGTGGCTTCACATACAATAACATAAACAAACTGTATCTGAGTTACTCCGAAGATCAGATGTGTACATATATGCATTCAAACGCTTGTCTAAATGATAACTCTTTGTGTGTGAAGAAAAATCATATATCTTAAAAATGTATATACATCTGTTTTGGATAGAAAGTATTGTTACTTGGGTAGCAAACATCTGTGGGTATGTGTTCTGTCTTGAACCCTGCCAGCAGCTAGTTCTCAAAATAATGACTTGTCACATATACGTCAGGGTAATAACAGAATCGATGTAATGTTGAAATTCGTTTTATTGAAAACAGGACATAAATCGGCGTCATACACAAAGTAACATTATTGTAAAATATATTACAACAGTAACAATCGTTAACAACCACTTCAAACACATGATATACGATTGCATGCGCATCAGGATAATAATGTCCATTTGCAATTTCTTTACAAAAAAACAATGCATGAACCATCATGGACATAGTAACATGCTAAGATTGTAACAATATTACAACAGTAACAATCAACAACAAAACATATTAAGTGCCTCAATCGTGGAAGAATATAACAAAGGCCAAATAGCACACCAACTAGGTTTAAAACTGCAAACAGGCCATTAGATGAGACTCTGGTAGACACTGCTGACCGAAAGAGGGAGAAGACATGCTTCGAGCACTCATCCTTTGCCTACTTCTTCCCATCTTTTTCTGGCCTGCGGTCCCTGACTTGGATCGTGCCCGAAACTTCTTCAAATCGTCAACGTGGTCAGTGTGCAGCATGGGAACGTAGGTCTGGGGTTCACACATATCCTGCAAAGAAACAAACAAGAGATATTAAAATCTACCTTTAGCGAATTCAGTCACGTGCCGTCTCCGTACAAGATACAAAGTATATGCCAGAGTGGGCTATTAAGGTTGTCCATATGAATGTGAATAAATTGATATGCAGCCAACCTACCTTGTGCTCAGCGAAGAAGGTCTTGTATCCTGAATGTAGGAGGTACACCTCGGGATAATGCAACTGTGGGTAACGGTGACTGTTGGCTTTCCTGTCTTCGCTTCTCAAATGGCGCATCCTGTATAAAGATAATAAAGATATAAAATAAAATCTATGACGACAAAGGGACGACATCATACATCCAAGAATACATACACAAATATTCAAATAATGATCCACAACTTCTTACAAATTATAGTGTTTAAGATAATACAATAAGTTAGCAAAAGTACGATGTCTCATAGACATAATGCAATATGAGATTGCTAAACAACCTACATTTTGGGACCTCTTTCAGATGAGAATTCACAGTGGAAAATGAGAACTGTCGGTTGGCTAGCAGGACGTTGAACAAGCTCGGAAATGCCTTCCTCTGTGTATATGTTGGTTGCACCTTGGATGTGTCCTCCCTCGAATTCGTAGGGGTACCTGCAGTCAACGATCTGATACTCGCTAATCTCTGGAAAGTGGCCTTTCATAAGCTGTTGAACCTGAAAATATACAAGAAGACAAACCATAAGAAAAATGCATAAAATGTTTTTCACCCTAATTTATCATGAAGTTATTAAACTGTCCATATTTTTGTATATTCTCATTGTTGTTTCCAGATAAATGCAATATTGTCATACATACCGTTAAAGGAGTAACAGTCTTCAAATCTCTGTGGTTTCTCGTCTCCACAGTTGGAAGGGAATGTACTCTTGAGCCATCACCAACCAGGTTTTTCTCAACAGCTTGTAACCTTTCTACGGCGGATCGAGTTCTCTCTTCTTCATCATCAGAATCCCCATCCCAAGATATCAGCCCCTGTCGTGAACGCTTGAGGGGTGAATCTTCATGGTCATCCACATCCTGGCGCTGCCTTTTGGAAGAGAATAGTGAACGTCTGGCAAGGGATCCACACAGAGAAACGGGGCTACCATCCGTGGAAATCTGAAATAGAATCATAAATTCATCAAACTCACAATTTACCAATCAAGAATAAAACGAATGCTGTATCGAAATGACCTCCTGATCATTAGGTCAAACGTGTCAGTAACTCACTAGAGTATTACAATCAAATATTTACTAAGTATTACATTCCAATATTAAAGACCAAGAATACCCACCTCTGATAACGAGTCGGGTGACCCAAAACCACTGTCACTTGATTCGGAGTCGCTGTTTCTCCAGGCACATGGGCTGTCAAAGAGTAAGGTCTTCAGGTCGCTGAAGCTGATGTCAGCCTCGGAAGTTACACTCAAAGAGAAACTAGGGGGAAGACATTCTTCTTGTATTGGAGGACTAGGAAGAAAATGCAATGCAACTGGTAGACGCTGGATATAATGGTCAGTCTCCCGAGGGCGCTTGCTTATAAGCTGTTTCCTAATGAAGCCAGAGATGATCTCTTGATTGGATTAGTGTGAGCTCATTTCACAGTGAGGTGACTGGTTGAGTGACAGAGACCAAGTCAACGTTGATTCAATTACAGCTTAAAGCAACACGCGTTTGTAGACGTGACTGTACACACTGATCTGGAGGTCAGATTTAATGACGACGTTGAAATACAAAATAAGCTTTATTGTAATCCCTTTGATGTTAATTGAATGCAATGCCCCATACCAAGTAACTTGGAGCTGCATTGATGTAAGTGGCTTCACATACAATAACATAAACAAACTGTATCCGAGTTACTCCGAAGATCAGATGTGTACATATATGCATTCAAACGCTTGTCTAAATGATAACTCTTTGTGTGTGAAGAAAAATCATATATCTTAAAAATGTATATACATCTGTTTTGGATAGAAAGTATTGTTACTTGGGTAGCAAACATCTGTGGGTATGTGTTCTGTCTTGAACTCTGCCAGCAGCTAGTTCTCAAAATAATGACTTGTCACATATACGTCAGGGTAATAACAGAATCGATGTAATGTTGAAATTCGTTTTATTGAAAACAGGACATAAATCGGCGTCATACACAAAGTAACATTATTGTAAAATATATTACAACAGTAACAATCGTTAACAACCACTTCAAACACATGATATACGATTGCATGCGCATCAGGATAATAATGTCCATTTGCAATTTCTTTACAAAAAAACAATGCATGAACCATCATGGACATAGTAACATGCTAAGATTGTAACAATATTACAACAGTAACAATCAACAACAAAACATATTAAGTGCCTCAATCGTGGAAGAATATAACAAAGGCCAAATAGCACACCAACTAGGTTTAAAACTACAAACAGGCCATTAGATGAGACTCTGGTGGACACTGCTGACCGAAAGAGGGAGAAGACATGCTTCGAGCACTCATCCTTTGCCTACTTCTTCCCATCTTTTTCTGGCCTGCGGTCCCTGACTTGGATCGTGCCCGAAACTTCTTCAAATCGTCAACGTGGTCAGCGTGCAGCATGGGAACGTAGGTCTGGGGTTCACACATATCCTGCAAAGAAACAAACAAGAGATATTAAAATCTACCTTTAGCGAATTCAGTCACGTGCCGTCTCCGTACAAGATACAAAGTATATGCCAGAGTGGGCTATTAAGGTTGTCCATATGAATGTGAATAAATTGATATGCAGCCAACCTACCTTGTGCTCAGCGAAGAAGGTCTTGTATCCTGAATGTAGGAGGTACACCTCGGGATAATGCAACTGTGGGTAACGGTGACTGTTGGCTTTCATGTCTTCGCTTCTCAAATGGCGCATCCTGTATAAAGATAATAAAGATATAAAATAAAATCTATGACGACAAAGGGACGACATCATACATCCAAGAATACATACACAAATATTCAAATAATGATCCACAACTTCTTACAAATTATAGTGTTTAAGATAATACAATAAGTTAGCAAAAGTACGATGTCTCATAGACATAATGCAATATGAGATTGCTAAACAACCTACATTTTGGGACCTCTTTCAGATGAGAATTCACAGTGGAAAATGAGAACTGTCGGTTGGCTAGCAGGACGTTGAACAAGCTCGGAAATGCCTTCCTCTGTGTATATGTTGGTTGCACCTTGGATGTGTCCTCCCTCGAATTCGTAGGGGTACCTGCAGTCAACGATCTGATACTCGCTAATCTCTGGAAAGTGGCCTTTCATAAGCTGTTGAACCTGAAAATATACAAGAAGACAAACCATAAGAAAAATGCATAAAATGTTTTTCACCCTAATTTATCATGAAGTTATTAAACTGTCCATATTTTTGTATATTCTCATTGTTGTTTCCAGATAAATGCAATATTGTCATACATACCGTTAAAGGAGTAACAGTCTTCAAATCTCTGTGGTTTCTCGTCTCCACAGTTGGAAGGGAATGTACTCTTGAGCCATCACCAACCAGGTTTTTCTCAACAGCTTGTAACCTTTCTACGGCGGATCGAGTTCTCTCTTCTTCATCATCAGAATCCCCATCCCAGGATATCAGCCCCTGTCGTGAACGCTTGAGGGGTGAATCTTCATGGTCATCCACATCCTCGCGCTGCCTTTTGGAAGAGAATAGTGAACGTCTGGCAAGGGATCCACACAGAGAAACGGGGCTACCATCCGTGGAAATCTGAAATAAAATCATAAATTCATCAAACTCACAATTTACCAATCAAGAATAAAACGAATGCTGTATCGAAATGACCTCCTGATCATTAGGTCAAACGTGTCAGTAACTCACTAGAGTATTACAATCAAATATTTACTAAGTATTACATTCCAATATTAAAGACCAAGAATACCCACCTCTGATAACGAGTCGGGTGACCCAAAACCACTGTCACTTGATTCGGAGTCGCTGTTTCTCCAGGCACATGGGCTGTCAAAGAGTAAGGTCTTCAGGTCGCTGAAGCTGATGTCAGCCTCGGAAGTTACACTCAAAGAGAAACTAGGGGAAGACATTCCTCTTGTATTGGAGGACTAGGAAGAAAATGCAATGCAACTGGTAGACGCTGGATATAATGGTCAGTCTCCCGAGGGCGCTTGCTTATAAGCTGTTTCCTAATGAAGCCAGAGATGATCTCTTGATTGGATTAGTGTGAGCTCATTTCACAGTGAGGTGACTGGTTGAGTGACAGAGACCAAGTCAACGTTGATTCAATTACAGCTTAAAGCAACACGCGTTTGTAGACGTGACTGTACACACTGATCTGGAGGTCAGATTTAATGACGACGTTGAAATACAAAATAAGCTTTATTGTAATCCCTTTGATGTTAATTGAATGCAATGCCCCATACCAAGTAACTTGGAGCTGCATTGATGTAAGTGGCTTCACATACAATAACATAAACAAACTGTATCCGAGTTACTCCGAAGATCAGATGTGTACATATATGCATTCAAACGCTTGTCTAAATGATAACTCTTTGTGTGTGAAGAAAAATCATATATCTTAAAAATGTATATACATCTGTTTTGGATAGAAAGTATTGTTACTTGGGTAGCAAACATCTGTGGGTATGTGTTCTGTCTTGAACTCTGCCAGCAGCTAGTTCTCAAAATAATGACTTGTCACATATACGTCAGGGTAATAACAGAATCGATGTAATGTTGAAATTCGTTTTATTGAAAACAGGACATAAATCGGCGTCATACACAAAGTAACATTATTGTAAAATATATTACAACAGTAACAATCGTTAACAACCACTTCAAACACATGATATACGATTGCATGCGCATCAGGATAATAATGTCCATTTGCAATTTCTTTACAAAAAAACAATGCATGAACCATCATGGACATAGTAACATGCTAAGATTGTAACAATATTACAACAGTAACAATCAACAACAAAACATATTAAGTGCCTCAATCGTGGAAGAATATAACAAAGGCCAAATAGCACACCAACTAGGTTTAAAACTACAAACAGGCCATTAGATGAGACTCTGGTGGACACTGCTGACCGAAAGAGGGAGAAGACATGCTTCGAGCACTCATCCTTTGCCTACTTCTTCCCATCTTTTTCTGGCCTGCGGTCCCTGACTTGGATCGTGCCCGAAACTTCTTCAAATCGTCAACGTGGTCAGCGTGCAGCATGGGAACGTAGGTCTGGGGTTCACACATATCCTGCAAAGAAACAAACAAGAGATATTAAAATCTACCTTTAGCGAATTCAGTCACGTGCCGTCTCCGTACAAGATACAAAGTATATGCCAGAGTGGGCTATTAAGGTTGTCCATATGAATGTGAATAAATTGATATGCAGCCAACCTACCTTGTGCTCAGCGAAGAAGGTCTTGTATCCTGAATGTAGGAGGTACACCTCGGGATAATGCAACTGTGGGTAACGGTGACTGTTGGCTTTCCTGTCTTCGCTTCTCAAATGGCGCATCCTGTATAAAGATAATAAAGATATAAAATAAAATGTATGACGACAAAGGGACGACATCATACATCCAAGAATACATACACAAATATTCAAATAATGATCCACAACTTCTTACAAATTATAGTGTTTAAGATAATACAATAAGTTAGCAAAAGTACGATGTCTCATAGACATAATGCAATATGAGATTGCTAAACAACCTACATTTTGGGACCTCTTTCAGATGAGAATTCACAGTGGAAAATGAGAACTGTCGGTTGGCTAGCAGGACGTTGAACAAGCTCGGAAATGCCTTCCTCTGTGTATATGTTGGTTGCACCTTGGATGTGTCCTCCCTCGAATTCGTAGGGGTACCTGCAGTCAACGATCTGATACTCGCTAATCTCTGGAAAGTGGCCTTTCATAAGCTGTTGAACCTGAAAATATACAAGAAGACAAACCATAAGAAAAATGCATAAAATGTTTTTCACCCTAATTTATCATGAAGTTATTAAACTGTCCATATTTTTGAATATTCTCATTGTTGTTTCCAGATAAATGCAATATTGTCATACATACCGTTAAAGGAGTAACAGTCTTCAAATCTCTGTGGTTTCTCGTCTCCACAGTTGGAAGGGAATGTACTCTTGAGCCATCACCAACCAGGTTTTTCTCAACAGCTTGTAACCTTTCTACGGCGGATCGAGTTCTCTCTTCTTCATCATCAGAATCCCCATCCCAGGATATCAGCCCCTGTCGTGAACGCTTGAGGGGTGAATCTTCATGGTCATCCACATCCTGGCGCTGCCTTTTGGAAGAGAATAGTGAACGTCTGGCAAGGGATCCACACAGAGAAACGGGGCTACCATCCGTGGAAATCTGAAATAAAATCATAAATTCATCAAACTCACAATTTACCAATCAAGAATAAAACGAATGCTGTATCGAAATGACCTCCTGATCATTAGGTCAAACGTGTCAGTAACTCACTAGAGTATTACAATCAAATATTTACTAAGTATTACATTCCAATATTAAAGACCAAGAATACCCACCTCTGATAACGAGTCGGGTGACCCAAAACCACTGTCACTTGATTCGGAGTCGCTGTTTCTCCAGGCACATGGGCTGTCAAAGAGTAAGGTCTTCAGGTCGCTGAAGCTGATGTCAGCCTCGGAAGTTACACTCAAAGAGAAACTAGGGGAAGACATTCTTCTTGTATTGGAGGACTAGGAAGAAAATGCAATGCAACTGGTAGACGCTGGATATAATGGTCAGTCTCCCGAGGGCGCTTGCTTATAAGCTGTTTCCTAATGAAGCCAGAGATGATCTCTTGATTGGATTAGTGTGAGCTCATTTCACAGTGAGGTGACTGGTTGAGTGACAGAGACCAAGTCAACGTTGATTCAATTACAGCTTAAAGCAACACGCGTTTGTAGACGTGACTGTACACACTGATCTGGAGGTCAGATTTAATGACGACGTTGAAATACAAAATAAGCTTTATTGTAATCCCTTTGATGTTAATTGAATGCAATGCCCCATACCAAGTAACTTGGAGCTGCATTGATGTAAGTGGCTTCACATACAATAACATAAACAAACTGTATCCGAGTTACTCCGAAGATCAGATGTGTACATATATGCATTCAAACGCTTGTCTAAATGATAACTCTTTGTGTGTGAAGAAAAATCATATATCTTAAAAATGTATATACATCTGTTTTGGATAGAAAGTATTGTTACTTGGGTAGCAAACATCTGTGGGTATGTGTTCTGTCTTGAACTCTGCCAGCAGCTAGTTCTCAAAATAATGACTTGTCACATATACGTCAGGGTAATAACAGAATCGATGTAATGTTGAAATTCGTTTTATTGAAAACAGGACATAAATCGGCGTCATACACAAAGTAACATTATTGTAAAATATATTACAACAGTAACAATCGTTAACAACCACTTCAAACACATGATATACGATTGCATGCGCATCAGGATAATAATGTCCATTTGCAATTTCTTTACAAAAAAACAATGCATGAACCATCATGGACATAGTAACATGCTAAGATTGTAACAATATTACAACAGTAACAATCAACAACAAAACATATTAAGTGCCTCAATCGTGGAAGAATATAACAAAGGCCAAATAGCACACCAACTAGGTTTAAAACTACAAACAGGCCATTAGATGAGACTCTGGTAGACACTGCTGACCGAAAGAGGGAGAAGACATGCTTCGAGCACTCATCCTTTGCCTACTTCTTCCCATCTTTTTCTGGCCTGCGGTCCCTGACTTGGATCGTGCCCGAAACTTCTTCAAATCGTCAACGTGGTCAGCGTGCAGCATGGGAACGTAGGTCTGGGGTTCACACATATCCTGCAAAGAAACAAACAAGAGATATTAAAATCTACCTTTAGCGAATTCAGTCACGTGCCGTCTCCGTACAAGATACAAAGTATATGCCAGAGTGGGCTATTAAGGTTGTCCATATGAATGTGAATAAATTGATATGCAGCCAACCTACCTTGTGCTCAGCGAAGAAGGTCTTGTATCCTGAATGTAGGAGGTACACCTCGGGATAATGCAACTGTGGGTAACGGTGACTGTTGGCTTTCCTGTCTTCGCTTCTCAAATGGCGCATCCTGTATAAAGATAATAAAGATATAAAATAAAATGTATGACGACAAAGGGACGACATCATACATCCAAGAATACATACACAAATATTCAAATAATGATCCACAACTTCTTACAAATTATAGTGTTTAAGATAATACAATAAGTTAGCAAAAGTACGATGTCTCATAGACATAATGCAATATGAGATTGCTAAACAACCTACATTTTGGGACCTCTTTCAGATGAGAATTCACAGTGGAAAATGAGAACTGTCGGTTGGCTAGCAGGACGTTGAACAAGCTCGGAAATGCCTTCCTCTGTGTATATGTTGGTTGCACCTTGGATGTGTCCTCCCTCGAATTCGTAGGGGTACCTGCAGTCAACGATCTGATACTCGCTAATCTCTGGAAAGTGGCCTTTCATAAGCTGTTGAACCTGAAAATATACAAGAAGACAAACCATAAGAAAAATGCATAAAATGTTTTTCACCCTAATTTATCATGAAGTTATTAAACTGTCCATATTTTTGAATATTCTCATTGTTGTTTCCAGATAAATGCAATATTGTCATACATACCGTTAAAGGAGTAACAGTCTTCAAATCTCTGTGGTTTCTCGTCTCCACAGTTGGAAGGGAATGTACTCTTGAGCCATCACCAACCAGGTTTTTCTCAACAGCTTGTAACCTTTCTACGGCGGATCGAGTTCTCTCTTCTTCATCATCAGAATCCCCATCCCAGGATATCAGCCCCTGTCGTGAACGCTTGAGGGGTGAATCTTCATGGTCATCCACATCCTGGCGCTGCCTTTTGGAAGAGAATAGTGAACGTCTGGCAAGGGATCCACACAGAGAAACGGGGCTACCATCCGTGGAAATCTGAAATAAAATCATAAATTCATCAAACTCACAATTTACCAATCAAGAATAAAACGAATGCTGTATCGAAATGACCTCCTGATCATTAGGTCAAACGTGTCAGTAACTCACTAGAGTATTACAATCAAATATTTACTAAGTATTACATTCCAATATTAAAGACCAAGAATACCCACCTCTGATAACGAGTCGGGTGACCCAAAACCACTGTCACTTGATTCGGAGTCGCTGTTTCTCCAGGCACATGGGCTGTCAAAGAGTAAGGTCTTCAGGTCGCTGAAGCTGATGTCAGCCTCGGAAGTTACACTCAAAGAGAAACTAGGGGAAGACATTCTTCTTGTATTGGAGGACTAGGAAGAAAATGCAATGCAACTGGTAGACGCTGGATATAATGGTCAGTCTCCCGAGGGCGCTTGCTTATAAGCTGTTTCCTAATGAAGCCAGAGATGATCTCTTGATTGGATTAGTGTGAGCTCATTTCACAGTGAGGTGACTGGTTGAGTGACAGAGACCAAGTCAACGTTGATTCAATTACAGCTTAAAGCAACACGCGTTTGTAGACGTGACTGTACACACTGATCTGGAGGTCAGATTTAATGACGACGTTGAAATACAAAATAAGCTTTATTGTAATCCCTTTGATGTTAATTGAATGCAATGCCCCATACCAAGTAACTTGGAGCTGCATTGATGTAAGTGGCTTCACATACAATAACATAAACAAACTGTATCCGAGTTACTCCGAAGATCAGATGTGTACATATATGCATTCAAACGCTTGTCTAAATGATAACTCTTTGTGTGTGAAGAAAAATCATATATCTTAAAAATGTATATACATCTGTTTTGGATAGAAAGTATTGTTACTTGGGTAGCAAACATCTGTGGGTATGTGTTCTGTCTTGAACTCTGCCAGCAGCTAGTTCTCAAAATAATGACTTGTCACATATACGTCAGGGTAATAACAGAATCGATGTAATGTTGAAATTCGTTTTATTGAAAACAGGACATAAATCGGCGTCATACACAAAGTAACATTATTGTAAAATATATTACAACAGTAACAATCGTTAACAACCACTTCAAACACATGATATACGATTGCATGCGCATCAGGATAATAATGTCCATTTGCAATTTCTTTACAAAAAAACAATGCATGAACCATCATGGACATAGTAACATGCTAAGATTGTAACAATATTACAACAGTAACAATCAACAACAAAACATATTAAGTGCCTCAATCGTGGAAGAATATAACAAAGGCCAAATAGCACACCAACTAGGTTTAAAACTACAAACAGGCCATTAGATGAGACTCTGGTAGACACTGCTGACCGAAAGAGGGAGAAGACATGCTTCGAGCACTCATCCTTTGCCTACTTCTTCCCATCTTTTTCTGGCCTGCGGTCCCTGACTTGGATCGTGCCCGAAACTTCTTCAAATCGTCAACGTGGTCAGCGTGCAGCATGGGAACGTAGGTCTGGGGTTCACACATATCCTGCAAAGAAACAAACAAGAGATATTAAAATCTACCTTTAGCGAATTCAGTCACGTGCCGTCTCCGTACAAGATACAAAGTATATGCCAGAGTGGGCTATTAAGGTTGTCCATATGAATGTGAATAAATTGATATGCAGCCAACCTACCTTGTGCTCAGCGAAGAAGGTCTTGTATCCTGAATGTAGGAGGTACACCTCGGGATAATGCAACTGTGGGTAACGGTGACTGTTGGCTTTCCTGTCTTCGCTTCTCAAATGGCGCATCCTGTATAAAGATAATAAAGATATAAAATAAAATGTATGACGACAAAGGGACGACATCATACATCCAAGAATACATACACAAATATTCAAATAATGATCCACAACTTCTTACAAATTATAGTGTTTAAGATAATACAATAAGTTAGGAAAAGTACGATGTCTCATAGACATAATGCAATATGAGATTGCTAAACAACCTACATTTTGGGACCTCTTTCAGATGAGAATTCACAGTGGAAAATGAGAACTGTCGGTTGGCTAGCAGGACGTTGAACAAGCTCGGAAATGCCTTCCTCTGTGTATATGTTGGTTGCACCTTGGATGTGTCCTCCCTCGAATTCGTAGGGGTACCTGCAGTCAACGATCTGATACTCGCTAATCTCTGGAAAGTGGCCTTTCATAAGCTGTTGAACCTGAAAATATACAAGAAGACAAACCATAAGAAAAATGCATAAAATGTTTTTCACCCTAATTTATCATGAAGTTATTAAACTGTCCATATTTTTGTATATTCTCATTGTTGTTTCCAGATAAATGCAATATTGTCATACATACCGTTAAAGGAGTAACAGTCTTCAAATCTCTGTGGTTTCTCGTCTCCACAGTTGGAAGGGAATGTACTCTTGAGCCATCACCAACCAGGTTTTTCTCAACAGCTTGTAACCTTTCTACGGCGGATCGAGTTCTCTCTTCTTCATCATCAGAATCCCCATCCCAGGATATCAGCCCCTGTCGTGAACGCTTGAGGGGTGAATCTTCATGGTCATCCACATCCTCGCGCTGCCTTTTGGAAGAGAATAGTGAACGTCTGGCAAGGGATCCACACAGAGAAACGGGGCTACCATCCGTGGAAATCTGAAATAGAATCATAAATTCATCAAACTCACAATTTACCAATCAAGAATAAAACGAATGCTGTATCGAAATGACCTCCTGATCATTAGGTCAAACGTGTCAGTAACTCACTAGAGTATTACAATCAAATATTTACTAAGTATTACATTCCAATATTAAAGACCAAGAATACCCACCTCTGATAACGAGTCGGGTGACCCAAAACCACTGTCACTTGATTCGGAGTCGCTGTTTCTCCAGGCACATGGGCTGTCAAAGAGTAAGGTCTTCAGGTCGCTGAAGCTGATGTCAGCCTCGGAAGTTACACTCAAAGAGAAACTAGGGGAAGACATTCTTCTTGTATTGGAGGACTAGGAAGAAAATGCAATGCAACTGGTAGACGCTGGATATAATGGTCAGTCTCCCGAGGGCGCTTGCTTATAAGCTGTTTCCTAATGAAGCCAGAGATGATCTCTTGATTGGATTAGTGTGAGCTCATTTCACAGTGAGGTGACTGGTTGAGTGACAGAGACCAAGTCAACGTTGATTCAATTACAGCTTAAAGCAACACGCGTTTGTAGACGTGACTGTACACACTGATCTGGAGGTCAGATTTAATGACGACGTTGAAATACAAAATAAGCTTTATTGTAATCCCTTTGATGTTAATTGAATGCAATGCCCCATACCAAGTAACTTGGAGCTGCATTGATGTAAGTGGCTTCACATACAATAACATAAACAAACTGTATCCGAGTTACTCCGAAGATCAGATGTGTACATATATGCATTCAAACGCTTGTCTAAATGATAACTCTTTGTGTGTGAAGAAAAATCATATATCTTAAAAATGTATATACATCTGTTTTGGATAGAAAGTATTGTTACTTGGGTAGCAAACATCTGTGGGTATGTGTTCTGTCTTGAACTCTGCCAGCAGCTAGTTCTCAAAATAATGACTTGTCACATATACCCAGGGTAATAACAGAATCGATGTAATGTTGAAATTCGTTTTATTGAAAACAGGACATAAATCGGCGTCATACACAAAGTAACATTATTGTAAAATATATTACAACAGTAACAATCGTTAACAACCACTTCAAACACATGATATACGATTGCATGCGCATCAGGATAATAATGTCCATTTGCAATTTCTTTACAAAAAAACAATGCATGAACCATCATGGACATAGTAACATGCTAAGATTGTAACAATATTACAACAGTAACAATCAACAACAAAACATATTAAGTGCCTCAATCGTGGAAGAATATAACAAAGGCCAAATAGCACACCAACTAGGTTTAAAACTACAAACAGGCCATTAGATGAGACTCTGGTAGACACTGCTGACCGAAAGAGGGAGAAGACATGCTTCGAGCACTCATCCTTTGCCTACTTCTTCCCATCTTTTTCTGGCCTGCGGTCCCTGACTTGGATCGTGCCCGAAACTTCTTCAAATCGTCAACGTGGTCAGCGTGCAGCATGGGAACGTAGGTCTGGGGTTCACACATATCCTGCAAAGAAACAAACAAGAGATATTAAAATCTACCTTTAGCGAATTCAGTCACGTGCCGTCTCCGTACAAGATACAAAGTATATGCCAGAGTGGGCTATTAAGGTTGTCCATATGAATGTGAATAAATTGATATGCAGCCAACCTACCTTGTGCTCAGCGAAGAAGGTCTTGTATCCTGAATGTAGGAGGTACACCTCGGGATAATGCAACTGTGGGTAACGGTGACTGTTGGCTTTCCTGTCTTCGCTTCTCAAATGGCGCATCCTGTATAAAGATAATAATGATATAAAATAAAATGTATGACGACAAAGGGACGACATCATACATCCAAGAATACATACACAAATATTCAAATAATGATCCACAACTTCTTACAAATTATAGTGTTTAAGATAATACAATAAGTTAGCAAAAGTACGATGTCTCATAGACATAATGCAATATGAGATTGCTAAACAACCTACATTTTGGGACCTCTTTCAGATGAGAATTCACAGTGGAAAATGAGAACTGTCGGTTGGCTAGCAGGACGTTGAACAAGCTCGGAAATGCCTTCCTCTGTGTATATGTTGGTTGCACCTTGGATGTGTCCTCCCTCGAATTCGTAGGGGTACCTGCAGTCAACGATCTGATACTCGCTAATCTCTGGAAAGTGGCCTTTCATAAGCTGTTGAACCTGAAAATATACAAGAAGACAAACCATAAGAAAAATGCATAAAATGTTTTTCACCCTAATTTATCATGAAGTTATTAAACTGTCCATATTTTTGTATATTCTCATTGTTGTTTCCAGATAAATGCAATATTGTCATACATACCGTTAAAGGAGTAACAGTCTTCAAATCTCTGTGGTTTCTCGTCTCCACAGTTGGAAGGGAATGTACTCTTGAGCCATCACCAACCAGGTTTTTCTCAACAGCTTGTAACCTTTCTACGGCGGATCGAGTTCTCTCTTCTTCATCATCAGAATCCCCATCCCAGGATATCAGCCCCTGTCGTGAACGCTTGAGGGGTGAATCTTCATGGTCATCCACATCCTGGCGCTGCCTTTTGGAAGAGAATAGTGAACGTCTGGCAAGGGATCCACACAGAGAAACGGGGCTACCATCCGTGGAAATCTGAAATAAAATCATAAATTCATCAAACTCACAATTTACCAATCAAGAATAAAACGAATGCTGTATCGAAATGACCTCCTGATCATTAGGTCAAACGTGTCAGTAACTCACTAGAGTATTACAATCAAATATTTACTAAGTATTACATTCCAATATTAAAGACCAAGAATACCCACCTCTGATAACGAGTCGGGTGACCCAAAACCACTGTCACTTGATTCGGAGTCGCTGTTTCTCCAGGCACATGGGCTGCCAAAGAGTAAGGTCTTCAGGTCGCTGAAGCTGATGTCAGCCTCGGAAGTTACACTCAAAGAGAAACTAGGGGAAGACATTCTTCTTGTATTGGAGGACTAGGAAGAAAATGCAATGCAACTGGTAGACGCTGGATATAATGGTCAGTCTCCCGAGGGCGCTTGCTTATAAGCTGTTTCCTAATGAAGCCAGAGATGATCTCTTGATTGGATTAGTGTGAGCTCATTTCACAGTGAGGTGACTGGTTGAGTGACAGAGACCAAGTCAACGTTGATTCAATTACAGCTTAAAGCAACACGCGTTTGTAGACGTGACTGTACACACTGATCTGGAGGTCAGATTTAATGACGACGTTGAAATACAAAATAAGCTTTATTGTAATCCCTTTGATGTTAATTGAATGCAATGCCCCATACCAAGTAACTTGGAGCTGCATTGATGTAAGTGGCTTCACATACAATAACATAAACAAACTGTATCCGAGTTACTCCGAAGATCAGATGTGTACATATATGCATTCAAACGCTTGTCTAAATGATAACTCTTTGTGTGTGAAGAAAAATCATATATCTTAAAAATGTATATACATCTGTTTTGGATAGAAAGTATTGTTACTTGGGTAGCAAACATCTGTGGGTATGTGTTCTGTCTTGAACTCTGCCAGCAGCTAGTTCTCAAAATAATGACTTGTCACATATACGTCAGGGTAATAACAGAATCGATGTAATGTTGAAATTCGTTTTATTGAAAACAGGACATAAATCGGCGTCATACACAAAGTAACATTATTGTAAAATATATTACAACAGTAACAATCGTTAACAACCACTTCAAACACATGATATACGATTGCATGCGCATCAGGATAATAATGTCCATTTGCAATTTCTTTACAAAAAAACAATGCATGAACCATCATGGACATAGTAACATGCTAAGATTGTAACAATATTACAACAGTAACAATCAACAACAAAACATATTAAGTGCCTCAATCGTGGAAGAATATAACAAAGGCCAAATAGCACACCAACTAGGTTTAAAACTACAAACAGGCCATTAGATGAGACTCTGGTAGACACTGCTGACCGAAAGAGGGAGAAGACATGCTTCGAGCACTCATCCTTTGCCTACTTCTTCCCATCTTTTTCTGGCCTGCGGTCCCTGACTTGGATCGTGCCCGAAACTTCTTCAAATCGTCAACGTGGTCAGCGTGCAGCATGGGAACGTAGGTCTGGGGTTCACACATATCCTGCAAAGAAACAAACAAGAGATATTAAAATCTACCTTTAGCGAATTCAGTCACGTGCCGTCTCCGTACAAGATACAAAGTATATGCCAGAGTGGGCTATTAAGGTTGTCCATATGAATGTGAATAAATTGATATGCAGCCAACCTACTTTGTGCTCAGCGAAGAAGGTCTTGTATCCTGAATGTAGGAGGTACACCTCGGGATAATGCAACTGTGGGTAACTGTGACTGTTGGCTTTCCTGTCTTCGCTTCTCAAATGGCGCATCCTGTATAAAGATAATAAAGATATAAAATAAAATCTATGACGACAAAGGGACGACATCATACATCCAAGAATACATACACAAATATTCAAATAATGATCCACAACTTCTTACAAATTATAGTGTTTAAGATAATACAATAAGTTAGCAAAAGTACGATGTCTCATAGACATAATGCAATATGAGATTGCTAAACAACCTACATTTTGGGACCTCTTTCAGATGAGAATTCACAGTGGAAAATGAGAACTGTCGGTTGGCTAGCAGGACGTTGAACAAGCTCGGAAATGCCTTCCTCTGTGTATATGTTGGTTGCACCTTGGATGTGTCCTCCCTCGAATTCGTAGGGGTACCTGCAGTCAACGATCTGATACTCGCTAATCTCTGGAAAGTGGCCTTTCATAAGCTGTTGAACCTGAAAATATACAAGAAGACAAACCATAAGAAAAATGCATAAAATGTTTTTCACCCTAATTTATCATGAAGTTATTAAACTGTCCATATTTTTGTATATTCTCATTGTTGTTTCCAGATAAATGCAATATTGTCATACATACCGTTAAAGGAGTAACAGTCTTCAAATCTCTGTGGTTTCTCGTCTCCACAGTTGGAAGGGAATGTACTCTTGAGCCATCACCAACCAGGTTTTTCTCAACAGCTTGTAACCTTTCTACGGCGGATCGAGTTCTCTCTTCTTCATCATCAGAATCCCCATCCCAGGATATCAGCCCCTGTCGTGAACGCTTGAGGGGTGAATCTTCATGGTCATCCACATCCTCGCGCTGCCTTTTGGAAGAGAATAGTGAACGTCTGGCAAGGGATCCACACAGAGAAACGGGGCTACCATCCGTGGAAATCTGAAATAGAATCATAAATTCATCAAACTCACAATTTACCAATCAAGAATAAAACGAATGCCATATCGAAATGACCTCCTGATCATTAGGTCAAACGTGTCAGTAACTCACTAGAGTATTACAATCAAATATTTACTAAGTATTACATTCCAATATTAAAGACCAAGAATACCCACCTCTGATAACGAGTCGGGTGACCCAAAACCACTGTCACTTGATTCGGAGTCGCTGTTTCTCCAGGCACATGGGCTGTCAAAGAGTAAGGTCTTCAGGTCGCTGAAGCTGATGTCAGCCTCGGAAGTTACACTCAAAGAGAAACTAGGGGAAGACATTCTTCTTGTATTGGAGGACTAGGAAGAAAATGCAATGCAACTGGTAGACGCTGGATATAATGGTCAGTCTCTCGAGGGCGCTTGCTTATAAGCTGTTTCCTAATGAAGCCAGAGATGATCTCTTGATTGGATTAGTGTGAGCTCATTTCACAGTGAGGTGACTGGTTGAGTGACAGAGACCAAGTCAACGTTGATTCAATTACAGCTTAAAGCAACACGCGTTTGTAGACGTGACTGTACACACTGATCTGGAGGTCAGATTTAATGACGACGTTGAAATACAAAATAAGCTTTATTGTAATCCCTTTGATGTTAATTGAATGCAATGCCCCATACCAAGTAACTTGGAGCTGCATTGATGTAAGTGGCTTCACATACAATAACATAAACAAACTGTATCCGAGTTACTCCGAAGATCAGATGTGTACATATATGCATTCAAACGCTTGTCTAAATGATAACTCTTTGTGTGTGAAGAAAAATCATATATCTTAAAAATGTATATACATCTGTTTTGGATAGAAAGTATTGTTACTTGGGTAGCAAACATCTGTGGGTATGTGTTCTGTCTTGAACTCTGCCAGCAGCTAGTTCTCAAAATAATGACTTGTCACATATACGTCAGGGTAATAACAGAATCGATGTAATGTTGAAATTCGTTTTATTGAAAACAGGACATAAATCGGCGTCATACACAAAGTAACATTATTGTAAAATATATTACAACAGTAACAATCGTTAACAACCACTTCAAACACATGATATACGATTGCATGCGCATCAGGATAATAATGTCCATTTGCAATTTCTTTACAAAAAAACAATGCATGAACCATCATGGACATAGTAACATGCTAAGATTGTAACAATATTACAACAGTAACAATCAACAACAAAACATATTAAGTGCCTCAATCGTGGAAGAATATAACAAAGGCCAAATAGCACACCAACTAGGTTTAAAACTACAAACAGGCCATTAGATGAGACTCTGGTAGACACTGCTGACCGAAAGAGGGAGAAGACATGCTTCGAGCACTCATCCTTTGCCTACTTCTTCCCATCTTTTTCTGGCCTGCGGTCCCTGACTTGGATCGTGCCCGAAACTTCTTCAAATCGTCAACGTGGTCAGCGTGCAGCATGGGAACGTAGGTCTGGGGTTCACACATATCCTGCAAAGAAACAAACAAGAGATATTAAAATCTACCTTTAGCGAATTCAGTCACGTGCCGTCTCCGTACAAGATACAAAGTATATGCCAGAGTGGGCTATTAAGGTTGTCCATATGAATGTGAATAAATTGATATGCAGCCAACCTACCTTGTGCTCAGCGAAGAAGGTCTTGTATCCTGAATGTAGGAGGTACACCTCGGGATAATGCAACTGTGGGTAACGGTGACTGTTGGCTTTCCTGTCTTCGCTTCTCAAATGGCGCATCCTGTATAAAGATAATAAAGATATAAAATAAAATTTATGACGACAAAGGGACGACATCATACATCCAAGAATACATACACAAATATTCAAATAATGATCCACAACTTCTTACAAATTATAGTGTTTAAGATAATACAATAAGTTAGCAAAAGTACGATGTCTCATAGACATAATGCAATATGAGATTGCTAAACAACCTACATTTTGGGACCTCTTTCAGATGAGAATTCACAGTGGAAAATGAGAACTGTCGGTTGGCTAGCAGGACGTTGAACAAGCTCGGAAATGCCTTCCTCTGTGTATATGTTGGTTGCACCTTGGATGTGTCCTCCCTCGAATTCGTAGGGGTACCTGCAGTCAACGATCTGATACTCGCTAATCTCTGGAAAGTGGCCTTTCATAAGCTGTTGAACCTGAAAATATACAAGAAGACAAACCATAAGAAAAATGCATAAAATGTTTTTCACCCTAATTTATCATGAAGTTGTCCATATTTTTGTATATTCTCATTGTTGTTTCCAGATAAATGCAATATTGTCATACATACCGTTAAAGGAGTAACAGTCTTCAAATCTCTGTGGTTTCTCGTCTCCACAGTTGGAAGGGAATGTACTCTTGAGCCATCACCAACCAGGTTTTTCTCAACAGCTTGTAACCTTTCTACGGCGGATCGAGTTCTCTCTTCTTCATCATCAGAATCCCCATCCCAGGATATCAGCCCCTGTCGTGAACGCTTGAGGGGTGAATCTTCATGGTCATCCACATCCTCGCGCTGCCTTTTGGAAGAGAATAGTGAACGTCTGGCAAGGGATCCACACAGAGAAACGGGGCTACCATCCGTGGAAATCTGAAATAGAATCATAAATTCATCAAACTCACAATTTACCAATCAAGAATAAAACGAATGCTGTATCGAAATGACCTCCTGATCATTAGGTCAAACGTGTCAGTAACTCACTAGAGTATTACAATCAAATATTTACTAAGTATTACATTCCAATATTAAAGACCAAGAATACCCACCTCTGATAACGAGTCGGGTGACCCAAAACCACTGTCACTTGATTCGGAGTCGCTGTTTCTCCAGGCACATGGGCTGTCAAAGAGTAAGGTCTTCAGGTCGCTGAAGCTGATGTCAGCCTCGGAAGTTACACTCAAAGAGAAACTAGGGGAAGACATTCCTCTTGTATTGGAGGACTAGGAAGAAAATGCAATGCAACTGGTAGACGCTGGATATAATGGTCAGTCTCCCGAGGGCGCTTGCTTATAAGCTGTTTCCTAATGAAGCCAGAGATGATCTCTTGATTGGATTAGTGTGAGCTCATTTCACAGTGAGGTGACTGGTTGAGTGACAGAGACCAAGTCAACGTTGATTCAATTACAGCTTAAAGCAACACGCGTTTGTAGACGTGACTGTACACACTGATCTGGAGGTCAGATTTAATGACGACGTTGAAATACAAAATAAGCTTTATTGTAATCCCTTTGATGTTAATTGAATGCAATGCCCCATACCAAGTAACTTGGAGCTGCATTGATGTAAGTGGCTTCACATACAATAACATAAACAAACTGTATCCGAGTTACTCCGAAGATCAGATGTGTACATATATGCATTCAAACGCTTGTCTAAATGATAACTCTTTGTGTGTGAAGAAAAATCATATATCTTAAAAATGTATATACATCTGTTTTGGATAGAAAGTATTGTTACTTGGGTAGCAAACATCTGTGGGTATGTGTTCTGTCTTGAACTCTGCCAGCAGCTAGTTCTCAAAATAATGACTTGTCACATATACGTCAGGGTAATAACAGAATCGATGTAATGTTGAAATTCGTTTTATTGAAAACAGGACATAAATCGGCGTCATACACAAAGTAACATTATTGTAAAATATATTACAACAGTAACAATCGTTAACAACCACTTCAAACACATGATATACGATTGCATGCGCATCAGGATAATAATGTCCATTTGCAATTTCTTTACAAAAAAACAATGCATGAACCATCATGGACATAGTAACATGCTAAGATTGTAACAATATTACAACAGTAACAATCAACAACAAAACATATTAAGTGCCTCAATCGTGGAAGAATATAACAAAGGCCAAATAGCACACCAACTAGGTTTAAAACTACAAACAGGCCATTAGATGAGACTCTGGTAGACACTGCTGACCGAAAGAGGGAGAAGACATGCTTCGAGCACTCATCCTTTGCCTACTTCTTCCCATCTTTTTCTGGCCTGCAGTCCCTGACTTGGATCGTGCCCGAAACTTCTTCAAATCGTCAACGTGGTCAGCGTGCAGCATGGGAACGTAGGTCTGGGGTTCACACATATCCTGCAAAGAAACAAACAAGAGACATTAAAATCTACCTTTAGCGAATTCAGTCACGTGCCGTCTCCGTACAAGATACAAAGTATATGCCAGAGTGGGCTATTAAGGTTGTCCATATGAATGTGAATAAATTGATATGCAGCCAACCTACCTTGTGCTCAGCGAAGAAGGTCTTGTATCCTGAATGTAGGAGGTACACCTCGGGATAATGCAACTGTGGGTAACGGTGACTGTTGGCTTTCCTGTCTTCGCTTCTCAAATGGCGCATCCTGTATAAAGATAATAAAGATATAAAATAAAATGTATGACGACAAAGGGACGACATCATACATCCAAGAATACATACACAAATATTCAAATAATGATCCACAACTTCTTACAAATTATAGTGTTTAAGATAATACAATAAGTTAGCAAAAGTACGATGTCTCATAGACATAATGCAATATGAGATTGCTAAACAACCTACATTTTGGGACCTCTTTCAGATGAGAATTCACAGTGGAAAATGAGAACTGTCGGTTGGCTAGCAGGACGTTGAACAAGCTCGGAAATGCCTTCCTCTGTGTATATGTTGGTTGCACCTTGGATGTGTCCTCCCTCGAATTCGTAGGGGTACCTGCAGTCAACGATCTGATACTCGCTAATCTCTGGAAAGTGGCCTTTCATAAGCTGTTGAACCTGAAAATGTACAAGAAGACAAACCATAAGAAAAATGCATAAAATGTTTTTCACCCTAATTTATCATGAAGTTATTAAACTGTCCATATTTTTGTATATTCTCATTGTTGTTTCCAGATAAATGCAATATTGTCATACATACCGTTAAAGGAGTAACAGTCTTCAAATCTCTGTGGTTTCTCGTCTCCACAGTTGGAAGGGAATGTACTCTTGAGCCATCACCAACCAGGTTTTTCTCAACAGCTTGTAACCTTTCTACGGCGGATCGAGTTCTCTCTTCTTCATCATCAGAATCCCCATCCCAGGATATCAGCCCCTGTCGTGAACGCTTGAGGGGTGAATCTTCATGGTCATCCACATCCTCGCGCTGCCTTTTGGAAGAGAATAGTGAACGTCTGGCAAGGGATCCACACAGAGAAACGGGGCTACCATCCGTGGAAATCTGAAATAGAATCATAAATTCATCAAACTCACAATTTACCAATCAAGAATAAAACGAATGCTGTATCGAAATGACCTCCTGATCATTAGGTCAAACGTGTCAGTAACTCACTAGAGTATTACAATCAAATATTTACTAAGTATTACATTCCAATATTAAAGACCAAGAATACCCACCTCTGATAACGAGTCGGGTGACCCAAAACCACTGTCACTTGATTCGGAGTCGCTGTTTCTCCAGGCACATGGGCTGTCAAAGAGTAAGGTCTTCAGGTCGCTGAAGCTGATGTCAGCCTCGGAAGTTACACTCAAAGAGAAACTAGGGGAAGACATTCTTCTTGTATTGGAGGACTAGGAAGAAAATGCAATGCAACTGGTAGACGCTGGATATAATGGTCAGTCTCCCGAGGGCGCTTGCTTATAAGCTGTTTCCTAATGAAGCCAGAGATGATCTCTTGATTGGATTAATGTGAGCTCATTTCACAGTGAGGTGACTGGTTGAGTGACAGAGACCAAGTCAACGTTGATTCAATTACAGCTTAAAGCAACACGCGTTTGTAGACGTGACTGTACACACTGATCTGGAGGTCAGATTTAATGACGACGTTGAAATACAAAATAAGCTTTATTGTAATCCCTTTGATGTTAATTGAATGCAATGCCCCATACCAAGTAACTTGGAGCTGCATTGATGTAAGTGGCTTCACATACAATAACATAAACAAACTGTATCCGAGTTACTCCGAAGATCAGATGTGTACATATATGCATTCAAACGCTTGTCTAAATGATAACTCTTTGTGTGTGAAGAAAAATCATATATCTTAAAAATGTATATACATCTGTTTTGGATAGAAAGTATTGTTACTTGGGTAGCAAACATCTGTGGGTATGTGTTCTGTCTTGAACTCTGCCAGCAGCTAGTTCTCAAAATAATGACTTGTCACATATACGTCAGGGTAATAACAGAATCGATGTAATGTTGAAATTCGTTTTATTGAAAACAGGACATAAATCGGCGTCATACACAAAGTAACATTATTGTAAAATATATTACAACAGTAACAATCGTTAACAACCACTTCAAACACATGATATACGATTGCATGCGCATCAGGATAATAATGTCCATTTGCAATTTCTTTACAAAAAAACAATGCATGAACCATCATGGACATAGTAACATGCTAAGATTGTAACAATATTACAACAGTAACAATCAACAACAAAACATATTAAGTGCCTCAATCGTGGAAGAATATAACAAAGGCCAAATAGCACACCAACTAGGTTTAAAACTGCAAACAGGCCATTAGATGAGACTCTGGTAGACACTGCTGACCGAAAGAGGGAGAAGACATGCTTCGAGCACTCATCCTTTGCCTACTTCTTCCCATCTTTTTCTGGCCTGCGGTCCCTGACTTGGATCGTGCCCGAAACTTCTTCAAATCGTCAACGTGGTCAGCGTGCAGCATGGGAACGTAGGTCTGGGGTTCACACATATCCTGCAAAGAAACAAACAAGAGATATTAAAATCTACCTTTAGCGAATTCAGTCACGTGCCGTCTCCGTACAAGATACAAAGTATATGCCAGAGTGGGCTATTAAGGTTGTCCATATGAATGTGAATAAATTGATATGCAGCCAACCTACCTTGTGCTCAGCGAAGAAGGTCTTGTATCCTGAATGTAGGAGGTACACCTCGGGATAATGCAACTGTGGGTAACGGTGACTGTTGGCTTTCCTGTCTTCGCTTCTCAAATGGCGCATCCTGTATAAAGATAATAAAGATATAAAATAAAATTTATGACGACAAAGGGACGACATCATACATCCAAGAATACATACACAAATATTCAAATAATGATCCACAACTTCTTACAAATTATAGTGTTTAAGATAATACAATAAGTTAGCAAAAGTACCTTGTCTCATAGACATAATGCAATATGAGATTGCTAAACAACCTACATTTTGGGACCTCTTTCAGATGAGAATTCACAGTGGAAAATGAGAACTGTCGGTTGGCTAGCAGGACGTTGAACAAGCTCGGAAATGCCTTCCTCTGTGTATATGTTGGTTGCACCTTGGATGTGTCCTCCCTCGAATTCGTAGGGGTACCTGCAGTCAACGATCTGATACTCGCTAATCTCTGGAAAGTGGCCTTTCATAAGCTGTTGAACCTGAAAATATACAAGAAGACAAACCATAAGAAAAATGCATAAAATGTTTTTCACCCTAATTTATCATGAAGTTATTAAACTGTCCATATTTTTGTATATTCTCATTGTTGTTTCCAGATAAATGCAATATTGTCATACATACCGTTAAAGGAGTAACAGTCTTCAAATCTCTGTGGTTTCTCGTCTCCACAGTTGGAAGGGAATGTACTCTTGAGCCATCACCAACCAGGTTTTTCTCAACAGCTTGTAACCTTTCTACGGCGGATCGAGTTCTCTCTTCTTCATCATCAGAATCCCCATCCCAGGATATCAGCCCCTGTCGTGAACGCTTGAGGGGTGAATCTTCATGGTCATCCACATCCTCGCGCTGCCTTTTGGAAGAGAATAGTGAACGTCTGGCAAGGGATCCACACAGAGAAACGGGGCTACCATCCGTGGAAATCTGAAATAGAATCATAAATTCATCAAACTCACAATTTACCAATCAAGAATAAAACGAATGCTGTATCGAAATGACCTCCTGATCATTAGGTCAAACGTGTCAGTAACTCACTAGAGTATTACAATCAAATATTTACTAAGTATTACATTCCAATATTAAAGACCAAGAATACCCACCTCTGATAACGAGTCGGGTGACCCAAAACCACTGTCACTTGATTCGGAGTCGCTGTTTCTCCAGGCACATGGGCTGTCAAAGAGTAAGGTCTTCAGGTCGCTGAAGCTGATGTCAGCCTCGGAAGTTACACTCAAAGAGAAACTAGGGGAAGACATTCTTCTTGTATTGGAGGACTAGGAAGAAAATGCAATGCAACTGGTAGACGCTGGATATAATGGTCAGTCTCCCGAGGGCGCTTGCTTATAAGCTGTTTCCTAATGAAGCCAGAGATGATCTCTTGATTGGATTAATGTGAGCTCATTTCACAGTGAGGTGACTGGTTGAGTGACAGAGACCAAGTCAACGTTGATTCAATTACAGCTTAAAGCAACACGCGTTTGTAGACGTGACTGTACACACTGATCTGGAGGTCAGATTTAATGACGACGTTGAAATACAAAATAAGCTTTATTGTAATCCCTTTGATGTTAATTGAATGCAATGCCCCATACCAAGTAACTTGGAGCTGCATTGATGTAAGTGGCTTCACATACAATAACATAAACAAACTGTATCCGAGTTACTCCGAAGATCAGATGTGTACATATATGCATTCAAACGCTTGTCTAAATGATAACTCTTTGTGTGTGAAGAAATACTTGGGTAGCAAACATCTGTGGGTATGTGTTCTGTCTTGAACTCTGCCAGCAGCTAGTTCTCAAAATAATGACTTGTCACATATACGTCAGGGTAATAACAGAATCGATGTAATGTTGAAATTCGTTTTATTGAAAACAGGACATAAATCGGCGTCATACACAAAGTAACATTATTGTAAAATATATTACAACAGTAACAATCGTTAACAACCACTTCAAACACATGATATACGATTGCATGCGCATCAGGATAATAATGTCCATTTGCAATTTCTTTACAAAAAAACAATGCATGAACCATCATGGACATAGTAACATGCTAAGATTGTAACAATATTACAACAGTAACAATCAACAACAAAACATATTAAGTGCCTCAATCGTGGAAGAATATAACAAAGGCCAAATAGCACACCAACTAGGTTTAAAACTGCAAACAGGCCATTAGATGAGACTCTGGTAGACACTGCTGACCGAAAGAGGGAGAAGACATGCTTCGAGCACTCATCCTTTGCCTACTTCTTCCCATCTTTTTCTGGCCTGCGGTCCCTGACTTGGATCGTGCCCGAAACTTCTTCAAATCGTCAACGTGGTCAGCGTGCAGCATGGGAACGTAGGTCTGGGGTTCACACATATCCTGCAAAGAAACAAACAAGAGATATTAAAATCTACCTTTAGCGAATTCAGTCACGTGCCGTCTCCGTACAAGATACAAAGTATATGCCAGAGTGGGCTATTAAGGTTGTCCATATGAATGTGAATAAATTGATATGCAGCCAACCTACCTTGTGCTCAGCGAAGAAGGTCTTGTATCCTGAATGTAGGAGGTACACCTCGGGATAATGCAACTGTGGGTAACGGTGACTGTTGGCTTTCCTGTCTTCGCTTCTCAAATGGCGCATCCTGTATAAAGATAATAAAGATATAAAATAAAATTTATGACGACAAAGGGACGACATCATACATCCAAGAATACATACACAAATATTCAAATAATGATCCACAACTTCTTACAAATTATAGTGTTTAAGATAATACAATAAGTTAGCAAAAGTACGATGTCTCATAGACATAGTGCAATATGAGATTGCTAAACAACCTACATTTTGGGACCTCTTTCAGATGAGAATTCACAGTGGAAAATGAGAACTGTCGGTTGGCTAGCAGGACGTTGAACAAGCTCGGAAATGCCTTCCTCTGTGTATATGTTGGTTGCACCTTGGATGTGTCCTCCCTCGAATTCGTAGGGGTACCTGCAGTCAACGATCTGATACTCGCTAATCTCTGGAAAGTGGCCTTTCATAAGCTGTTGAACCTGAAAATATACAAGAAGACAAACCATAAGAAAAATGCATAAAATGTTTTTCACCCTAATTTATCATGAAGTTATTAAACTGTGCATACAAGAAAGTTCCATATTTTTGTATATTCTCATTGTTGTTACCAGATAAATGCAATATTGTCATACATACCGTTAAAGGAGTAACAGTCTTCAAATCTCTGTGATTTCTCGTCTCCACAGTTGGAAGGGAATGTACTCTTGAGCCATCACCAACCAGGTTTTTCTCAACAGCTTGTAACCTTTCTACGGCGGATCGAGTTCTCTCTTCTTCATCATCAGAATCCCCATCCCAGGATAACAGCCCCTGTCGTGAACGCTTGAGGGGTGAATCTTCATGGTCATCCACATCCTCGCGCTGCCTTTTGGAAGAGAATAGTGAACGTCTGGCAAGGGATCCACACAGAGAAACGGGGCTACCATCCGTGGAAATCTGAAATAGAATAATAAATTCATCAAACTCACAATTTACCAATCAAGAATAAAACGAATGCTGTATCGAAATGACCTCCTGATCATTAGGTCAAACGTGTCAGTAACTCACTAGAGTATTACAATCAAATATTTACTAAGTATTACATTCCAATATTAAAGACCAAGAATACCCACCTCTGATAACGAGTCGGGTGACCCAAAACCACTGTCACTTGATTCGGAGTCGCTGTTTCTCCAGGCACATGGGCTGTCAAAGAGTAAGGTCTTCAGGTCGCTGAAGCTGATGTCAGCCTCGGAAGTTACACTCAAAGAGAAACTAGGGGAAGACATTCTTCTTGTATTGGAGGACTAGGAAGAAAATGCAATGCAACTGGTAGACGCTGGATATAATGGTCAGTCTCCCGAGGGCGCTTGCTTATAAGCTGTTTCCTAATGAAGCCAGAGATGATCTCTTGATTGGATTAGTGTGAGCTCATTTCACAGTGAGGTGACTGGTTGAGTGACAGAGACCAAGTCAACGTTGATTCAATTACAGCTTAAAGCAACACGCGTTTGTAGACGTGACTGTACACACTGATCTGGAGGTCAGATTTAATGACGACGTTGAAATACAAAATAAGCTTTATTGTAATCCCTTTGATGTTAATTGAATGCAATGCCCCATACCAAGTAACTTGGAGCTGCATTGATGTAAGTGGCTTCACATACAATAACATAAACAAACTGTATCCGAGTTACTCTGAAGATCAGATGTGTACATATATGCATTCAAACGCTTGTCTAAATGATAACTCTTTGTGTGTGAAGAAAAATCATATATCTTAAAAATATATATACATCTGTTTTGGATAGAAAGTATTGTTACTTGGGTAGCAAACATCTGTGGGTATGTGTTCTGTCTTGAACTCTGCCAGCAGCTAGTTCTCAAAATAATGACTTGTCACATATACGTCAGGGTAATAACAGAATCGATGTAATGTTGAAATTCGTTTTATTGAAAACAGGACATAAATCGGCGTCATACACAAAGTAACATTATTGTAAAATATATTACAACAGTAACAATCGTTAACAACCACTTCAAACACATGATATACGATTGCATGCGCATCAGGATAATAATGTCCATTTGCAATTTCTTTACAAAAAAACAATGCATGAACCATCATGGACATAGTAACATGCTAAGATTGTAACAATATTACAACAGTAACAATCAACAACAAAACATATTAAGTGCCTCAATCGTGGAAGAATATAACAAAGGCCAAATAGCACACCAACTAGGTTTAAAACTGCAAACAGGCCATTAGATGAGACTCTGGTAGACACTGCTGACCGAAAGAGGGAGAAGACATGCTTCGAGCACTCATCCTTTGCCTACTTCTTCCCATCTTTTTCTGGCCTGCGGTCCCTGACTTGGATCGTGCCCGAAACTTCTTCAAATCGTCAACGTGGTCAGCGTGCAGCATGGGAACGTAGGTCTGGGGTTCACACATATCCTGCAAAGAAACAAACAAGAGATATTAAAATCTACCTTTAGCGAATTCAGTCACGTGCCGTCTCCGTACAAGATACAAAGTATATGCCAGAGTGGGCTATTAAGGTTGTCCATATGAATGTGAATAAATTGATATGCAGCCAACCTACCTTGTGCTCAGCGAAGAAGGTCTTGTATCCTGAATGTAGGAGGTACACCTCGGGATAATGCAACTGTGGGTAACGGTGACTGTTGGCTTTCCTGTCTTCGCTTCTCAAATGGCGCATCCTGTATAAAGATAATAAAGATATAAAATAAAATTTATGACGACAAAGGGACGACATCATACATCCAAGAATACATACACAAATATTCAAATAATGATCCACAACTTCTTACAAATTATAGTGTTTAAGATAATACAATAAGTTAGCAAAAGTACGATGTCTCATAGACATAATGCAATATGAGATTGCTAAACAACCTACATTTTGGGACCTCTTTCAGATGAGAATTCACAGTGGAAAATGAGAACTGTCGGTTGGCTAGCAGGACGTTGAACAAGCTCGGAAATGCCTTCCTCTGTGTATATGTTGGTTGCACCTTGGATGTGTCCTCCCTCGAATTCGTAGGGGTACCTGCAGTCAACGATCTGATACTCGCTAATCTCTGGAAAGTGGCCTTTCATAAGCTGTTGAACCTGAAAATATACAAGAAGACAAACCATAAGAAAAATGCATAAAATGTTTTTCACCCTAATTTATCATGAAGTTATTAAACTGTGCATACAAGAAAGTTCCATATTTTTGTATATTCTCATTGTTGTTACCAGATAAATGCAATATTGTCATACATACCGTTAAAGGAGTAACAGTCTTCAAATCTCTGTGATTTCTCGTCTCCACAGTTGGAAGGGAATGTACTCTTGAGCCATCACCAACCAGGTTTTTCTCAACAGCTTGTAACCTTTCTACGGCGGATCGAGTTCTCTCTTCTTCATCATCAGAATCCCCATCCCAGGATAACAGCCCCTGTCGTGAACGCTTGAGGGGTGAATCTTCATGGTCATCCACATCCTCGCGCTGCCTTTTGGAAGAGAATAGTGAACGTCTGGCAAGGGATCCACACAGAGAAACGGGGCTACCATCCGTGGAAATCTGAAATAGAATAATAAATTCATCAAACTCACAATTTACCAATCAAGAATAAAACGAATGCTGTATCGAAATGACCTCCTGATCATTAGGTCAAACGTGTCAGTAACTCACTAGAGTATTACAATCAAATATTTACTAAGTATTACATTCCAATATTAAAGACCAAGAATACCCACCTCTGATAACGAGTCGGGTGACCCAAAACCACTGTCACTTGATTCGGAGTCGCTGTTTCTCCAGGCACATGGGCTGTCAAAGAGTAAGGTCTTCAGGTCGCTGAAGCTGATGTCAGCCTCGGAAGTTACACTCAAAGAGAAACTAGGGGAAGACATTCTTCTTGTATTGGAGGACTAGGAAGAAAATGCAATGCAACTGGTAGACGCTGGATATAATGGTCAGTCTCCCGAGGGCGCTTGCTTATAAGCTGTTTCCTAATGAAGCCAGAGATGATCTCTTGATTGGATTAGTGTGAGCTCATTTCACAGTGAGGTGACTGGTTGAGTGACAGAGACCAAGTCAACGTTGATTCAATTACAGCTTAAAGCAACACGCGTTTGTAGACGTGACTGTACACACTGATCTGGAGGTCAGATTTAATGACGACGTTGAAATACAAAATAAGCTTTATTGTAATCCCTTTGATGTTAATTGAATGCAATGCCCCATACCAAGTAACTTGGAGCTGCATTGATGTAAGTGGCTTCACATACAATAACATAAACAAACTGTATCCGAGTTACTCTGAAGATCAGATGTGTACATATATGCATTCAAACGCTTGTCTAAATGATAACTCTTTGTGTGTGAAGAAAAATCATATATCTTAAAAATATATATACATCTGTTTTGGATAGAAAGTATTGTTACTTGGGTAGCAAACATCTGTGGGTATGTGTTCTGTCTTGAACTCTGCCAGCAGCTAGTTCTCAAAATAATGACTTGTCACATATACGTCAGGGTAATAACAGAATCGATGTAATGTTGAAATTCGTTTTATTGAAAACAGGACATAAATCGGCGTCATACACAAAGTAACATTATTGTAAAATATATTACAACAGTAACAATCGTTAACAACCACTTCAAACACATGATATACGATTGCATGCGCATCAGGATAATAATGTCCATTTGCAATTTCTTTACAAAAAAACAATGCATGAACCATCATGGACATAGTAACATGCTAAGATTGTAACAATATTACAACAGTAACAATCAACAACAAAACATATTAAGTGCCTCAATCGTGGAAGAATATAACAAAGGCCAAATAGCACACCAACTAGGTTTAAAACTGCAAACAGGCCATTAGATGAGACTCTGGTAGACACTGCTGACCGAAAGAGGGAGAAGACATGCTTCGAGCACTCATCCTTTGCCTACTTCTTCCCATCTTTTTCTGGCCTGTGGTCCCTGACTTGGATCGTGCCCGAAACTTCTTCAAATCGTCAACGTGGTCAGCGTGCAGCATGGGAACGTAGGTCTGGGGTTCACACATATCCTGCAAAGAAACAAACAAGAGATATTAAAATCTACCTTTAGCGAATTCAGTCACGTGCCGTCTCCGTACAAGATACAAAGTATATGCCAGAGTGGGCTATTAAGGTTGTCCATATGAATGTGAATAAATTGATATGCAGCCAACCTACCTTGTGCTCAGCGAAGAAGGTCTTGTATCCTGAATGTAGGAGGTACACCTCGGGATAATGCAACTGTGGGTAACGGTGACTGTTGGCTTTCCTGTCTTCGCTTCTCAAATGGCGCATCCTGTATAAAGATAATAAAGATATAAAATAAAATTTATGACGACAAAGGGACGACATCATACATCCAAGAATACATACACAAATATTCAAATAATGATCCACAACTTCTTACAAATTATAGTGTTTAAGATAATACAATAAGTACGATGTCTCATAGACATAATGCAATATGAGATTGCTAAACAACCTACATTTTGGGACCTCTTTCAGATGAGAATTCACAGTGGAAAATGAGAACTGTCGGTTGGCTAGCAGGACGTTGAACAAGCTCGGAAATGCCTTCCTCTGTGTATATGTTGGTTGCACCTTGGATGTGTCCTCCCTCGAATTCGTAGGGGTACCTGCAGTCAACGATCTGATACTCGCTAATCTCTGGAAAGTGGCCTTTCATAAGCTGTTGAACCTGAAAATATACAAGAAGACAAACCATAAAAAAAATGCATAAAATGTTTTTCACCCTAATTTATCATGAAGTTATTAAACTGTGCATACAAGAAAGTTCCATATTTTTGTATATTCTCATTGTTGTTACCAGATAAATGCAATATTGTCATACATACCGTTAAAGGAGTAACAGTCTTCAAATCTCTGTGATTTCTCGTCTCCACAGTTGGAAGGGAATGTACTCTTGAGCCATCACCAACCAGGTTTTTCTCAACAGCTTGTAACCTTTCTACGGCGGATCGAGTTCTCTCTTCTTCATCATCAGAATCCCCATCCCAGGATAACAGCCCCTGTCGTGAACGCTTGAGGGGTGAATCTTCATGGTCATCCACATCCTCGCGCTGCCTTTTGGAAGAGAATAGTGAACGTCTGGCAAGGGATCCACACAGAGAAACGGGGCTACCATCCGTGGAAATCTGAAATAGAATAATAAATTCATCAAACTCACAATTTACCAATCAAGAATAAAAGGAATGCTGTATCGAAATGACCTCCTGATCATTAGGTCAAACGTGTCAGTAACTCACTAGAGTATTACAATCAAATATTTACTAAGTATTACATTCCAATATTAAAGACCAAGAATACCCACCTCTGATAACGAGTCGGGTGACCCAAAACCACTGTCACTTGATTCGGAGTCGCTGTTTCTCCAGGCACATGGGCTGTCAAAGAGTAAGGTCTTCAGGTCGCTGAAGCTGATGTCAGCCTCGGAAGTTACACTCAAAGAGAAACTAGGGGAAGACATTCTTCTTGTATTGGAGGACTAGGAAGAAAATGCAATGCAACTGGTAGACGCTGGATATAATGGTCAGTCTCCCGAGGGCGCTTGCTTATAAGCTGTTTCCTAATGAAGCCAGAGATGATCTCTTGATTGGATTAGTGTGAGCTCATTTCACAGTGAGGTGACTGGTTGAGTGACAGAGACCAAGTCAACGTTGATTCAATTACAGCTTAAAGCAACACGCGTTTGTAGACGTGACTGTACACACTGATCTGGAGGTCAGATTTAATGACGACGTTGAAATACAAAATAAGCTTTATTGTAATCCCTTTGATGTTAATTGAATGCAATGCCCCATACCAGTAACTTGGAGCTGCATTGATGTAAGTGGCTTCACATACAATAACATAAACAAACTGTATCCGAGTTACTCTGAAGATCAGATGTGTACATATATGCATTCAAACGCTTGTCTAAATGATAACTCTTTGTGTGTGAAGAAAAATCATATATCTTAAAAATATATATACATCTGTTTTGGATAGAAAGTATTGTTACTTGGGTAGCAAACATCTGTGGGTATGTATTCTGTCTTGAACTCTGCCAGCAGCTAGTTCTCAAAATAATGACTTGTCACATATAACAGAATCGATGTAATGTTGAAATTCGTTTTATTGAAAACAGGACATAAATCGGCGTCATACACAAAGTAACATTATTGTAAAATATATTACAACAGTAACAATCGTTAACAACCACTTCAAACACATGATATACGATTGCATGCGCATCAGGATAATAATGTCCATTTGCAATTTCTTTACAAAAAAAAACAATGCATGAACCATCATGGACATAGTAACATGCTAAGATTGTAACAATATTACAACAGTAACAATCAACAACAAAACATATTAAGTGCCTCAATCGTGGAAGAATATAACAAAGGCCAAATAGCACACCAACTAGGTTTAAAACTGCAAACAGGCCATTAGACGAGACTCTGGTAGACACTGCTGACCGAAAGAGGGAGAAGACATGCTTCGAGCACTCATCCTTTGCCTACTTCTTCCCATCTTTTTCTGGCCTGCGGTCCCTGACTTGGATCGTGCCCGAAACTTCTTCAAATCGTCAACGTGGTCAGCGTGCAGCATGGGAACGTAGGTCTGGGGTTCACACATATCCTGCAAAGAAACAAACAAGAGATATTAAAATCTACCTTTAGCGAATTCAGTCACGTGCCGTCTCCGTACAAGATACAAAGTATATGCCAGAGTGGGCTATTAAGGTTGTCCATATGAATGTGAATAAATTGATATGCAGCCAACCTACCTTGTGCTCAGCGAAGAAGGTCTTGTATCCTGAATGTAGGAGGTACACCTCGGGATAATGCAACTGTGGGTAACGGTGACTGTTGGCTTTCCTGTCTTCGCTTCTCAAATGGCGCATCCTGTATAAAGATAATAAAGATATAAAATAAAATTTATGACGACAAAGGGACGACATCATACATCCAAGAATACATACACAAATATTCAAATAATGATCCACAACTTCTTACAAATTATAGTGTTTAAGATAATACAATAAGTTAGCAAAAGTACGATGTCTCATAGACATAATGCAATATGAGATTGCTAAACAACCTACATTTTGGGACCTCTTTCAGATGAGAATTCACAGTGGAAAATGAGAACTGTCGGTTGGCTAGCAGGACGTTGAACAAGCTCGGAAATGCCTTCCTCTGTGTATATGTTGGTTGCACCTTGGATGTGTCCTCCCTCGAATTCGTAGGGGTACCTGCAGTCAACGATCTGATACTCGCTAATCTCTGGAAAGTGGCCTTTCATAAGCTGTTGAACCTGAAAATATACAAGAAGACAAACCATAAGAAAAATGCATAAAATGTTTTTCACCCTAATTTATCATGAAGTTATTAAACTGTGCATACAAGAAAGTTCCATATTTTTGTATATTCTCATTGTTGTTACCAGATAAATGCAATATTGTCATACATACCGTTAAAGGAGTAACAGTCTTCAAATCTCTGTGATTTCTCGTCTCCACAGTTGGAAGGGAATGTACTCTTGAGCCATCACCAACCAGGTTTTTCTCAACAGCTTGTAACCTTTCTACGGCGGATCGAGTTCTCTCTTCTTCATCATCAGAATCCCCATCCCAGGATAACAGCCCCTGTCGTGAACGCTTGAGGGGTGAATCTTCATGGTCATCCACATCCTCGCGCTGCCTTTTGGAAGAGAATAGTGAACGTCTGGCAAGGGATCCACACAGAGAAACGGGGCTACCATCCGTGGAAATCTGAAATAGAATAATAAATTCATCAAACTCACAATTTACCAATCAAGAATAAAACGAATGCTGTATCGAAATGACCTCCTGATCATTAGGTCAAACGTGTCAGTAACTCACTAGAGTATTACAATCAAATATTTACTAAGTATTACATTCCAATATTAAAGACCAAGAATACCCACCTCTGATAACGAGTCGGGTGACCCAAAACCACTGTCACTTGATTCGGAGTCGCTGTTTCTCCAGGCACATGGGCTGTCAAAGAGTAAGGTCTTCAGGTCGCTGAAGCTGATGTCAGCCTCGGAAGTTACACTCAAAGAGAAACTAGGGGAAGACATTCTTCTTGTATTGGAGGACTAGGAAGAAAATGCAATGCAACTGGTAGACGCTGGATATAATGGTCAGTCTCCCGAGGGCGCTTGCTTATAAGCTGTTTCCTAATGAAGCCAGAGATGATCTCTTGATTGGATTAGTGTGAGCTCATTTCACAGTGAGGTGACTGGTTGAGTGACAGAGACCAAGTCAACGTTGATTCAATTACAGCTTAAAGCAACACGCGTTTGTAGACGTGACTGTACACACTGATCTGGAGGTCAGATTTAATGACGACGTTGAAATACAAAATAAGCTTTATTGTAATCCCTTTGATGTTAATTGAATGCAATGCCCCATACCAAGTAACTTGGAGCTGCATTGATGTAAGTGGCTTCACATACAATAACATAAACAAACTGTATCCGAGTTACTCTGAAGATCAGATGTGTACATATATGCATTCAAACGCTTGTCTAAATGATAACTCTTTGTGTGTGAAGAAAAATCATATATCTTAAAAATATATATACATCTGTTTTGGATAGAAAGTATTGTTACTTGGGTAGCAAACATCTGTGGGTATGTGTTCTGTCTTGAACTCTGCCAGCAGCTAGTTCTCAAAATAATGACTTGTCACATATACGTCAGGGTAATAATAGAATCGATGTAATGTTGAAATTCGTTTTATTGAAAACAGGAAATAAATCGGCGTCATACACAAAGTAACATTATTGTAAAATATATTACAACAGTAACAATCGTTAACAACCACTTCAAACACATGATATACGATTGCATGCGCATCAGGATAATAATGTCCATTTGCAATTTCTTTACAAAAAAACAATGCATGAACCATCATGGACATAGTAACATGCTAAGATTGTAACAATATTACAACAGTAACAATCAACAACAAAACATATTAAGTGCCTCAATCGTGGAAGAATATAACAAAGGCCAAATAGCACACCAACTAGGTTTAAAACTGCAAACAGGCCATTAGATGAGACTCTGGTAGACACTGCTGACCGAAAGAGGGAGAAGACATGCTTCGAGCACTCATCCTTTGCCTACTTCTTCCCATCTTTTTCTGGCCTGTGGTCCCTGACTTGGATCGTGCCCGAAACTTCTTCAAATCGTCAACGTGGTCAGCGTGCAGCATGGGAACGTAGGTCTGGGGTTCACACATATCCTGCAAAGAAACAAACAAGAGATATTAAAATCTACCTTTAGCGAATTCAGTCACGTGCCGTCTCCGTACAAGATACAAAGTATATGCCAGAGTGGGCTATTAAGGTTGTCCATATGAATGTGAATAAATTGATATGCAGCCAACCTACCTTGTGCTCAGCGAAGAAGGTCTTGTATCCTGAATGTAGGAGGTACACCTCGGGATAATGCAACTGTGGGTAACGGTGACTGTTGGCTTTCCTGTCTTCGCTTCTCAAATGGCGCATCCTGTATAAAGATAATAAAGATATAAAATAAAATTTATGACGACAAAGGGACGACATCATACATCCAAGAATACATACACAAATATTCAAATAATGATCCACAACTTCTTACAAATTATAGTGTTTAAGATAATACAATAAGTTAGCAAAAGTACGATGTCTCATAGACATAATGCAATATGAGATTGCTAAACAACCTACATTTTGGGACCTCTTTCAGATGAGAATTCACAGTGGAAAATGAGAACTGTCGGTTGGCTAGCAGGACGTTGAACAAGCTCGGAAATGCCTTCCTCTGTGTATATGTTGGTTGCACCTTGGATGTGTCCTCCCTCGAATTCGTAGGGGTACCTGCAGTCAACGATCTGATACTCGCTAATCTCTGGAAAGTGGCCTTTCATAAGCTGTTGAACCTGAAAATATACAAGAAGACAAACCATAAGAAAAATGCATAAAATGTTTTTCACCCTAACTTATCATGAAGTTATTAAACTGTGCATACAAGAAAGTTCCATATTTTTGTATATTCTCATTGTTGTTACCAGATAAATGCAATATTGTCATACATACCGTTAAAGGAGTAACAGTCTTCAAATCTCTGTGATTTCTCGTCTCCACAGTTGGAAGGGAATGTACTCTTGAGCCATCACCAACCAGGTTTTTCTCAACAGCTTGTAACCTTTCTACGGCGGATCGAGTTCTCTCTTCTTCATCATCAGAATCCCCATCCCAGGATAACAGCCCCTGTCGTGAACGCTTGAGGGGTGAATCTTCATGGTCATCCACATCCTCGCGCTGCCTTTTGGAAGAGAATAGTGAACGTCTGGCAAGGGATCCACACAGAGAAACGGGGCTACCATCCGTGGAAATCTGAAATAGAATAATAAATTCATCAAACTCACAATTTACCAATCAAGAATAAAACGAATGCTGTATCGAAATGACCTCCTGATCATTAGGTCAAACGTGTCAGTAACTCACTAGAGTATTACAATCAAATATTTACTAAGTATTACATTCCAATATTAAAGACCAAGAATACCCACCTCTGATAACGAGTCGGGTGACCCAAAACCACTGTCACTTGATTCGGAGTCGCTGTTTCTCCAGGCACATGGGCTGTCAAAGAGTAAGGTCTTCAGGTCGCTGAAGCTGATGTCAGCCTCGGAAGTTACACTCAAAGAGAAACTAGGGGAAGACATTCTTCTTGTATTGGAGGACTAGGAAGAAAATGCAATGCAACTGGTAGACGCTGGATATAATGGTCAGTCTCCCGAGGGCGCTTGCTTATAAGCTGTTTCCTAATGAAGCCAGAGATGATCTCTTGATTGGATTAGTGTGAGCTCATTTCACAGTGAGGTGACTGGTTGAGTGACAGAGACCAAGTCAACGTTGATTCAATTACAGCTTAAAGCAACACGCGTTTGTAGACGTGACTGTACACACTGATCTGGAGGTCAGATTTAATGACGACGTTGAAATACAAAATAAGCTTTATTGTAATCCCTTTGATGTTAATTGAATGCAATGCCCCATACCAAGTAACTTGGAGCTGCATTGATGTAAGTGGCTTCACATACAATAACATAAACAAACTGTATCCGAGTTACTCTGAAGATCAGATGTGTACATATATGCATTCAAACGCTTGTCTAAATGATAACTCTTTGTGTGTGAAGAAAAATCATATATCTTAAAAATATATATACATCTGTTTTGGATAGAAAGTATTGTTACTTGGGTAGCAAACATCTGTGGGTATGTGTTCTGTCTTGAACTCTGCCAGCAGCTAGTTCTCAAAATAATGACTTGTCACATATACGTCAGGGTAATAACAGAATCGATGTAATGTTGAAATTCGTTTTATTGAAAACAGGACATAAATCGGCGTCATACACAAAGTAACATTATTGTAAAATATATTACAACAGTAACAATCGTTAACAACCACTTCAAACACATGATATACGATTGCATGCGCATCAGGATAATAATGTCCATTTGCAATTTCTTTACAAAAAAACAATGCATGAACCATCATGGACATAGTAACATGCTAAGATTGTAACAATATTACAACAGTAACAATCAACAACAAAACATATTAAGTGCCTCAATCGTGGAAGAATATAACAAAGGCCAAATAGCACACCAACTAGGTTTAAAACTGCAAACAGGCCATTAGATGAGACTCTGGTAGACACTGCTGACCGAAAGAGGGAGAAGACATGCTTCGAGCACTCATCCTTTGCCTACTTCTTCCCATCTTTTTCTGGCCTGTGGTCCCTGACTTGGATCGTGCCCGAAACTTCTTCAAATCGTCAACGTGGTCAGCGTGCAGCATGGGAACGTAGGTCTGGGGTTCACACATATCCTGCAAAGAAACAAACAAGAGATATTAAAATCTACCTTTAGCGAATTCAGTCACGTGCCGTCTCCGTACAAGATACAAAGTATATGCCAGAGTGGGCTATTAAGGTTGTCCATATGAATGTGAATAAATTGATATGCAGCCAACCTACCTTGTGCTCAGCGAAGAAGGTCTTGTATCCTGAATGTAGGAGGTACACCTCGGGATAATGCAACTGTGGGTAACGGTGACTGTTGGCTTTCCTGTCTTCGCTTCTCAAATGGCGCATCCTGTATAAAGATAATAAAGATATAAAATAAAATTTATGACGACAAAGGGACGACATCATACATCCAAGAATACATACACAAATATTCAAATAATGATCCACAACTTCTTACAAATTATAGTGTTTAAGATAATACAATAAGTTAGCAAAAGTACGATGTCTCATAGACATAATGCAATATGAGATTGCTAAACAACCTACATTTTGGGACCTCTTTCAGATGAGAATTCACAGTGGAAAATGAGAACTGTCGGTTGGCTAGCAGGACGTTGAACAAGCTCGGAAATGCCTTCCTCTGTGTATATGTTGGTTGCACCTTGGATGTGTCCTCCCTCGAATTCGTAGGGGTACCTGCAGTCAACGATCTGATACTCGCTAATCTCTGGAAAGTGGCCTTTCATAAGCTGTTGAACCTGAAAATATACAAGAAGACAAACCATAAGAAAAATGCATAAAATGTTTTTCACCCTAATTTCACCCATCATGAAGTTATTAAACTGTGCATACAAGAAAGTTCCATATTTTTGTATATTCTCATTGTTGTTTCCAGATAAATGCAATATTGTCATACATACCGTTAAAGGAGTAACAGTCTTCAAATCTCTGTGGTTTCTCGTCTCCACAGTTGGAAGGGAATGTACTCTTGAGCCATCACCAACCAGGTTTTTCTCAACAGCTTGTAACCTTTCTACGGCGGATCGAGTTCTCTCTTCTTCATCATCAGAATCCCCATCCCAGGATATCAGCCCCTGTCGTGAACGCTTGAGGGGTGAATCTTCATGGTCATCCACATCCTCGCGCTGCCTTTTGGAAGAGAATAGTGAACGTCTGGCAAGGGATCCACACAGAGAAACGGGGCTACCATCCGTGGAAATCTGAAATAGAATAATAAATTCATCAAACTCACAATTTACCAATCAAGAATAAAACGAATGCTGTATCGAAATGACCTCCTGATCATTAGGTCAAACGTGTCAGTAACTCACTAGAGTATTACAATCAAATATTTACTAAGTATTACATTCCAATATTAAAGACCAAGAATACCCACCTCTGATAACGAGTCGGGTGACCCAAAACCACTGTCACTTGATTCGGAGTCGCTGTTTCTCCAGGCACATGGGCTGTCAAAGAGTAAGGTCTTCAGGTCGCTGAAGCTGATGTCAGCCTCGGAAGTTACACTCAAAGAGAAACTAGGGGAAGACATTCTTCTTGTATTGGAGGACTAGGAAGAAAATGCAATGCAACTGGTAGACGCTGGATATAATGGTCAGTCTCCCGAGGGCGCTTGCTTATAAGCTGTTTCCTAATGAAGCCAGAGATGATCTCTTGATTGGATTAGTGTGAGCTCATTTCACAGTGAGGTGACTGGTTGAGTGACAGAGACCAAGTCAACGTTGATTCAATTACAGCTTAAAGCAACACGCGTTTGTAGACGTGACTGTACACACTGATCTGGAGGTCAGATTTAATGACGACGTTGAAATACAAAATAAGCTTTATTGTAATCCCTTTGATGTTAATTGAATGCAATGCCCCATACCAGTAACTTGGAGCTGCATTGATGTAAGTGGCTTCACATACAATAACATAAACAAACTGTATCCGAGTTACTCTGAAGATCAGATGTGTACATATATGCATTCAAACGCTTGTCTAAATGATAACTCTTTGTGTGTGAAGAAAAATCATATATCTTAAAAATATATATACATCTGTTTTGGATAGAAAGTATTGTTACTTGGGTAGCAAACATCTGTGGGTATGTATTCTGTCTTGAACTCTGCCAGCAGCTAGTTCTCAAAATAATGACTTGTCACATATAACAGAATCGATGTAATGTTGAAATTCGTTTTATTGAAAACAGGACATAAATCGGCGTCATACACAAAGTAACATTATTGTAAAATATATTACAACAGTAACAATCGTTAACAACCACTTCAAACACATGATATACGATTGCATGCGCATCAGGATAATAATGTCCATTTGCAATTTCTTTACAAAAAAAAACAATGCATGAACCATCATGGACATAGTAACATGCTAAGATTGTAACAATATTACAACAGTAACAATCAACAACAAAACATATTAAGTGCCTCAATCGTGGAAGAATATAACAAAGGCCAAATAGCACACCAACTAGGTTTAAAACTGCAAACAGGCCATTAGATGAGACTCTGGTAGACACTGCTGACCGAAAGAGGGAGAAGACATGCTTCGAGCACTCATCCTTTGCCTACTTCTTCCCATCTTTTTCTGGCCTGTGGTCCCTGACTTGGATCGTGCCCGAAACTTCTTCAAATCGTCAACGTGGTCAGCGTGCAGCATGGGAACGTAGGTCTGGGGTTCACACATATCCTGCAAAGAAACAAACAAGAGATATTAAAATCTACCTTTAGCGAATTCAGTCACGTGCCGTCTCCGTACAAGATACAAAGTATATGCCAGAGTGGGCTATTAAGGTTGTCCATATGAATGTGAATAAATTGATATGCAGCCAACCTACCTTGTGCTCAGCGAAGAAGGTCTTGTATCCTGAATGTAGGAGGTACACCTCGGGATAATGCAACTGTGGGTAACGGTGACTGTTGGCTTTCCTGTCTTCGCTTCTCAAATGGCGCATCCTGTATAAAGATAATAAAGATATAAAATAAAATTTATGACGACAAAGGGACGACATCATACATCCAAGAATACATACACAAATATTCAAATAATGATCCACAACTTCTTACAAATTATAGTGTTTAAGATAATACAATAAGTTAGCAAAAGTACGATGTCTCATAGACATAATGCAATATGAGATTGCTAAACAACCTACATTTTGGGACCTCTTTCAGATGAGAATTCACAGTGGAAAATGAGAACTGTCGGTTGGCTAGCAGGACGTTGAACAAGCTCGGAAATGCCTTCCTCTGTGTATATGTTGGTTGCACCTTGGATGTGTCCTCCCTCGAATTCGTAGGGGTACCTGCAGTCAACGATCTGATACTCGCTAATCTCTGGAAAGTGGCCTTTCATAAGCTGTTGAACCTGAAAATATACAAGAAGACAAACCATAAAAAAAATGCATAAAATGTTTTTCACCCTAATTTATCATGAAGTTATTAAACTGTGCATACAAGAAAGTTCCATATTTTTGTATATTCTCATTGTTGTTACCAGATAAATGCAATATTGTCATACATACCGTTAAAGGAGTAACAGTCTTCAAATCTCTGTGATTTCTCGTCTCCACAGTTGGAAGGGAATGTACTCTTGAGCCATCACCAACCAGGTTTTTCTCAACAGCTTGTAACCTTTCTACGGCGGATCGAGTTCTCTCTTCTTCATCATCAGAATCCCCATCCCAGGATAACAGCCCCTGTCGTGAACGCTTGAGGGGTGAATCTTCATGGTCATCCACATCCTCGCGCTGCCTTTTGGAAGAGAATAGTGAACGTCTGGCAAGGGATCCACACAGAGAAACGGGGCTACCATCCGTGGAAATCTGAAATAGAATAATAAATTCATCAAACTCACAATTTACCAATCAAGAATAAAAGGAATGCTGTATCGAAATGACCTCCTGATCATTAGGTCAAACGTGTCAGTAACTCACTAGAGTATTACAATCAAATATTTACTAAGTATTACATTCCAATATTAAAGACCAAGAATACCCACCTCTGATAACGAGTCGGGTGACCCAAAACCACTGTCACTTGATTCGGAGTCGCTGTTTCTCCAGGCACATGGGCTGTCAAAGAGTAAGGTCTTCAGGTCGCTGAAGCTGATGTCAGCCTCGGAAGTTACACTCAAAGAGAAACTAGGGGAAGACATTCTTCTTGTATTGGAGGACTAGGAAGAAAATGCAATGCAACTGGTAGACGCTGGATATAATGGTCAGTCTCCCGAGGGCGCTTGCTTATAAGCTGTTTCCTAATGAAGCCAGAGATGATCTCTTGATTGGATTAGTGTGAGCTCATTTCACAGTGAGGTGACTGGTTGAGTGACAGAGACCAAGTCAACGTTGATTCAATTACAGCTTAAAGCAACACGCGTTTGTAGACGTGACTGTACACACTGATCTGGAGGTCAGATTTAATGACGACGTTGAAATACAAAATAAGCTTTATTGTAATCCCTTTGATGTTAATTGAATGCAATGCCCCATACCAGTAACTTGGAGCTGCATTGATGTAAGTGGCTTCACATACAATAACATAAACAAACTGTATCCGAGTTACTCTGAAGATCAGATGTGTACATATATGCATTCAAACGCTTGTCTAAATGATAACTCTTTGTGTGTGAAGAAAAATCATATATCTTAAAAATATATATACATCTGTTTTGGATAGAAAGTATTGTTACTTGGGTAGCAAACATCTGTGGGTATGTATTCTGTCTTGAACTCTGCCAGCAGCTAGTTCTCAAAATAATGACTTGTCACATATAACAGAATCGATGTAATGTTGAAATTCGTTTTATTGAAAACAGGACATAAATCGGCGTCATACACAAAGTAACATTATTGTAAAATATATTACAACAGTAACAATCGTTAACAACCACTTCAAACACATGATATACGATTGCATGCGCATCAGGATAATAATGTCCATTTGCAATTTCTTTACAAAAAAAAACAATGCATGAACCATCATGGACATAGTAACATGCTAAGATTGTAACAATATTACAACAGTAACAATCAACAACAAAACATATTAAGTGCCTCAATCGTGGAAGAATATAACAAAGGCCAAATAGCACACCAACTAGGTTTAAAACTGCAAACAGGCCATTAGACGAGACTCTGGTAGACACTGCTGACCGAAAGAGGGAGAAGACATGCTTCGAGCACTCATCCTTTGCCTACTTCTTCCCATCTTTTTCTGGCCTGCGGTCCCTGACTTGGATCGTGCCCGAAACTTCTTCAAATCGTCAACGTGATCAGCGTGCAGCATGGGAACGTAGGTCTGGGGTTCACACATATCCTGCAAAGAAACAAACAAGAGATATTAAAATCTACCTTTAGCGAATTCAGTCACGTGCCGTCTCCGTACAAGATACAAAGTATATGCCAGAGTGGGCTATTAAGGTTGTCCATATGAATGTGAATAAATTGATATGCAGCCAACCTACCTTGTGCTCAGCGAAGAAGGTCTTGTATCCTGAATGTAGGAGGTACACCTCGGGATAATGCAACTGTGGGTAACGGTGACTGTTGGCTTTCCTGTCTTCGCTTCTCAAATGGCGCATCCTGTATAAAGATAATAAAGATATAAAATAAAATTTATGACGACAAAGGGACGACATCATACATCCAAGAATACATACACAAATATTCAAATAATGATCCACAACTTCTTACAAATTATAGTGTTTAAGATAATACAATAAGTTAGCAAAAGTACGATGTCTCATAGACATAATGCAATATGAGATTGCTAAACAACCTACATTTTGGGACCTCTTTCAGATGAGAATTCACAGTGGAAAATGAGAACTGTCGGTTGGCTAGCAGGACGTTGAACAAGCTCGGAAATGCCTTCCTCTGTGTATATGTTGGTTGCACCTTGGATGTGTCCTCCCTCGAATTCGTAGGGGTACCTGCAGTCAACGATCTGATACTCGCTAATCTCTGGAAAGTGGCCTTTCATAAGCTGTTGAACCTGAAAATATACAAGAAGACAAACCATAAGAAAAATGCATAAAATGTTTTTCACCCTAATTTATCATGAAGTTATTAAACTGTGCATACAAGAAAGTTCCATATTTTTGTATATTCTCATTGTTGTTACCAGATAAATGCAATATTGTCATACATACCGTTAAAGGAGTAACAGTCTTCAAATCTCTGTGATTTCTCGTCTCCACAGTTGGAAGGGAATGTACTCTTGAGCCATCACCAACCAGGTTTTTCTCAACAGCTTGTAACCTTTCTACGGCGGATCGAGTTCTCTCTTCTTCATCATCAGAATCCCCATCCCAGGATAACAGCCCCTGTCGTGAACGCTTGAGGGGTGAATCTTCATGGTCATCCACATCCTCGCGCTGCCTTTTGGAAGAGAATAGTGAACGTCTGGCAAGGGATCCACACAGAGAAACGGGGCTACCATCCGTGGAAATCTGAAATAGAATAATAAATTCATCAAACTCACAATTTACCAATCAAGAATAAAACGAATGCTGTATCGAAATGACCTCCTGATCATTAGGTCAAACGTGTCAGTAACTCACTAGAGTATTACAATCAAATATTTACTAAGTATTACATTCCAATATTAAAGACCAAGAATACCCACCTCTGATAACGAGTCGGGTGACCCAAAACCACTGTCACTTGATTCGGAGTCGCTGTTTCTCCAGGCACATGGGCTGTCAAAGAGTAAGGTCTTCAGGTCGCTGAAGCTGATGTCAGCCTCGGAAGTTACACTCAAAGAGAAACTAGGGGAAGACATTCTTCTTGTATTGGAGGACTAGGAAGAAAATGCAATGCAACTGGTAGACGCTGGATATAATGGTCAGTCTCCCGAGGGCGCTTGCTTATAAGCTGTTTCCTAATGAAGCCAGAGATGATCTCTTGATTGGATTAGTGTGAGCTCATTTCACAGTGAGGTGACTGGTTGAGTGACAGAGACCAAGTCAACGTTGATTCAATTACAGCTTAAAGCAACACGCGTTTGTAGACGTGACTGTACACACTGATCTGGAGGTCAGATTTAATGACGACGTTGAAATACAAAATAAGCTTTATTGTAATCCCTTTGATGTTAATTGAATGCAATGCCCCATACCAAGTAACTTGGAGCTGCATTGATGTAAGTGGCTTCACATACAATAACATAAACAAACTGTATCCGAGTTACTCTGAAGATCAGATGTGTACATATATGCATTCAAACGCTTGTCTAAATGATAACTCTTTGTGTGTGAAGAAAAATCATATATCTTAAAAATATATATACATCTGTTTTGGATAGAAAGTATTGTTACTTGGGTAGCAAACATCTGTGGGTATGTGTTCTGTCTTGAACTCTGCCAGCAGCTAGTTCTCAAAATAATGACTTGTCACATATACGTCAGGGTAATAATAGAATCGATGTAATGTTGAAATTCGTTTTATTGAAAACAGGAAATAAATCGGCGTCATACACAAAGTAACATTATTGTAAAATATATTACAACAGTAACAATCGTTAACAACCACTTCAAACACATGATATACGATTGCATGCGCATCAGGATAATAATGTCCATTTGCAATTTCTTTACAAAAAAACAATGCATGAACCATCATGGACATAGTAACATGCTAAGATTGTAACAATATTACAACAGTAACAATCAACAACAAAACATATTAAGTGCCTCAATCGTGGAAGAATATAACAAAGGCCAAATAGCACACCAACTAGGTTTAAAACTGCAAACAGGCCATTAGATGAGACTCTGGTAGACACTGCTGACCGAAAGAGGGAGAAGACATGCTTCGAGCACTCATCCTTTGCCTACTTCTTCCCATCTTTTTCTGGCCTGTGGTCCCTGACTTGGATCGTGCCCGAAACTTCTTCAAATCGTCAACGTGGTCAGCGTGCAGCATGGGAACGTAGGTCTGGGGTTCACACATATCCTGCAAAGAAACAAACAAGAGATATTAAAATCTACCTTTAGCGAATTCAGTCACGTGCCGTCTCCGTACAAGATACAAAGTATATGCCAGAGTGGGCTATTAAGGTTGTCCATATGAATGTGAATAAATTGATATGCAGCCAACCTACCTTGTGCTCAGCGAAGAAGGTCTTGTATCCTGAATGTAGGAGGTACACCTCGGGATAATGCAACTGTGGGTAACGGTGACTGTTGGCTTTCCTGTCTTCGCTTCTCAAATGGCGCATCCTGTATAAAGATAATAAAGATATAAAATAAAATTTATGACGACAAAGGGACGACATCATACATCCAAGAATACATACACAAATATTCAAATAATGATCCACAACTTCTTACAAATTATAGTGTTTAAGATAATACAATAAGTTAGCAAAAGTACGATGTCTCATAGACATAATGCAATATGAGATTGCTAAACAACCTACATTTTGGGACCTCTTTCAGATGAGAATTCACAGTGGAAAATGAGAACTGTCGGTTGGCTAGCAGGACGTTGAACAAGCTCGGAAATGCCTTCCTCTGTGTATATGTTGGTTGCACCTTGGATGTGTCCTCCCTCGAATTCGTAGGGGTACCTGCAGTCAACGATCTGATACTCGCTAATCTCTGGAAAGTGGCCTTTCATAAGCTGTTGAACCTGAAAATATACAAGAAGACAAACCATAAGAAAAATGCATAAAATGTTTTTCACCCTAACTTATCATGAAGTTATTAAACTGTGCATACAAGAAAGTTCCATATTTTTGTATATTCTCATTGTTGTTACCAGATAAATGCAATATTGTCATACATACCGTTAAAGGAGTAACAGTCTTCAAATCTCTGTGATTTCTCGTCTCCACAGTTGGAAGGGAATGTACTCTTGAGCCATCACCAACCAGGTTTTTCTCAACAGCTTGTAACCTTTCTACGGCGGATCGAGTTCTCTCTTCTTCATCATCAGAATCCCCATCCCAGGATAACAGCCCCTGTCGTGAACGCTTGAGGGGTGAATCTTCATGGTCATCCACATCCTCGCGCTGCCTTTTGGAAGAGAATAGTGAACGTCTGGCAAGGGATCCACACAGAGAAACGGGGCTACCATCCGTGGAAATCTGAAATAGAATAATAAATTCATCAAACTCACAATTTACCAATCAAGAATAAAACGAATGCTGTATCGAAATGACCTCCTGATCATTAGGTCAAACGTGTCAGTAACTCACTAGAGTATTACAATCAAATATTTACTAAGTATTACATTCCAATATTAAAGACCAAGAATACCCACCTCTGATAACGAGTCGGGTGACCCAAAACCACTGTCACTTGATTCGGAGTCGCTGTTTCTCCAGGCACATGGGCTGTCAAAGAGTAAGGTCTTCAGGTCGCTGAAGCTGATGTCAGCCTCGGAAGTTACACTCAAAGAGAAACTAGGGGAAGACATTCTTCTTGTATTGGAGGACTAGGAAGAAAATGCAATGCAACTGGTAGACGCTGGATATAATGGTCAGTCTCCCGAGGGCGCTTGCTTATAAGCTGTTTCCTAATGAAGCCAGAGATGATCTCTTGATTGGATTAGTGTGAGCTCATTTCACAGTGAGGTGACTGGTTGAGTGACAGAGACCAAGTCAACGTTGATTCAATTACAGCTTAAAGCAACACGCGTTTGTAGACGTGACTGTACACACTGATCTGGAGGTCAGATTTAATGACGACGTTGAAATACAAAATAAGCTTTATTGTAATCCCTTTGATGTTAATTGAATGCAATGCCCCATACCAAGTAACTTGGAGCTGCATTGATGTAAGTGGCTTCACATACAATAACATAAACAAACTGTATCCGAGTTACTCTGAAGATCAGATGTGTACATATATGCATTCAAACGCTTGTCTAAATGATAACTCTTTGTGTGTGAAGAAAAATCATATATCTTAAAAATATATATACATCTGTTTTGGATAGAAAGTATTGTTACTTGGGTAGCAAACATCTGTGGGTATGTGTTCTGTCTTGAACTCTGCCAGCAGCTAGTTCTCAAAATAATGACTTGTCACATATACGTCAGGGTAATAACAGAATCGATGTAATGTTGAAATTCGTTTTATTGAAAACAGGACATAAATCGGCGTCATACACAAAGTAACATTATTGTAAAATATATTACAACAGTAACAATCGTTAACAACCACTTCAAACACATGATATACGATTGCATGCGCATCAGGATAATAATGTCCATTTGCAATTTCTTTACAAAAAAACAATGCATGAACCATCATGGACATAGTAACATGCTAAGATTGTAACAATATTACAACAGTAACAATCAACAACAAAACATATTAAGTGCCTCAATCGTGGAAGAATATAACAAAGGCCAAATAGCACACCAACTAGGTTTAAAACTGCAAACAGGCCATTAGATGAGACTCTGGTAGACACTGCTGACCGAAAGAGGGAGAAGACATGCTTCGAGCACTCATCCTTTGCCTACTTCTTCCCATCTTTTTCTGGCCTGTGGTCCCTGACTTGGATCGTGCCCGAAACTTCTTCAAATCGTCAACGTGGTCAGCGTGCAGCATGGGAACGTAGGTCTGGGGTTCACACATATCCTGCAAAGAAACAAACAAGAGATATTAAAATCTACCTTTAGCGAATTCAGTCACGTGCCGTCTCCGTACAAGATACAAAGTATATGCCAGAGTGGGCTATTAAGGTTGTCCATATGAATGTGAATAAATTGATATGCAGCCAACCTACCTTGTGCTCAGCGAAGAAGGTCTTGTATCCTGAATGTAGGAGGTACACCTCGGGATAATGCAACTGTGGGTAACGGTGACTGTTGGCTTTCCTGTCTTCGCTTCTCAAATGGCGCATCCTGTATAAAGATAATAAAGATATAAAATAAAATTTATGACGACAAAGGGACGACATCATACATCCAAGAATACATACACAAATATTCAAATAATGATCCACAACTTCTTACAAATTATAGTGTTTAAGATAATACAATAAGTTAGCAAAAGTACGATGTCTCATAGACATAATGCAATATGAGATTGCTAAACAACCTACATTTTGGGACCTCTTTCAGATGAGAATTCACAGTGGAAAATGAGAACTGTCGGTTGGCTAGCAGGACGTTGAACAAGCTCGGAAATGCCTTCCTCTGTGTATATGTTGGTTGCACCTTGGATGTGTCCTCCCTCGAATTCGTAGGGGTACCTGCAGTCAACGATCTGATACTCGCTAATCTCTGGAAAGTGGCCTTTCATAAGCTGTTGAACCTGAAAATATACAAGAAGACAAACCATAAGAAAAATGCATAAAATGTTTTTCACCCTAATTTCACCCATCATGAAGTTATTAAACTGTGCATACAAGAAAGTTCCATATTTTTGTATATTCTCATTGTTGTTTCCAGATAAATGCAATATTGTCATACATACCGTTAAAGGAGTAACAGTCTTCAAATCTCTGTGGTTTCTCGTCTCCACAGTTGGAAGGGAATGTACTCTTGAGCCATCACCAACCAGGTTTTTCTCAACAGCTTGTAACCTTTCTACGGCGGATCGAGTTCTCTCTTCTTCATCATCAGAATCCCCATCCCAGGATATCAGCCCCTGTCGTGAACGCTTGAGGGGTGAATCTTCATGGTCATCCACATCCTCGCGCTGCCTTTTGGAAGAGAATAGTGAACGTCTGGCAAGGGATCCACACAGAGAAACGGGGCTACCATCCGTGGAAATCTGAAATAGAATAATAAATTCATCAAACTCACAATTTACCAATCAAGAATAAAACGAATGCTGTATCGAAATGACCTCCTGATCATTAGGTCAAACGTGTCAGTAACTCACTAGAGTATTACAATCAAATATTTACTAAGTATTACATTCCAATATTAAAGACCAAGAATACCCACCTCTGATAACGAGTCGGGTGACCCAAAACCACTGTCACTTGATTCGGAGTCGCTGTTTCTCCAGGCACATGGGCTGTCAAAGAGTAAGGTCTTCAGGTCGCTGAAGCTGATGTCAGCCTCGGAAGTTACACTCAAAGAGAAACTAGGGGAAGACATTCTTCTTGTATTGGAGGACTAGGAAGAAAATGCAATGCAACTGGTAGACGCTGGATATAATGGTCAGTCTCCCGAGGGCGCTTGCTTATAAGCTGTTTCCTAATGAAGCCAGAGATGATCTCTTGATTGGATTAGTGTGAGCTCATTTCACAGTGAGGTGACTGGTTGAGTGACAGAGACCAAGTCAACGTTGATTCAATTACAGCTTAAAGCAACACGCGTTTGTAGACGTGACTGTACACACTGATCTGGAGGTCAGATTTAATGACGACGTTGAAATACAAAATAAGCTTTATTGTAATCCCTTTGATGTTAATTGAATGCAATGCCCCATACCAGTAACTTGGAGCTGCATTGATGTAAGTGGCTTCACATACAATAACATAAACAAACTGTATCCGAGTTACTCTGAAGATCAGATGTGTACATATATGCATTCAAACGCTTGTCTAAATGATAACTCTTTGTGTGTGAAGAAAAATCATATATCTTAAAAATATATATACATCTGTTTTGGATAGAAAGTATTGTTACTTGGGTAGCAAACATCTGTGGGTATGTATTCTGTCTTGAACTCTGCCAGCAGCTAGTTCTCAAAATAATGACTTGTCACATATAACAGAATCGATGTAATGTTGAAATTCGTTTTATTGAAAACAGGACATAAATCGGCGTCATACACAAAGTAACATTATTGTAAAATATATTACAACAGTAACAATCGTTAACAACCACTTCAAACACATGATATACGATTGCATGCGCATCAGGATAATAATGTCCATTTGCAATTTCTTTACAAAAAAAAACAATGCATGAACCATCATGGACATAGTAACATGCTAAGATTGTAACAATATTACAACAGTAACAATCAACAACAAAACATATTAAGTGCCTCAATCGTGGAAGAATATAACAAAGGCCAAATAGCACACCAACTAGGTTTAAAACTGCAAACAGGCCATTAGACGAGACTCTGGTAGACACTGCTGACCGAAAGAGGGAGAAGACATGCTTCGAGCACTCATCCTTTGCCTACTTCTTCCCATCTTTTTCTGGCCTGTGGTCCCTGACTTGGATCGTGCCCGAAACTTCTTCAAATCGTCAACGTGATCAGCGTGCAGCATGGGAACGTAGGTCTGGGGTTCACACATATCCTGCAAAGAAACAAACAAGAGATATTAAAATCTACCTTTAGCGAATTCAGTCACGTGCCGTCTCCGTACAAGATACAAAGTATATGCCAGAGTGGGCTATTAAGGTTGTCCATATGAATGTGAATAAATTGATATGCAGCCAACCTACCTTGTGCTCAGCGAAGAAGGTCTTGTATCCTGAATGTAGGAGGTACACCTCGGGATAATGCAACTGTGGGTAACGGTGACTGTTGGCTTTCCTGTCTTCGCTTCTCAAATGGCGCATCCTGTATAAAGATAATAAAGATATAAAATAAAATTTATGACGACAAAGGGACGACATCATACATCCAACAATACATACACAAATATTCAAATAATGATCCACAACTTCTTACAAATTATAGTGTTTAAGATAATACAATAAGTTAGCAGAAGTACGATGTCTCATAGACATAGTGCAATATGAGATTGCTAAACAACCTACATTTTGGGACCTCTTTCAGATGAGAATTCACAGTGGAAAATGAGAACTGTCGGTTGGCTAGCAGGACGTTGAACAAGCTCGGAAATGCCTTCCTCTGTGTATATGTTGGTTGCACCTTGGATGTGTCCTCCCTCGAATTCGTAGGGGTACCTGCAGTCAACGATCTGATACTCGCTAATCTCTGGAAACTGGCCTTTCATAAGCTGTTGAACCTGAAAATATACAAGAAGACAAACCATAAGAAAAATGCATAAAATGTTTTTCACCCTAATTTATCATGAAGTTATTAAACTGTGCATACAAGAAAGTTCCATATTTTTGTATATTCTCATTGTTGTTTCCAGATAAATGCAATATTGTCATACATACCGTTAAAGGAGTAACAGTCTTCAAATCTCTGTGGTTTCTCGTCTCCACAGTTGGAAGGGAATGTACTCTTGAGCCATCACCAACCAGGTTTTTCTCAACAGCTTGTAACCTTTCTACGGCGGATCGAGTTCTCTCTTCTTCATCATCAGAATCCCCATCCCAGGATATCAGCCCCTGTCGTGAACGCTTGAGGGGTGAATCTTCATGGTCATCCACATCCTCGCGCTGCCTTTTGGAAGAGAATAGTGAACGTCTGGCAAGGGATCCACACAGAGAAACGGGGCTACCATCCGTGGAAATCTGAAATAGAATAATAAATTCATCAAACTCACAATTTACCAATCAAGAATAAAACGAATGCTGTATCGAAATGACCTCCTGATCATTAGGTCAAACGTGTCAGTAACTCACTAGAGTATTACAATCAAATATTTACTAAGTATTACATTCCAATATTAAAGACCAAGAATACCCACCTCTGATAACGAGTCGGGTGACCCAAAACCACTGTCACTTGATTCGGAGTCGCTGTTTCTCCAGGCACATGGGCTGTCAAAGAGTAAGGTCTTCAGGTCGCTGAAGCTGATGTCAGCCTCGGAAGTTACACTCAAAGAGAAACTAGGGGAAGACATTCTTCTTGTATTGGAGGACTAGGAAGAAAATGCAATGCAACTGGTAGACGCTGGATATAATGGTCAGTCTCCCGAGGGCGCTTGCTTATAAGCTGTTTCCTAATGAAGCCAGAGATGATCTCTTGATTGGATTAGTGTGAGCTCATTTCACAGTGAGGTGACTGGTTAAGTGACAGAGACCAAGTCAACGTTGATTCAATTACAGCTTAAAGCAACACGCGTTTGTAGACGTGACTGTACACACTGATCTGGAGGTCAGATTTAATGACGACGTTGAAATACAAAATAAGCTTTATTGTAATCCCTTTGATGTTAATTGAATGCAATGCCCCATACCAAGTAACTTGGAGCTGCATTGATGTAAGTGGCTTCACATACAATAACATAAACAAACTGTATCCGAGTTACTCTGAAGATCAGATGTGTACATATATGCATTCAAACGCTTGTCTAAATGATAACTCTTTGTGTGTGAAGAAAAATCATATATCTTAAAAATATATATACATCTGTTTTGGATAGAAAATATTGTTACTTGGGTAGCAAACATCTGTGGGTATGTGTTCTGTCTTGAACTCTGCCAGCAGCTAGTTCTCAAAATAATGACTTGTCACATATACGTCAGGGTAATAACAGAATCGATGTAATGTTGAAATTCGTTTTATTGAAAACAGGACATAATTCGGCGTCATACACAAAGTAACATTATTGTAAAATATATTACAACAGTAACAATCGTTAACAACCACTTCAAACACATGATATACGATTGCATGCGCATCAGGATAATAATGTCCATTTGCAATTTCTTTACAAAAAAACAATGCATGAACCATCATGGACATAGTAACATGCTAAGATTGTAACAATATTACAACAGTAACAATCAACAACAAAACATATTAAGTGCCTCAATCGTGGAAGAATATAACAAAGGCCAAATAGCACACCAACTAGGTTTAAAACTGCAAACAGGCCATTAGACGAGACTCTGGTAGACACTGCTGACCGAAAGAGGGAGAAGACATGCTTCGAGCACTCATCCTTTGCCTACTTCTTCCCATCTTTTTCTGGCCTGTGGTCCCTGACTTGGATCGTGCCCGAAACTTCTTCAAATCGTCAACGTGATCAGCGTGCAGCATGGGAACGTAGGTCTGGGGTTCACACATATCCTGCAAAGAAACAAACAAGAGATATTAAAATCTACCTTTAGCGAATTCAGTCACGTGCCGTCTCCGTACAAGATACAAAGTATATGCCAGAGTGGGCTATTAAGGTTGTCCATATGAATGTGAATAAATTGATATGCAGCCAACCTACCTTGTGCTCAGCGAAGAAGGTCTTGTATCCTGAATGTAGGAGGTACACCTCGGGATAATGCAACTGTGGGTAACGGTGACTGTTGGCTTTCCTGTCTTCGCTTCTCAAATGGCGCATCCTGTATAAAGATAATAAAGATATAAAATAAAATTTATGACGACAAAGGGACGACATCATACATCCAACAATACATACACAAATATTCAAATAATGATCCACAACTTCTTACAAATTATAGTGTTTAAGATAATACAATAAGTTAGCAGAAGTACGATGTCTCATAGACATAGTGCAATATGAGATTGCTAAACAACCTACATTTTGGGACCTCTTTCAGATGAGAATTCACAGTGGAAAATGAGAACTGTCGGTTGGCTAGCAGGACGTTGAACAAGCTCGGAAATGCCTTCCTCTGTGTATATGTTGGTTGCACCTTGGATGTGTCCTCCCTCGAATTCGTAGGGGTACCTGCAGTCAACGATCTGATACTCGCTAATCTCTGGAAACTGGCCTTTCATAAGCTGTTGAACCTGAAAATATACAAGAAGACAAACCATAAGAAAAATGCATAAAATGTTTTTCACCCTAATTTATCATGAAGTTATTAAACTGTGCATACAAGAAAGTTCCATATTTTTGTATATTCTCATTGTTGTTTCCAGATAAATGCAATATTGTCATACATACCGTTAAAGGAGTAACAGTCTTCAAATCTCTGTGGTTTCTCGTCTCCACAGTTGGAAGGGAATGTACTCTTGAGCCATCACCAACCAGGTTTTTCTCAACAGCTTGTAACCTTTCTACGGCGGATCGAGTTCTCTCTTCTTCATCATCAGAATCCCCATCCCAGGATATCAGCCCCTGTCGTGAACGCTTGAGGGGTGAATCTTCATGGTCATCCACATCCTCGCGCTGCCTTTTGGAAGAGAATAGTGAACGTCTGGCAAGGGATCCACACAGAGAAACGGGGCTACCATCCGTGGAAATCTGAAATAGAATAATAAATTCATCAAACTCACAATTTACCAATCAAGAATAAAAGGAATGCTGTATCGAAATGACCTCCTGATCATTAGGTCAAACGTGTCAGTAACTCACTAGAGTATTACAATCAAATATTTACTAAGTATTACATTCCAATATTAAAGACCAAGAATACCCACCTCTGATAACGAGTCGGGTGACCCAAAACCACTGTCACTTGATTCGGAGTCGCTGTTTCTCCAGGCACATGGGCTGTCAAAGAGTAAGGTCTTCAGGTCGCTGAAGCTGATGTCAGCCTCGGAAGTTACACTCAAAGAGAAACTAGGGGAAGACATTCTTCTTGTATTGGAGGACTAGGAAGAAAATGCAATGCAACTGGTAGACGCTGGATATAATGGTCAGTCTCCCGAGGGCGCTTGCTTATAAGCTGTTTCCTAATGAAGCCAGAGATGATCTCTTGATTGGATTAGTGTGAGCTCATTTCACAGTGAGGTGACTGGTTAAGTGACAGAGACCAAGTCAACGTTGATTCAATTACAGCTTAAAGCAACACGCGTTTGTAGACGTGACTGTACACACTGATCTGGAGGTCAGATTTAATGACGACGTTGAAATACAAAATAAGCTTTATTGTAATCCCTTTGATGTTAATTGAATGCAATGCCCCATACCAAGTAACTTGGAGCTGCATTGATGTAAGTGGCTTCACATACAATAACATAAACAAACTGTATCCGAGTTACTCTGAAGATCAGATGTGTACATATATGCATTCAAACGCTTGTCTAAATGATAACTCTTTGTGTGTGAAGAAAAATCATATATCTTAAAAATATATATACATCTGTTTTGGATAGAAAGTATTGTTACTTGGGTAGCAAACATCTGTGGGTATGTGTTCTGTCTTGAACTCTGCCAGCAGCTAGTTCTCAAAATAATGACTTGTCACATATACGTCAGGGTAATAACAGAATCGATGTAATGTTGAAATTCGTTTTATTGAAAACAGGACATAATTCGGCGTCATACACAAAGTAACATTATTGTAAAATATATTACAACAGTAACAATCGTTAACAACCACTTCAAACACATGATATACGATTGCATGCGCATCAGGATAATAATGTCCATTTGCAATTTCTTTACAAAAAAACAATGCATGAACCATCATGGACATAGTAACATGCTAAGATTGTAACAATATTACAACAGTAACAATCAACAACAAAACATATTAAGTGCCTCAATCGTGGAAGTAAATAACAAAGGCCAAATAGCACACCAACTAGGTTTAAAACTGCAAACAGGCCATTAGATGAGACTCTGGTAGACACTGCTGACCGAAAGAGGGAGAAGACATGCTTCGAGCACTCATCCTTTGCCTACTTCTTCCCATCTTTTTCTGGCCTGCGGTCCCTGACTTGGATCGTGCCCGAAACTTCTTCAAATCGTCAACGTGGTCAGCGTGCAGCATGGGAACGTAGGTCTGGGGTTCACACATATCCTGCAAAGAAACAAACAAGAGATATTAAAATCTACCTTTAGCGAATTCAGTCACGTGCCGTCTCCGTACAAGATACAAAGTATATGCCAGAGTGGGCTATTAAGGTTGTCCATATGAATGTGAATAAATTGATATGCAGCCAACCTACCTTGTGCTCAGCGAAGAAGGTCTTGTATCCTGAATGTAGGAGGTACACCTCGGGATAATGCAACTGTGGGTAACGGTGACTGTTGGCTTTCCTGTCTTCGCTTCTCAAATGGCGCATCCTGTATAAAGATAATAAAGATATAAAATAAAATTTATGACGACAAAGGGACGACATCATACATCCAAGAATACATACACAAATATTCAAATAATGATCCACAACTTCTTACAAATTATAGTGTTTAAGATAATACAATAAGTTAGCAAAAGTACGATGTCTCATAGACATAATGCAATATGAGATTGCTAAACAACCTACATTTTGGGACCTCTTTCAGATGAGAATTCACAGTGGAAAATGAGAACTGTCGGTTGGCTAGCAGGACGTTGAACAAGCTCGGAAATGCCTTCCTCTGTGTATATGTTGGTTGCACCTTGGATGTGTCCTCCCTCGAATTCGTAGGGGTACCTGCAGTCAACGATCTGATACTCGCTAATCTCTGGAAAGTGGCCTTTCATAAGCTGTTGAACCTGAAAATATACAAGAAGACAAACCATAAGAAAAATGCATAAAATGTTTTTCACCCTAACTTATCATGAAGTTATTAAACTGTGCATACAAGAAAGTTCCATATTTTTGTATATTCTCATTGTTGTTACCAGATAAATGCAATATTGTCATACATACCGTTAAAGGAGTAACAGTCTTCAAATCTCTGTGATTTCTCGTCTCCACAGTTGGAAGGGAATGTACTCTTGAGCCATCACCAACCAGGTTTTTCTCAACAGCTTGTAACCTTTCTACGGCGGATCGAGTTCTCTCTTCTTCATCATCAGAATCCCCATCCCAGGATAACAGCCCCTGTCGTGAACGCTTGAGGGGTGAATCTTCATGGTCATCCACATCCTCGCGCTGCCTTTTGGAAGAGAATAGTGAACGTCTGGCAAGGGATCCACACAGAGAAACGGGGCTACCATCCGTGGAAATCTGAAATAGAATAATAAATTCATCAAACTCACAATTTACCAATCAAGAATAAAACGAATGCTGTATCGAAATGACCTCCTGATCATTAGGTCAAACGTGTCAGTAACTCACTAGAGTATTACAATCAAATATTTACTAAGTATTACATTCCAATATTAAAGACCAAGAATACCCACCTCTGATAACGAGTCGGGTGACCCAAAACCACTGTCACTTGATTCGGAGTCGCTGTTTCTCCAGGCACATGGGCTGTCAAAGAGTAAGGTCTTCAGGTCGCTGAAGCTGATGTCAGCCTCGGAAGTTACACTCAAAGAGAAACTAGGGGAAGACATTCTTCTTGTATTGGAGGACTAGGAAGAAAATGCAATGCAACTGGTAGACGCTGGATATAATGGTCAGTCTCCCGAGGGCGCTTGCTTATAAGCTGTTTCCTAATGAAGCCAGAGATGATCTCTTGATTGGATTAGTGTGAGCTCATTTCACAGTGAGGTGACTGGTTGAGTGACAGAGACCAAGTCAACGTTGATTCAATTACAGCTTAAAGCAACACGCGTTTGTAGACGTGACTGTACACACTGATCTGGAGGTCAGATTTAATGACGACGTTGAAATACAAAATAAGCTTTATTGTAATCCCTTTGATGTTAATTGAATGCAATGCCCCATACCAAGTAACTTGGAGCTGCATTGATGTAAGTGGCTTCACATACAATAACATAAACAAACTGTATCCGAGTTACTCTGAAGATCAGATGTGTACATATATGCATTCAAACGCTTGTCTAAATGATAACTCTTGGTGTGTGAAGAAAAATCATATATCTTAAAAATATATATACATCTGTTTTGGATAGAAAGTATTGTTACTTGGGTAGCAAACATCTGTGGGTATGTGTTCTGTCTTGAACTCTGCCAGCAGCTAGTTCTCAAAATAATGACTTGTCACATATACGTCAGGGTAATAACAGAATCGATGTAATGTTGAAATTCGTTTTATTGAAAACAGGACATAAATCGGCGTCATACACAAAGTAACATTATTGTAAAATATATTACAACAGTAACAATCGTTAACAACCACTTCAAACACATGATATACGATTGCATGCGCATCAGGATAATAATGTCCATTTGCAATTTCTTTACAAAAAAACAATGCATGAACCATCATGGACATAGTAACATGCTAAGATTGTAACAATATTACAACAGTAACAATCAACAACAAAACATATTAAGTGCCTCAATCGTGGAAGAATATAACAAAGGCCAAATAGCACACCAACTAGGTTTAAAACTGCAAACAGGCCATTAGATGAGACTCTGGTAGACACTGCTGACCGAAAGAGGGAGAAGACATGCTTCGAGCACTCATCCTTTGCCTACTTCTTCCCATCTTTTTCTGGCCTGTGGTCCCTGACTTGGATCGTGCCCGAAACTTCTTCAAATCGTCAACGTGGTCAGCGTGCAGCATGGGAACGTAGGTCTGGGGTTCACACATATCCTGCAAAGAAACAAACAAGAGATATTAAAATCTACCTTTAGCGAATTCAGTCACGTGCCGTCTCCGTACAAGATACAAAGTATATGCCAGAGTGGGCTATTAAGGTTGTCCATATGAATGTGAATAAATTGATATGCAGCCAACCTACCTTGTGCTCAGCGAAGAAGGTCTTGTATCCTGAATGTAGGAGGTACACCTCGGGATAATGCAACTGTGGGTAACGGTGACTGTTGGCTTTCCTGTCTTCGCTTCTCAAATGGCGCATCCTGTATAAAGATAATAAAGATATAAAATAAAATTTATGACGACAAAGGGACGACATCATACATCCAAGAATACATACACAAATATTCAAATAATGATCCACAACTTCTTACAAATTATAGTGTTTAAGATAATACAATAAGTTAGCAAAAGTACGATGTCTCATAGACATAATGCAATATGAGATTGCTAAACAACCTACATTTTGGGACCTCTTTCAGATGAGAATTCACAGTGGAAAATGAGAACTGTCGGTTGGCTAGCAGGACGTTGAACAAGCTCGGAAATGCCTTCCTCTGTGTATATGTTGGTTGCACCTTGGATGTGTCCTCCCTCGAATTCGTAGGGGTACCTGCAGTCAACGATCTGATACTCGCTAATCTCTGGAAAGTGGCCTTTCATAAGCTGTTGAACCTGAAAATATACAAGAAGACAAACCATAAGAAAAATGCATAAAATGTTTTTCACCCTAATTTATCATGAAGTTATTAAACTGTCCATATTTTTGTATATTCTCATTGTTGTTTCCAGATAAATGCAATATTGTCATACATACCGTTAAAGGAGTAACAGTCTTCAAATCTCTGTGGTTTCTCGTCTCCACAGTTGGAAGGGAATGTACTCTTGAGCCATCACCAACCAGGTTTTTCTCAACAGCTTGTAACCTTTCTACGGCGGATCGAGTTCTCTCTTCTTCATCATCAGAATCCCCATCCCAGGATATCAGCCCCTGTCGTGAACGCTTGAGGGGTGAATCTTCATGGTCATCCACATCCTCGCGCTGCCTTTTGGAAGAGAATAGTGAACGTCTGGCAAGGGATCCACACAGAGAAACGGGGCTACCATCCGTGGAAATCTGAAATAGAATAATAAATTCATCAAACTCACAATTTACCAATCAAGAATAAAAGGAATGCTGTATCGAAATGACCTCCTGATCATTAGGTCAAACGTGTCAGTAACTCACTAGAGTATTACAATCAAATATTTACTAAGTATTACATTCCAATATTAAAGACCAAGAATACCCACCTCTGATAACGAGTCGGGTGACCCAAAACCACTGTCACTTGATTCGGAGTCGCTGTTTCTCCAGGCACATGGGCTGTCAAAGAGTAAGGTCTTCAGGTCGCTGAAGCTGATGTCAGCCTCGGAAGTTACACTCAAAGAGAAACTAGGGGAAGACATTCTTCTTGTATTGGAGGACTAGGAAGAAAATGCAATGCAACTGGTAGACGCTGGATATAATGGTCAGTCTCCCGAGGGTGCTTGCTTATAAGCTGTTTCCTAATGAAGCCAGAGATGATCTCTTGATTGGATTAGTGTGAGCTCATTTCACAGTGAGGTGACTGGTTGAGTGACAGAGACCAAGTCAACGTTGATTCAATTACAGCTTAAAGCAACACGCGTTTGTAGACGTGACTGTACACACTGATCTGGAGGTCAGATTTAATGACGACGTTGAAATACAAAATAAGCTTTATTGTAATCCCTTTGATGTTAATTGAATGCAATGCCCCATACCAAGTAACTTGGAGCTGCATTGATGTAAGTGGCTTCACATACAATAACATAAACAAACTGTATCCGAGTTACTCTGAAGATCAGATGTGTACATATATGCATTCAAACGCTTGTCTAAATGATAACTCTTTGTGTGTGAAGAAAAATCATATATCTTAAAAATATATATACATCTGTTTTGGATAGAAAGTATTGTTACTTGGGTAGCAAACATCTGTGGGTATGTGTTCTGTCTTGAACTCTGCCAGCAGCTAGTTCTCAAAATAATGACTTGTCACATATACGTCAGGGTAATAACAGAATCGATGTAATGTTGAAATTCGTTTTATTGAAAACAGGACATAAATCGGCGTCATACACAAAGTAACATTATTGTAAAATATATTACAACAGTAACAATCGTTAACAACCACTTCAAACACATGATATACGATTGCATGCGCATCAGGATAATAATGTCCATTTGCAATTTCTTTACAAAAAAAAACAATGCATGAACCATCATGGACATAGTAACATGCTAAGATTGTAACAATATTACAACAGTAACCATCAACAACAAAACATATTAAGTGCCTCAATCGTGGAAGAATATAACAAAGGCCAAATAGCACACCAACTAGGTTTAAAACTGCAAACAGGCCATTAGACGAGACTCTGGTAGACACTGCTGACCGAAAGAGGGAGAAGACATGCTTCGAGCACTCATCCTTTGCCTACTTCTTCCCATCTTTTTCTGGCCTGCGGTCCCTGACTTGGATCGTGCCCGAAACTTCTTCAAATCGTCAACGTGGTCAGCGTGCAGCATGGGAACGTAGGTCTGGGGTTCACACATATCCTGCAAAGAAACAAACAAGAGATATTAAAATCTACCTTTAGCGAATTCAGTCACGTGCCGTCTCCGTACAAGATACAAAGTATATGCCAGAGTGGGCTATTAAGGTTGTCCATATGAATGTGAATAAATTGATATGCAGCCAACCTACCTTGTGCTCAGCGAAGAAGGTCTTGTATCCTGAATGTAGGAGGTACACCTCGGGATAATGCAACTGTGGGTAACGGTGACTGTTGGCTTTCCTGTCTTCGCTTCTCAAATGGCGCATCCTGTATAAAGATAATAAAGATATAAAATAAAATTTATGACGACAAAGGGACGACATCATACATCCAAGAATACATACACAAATATTCAAATAATGATCCACAACTTCTTACAAATTATAGTGTTTAAGATAATACAATAAGTTAGCAAAAGTACGATGTCTCATAGACATAATGCAATATGAGATTGCTAAACAACCTACATTTTGGGACCTCTTTCAGATGAGAATTCACAGTGGAAAATGAGAACTGTCGGTTGGCTAGCAGGACGTTGAACAAGCTCGGAAATGCCTTCCTCTGTGTATATGTTGGTTGCACCTTGGATGTGTCCTCCCTCGAATTCGTAGGGGTACCTGCAGTCAACGATCTGATACTCGCTAATCTCTGGAAAGTGGCCTTTCATAAGCTGTTGAACCTGAAAATATACAAGAAGACAAACCATAAGAAAAATGCATAAAATGTTTTTCACCCTAATTTATCATGAAGTTATTAAACTGTCCATATTTTTGTATATTCTCATTGTTGTTTCCAGATAAATGCAATATTGTCATACATACCGTTAAAGGAGTAACAGTCTTCAAATCTCTGTGGTTTCTCGTCTCCACAGTTGGAAGGGAATGTACTCTTGAGCCATCACCAACCAGGTTTTTCTCAACAGCTTGTAACCTTTCTACGGCGGATCGAGTTCTCTCTTCTTCATCATCAGAATCCCCATCCCAGGATATCAGCCCCTGTCGTGAACGCTTGAGGGGTGAATCTTCATGGTCATCCACATCCTCGCGCTGCCTTTTGGAAGAGAATAGTGAACGTCTGGCAAGGGATCCACACAGAGAAACGGGGCTACCATCCGTGGAAATCTGAAATAGAATAATAAATTCATCAAACTCACAATTTACCAATCAAGAATAAAACGAATGCTGTATCGAAATGACCTCCTGATCATTAGGTCAAACGTGTCAGTAACTCACTAGAGTATTACAATCAAATATTTACTAAGTATTACATTCCAATATTAAAGACCAAGAATACCCACCTCTGATAACGAGTCGGGTGACCCAAAACCACTGTCACTTGATTCGGAGTCGCTGTTTCTCCAGGCACATGGGCTGTCAAAGAGTAAGGTCTTCAGGTCGCTGAAGCTGATGTCAGCCTCGGAAGTTACACTCAAAGAGAAACTAGGGGAAGACATTCTTCTTGTATTGGAGGACTAGGAAGAAAATGCAATGCAACTGGTAGACGCTGGATATAATGGTCAGTCTCCCGAGGGTGCTTGCTTATAAGCTGTTTCCTAATGAAGCCAGAGATGATCTCTTGATTGGATTAGTGTGAGCTCATTTCACAGTGAGGTGACTGGTTGAGTGACAGAGACCAAGTCAACGTTGATTCAATTACAGCTTAAAGCAACACGCGTTTGTAGACGTGACTGTACACACTGATCTGGAGGTCAGATTTAATGACGACGTTGAAATACAAAATAAGCTTTATTGTAATCCCTTTGATGTTAATTGAATGCAATGCCCCATACCAAGTAACTTGGAGCTGCATTGATGTAAGTGGCTTCACATACAATAACATAAACAAACTGTATCCGAGTTACTCTGAAGATCAGATGTGTACATATATGCATTCAAACGCTTGTCTAAATGATAACTCTTTGTGTGTGAAGAAAAATCATATATCTTAAAAATATATATACATCTGTTTTGGATAGAAAGTATTGTTACTTGGGTAGCAAACATCTGTGGGTATGTGTTCTGTCTTGAACTCTGCCAGCAGCTAGTTCTCAAAATAATGACTTGTCACATATACGTCAGGGTAATAACAGAATCGATGTAATGTTGAAATTCGTTTTATTGAAAACAGGACATAAATCGGCGTCATACACAAAGTAACATTATTGTAAAATATATTACAACAGTAACAATCGTTAACAACCACTTCAAACACATGATATACGATTGCATGCGCATCAGGATAATAATGTCCATTTGCAATTTCTTTACAAAAAAAAACAATGCATGAACCATCATGGACATAGTAACATGCTAAGATTGTAACAATATTACAACAGTAACCATCAACAACAAAACATATTAAGTGCCTCAATCGTGGAAGAATATAACAAAGGCCAAATAGCACACCAACTAGGTTTAAAACTGCAAACAGGCCATTAGACGAGACTCTGGTAGACACTGCTGACCGAAAGAGGGAGAAGACATGCTTCGAGCACTCATCCTTTGCCTACTTCTTCCCATCTTTTTCTGGCCTGCGGTCCCTGACTTGGATCGTGCCCGAAACTTCTTCAAATCGTCAACGTGGTCAGCGTGCAGCATGGGAACGTAGGTCTGGGGTTCACACATATCCTGCAAAGAAACAAACAAGAGATATTAAAATCTACCTTTAGCGAATTCAGTCACGTGCCGTCTCCGTACAAGATACAAAGTATATGCCAGAGTGGGCTATTAAGGTTGTCCATATGAATGTGAATAAATTGATATGCAGCCAACCTACCTTGTGCTCAGCGAAGAAGGTCTTGTATCCTGAATGTAGGAGGTACACCTCGGGATAATGCAACTGTGGGTAACGGTGACTGTTGGCTTTCCTGTCTTCGCTTCTCAAATGGCGCATCCTGTATAAAGATAATAAAGATATAAAATAAAATTTATGACGACAAAGGGACGACATCATACATCCAAGAATACATACACAAATATTCAAATAATGATCCACAACTTCTTACAAATTATAGTGTTTAAGATAATACAATAAGTTAGCAAAAGTACGATGTCTCATAGACATAATGCAATATGAGATTGCTAAACAACCTACATTTTGGGACCTCTTTCAGATGAGAATTCACAGTGGAAAATGAGAACTGTCGGTTGGCTAGCAGGACGTTGAACAAGCTCGGAAATGCCTTCCTCTGTGTATATGTTGGTTGCACCTTGGATGTGTCCTCCCTCGAATTCGTAGGGGTACCTGCAGTCAACGATCTGATACTCGCTAATCTCTGGAAAGTGGCCTTTCATAAGCTGTTGAACCTGAAAATATACAAGAAGACAAACCATAAGAAAAATGCATAAAATGTTTTTCACCCTAATTTATCATGAAGTTATTAAACTGTCCATATTTTTGTATATTCTCATTGTTGTTTCCAGATAAATGCAATATTGTCATACATACCGTTAAAGGAGTAACAGTCTTCAAATCTCTGTGGTTTCTCGTCTCCACAGTTGGAAGGGAATGTACTCTTGAGCCATCACCAACCAGGTTTTTCTCAACAGCTTGTAACCTTTCTACGGCGGATCGAGTTCTCTCTTCTTCATCATCAGAATCCCCATCCCAGGATATCAGCCCCTGTCGTGAACGCTTGAGGGGTGAATCTTCATGGTCATCCACATCCTCGCGCTGCCTTTTGGAAGAGAATAGTGAACGTCTGGCAAGGGATCCACACAGAGAAACGGGGCTACCATCCGTGGAAATCTGAAATAGAATAATAAATTCATCAAACTCACAATTTACCAATCAAGAATAAAAGGAATGCTGTATCGAAATGACCTCCTGATCATTAGGTCAAACGTGTCAGTAACTCACTAGAGTATTACAATCAAATATTTACTAAGTATTACATTCCAATATTAAAGACCAAGAATACCCACCTCTGATAACGAGTCGGGTGACCCAAAACCACTGTCACTTGATTCGGAGTCGCTGTTTCTCCAGGCACATGGGCTGTCAAAGAGTAAGGTCTTCAGGTCGCTGAAGCTGATGTCAGCCTCGGAAGTTACACTCAAAGAGAAACTAGGGGAAGACATTCTTCTTGTATTGGAGGACTAGGAAGAAAATGCAATGCAACTGGTAGACGCTGGATATAATGGTCAGTCTCCCGAGGGTGCTTGCTTATAAGCTGTTTCCTAATGAAGCCAGAGATGATCTCTTGATTGGATTAGTGTGAGCTCATTTCACAGTGAGGTGACTGGTTGAGTGACAGAGACCAAGTCAACGTTGATTCAATTACAGCTTAAAGCAACACGCGTTTGTAGACGTGACTGTACACACTGATCTGGAGGTCAGATTTAATGACGACGTTGAAATACAAAATAAGCTTTATTGTAATCCCTTTGATGTTAATTGAATGCAATGCCCCATACCAAGTAACTTGGAGCTGCATTGATGTAAGTGGCTTCACATACAATAACATAAACAAACTGTATCCGAGTTACTCTGAAGATCAGATGTGTACATATATGCATTCAAACGCTTGTCTAAATGATAACTCTTTGTGTGTGAAGAAAAATCATATATCTTAAAAATATATATACATCTGTTTTGGATAGAAAGTATTGTTACTTGGGTAGCAAACATCTGTGGGTATGTGTTCTGTCTTGAACTCTGCCAGCAGCTAGTTCTCAAAATAATGACTTGTCACATATACGTCAGGGTAATAACAGAATCGATGTAATGTTGAAATTCGTTTTATTGAAAACAGGACATAAATCGGCGTCATACACAAAGTAACATTATTGTAAAATATATTACAACAGTAACAATCGTTAACAACCACTTCAAACACATGATATACGATTGCATGCGCATCAGGATAATAATGTCCATTTGCAATTTCTTTACAAAAAAAAACAATGCATGAACCATCATGGACATAGTAACATGCTAAGATTGTAACAATATTACAACAGTAACCATCAACAACAAAACATATTAAGTGCCTCAATCGTGGAAGAATATAACAAAGGCCAAATAGCACACCAACTAGGTTTAAAACTGCAAACAGGCCATTAGACGAGACTCTGGTAGACACTGCTGACCGAAAGAGGGAGAAGACATGCTTCGAGCACTCATCCTTTGCCTACTTCTTCCCATCTTTTTCTGGCCTGCGGTCCCTGACTTGGATCGTGCCCGAAACTTCTTCAAATCGTCAACGTGGTCAGCGTGCAGCATGGGAACGTAGGTCTGGGGTTCACACATGTCCTGCAAAGAAACAAACAAGAGATATTAAAATCTACCTTTAGCGAATTCAGTCACGTGCCGTCTCCGTACAAGATACAAAGTATATGCCAGAGTGGGCTATTAAGGTTGTCCATATGAATGTGAATAAATTGATATGCAGCCAACCTACCTTGTGCTCAGCGAAGAAGGCCTTGTATCCTGAATGTAGGAGGTACACCTCGGGATAATGCAACTGTGGGTAACGGTGACTGTTGGCTTTCCTGTCTTCGCTTCTCAAATGGCGCATCCTGTATAAAGATAATAAAGATATAAAATAAAATTTATGACGACAAAGGGACGACATCATACATCCAAGAATACATACACAAATATTCAAATAATGATCCACAACTTCTTACAAATTATAGTGTTTAAGATAATACAATAAGTTAGCAAAAGTACGATGTCTCATAGACATAGTGCAATATGAGATTGCTAAACAACCTACATTTTGGGACCTCTTTCAGATGAGAATTCACAGTGGAAAATGAGAACTGTCGGTTGGCTAGCAGGACGTTGAACAAGCTCGGAAATGCCTTCCTCTGTGTATATGTTGGTTGCACCTTGGATGTGTCCTCCCTCGAATTCGTAGGGGTACCTGCAGTCAACGATCTGATACTCGCTAATCTCTGGAAAGTGGCCTTTCATAAGCTGTTGAACCTGAAAATATACAAGAAGACAAACCATAAGAAAAATGCATAAAATGTTTTTCACCCTAATTTATCATGAAGTTATTAAACTGTGCATACAAGAAAGTTCCATATTTTTGTATATTCTCATTGTTGTTTCCAGATAAATGCAATATTGTCATACATACCGTTAAAGGAGTAACAGTCTTCAAATCTCTGTGATTTCTCGTCTCCACAGTTGGAAGGGAATGTACTCTTGAGCCATCACCAACCAGGTTTTTCTCAACAGCTTGTAACCTTTCTACGGCGGATCGAGTTCTCTCTTCTTCATCATCAGAATCCCCATCCCAAGATAACAGCCCCTGTCGTGAACGCTTGAGGGGTGAATCTTCATGGTCATCCACATCCTCGCGCTGCCTTTTGGAAGAGAATAGTGAACGTCTGGCAAGGGATCCACACAGAGAAACGGGGCTACCATCCGTGGAAATCTGAAATAGAATAATAAATTCATCAAACTCACAATTTACCAATCAAGAATAAAACGAATGCTGTATCGAAATGACCTCCTGATCATTAGGTCAAACGTGTCAGTAACTCACTAGAGTATTACAATCAAATATTTACTAAGTATTACATTCCAATATTAAAGACCAAGGCCACCTCTGATAACGAGTCGGGTGACCCAAAACCACTGTCACTTGATTCGGAGTCGCTGTTTCTCCAGGCACATGGGCTGTCAAAGAGTAAGGTCTTCAGGTCGCTGAAGCTGATGTCAGCCTCGGAAGTTGCACTCAAAGAGAAACTAGGGGAAGACATTCTTCTTGTATTGGAGGACTAGGAAGAAAATGCAATGCAACTGGTAGACGCTGGATATAATGGTCAGTCTCCCGAGGGCGCTTGCTTATAAGCTGTTTCCTAATGAAGCCAGAGATGATCTCTTGATTGGATTAGTGTGAGCTCATTTCACAGTGAGGTGACTGGTTGAGTGACAGAGACCAAGTCAACGTTGATTCAATTACAGCTTAAAGCAACACGCGTTTGTAGACGTGACTGTACACACTGATCTGGAGGTCAGATTTAATGACGACGTTGAAATACAAAATAAGCTTTATTGTAATCCCTTTGATGTTAATTGAATGCAATGCCCCATACCAAGTAACTTGGAGCTGCATTGATGTAAGTGGCTTCACATACAATAACATAAACAAACTGTATCCGAGTTACTCCGAAGATCAGATGTGTACATATATGCATTCAAACGCTTGTCTAAATGATAACTCTTTGTGTGTGAAGAAAAATCATATATCTTAAAAATATATATACATCTGTTTTGGATAGAAAGTATTGTTACTTGGGTAGCAAACATCTGTGGGTATGTGTTCTGTCTTGAACTCTGCCAGCAGCTAGTTCTCAAAATAATGACTTGTCACATATACGTCAGGGTAATAACAGAATCGATGTAATGTTGAAATTCGTTTTATTGAAAACAGGACATAAATCGGCGTCATACACAAAGTAACATTATTGTAAAATATATTACAACAGTAACAATCGTTAACAACCACTTCAAACACATGATATACGATTGCATGCGCATCAGGATAATAATGTCCATTTGCAATTTCTTTACAAAAAAACAATGCATGAACCATCATGGACATAGTAACATGCTAAGATTGTAACAATATTACAACAGTAACAATCAACAACAAAACATATTAAGTGCCTCAATCGTGGAAGAATATAACAAAGGCCAAATAGCACACCAACTAGGTTTAAAACTGCAAACAGGCCATTAGATGAGACTCTGGTAGACACTGCTGACCGAAAGAGGGAGAAGACATGCTTCGAGCACTCATCCTTTGCCTACTTCTTCCCATCTTTTTCTGGCCTGCGGTCCCTGACTTGGATCGTGCCCGAAACTTCTTCAAATCGTCAACGTGGTCAGCGTGCAGCATGGGAACGTAGGTCTGGGGTTCACACATATCCTGCAAAGAAACAAACAAGAGATATTAAAATCTACCTTTAGCGAATTCAGTCACGTGCCGTCTCCGTACAAGATACAAAGTATATGCCAGAGTGGGCTATTAAGGTTGTCCATATGAATGTGAATAAATTGATATGCAGCCAACCTACCTTGTGCTCAGCGAAGAAGGTCTTGTATCCTGAATGTAGGAGGTACACCTCGGGATAATGCAACTGTGGGTAACGGTGACTGTTGGCTTTCCTGTCTTCGCTTCTCAAATGGCGCATCCTGTATAAAGATAATAAAGATATAAAATAAAATTTATGACGACAAAGGGACGACATCATACATCCAAGAATACATACACAAATATTCAAATAATGATCCACAACTTCTTACAAATTATAGTGTTTAAGATAATACAATAAGTTAGCAAAAGTACGATGTCTCATAGACATAATGCAATATGAGATTGCTAAACAACCTACATTTTGGGACCTCTTTCAGATGAGAATTCACAGTGGAAAATGAGAACTGTCGGTTGGCTAGCAGGACGTTGAACAAGCTCGGAAATGCCTTCCTCTGTGTATATGTTGGTTGCACCTTGGATGTGTCCTCCCTCGAATTCGTAGGGGTACCTGCAGTCAACGATCTGATACTCGCTAATCTCTGGAAAGTGGCCTTTCATAAGCTGTTGAACCTGAAAATATACAAGAAGACAAACCATAAGAAAAATGCATAAAATGTTTTTCACCCTAATTTATCATGAAGTTATTAAACTGTGCATACAAGAAAGTTCCATATTTTTGTATATTCTCATTGTTGTTACCAGATAAATGCAATATTGTCATACATACCGTTAAAGGAGTAACAGTCTTCAAATCTCTGTGATTTCTCGTCTCCACAGTTGGAAGGGAATGTACTCTTGAGCCATCACCAACCAGGTTTTTCTCAACAGCTTGTAACCTTTCTACGGCGGATCGAGTTCTCTCTTCTTCATCATCAGAATCCCCATCCCAGGATAACAGCCCCTGTCGTGAACGCTTGAGGGGTGAATCTTCATGGTCATCCACATCCTCGCGCTGCCTTTTGGAAGAGAATAGTGAACGTCTGGCAAGGGATCCACACAGAGAAACGGGGCTACCATCCGTGGAAATCTGAAATAGAATAATAAATTCATCAAACTCACAATTTACCAATCAAGAATAAAAGGAATGCTGTATCGAAATGACCTCCTGATCATTAGGTCAAACGTGTCAGTAACTCACTAGAGTATTACAATCAAATATTTACTAAGTATTACATTCCAATATTAAAGACCAAGAATACCCACCTCTGATAACGAGTCGGGTGACCCAAAACCACTGTCACTTGATTCGGAGTCGCTGTTTCTCCAGGCACATGGGCTGTCAAAGAGTAAGGTCTTCAGGTCGCTGAAGCTGATGTCAGCCTCGGAAGTTACACTCAAAGAGAAACTAGGGGAAGACATTCTTCTTGTATTGGAGGACTAGGAAGAAAATGCAATGCAACTGGTAGACGCTGGATATAATGGTCAGTCTCCCGAGGGCGCTTGCTTATAAGCTGTTTCCTAATGAAGCCAGAGATGATCTCTTGATTGGATTAGTGTGAGCTCATTTCACAGTGAGGTGACTGGTTGAGTGACAGAGACCAAGTCAACGTTGATTCAATTACAGCTTAAAGCAACACGCGTTTGTAGACGTGACTGTACACACTGATCTGGAGGTCAGATTTAATGACGACGTTGAAATACAAAATAAGCTTTATTGTAATCCCTTTGATGTTAATTGAATGCAATGCCCCATACCAAGTAACTTGGAGCTGCATTGATGTAAGTGGCTTCACATACAATAACATAAACAAACTGTATCCGAGTTACTCTGAAGATCAGATGTGTACATATATGCATTCAAACGCTTGTCTAAATGATAACTCTTTGTGTGTGAAGAAAAATCATATATCTTAAAAATATATATACATCTGTTTTGGATAGAAAGTATTGTTACTTGGGTAGCAAACATCTGTGGGTATGTGTTCTGTCTTGAACTCTGCCAGCAGCTAGTTCTCAAAATAATGACTTGTCACATATACGTCAGGGTAATAACAGAATCGATGTAATGTTGAAATTCGTTTTATTGAAAACAGGACATAAATCGGCGTCATACACAAAGTAACATTATTGTAAAATATATTACAACAGTAACAATCGCTAACAACCACTTCAAACACATGATATACGATTGCATGCGCATCAGGATAATAATGTCCATTTGCAATTTCTTTACAAAAAAACAATGCATGAACCATCATGGACATAGTAACATGCTAAGATTGTAACAATATTACAACAGTAACAATCAACAACAAAACATATTAAGTGCCTCAATCGTGGAAGAATATAACAAAGGCCAAATAGCACACCAACTAGGTTTAAAACTGCAAACAGGCCATTAGATGAGACTCTGGTAGACACTGCTGACCGAAAGAGGGAGAAGACATGCTTCGAGCACTCATCCTTTGCCTACTTCTTCCCATCTTTTTCTGGCCTGCGGTCCCTGACTTGGATCGTGCCCGAAACTTCTTCAAATCGTCAACGTGGTCAGCGTGCAGCATGGGAACGTAGGTCTGGGGTTCACACATATCCTGCAAAGAAACAAACAAGAGATATTAAAATCTACCTTTAGCGAATTCAGTCACGTGCCGTCTCCGTACAAGATACAAAGTATATGCCAGAGTGGGCTATTAAGGTTGTCCATATGAATGTGAATAAATTGATATGCAGCCAACCTACCTTGTGCTCAGCGAAGAAGGTCTTGTATCCTGAATGTAGGAGGTACACCTCGGGATAATGCAACTGTGGGTAACGGTGACTGTTGGCTTTCCTGTCTTCGCTTCTCAAATGGCGCATCCTGTATAAAGATAATAAAGATATAAAATAAAATTTATGACGACAAAGGGACGACATCATACATCCAAGAATACATACACAAATATTCAAATAATGATCCACAACTTCTTACAAATTATAGTGTTTAAGATAATACAATAAGTTAGCAAAAGTACGATGTCTCATAGACATAATGCAATATGAGATTGCTAAACAACCTACATTTTGGGACCTCTTTCAGATGAGAATTCACAGTGGAAAATGAGAACTGTCGGTTGGCTAGCAGGACGTTGAACAAGCTCGGAAATGCCTTCCTCTGTGTATATGTTGGTTGCACCTTGGATGTGTCCTCCCTCGAATTCGTAGGGGTACCTGCAGTCAACGATATGATACTCGCTAATCTCTGGAAAGTGGCCTTTCATAAGCTGTTGAACCTGAAAATATACAAGAAGACAAACCATAAAAAAAATGCATAAAATGTTTTTCACCCTAATTTATCATGAAGTTATTAAACTGTGCATACAAGAAAGTTCCATATTTTTGTATATTCTCATTGTTGTTACCAGATAAATGCAATATTGTCATACATACCGTTAAAGGAGTAACAGTCTTCAAATCTCTGTGATTTCTCGTCTCCACAGTTGGAAGGGAATGTACTCTTGAGCCATCACCAACCAGGTTTTTCTCAACAGCTTGTAACCTTTCTACGGCGGATCGAGTTCTCTCTTCTTCATCATCAGAATCCCCATCCCAGGATAACAGCCCCTGTCGTGAACGCTTGAGGGGTGAATCTTCATGGTCATCCACATCCTCGCGCTGCCTTTTGGAAGAGAATAGTGAACGTCTGGCAAGGGATCCACACAGAGAAACGGGGCTACCATCCGTGGAAATCTGAAATAGAATAATAAATTCATCAAACTCACAATTTACCAATCAAGAATAAAACGAATGCTGTATCGAAATGACCTCCTGATCATTAGGTCAAACGTGTCAGTAACTCACTAGAGTATTACAATCAAATATTTACTAAGTATTACATTCCAATATTAAAGACCAAGAATACCCACCTCTGATAACGAGTCGGGTGACCCAAAACCACTGTCACTTGATTCGGAGTCGCTGTTTCTCCAGGCACATGGGCTGTCAAAGAGTAAGGTCTTCAGGTCGCTGAAGCTGATGTCAGCCTCGGAAGTTACACTCAAAGAGAAACTAGGGGAAGACATTCTTCTTGTATTGGAGGACTAGGAAGAAAATGCAATGCAACTGGTAGACGCTGGATATAATGGTCAGTCTCCCGAGGGCGCTTGCTTATAAGCTGTTTCCTAATGAAGCCAGAGATGATCTCTTGATTGGATTAGTGTGAGCTCATTTCACAGTGAGGTGACTGGTTGAGTGACAGAGACCAAGTCAACGTTGATTCAATTACAGCTTAAAGCAACACGCGTTTGTAGACGTGACTGTACACACTGATCTGGAGGTCAGATTTAATGACGACGTTGAAATACAAAATAAGCTTTATTGTAATCCCTTTGATGTTAATTGAATGCAATGCCCCATACCAAGTAACTTGGAGCTGCATTGATGTAAGTGGCTTCACATACAATAACATAAACAAACTGTATCCGAGTTACTCTGAAGATCAGATGTGTACATATATGCATTCAAACGCTTGTCTAAATGATAACTCTTTGTGTGTGAAGAAAAATCATATATCTTAAAAATATATATACATCTGTTTTGGATAGAAAGTATTGTTACTTGGGTAGCAAACATCTGTGGGTATGTGTTCTGTCTTGAACTCTGCCAGCAGCTAGTTCTCAAAATAATGACTTGTCACATATACGTCAGGGTAATAACAGAATCGATGTAATGTTGAAATTCGTTTTATTGAAAACAGGACATAAATCGGCGTCATACACAAAGTAACATTATTGTAAAATATATTACAACAGTAACAATCGTTAACAACCACTTCAAACACATGATATACGATTGCATGCGCATCAGGATAATAATGTCCATTTGCAATTTCTTTACAAAAAAACAATGCATGAACCATCATGGACATAGTAACATGCTAAGATTGTAACAATATTACAACAGTAACAATCAACAACAAAACATATTAAGTGCCTCAATCGTGGAAGAATATAACAAAGGCCAAATAGCACACCAACTAGGTTTAAAACTGCAAACAGGCCATTAGATGAGACTCTGGTAGACACTGCTGACCGAAAGAGGGAGAAGACATGCTTCGAGCACTCATCCTTTGCCTACTTCTTCCCATCTTTTTCTGGCCTGTGGTCCCTGACTTGGATCGTGCCCGAAACTTCTTCAAATCGTCAACGTGGTCAGCGTGCAGCATGGGAACGTAGGTCTGGGGTTCACACATATCCTGCAAAGAAACAAACAAGAGATATTAAAATCTACCTTTAGCGAATTCAGTCACGTGCCGTCTCCGTACAAGATACAAAGTATATGCCAGAGTGGGCTATTAAGGTTGTCCATATGAATGTGAATAAATTGATATGCAGCCAACCTACCTTGTGCTCAGCGAAGAAGGTCTTGTATCCTGAATGTAGGAGGTACACCTCGGGATAATGCAACTGTGGGTAACGGTGACTGTTGGCTTTCCTGTCTTCGCTTCTCAAATGGCGCATCCTGTATAAAGATAATAAAGATATAAAATAAAATTTATGACGACAAAGGGACGACATCATACATCCAAGAATACATACACAAATATTCAAATAATGATCCACAACTTCTTACAAATTATAGTGTTTAAGATAATACAATAAGTTAGCAAAAGTACGATGTCTCATAGACATAATGCAATATGAGATTGCTAAACAACCTACATTTTGGGACCTCTTTCAGATGAGAATTCACAGTGGAAAATGAGAACTGTCGGTTGGCTAGCAGGACGTTGAACAAGCTCGGAAATGCCTTCCTCTGTGTATATGTTGGTTGCACCTTGGATGTGTCCTCCCTCGAATTCGTAGGGGTACCTGCAGTCAACGATCTGATACTCGCTAATCTCTGGAAAGTGGCCTTTCATAAGCTGTTGAACCTGAAAATATACAAGAAGACAAACCATAAGAAAAATGCATAAAATGTTTTTCACCCTAATTTATCATGAAGTTATTAAACTGTGCATACAAGAAAGTTCCATATTTTTGTATATTCTCATTGTTGTTTCCAGATAAATGCAATATTGTCATACATACCGTTAAAGGAGTAACAGTCTTCAAATCTCTGTGGTTTCTCGTCTCCACAGTTGGAAGGGAATGTACTCTTGAGCCATCACCAACCAGGTTTTTCTCAACAGCTTGTAACCTTTCTACGGCGGATCGAGTTCTCTCTTCTTCATCATCAGAATCCCCATCCCAGGATATCAGCCCCTGTCGTGAACGCTTGAGGGGTGAATCTTCATGGTCATCCACATCCTCGCGCTGCCTTTTGGAAGAGAATAGTGAACGTCTGGCAAGGGATCCACACAGAGAAACGGGGCTACCATCCGTGGAAATCTGAAATAGAATAATAAATTCATCAAACTCACAATTTACCAATCAAGAATAAAACGAATGCTGTATCGAAATGACCTCCTGATTATTAGGTCAAACGTGTCAGTAACCCACTAGAGTATTACAATCAAATATTTACTAAGTATTACATTCCAATATTAAAGACCAAGAATACCCACCTCTGATAACGAGTCGGGTGACCCAAAACCACTGTCACTTGATTCGGAGTCGCTGTTTCTCCAGGCACATGGGCTGTCAAAGAGTAAGGTCTTCAGGTCGCTGAAGCTGATGTCAGCCTCGGAAGTTACACTCAAAGAGAAACTAGGGGAAGACATTCTTCTTGTATTGGAGGACTAGGAAGAAAATGCAATGCAACTGGTAGACGCTGGATATAATGGTCAGTCTCCCGAGGGCGCTTGCTTATAAGCTGTTTCCTAATGAAGCCAGAGATGATCTCTTGATTGGATTAGTGTGAGCTCATTTCACAGTGAGGTGACTGGTTGAGTGACAGAGACCAAGTCAACGTTGATTCAATTACAGCTTAAAGCAACACGCGTTTGTAGACGTGACTGTACACACTGATCTGGAGGTCAGATTTAATGACGACGTTGAAATACAAAATAAGCTTTATTGTAATCCCTTTGATGTTAATTGAATGCAATGCCCCATACCAAGTAACTTGGAGCTGCATTGATGTAAGTGGCTTCACATACAATAACATAAACAAACTGTATCCGAGTTACTCCGAAGATCAGATGTGTACATATATGCATTCAAACGCTTGTCTAAATGATAACTCTTTGTGTGTGAAGAAAAATCATATATCTTAAAAATATATATACATCTGTTTTGGATAGAAAGTATTGTTACTTGGGTAGCAAACATCTGTGGGTATGTGTTCTGTCTTGAACTCTGCCAGCAGCTAGTTCTCAAAATAATGACTTGTCACATATACGTCAGGGTAATAACAGAATCGATGTAATGTTGAAATTCGTTTTATTGAAAACAGGACATAAATCGGCGTCATACACAAAGTAACATTATTGTAAAATATATTACACATGATATACGATTGCATGCGCATCAGGATAATAATGTCCATTTGCAATTTCTTTACAAAAAAACAATGCATGAACCATCATGGACATAGTAACATGCTAAGATTGTAACAATATTACAACAGTAACAATCAACAACAAAACATATTAAGTGCCTCAATCGTGGAAGAATATAACAAAGGCCAAATAGCACACCAACTAGGTTTAAAACTGCAAACAGGCCATTAGATGAGACTCTGGTAGACACTGCTGACCGAAAGAGGGAGAAGACATGCTTCGAGCACTCATCCTTTGCCTACTTCTTCCCATCTTTTTCTGGCCTGCGGTCCCTGACTTGGATCGTGCCCGAAACTTCTTCAAATCGTCAACGTGGTCAGCGTGCAGCATGGGAACGTAGGTCTGGGGTTCACACATATCCTGCAAAGAAACAAACAAGAGATATTAAAATCTACCTTTAGCGAATTCAGTCACGTGCCGTCTCCGTACAAGATACAAAGTATATGCCAGAGTGGGCTATTAAGGTTGTCCATATGAATGTGAATAAATTGATATGCAGCCAACCTACCTTGTGCTCAGCGAAGAAGGTCTTGTATCCTGAATGTAGGAGGTACACCTCGGGATAATGCAACTGTGGGTAACGGTGACTGTTGGCTTTCCTGTCTTCGCTTCTCAAATGGCGCATCCTGTATAAAGATAATAAAGATATACAATTTATGACGACAAAGGGACGACATCATACATCCAAGAATACATACACAAATATTCAAATAATGATCCACAACTTCTTACAAATTATAGTGTTTAAGATAACTTAAGAAGTTAGCAAAAGTACGATGTCTCATAGACATAATGCAATATGAGATTGCTAAACAACCTACATTTTGGGACCTCTTTCAGATGAGAATTCACAGTGGAAAATGAGAACTGTCGGTTGGCTAGCAGGACGTTGAACAAGCTCGGAAATGCCTTCCTCTGTGTATATGTTGGTTGCACCTTGGATGTGTCCTCCCTCGAATTCGTAGGGGTACCTGTAGTCAACGATATGATACTCGCTAATCTCTGGAAAGTGGCCTTTCATAAGCTGTTGAACCTGAAAATATACAAGAAGACAAACCATAAGAGACATGCATAAAATGTTTTTCACCCTAATTTATCATGAAGTTATTAAACTGTGCATACAAGAAAGTTCCATATTTTTGTATATTCTCATTGTTGTTTCCAGATAAATGCAATATTGTCATACATACCGTTAAAGGAGTAACAGTCTTCAAATCTCTGTGGTTTCTCGTCTCCACAGTTGGAAGGGAATGTACTCTTGAGCCATCACCAACCAGGTTTTTCTCAACAGCTTGTAACCTTTCTACGGCGGATCGAGTTCTCTCTTCTTCATCATCAGAATCCCCATCCCAGGATATCAGCCCCTGACGTGAACGCTTGAGGGGTGAATCTTCATTCTCATCCACATCCTCGCGCTGCCTTTTGGAAGAGAATAGTGAACGTCTGGCAAGGGATCCACACAGTGAAACGGGGCTACCATCCGTGGAAATCTGAAATAGAATAATAAATTCATCAAACTCACAATTTACCAATCAAGAATAAAACGAATGCTGTATCGAAATGACCTCCTGATTATTAGGTCAAACGTGTCAGTAACCCACTAGAGTATTACAATCAAATATTTACTAAGTATTACATTCCAATATTAAAGACCAAGAATACCCACCTCTGATAACGAGTCGGGTGACCCAAAACCACTGTCACTTGATTCGGAGTCGCTGTTTCTCCAGGCACATGGGCTGTCAAAGAGTAAGGTCTTCAGGTCGCTGAAGCTGATGTCAGCCTCGGAAGTTACACTCAAAGAGAAACTAGGGGAAGACATTCTTCTTGTATTGGAGGACTAGGAAGAAAATGCAATGCAACTGGTAGACGCTGGATATAATGGTCAGTCTCCCGAGGGCGCTTGCTTATAAGCTGTTTCCTAATGAAGCCAGAGATGATCTCTTGATTGGATTAGTGTGAGCTCATTTCACAGTGAGGTGACTGGTTGAGTGACAGAGACCAAGTCAACGTTGATTCAATTACAGCTTAAAGCAACACGCGTTTGTAGACGTGACTGTACACACTGATCTGGAGGTCAGATTTAATGACGACGTTGAAATACAAAATAAGCTTTATTGTAATCCCTTTGATGTTAATTGAATGCAATGCCCCATACCAAGTAACTTGGAGCTGCATTGATGTAAGTGGCTTCACATACAATAACATAAACAAACTGTATCCGAGTTACTCCGAAGATCAGATGTGTACATATATGCATTCAAACGCTTGTCTAAATGATAACTCTTTGTGTGTGAAGAAAAATCATATATCTTAAAAATATATATACATCTGTTTTGGATAGAAAGTATTGTTACTTGGGTAGCAAACATCTGTGGGTATGTGTTCTGTCTTGAACTCTGCCAGCAGCTAGTTCTCAAAATAATGACTTGTCACATATACGTCAGGGTAATAACAGAATCGATGTAATGTTGAAATTCGTTTTATTGAAAACAGGACATAAATCGGCGTCATACACAAAGTAACATTATTGTAAAATATATTACACATGATATACGATTGCATGCGCATCAGGATAATAATGTCCATTTGCAATTTCTTTACAAAAAAACAATGCATGAACCATCATGGACATAGTAACATGCTAAGATTGTAACAATATTACAACAGTAACAATCAACAACAAAACATATTAAGTGCCTCAATCGTGGAAGAATATAACAAAGGCCAAATAGCACACCAACTAGGTTTAAAACTGCAAACAGGCCATTAGATGAGACTCTGGTAGACACTGCTGACCGAAAGAGGGAGAAGACATGCTTCGAGCACTCATCCTTTGCCTACTTCTTCCCATCTTTTTCTGGCCTGCGGTCCCTGACTTGGATCGTGCCCGAAACTTCTTCAAATCGTCAACGTGATCAGCGTGCAGCATGGGAACGTAGGTCTGGGGTTCACACATATCCTGCAAAGAAACAAACAAGAGATATTAAAATCTACCTTTAGCGAATTCAGTCACGTGCCGTCTCCGTACAAGATACAAAGTATATGCCAGAGTGGGCTATTAAGGTTGTCCATATGAATGTGAATAAATTGATATGCAGCCAACCTACCTTGTGCTCAGCGAAGAAGGTCTTGTATCCTGAATGTAGGAGGTACACCTCGGGATAATGCAACTGTGGGTAACGGTGACTGTTGGCTTTCCTGTCTTCGCTTCTCAAATGGCGCATCCTGTATAAAGATAATAAAGATATAAAATAAAATTTATGACGACAAAGGGACGACATCATACATCCAACAATACATACACAAATATTCAAATAATGATCCACAACTTCTTACAAATTATAGTGTTTAAGATAATACAATAAGTTAGCAGAAGTACGATGTCTCATAGACATAGTGCAATATGAGATTGCTAAACAACCTACATTTTGGGACCTCTTTCAGATGAGAATTCACAGTGGAAAATGAGAACTGTCGGTTGGCTAGCAGGACGTTGAACAAGCTCGGAAATGCCTTCCTCTGTGTATATGTTGGTTGCACCTTGGATGTGTCCTCCCTCGAATTCGTAGGGGTACCTGCAGTCAACGATCTGATACTCGCTAATCTCTGGAAACTGGCCTTTCATAAGCTGTTGAACCTGAAAATATACAAGAAGACAAACCATAAGAAAAATGCATAAAATGTTTTTCACCCTAATTTATCATGAAGTTATTAAACTGTGCATACAAGAAAGTTCCATATTTTTGTATATTCTCATTGTTGTTTCCAGATAAATGCAATATTGTCATACATACCGTTAAAGGAGTAACAGTCTTCAAATCTCTGTGGTTTCTCGTCTCCACAGTTGGAAGGGAATGTACTCTTGAGCCATCACCAACCAGGTTTTTCTCAACAGCTTGTAACCTTTCTACGGCGGATCGAGTTCTCTCTTCTTCATCATCAGAATCCCCATCCCAGGATATCAGCCCCTGTCGTGAACGCTTGAGGGGTGAATCTTCATGGTCATCCACATCCTCGCGCTGCCTTTTGGAAGAGAATAGTGAACGTCTGGCAAGGGATCCACACAGAGAAACGGGGCTACCATCCGTGGAAATCTGAAATAGAATAATAAATTCATCAAACTCACAATTTACCAATCAAGAATAAAAGGAATGCTGTATCGAAATGACCTCCTGATCATTAGGTCAAACGTGTCAGTAACTCACTAGAGTATTACAATCAAATATTTACTAAGTATTACATTCCAATATTAAAGACCAAGAATACCCACCTCTGATAACGAGTCGGGTGACCCAAAACCACTGTCACTTGATTCGGAGTCGCTGTTTCTCCAGGCACATGGGCTGTCAAAGAGTAAGGTCTTCAGGTCGCTGAAGCTGATGTCAGCCTCGGAAGTTACACTCAAAGAGAAACTAGGGGAAGACATTCTTCTTGTATTGGAGGACTAGGAAGAAAATGCAATGCAACTGGTAGACGCTGGATATAATGGTCAGTCTCCCGAGGGCGCTTGCTTATAAGCTGTTTCCTAATGAAGCCAGAGATGATCTCTTGATTGGATTAGTGTGAGCTCATTTCACAGTGAGGTGACTGGTTAAGTGACAGAGACCAAGTCAACGTTGATTCAATTACAGCTTAAAGCAACACGCGTTTGTAGACGTGACTGTACACACTGATCTGGAGGTCAGATTTAATGACGACGTTGAAATACAAAATAAGCTTTATTGTAATCCCTTTGATGTTAATTGAATGCAATGCCCCATACCAAGTAACTTGGAGCTGCATTGATGTAAGTGGCTTCACATACAATAACATAAACAAACTGTATCCGAGTTACTCCGAAGATCAGATGTGTACATATATGCATTCAAACGCTTGTCTAAATGATAACTCTTTGTGTGTGAAGAAAAATCATATATCTTAAAAATATATATACATCTGTTTTGGATAGAAAATATTGTTACTTGGGTAGCAAACATCTGTGGGTATGTGTTCTGTCTTGAACTCTGCCAGCAGCTAGTTCTCAAAATAATGACTTGTCACATATACGTCAGGGTAATAACAGAATCGATGTAATGTTGAAATTCGTTTTATTGAAAACAGGACATAATTCGGCGTCATACACAAAGTAACATTATTGTAAAATATATTACAACAGTAACAATCGTTAACAACCACTTCAAACACATGATATACGATTGCATGCGCATCAGGATAATAATGTCCATTTGCAATTTCTTTACAAAAAAACAATGCATGAACCATCATGGACATAGTAACATGCTAAGATTGTAACAATATTACAACAGTAACAATCAACAACAAAACATATTAAGTGCCTCAATCGTGGAAGTAAATAACAAAGGCCAAATAGCACACCAACTAGGTTTAAAACTGCAAACAGGCCATTAGATGAGACTCTGGTAGACACTGCTGACCGAAAGAGGGAGAAGACATGCTTCGAGCACTCATCCTTTGCCTACTTCTTCCCATCTTTTTCTGGCCTGCGGTCCCTGACTTGGATCGTGCCCGAAACTTCTTCAAATCGTCAACGTGGTCAGCGTGCAGCATGGGAACGTAGGTCTGGGGTTCACACATATCCTGCAAAGAAACAAACAAGAGATATTAAAATCTACCTTTAGCGAATTCAGTCACGTGCCGTCTCCGTACAAGATACAAAGTATATGCCAGAGTGGGCTATTAAGGTTGTCCATATGAATGTGAATAAATTGATATGCAGCCAACCTACCTTGTGCTCAGCGAAGAAGGTCTTGTATCCTGAATGTAGGAGGTACACCTCGGGATAATGCAACTGTGGGTAACGGTGACTGTTGGCTTTCCTGTCTTCGCTTCTCAAATGGCGCATCCTGTATAAAGATAATAAAGATATACAATTTATGACGACAAAGGGACGACATCATACATCCAAGAATACATACACAAATATTCAAATAATGATCCACAACTTCTTACAAATTATAGTGTTTAAGATAACTTAAGAAGTTAGCAAAAGTACGATGTCTCATAGACATAATGCAATATGAGATTGCTAAACAACCTACATTTTGGGACCTCTTTCAGATGAGAATTCACAGTGGAAAATGAGAACTGTCGGTTGGCTAGCAGGACGTTGAACAAGCTCGGAAATGCCTTCCTCTGTGTATATGTTGGTTGCACCTTGGATGTGTCCTCCCTCGAATTCGTAGGGGTACCTGCAGTCAACGATATGATACTCGCTAATCTCTGGAAAGTGGCCTTTCATAAGCTGTTGAACCTGAAAATATACAAGAAGACAAACCATAAGAGACATGCATAAAATGTTTTTCACCCTAATTTATCATGAAGTTATTAAACTGTGCATACAAGAAAGTTCCATATTTTTGTATATTCTCATTGTTGTTTCCAGATAAATGCAATATTGTCATACATACCGTTAAAGGAGTAACAGTCTTCAAATCTCTGTGGTTTCTCGTCTCCACAGTTGGAAGGGAATGTACTCTTGAGCCATCACCAACCAGGTTTTTCTCAACAGCTTGTAACCTTTCTACGGCGGATCGAGTTCTCTCTTCTTCATCATCAGAATCCCCATCCCAGGATATCAGCCCCTGTCGTGAACGCTTGAGGGGTGAATCTTCATGGTCATCCACATCCTCGCGCTGCCTTTTGGAAGAGAATAGTGAACGTCTGGCAAGGGATCCACACAGAGAAACGGGGCTACCTTCCGTGGAAATCTGAAATAGAATAATAAATTCATCAAACTCACAATTTACCAATCAAGAATAAAACGAATGCTGTATCGAAATGACCTCCTGATCATTAGGTCAAACGTGTCAGTAACTCACTAGAGTATTACAATCAAATATTTACTAAGTATTACATTCCAATATTAAAGACCAAGAATACCCACCTCTGATAACGAGTCGGATGACCCAAAACCACTGTCACTTGATTCGGAGTCGCTGTTTCTCCAGGCACATGGGCTGTCAAAGAGTAAGGTCTTCAGGTCGCTGAAGCTGATGTCAGCCTCGGAAGTTACACTCAAAGAGAAACTAGGGGAAGACATTCTTCTTGTATTGGAGGACTAGGAAGAAAATGCAATGCAACTGGTAGACGCTGGATATAATGGTCAGTCTCCCGAGGGCGCTTGCTTATAAGCTGTTTCCTAATGAAGCCAGAGATGATCTCTTGATTGGATTAGTGTGAGCTCATTTCACAGTGAGGTGACTGGTTGAGTGACAGAGACCAAGTCAACGTTGATTCAATTACAGCTTAAAGCAACACGCGTTTGTAGACGTGACTGTACACACTGATCTGGAGGTCAGATTTAATGACGACGTTGAAATACAAAATAAGCTTTATTGTAATCCCTTTGATGTTAATTGAATGCAATGCCCCATACCAAGTAACTTGGAGCTGCATTGATGTAAGTGGCTTCACATACAATAACATAAACAAACTGTATCCGAGTTACTCCGAAGATCAGATGTGTACATATATGCATTCAAACGCTTGTCTAAATGATAACTCTTTGTGTGTGAAGAAAAATCATATATCTTAAAAATATATATACATCTGTTTTGGATAGAAAGTATTGTTACTTGGGTAGCAAACATCTGTGGGTATGTGTTCTGTCTTGAACTCTGCCAGCAGCTAGTTCTCAAAATAATGACTTGTCACATATACGTCAGGGTAATAACAGAATCGATGTAATGTTGAAATTCGTTTTATTGAAAACAGGACATAAATCGGCGTCATACACAAAGTAACATTATTGTAAAATATATTACAACAGTAACAATCGTTAACAACCACTTCAAACACATGATATACGATTGCATGCGCATCAGGATAATAATGTCCATTTGCAATTTCTTTACAAAAAAACAATGCATGAACCATCATGGACATAGTAACATGCTAAGATTGTAACAATATTACAACAGTAACAATCAACAACAAAACATATTAAGTGCCTCAATCGTGGAAGAATATAACAAAGGCCAAATAGCACACCAACTAGGTTTAAAACTGCAAACAGGCCATTAGATGAGACTCTGGTAGACACTGCTGACCGAAAGAGGGAGAAGACATGCTTCGAGCACTCATCCTTTGCCTACTTCTTCCCATCTTTTTCTGGCCTGCGGTCCCTGACTTGGATCGTGCCCGAAACTTCTTCAAATCGTCAACGTGGTCAGCGTGCAGCATGGGAACGTAGGTCTGGGGTTCACACATATCCTGCAAAGAAACAAACAAGAGATATTAAAATCTACCTTTAGCGAATTCAGTCACGTGCCGTCTCCGTACAAGATACAAAGTATATGCCAGAGTGGGCTATTAAGGTTGTCCATATGAATGTGAATAAATTGATATGCAGCCAACCTACCTTGTGCTCAGCGAAGAAGGTCTTGTATCCTGAATGTAGGAGGTACACCTCGGGATAATGCAACTGTGGGTAACGGTGACTGTTGGCTTTCCTGTCTTCGCTTCTCAAATGGCGCATCCTGTATAAAGATAATAAAGATATACAATTTATGACGACAAAGGGACGACATCATACATCCAAGAATACATACACAAATATTCAAATAATGATCCACAACTTCTTACAAATTATAGTGTTTAAGATAACTTAAGAAGTTAGCAAAAGTACGATGTCTCATAGACATAATGCAATATGAGATTGCTAAACAACCTACATTTTGGGACCTCTTTCAGATGAGAATTCACAGTGGAAAATGAGAACTGTCGGTTGGCTAGCAGGACGTTGAACAAGCTCGGAAATGCCTTCCTCTGTGTATATGTTGGTTGCACCTTGGATGTGTCCTCCCTCGAATTCGTAGGGGTACCTGTAGTCAACGATATGATACTCGCTAATCTCTGGAAAGTGGCCTTTCATAAGCTGTTGAACCTGAAAATATACAAGAAGACAAACCATAAGAGACATGCATAAAATGTTTTTCACCCTAATTTATCATGAAGTTATTAAACTGTGCATACAAGAAAGTTCCATATTTTTGTATATTCTCATTGTTGTTTCCAGATAAATGCAATATTGTCATACATACCGTTAAAGGAGTAACAGTCTTCAAATCTCTGTGGTTTCTCGTCTCCACAGTTGGAAGGGAATGTACTCTTGAGCCATCACCAACCAGGTTTTTCTCAACAGCTTGTAACCTTTCTACGGCGGATCGAGTTCTCTCTTCTTCATCATCAGAATCCCCATCCCAGGATATCAGCCCCTGACGTGAACGCTTGAGGGGTGAATCTTCATTCTCATCCACATCCTCGCGCTGCCTTTTGGAAGAGAATAGTGAACGTCTGGCAAGGGATCCACACAGTGAAACGGGGCTACCATCCGTGGAAATCTGAAATAGAATAATAAATTCATCAAACTCACAATTTACCAATCAAGAATAAAACGAATGCTGTATCGAAATGACCTCCTGATTATTAGGTCAAACGTGTCAGTAACCCACTAGAGTATTACAATCAAATATTTACTAAGTATTACATTCCAATATTAAAGACCAAGAATACCCACCTCTGATAACGAGTCGGGTGACCCAAAACCACTGTCACTTGATTCGGAGTCGCTGTTTCTCCAGGCACATGGGCTGTCAAAGAGTAAGGTCTTCAGGTCGCTGAAGCTGATGTCAGCCTCGGAAGTTACACTCAAAGAGAAACTAGGGGAAGACATTCTTCTTGTATTGGAGGACTAGGAAGAAAATGCAATGCAACTGGTAGACGCTGGATATAATGGTCAGTCTCCCGAGGGCGCTTGCTTATAAGCTGTTTCCTAATGAAGCCAGAGATGATCTCTTGATTGGATTAGTGTGAGCTCATTTCACAGTGAGGTGACTGGTTGAGTGACAGAGACCAAGTCAACGTTGATTCAATTACAGCTTAAAGCAACACGCGTTTGTAGACGTGACTGTACACACTGATCTGGAGGTCAGATTTAATGACGACGTTGAAATACAAAATAAGCTTTATTGTAATCCCTTTGATGTTAATTGAATGCAATGCCCCATACCAAGTAACTTGGAGCTGCATTGATGTAAGTGGCTTCACATACAATAACATAAACAAACTGTATCCGAGTTACTCCGAAGATCAGATGTGTACATATATGCATTCAAACGCTTGTCTAAATGATAACTCTTTGTGTGTGAAGAAAAATCATATATCTTAAAAATATATATACATCTGTTTTGGATAGAAAGTATTGTTACTTGGGTAGCAAACATCTGTGGGTATGTGTTCTGTCTTGAACTCTGCCAGCAGCTAGTTCTCAAAATAATGACTTGTCACATATACGTCAGGGTAATAACAGAATCGATGTAATGTTGAAATTCGTTTTATTGAAAACAGGACATAAATCGGCGTCATACACAAAGTAACATTATTGTAAAATATATTACACATGATATACGATTGCATGCGCATCAGGATAATAATGTCCATTTGCAATTTCTTTACAAAAAAACAATGCATGAACCATCATGGACATAGTAACATGCTAAGATTGTAACAATATTACAACAGTAACAATCAACAACAAAACATATTAAGTGCCTCAATCGTGGAAGAATATAACAAAGGCCAAATAGCACACCAACTAGGTTTAAAACTGCAAACAGGCCATTAGATGAGACTCTGGTAGACACTGCTGACCGAAAGAGGGAGAAGACATGCTTCGAGCACTCATCCTTTGCCTACTTCTTCCCATCTTTTTCTGGCCTGCGGTCCCTGACTTGGATCGTGCCCGAAACTTCTTCAAATCGTCAACGTGGTCAGCGTGCAGCATGGGAACGTAGGTCTGGGGTTCACACATATCCTGCAAAGAAACAAACAAGAGATATTAAAATCTACCTTTAGCGAATTCAGTCACGTGCCGTCTCCGTACAAGATACAAAGTATATGCCAGAGTGGGCTATTAAGGTTGTCCATATGAATGTGAATAAATTGATATGCAGCCAACCTACCTTGTGCTCAGCGAAGAAGGTCTTGTATCCTGAATGTAGGAGGTACACCTCGGGATAATGCAACTGTGGGTAACGGTGACTGTTGGCTTTCCTGTCTTCGCTTCTCAAATGGCGCATCCTGTATAAAGATAATAAAGATATACAATTTATGACGACAAAGGGACGACATCATACATCCAAGAATACATACACAAATATTCAAATAATGATCCACAACTTCTTACAAATTATAGTGTTTAAGATAACTTAAGAAGTTAGCAAAAGTACGATGTCTCATAGACATAATGCAATATGAGATTGCTAAACAACCTACATTTTGGGACCTCTTTCAGATGAGAATTCACAGTGGAAAATGAGAACTGTCGGTTGGCTAGCAGGACGTTGAACAAGCTCGGAAATGCCTTCCTCTGTGTATATGTTGGTTGCACCTTGGATGTGTCCTCCCTCGAATTCGTAGGGGTACCTGCAGTCAACGATATGATACTCGCTAATCTCTGGAAAGTGGCCTTTCATAAGCTGTTGAACCTGAAAATATACAAGAAGACAAACCATAAGAGACATGCATAAAATGTTTTTCACCCTAATTTATCATGAAGTTATTAAACTGTGCATACAAGAAAGTTCCATATTTTTGTATATTCTCATTGTTGTTACCAGATAAATGCAATATTGTCATACATACCGTTAAAGGAGTAACAGTCTTCAAATCTCTGTGGTTTCTCGTCTCCACAGTTGGAAGGGAATGTACTCTTGAGCCATCACCAACCAGGTTTTTCTCAACAGCTTGTAACCTTTCTACGGCGGATCGAGTTCTCTCTTCTTCATCATCAGAATCCCCATCCAAGGATATCAGCCCCTGACGTGAACGCTTGAGGGGTGAATCTTCATTCTCATCCACATCCTCGCGCTGCCTTTTGGAAGAGAATAGTGAACGTCTGGCAAGGGATCCACACAGTGAAACGGGGCTACCATCCGTGGAAATCTGAAATAGAATAATAAATTCATCAAACTCACAATTTACCAATCAAGAATAAAACGAATGCTGTATCGAAATGACCTCCTGATCATTAGGTCAAACGTGTCAGTAACTCACTAGAGTATTACAATCAAATATTTACTAAGTATTACATTCCAATATTAAAGACCAAGAATACCCACCTCTGATAACGAGTCGGGTGACCCAAAACCACTGTCACTTGATTCGGAGTCGCTGTTTCTCCAGGCACATGGGCTGTCAAAGAGTAAGGTCTTCAGGTCGCTGAAGCTGATGTCAGCCTCGGAAGTTACACTCAAAGAGAAACTAGGGGAAGACATTCTTCTTGTATTGGAGGACTAGGAAGAAAATGCAATGCAACTGGTAGACGCTGGATATAATGGTCAGTCTCCCGAGGGCGCTTGCTTATAAGCTGTTTCCTAATGAAGCCAGAGATGATCTCTTGATTGGATTAGTGTGAGCTCATTTCACAGTGAGGTGACTGGTTGAGTGACAGAGACCAAGTCAACGTTGATTCAATTACAGCTTAAAGCAACACGCGTTTGTAGACGTGACTGTACACACTGATCTGGAGGTCAGATTTAATGACGACGTTGAAATACAAAATAAGCTTTATTGTAATCCCTTTGATGTTAATTGAATGCAATGCCCCATACCAAGTAACTTGGAGCTGCATTGATGTAAGTGGCTTCACATACAATAACATAAACAAACTGTATCCGAGTTACTCCGAAGATCAGATGTGTACATATATGCATTCAAACGCTTGTCTAAATGATAACTCTTTGTGTGTGAAGAAAAATCATATATCTTAAAAATATATATACATCTGTTTTGGATAGAAAGTATTGTTACTTGGGTAGCAAACATCTGTGGGTATGTGTTCTGTCTTGAACTCTGCCAGCAGCTAGTTCTCAAAATAATGACTTGTCACATATACGTCAGGGTAATAACAGAATCGATGTAATGTTGAAATTCGTTTTATTGAAAACAGGACATAAATCGGCGTCATACACAAAGTAACATTATTGTAAAATATATTACAACAGTAACAATCGTTAACAACCACTTCAAACACATGATATACGATTGCATGCGCATCAGGATAATAATGTCCATTTGCAATTTCTTTACAAAAAAACAATGCATGAACCATCATGGACATAGTAACATGCTAAGATTGTAACAATATTACAACAGTAACAATCAACAACAAAACATATTAAGTGCCTCAATCGTGGAAGAATATAACAAAGGCCAAATAGCACACCAACTAGGTTTAAAACTGCAAACAGGCCATTAGATGAGACTCTGGTAGACACTGCTGACCGAAAGAGGGAGAAGACATGCTTCGAGCACTCATCCTTTGCCTACTTCTTCCCATCTTTTTCTGGCCTGCGGTCCCTGACTTGGATCGTGCCCGAAACTTCTTCAAATCGTCAACGTGGTCAGCGTGCAGCATGGGAACGTAGGTCTGGGGTTCACACATATCCTGCAAAGAAACAAACAAGAGATATTAAAATCTACCTTTAGCGAATTCAGTCACGTGCCGTCTCCGTACAAGATACAAAGTATATGCCAGAGTGGGCTATTAAGGTTGTCCATATGAATGTGAATAAATTGATATGCAGCCAACCTACCTTGTGCTCAGCGAAGAAGGTCTTGTATCCTGAATGTAGGAGGTACACCTCGGGATAATGCAACTGTGGGTAACGGTGACTGTTGGCTTTCCTGTCTTCGCTTCTCAAATGGCGCATCCTGTATAAAGATAATAAAGATATACAATTTATGACGACAAAGGGACGACATCATACATCCAAGAATACATACACAAATATTCAAATAATGATCCACAACTTCTTACAAATTATAGTGTTTAAGATAACTTAAGAAGTTAGCAAAAGTACGATGTCTCATAGACATAATGCAATATGAGATTGCTAAACAACCTACATTTTGGGACCTCTTTCAGATGAGAATTCACAGTGGAAAATGAGAACTGTCGGTTGGCTAGCAGGACGTTGAACAAGCTCGGAAATGCCTTCCTCTGTGTATATGTTGGTTGCACCTTGGATGTGTCCTCCCTCGAATTCGTAGGGGTACCTGCAGTCAACGATATGATACTCGCTAATCTCTGGAAAGTGGCCTTTCATAAGCTGTTGAACCTGAAAATATACAAGAAGACAAACCATAAGAGACATGCATAAAATGTTTTTCACCCTAATTTATCATGAAGTTATTAAACTGTGCATACAAGAAAGTTCCATATTTTTGTATATTCTCATTGTTGTTTCCAGATAAATGCAATATTGTCATACATACCGTTAAAGGAGTAACAGTCTTCAAATCTCTGTGGTTTCTCGTCTCCACAGTTGGAAGGGAATGTACTCTTGAGCCATCACCAACCAGGTTTTTCTCAACAGCTTGTAACCTTTCTACGGCGGATCGAGTTCTCTCTTCTTCATCATCAGAATCCCCATCCCAGGATATCAGCCCCTGACGTGAACGCTTGAGGGGTGAATCTTCATTCTCATCCACATCCTCGCGCTGCCTTTTGGAAGAGAATAGTGAACGTCTGGCAAGGGATCCACACAGTGAAACGGGGCTACCATCCGTGGAAATCTGAAATAGAATAATAAATTCATCAAACTCACAATTTACCAATCAAGAATAAAACGAATGCTGTATCGAAATGACCTCCTGATCATTAGGTCAAACGTGTCAGTAACTCACTAGAGTATTACAATCAAATATTTACTAAGTATTACATTCCAATATTAAAGACCAAGAATACCCACCTCTGATAACGAGTCGGGTGACCCAAAACCACTGTCACTTGATTCGGAGTCGCTGTTTCTCCAGGCACATGGGCTGTCAAAGAGTAAGGTCTTCAGGTCGCTGAAGCTGATGTCAGCCTCGGAAGTTACACTCAAAGAGAAACTAGGGGAAGACATTCTTCTTGTATTGGAGGACTAGGAAGAAAATGCAATGCAACTGGTAGACGCTGGATATAATGGTCAGTCTCCCGAGGGCGCTTGCTTATAAGCTGTTTCCTAATGAAGCCAGAGATGATCTCTTGATTGGATTAGTGTGAGCTCATTTCACAGTGAGGTGACTGGTTGAGTGACAGAGACCAAGTCAACGTTGATTCAATTACAGCTTAAAGCAACACGCGTTTGTAGACGTGACTGTACACACTGATCTGGAGGTCAGATTTAATGACGACGTTGAAATACAAAATAAGCTTTATTGTAATCCCTTTGATGTTAATTGAATGCAATGCCCCATACCAAGTAACTTGGAGCTGCATTGATGTAAGTGGCTTCACATACAATAACATAAACAAACTGTATCCGAGTTACTCCGAAGATCAGATGTGTACATATATGCATTCAAACGCTTGTCTAAATGATAACTCTTTGTGTGTGAAGAAAAATCATATATCTTAAAAATATATATACATCTGTTTTGGATAGAAAGTATTGTTACTTGGGTAGCAAACATCTGTGGGTATGTGTTCTGTCTTGAACTCTGCCAGCAGCTAGTTCTCAAAATAATGACTTGTCACATATACGTCAGGGTAATAACAGAATCGATGTAATGTTGAAATTCGTTTTATTGAAAACAGGACATAAATCGGCGTCATACACAAAGTAACATTATTGTAAAATATATTACAACAGTAACAATCGTTAACAACCACTTCAAACACATGATATACGATTGCATGCGCATCAGGATAATAATGTCCATTTGCAATTTCTTTACAAAAAAACAATGCATGAACCATCATGGACATAGTAACATGCTAAGATTGTAACAATATTACAACAGTAACAATCAACAACAAAACATATTAAGTGCCTCAATCGTGGAAGAATATAACAAAGGCCAAATAGCACACCAACTAGGTTTAAAACTGCAAACAGGCCATTATATGAGACTCTGGTAGACACTGCTGACCGAAAGAGGGAGAAGACATGCTTCGAGCACTCATCCTTTGCCTACTTCTTCCCATCTTTTTCTGGCCTGCGGTCCCTGACTTGGATCGTGCCCGAAACTTCTTCAAATCGTCAACGTGGTCAGCGTGCAGCATAGGAACGTAGGTCTGGGGTTCACACATATCCTGCAAAGAAACAAACAAGAGATATTAAAATCTACCTTTAGCGAATTCAGTCACGTGCCGTCTCCGTACAAGATACAAAGTATATGCCAGAGTGGGCTATTAAGGTTGTCCATATGAATGTGAATAAATTGATATGCAGCCAACCTACCTTGTGCTCAGCGAAGAAGGTCTTGTATCCTGAATGTAGGAGGTACACCTCGGGATAATGCAACTGTGGGTAACGGTGACTGTTGGCTTTCCTGTCTTCGCTTCTCAAATGGCGCATCCTGTATAAAGATAATAAAGATATACAATTTATGACGACAAAGGGACGACATCATACATCCAAGAATACATACACAAATATTCAAATAATGATCCACAACTTCTTACAAATTATAGTGTTTAAGATAACTTAAGAAGTTAGCAAAAGTACGATGTCTCATAGACATAATGCAATATGAGATTGCTAAACAACCTACATTTTGGGACCTCTTTCAGATGAGAATTCACAGTGGAAAATGAGAACTGTCGGTTGGCTAGCAGGACGTTGAACAAGCTCGGAAATGCCTTCCTCTGTGTATATGTTGGTTGCACCTTGGATGTGTCCTCCCTCGAATTCGTAGGGGTACCTGCAGTCAACGATCTGATACTCGCTAATCTCTGGAAACTGGCCTTTCATAAGCTGTTGAACCTGAAAATATACAAGAAGACAAACCATAAGAAAAATGCATAAAATGTTTTTCACCCTAATTTATCATGAAGTTATTAAACTGTGCATACAAGAAAGTTCCATATTTTTGTATATTCTCATTGTTGTTTCCAGATAAATGCAATATTGTCATACATACCGTTAAAGGAGTAACAGTCTTCAAATCTCTGTGGTTTCTCGTCTCCACAGTTGGAAGGGAATGTACTCTTGAGCCATCACCAACCAGGTTTTTCTCAACAGCTTGTAACCTTTCTACGGCGGATCGAGTTCTCTCTTCTTCATCATCAGAATCCCCATCCCAGGATATCAGCCCCTGTCGTGAACGCTTGAGGGGTGAATCTTCATGCTCATCCACATCCTCGCGCTGCCTTTTGGAAGAGAATAGTGAACGTCTGGCAAGGGATCCACACAGAGAAACGGGGCTACCATCCGTGGAAATCTGAAATAGAATAATAAATTCATCAAACTCACAATTTACCAATCAAGAATAAAACGAATGCTGTATCGAAATGACCTCCTGATCATTAGGTCAAACGTGTCAGTAACTCACTAGAGTATTACAATCAAATATTTACTAAGTATTACATTCCAATATTAAAGACCAAGAATACCCACCTCTGATAACGAGTCGGGTGACCCAAAACCACTGTCACTTGATTCGGAGTCGCTGTTTCTCCAGGCACATGGGCTGTCAAAGAGTAAGGTCTTCAGGTCGCTGAAGCTGATGTCAGCCTCGGAAGTTACACTCAAAGAGAAACTAGGGGAAGACATTCTTCTTGTATTGGAGGACTAGGAAGAAAATGCAATGCAACTGGTAGACGCTGGATATAATGGTCAGTCTCCCGAGGGCGCTTGCTTATAAGCTGTTTCCTAATGAAGCCAGAGATGATCTCTTGATTGGATTAGTGTGAGCTCATTTCACAGTGAGGTGACTGGTTGAGTGACAGAGACCAAGTCAACGTTGATTCAATTACAGCTTAAAGCAACACGCGTTTGTAGACGTGACTGTACACACTGATCTGGAGGTCAGATTTAATGACGACGTTGAAATACAAAATAAGCTTTATTGTAATCCCTTTGATGTTAATTGAATGCAATGCCCCATACCAAGTAACTTGGAGCTGCATTGATGTAAGTGGCTTCACATACAATAACATAAACAAACTGTATCCGAGTTACTCCGAAGATCAGATGTGTACATATATGCATTCAAACGCTTGTCTAAATGATAACTCTTTGTGTGTGAAGAAAAATCATATATCTTAAAAATATATATACATCTGTTTTGGATAGAAAGTATTGTTACTTGGGTAGCAAACATCTGTGGGTATGTGTTCTGTCTTGAACTCTGCCAGCAGCTAGTTCTCAAAATAATGACTTGTCACATATACGTCAGGGTAATAACAGAATCGATGTAATGTTGAAATTCGTTTTATTGAAAACAGGACATAAATCGGCGTCATACACAAAGTAACATTATTGTAAAATATATTACAACAGTAACAATCGTTAACAACCACTTCAAACACATGATATACGATTGCATGCGCATCAGGATAATAATGTCCATTTGCAATTTCTTTACAAAAAAACAATGCATGAACCATCATGGACATAGTAACATGCTAAGATTGTAACAATATTACAACAGTAACAATCAACAACAAAACATATTAAGTGCCTCAATCGTGGAAGAATATAACAAAGGCCAAATAGCACACCAACTAGGTTTAAAACTGCAAACAGGCCATTAGATGAGACTCTGGTAGACACTGCTGACCGAAAGAGGGAGAAGACATGCTTCGAGCACTCATCCTTTGCCTACTTCTTCCCATCTTTTTCTGGCCTGCGGTCCCTGACTTGGATCGTGCCCGAAACTTCTTCAAATCGTCAACGTGGTCAGCGTGCAGCATAGGAACGTAGGTCTGGGGTTCACACATATCCTGCAAAGAAACAAACAAGAGATATTAAAATCTACCTTTAGCGAATTCAGTCACGTGCCGTCTCCGTACAAGATACAAAGTATATGCCAGAGTGGGCTATTAAGGTTGTCCATATGAATGTGAATAAATTGATATGCAGCCAACCTACCTTGTGCTCAGCGAAGAAGGTCTTGTATCCTGAATGTAGGAGGTACACCTCGGGATAATGCAACTGTGGGTAACGGTGACTGTTGGCTTTCCTGTCTTCGCTTCTCAAATGGCGCATCCTGTATAAAGATAATAAAGATATACAATTTATGACGACAAAGGGACGACATCATACATCCAAGAATACATACACAAATATTCAAATAATGATCCACAACTTCTTACAAATTATAGTGTTTAAGATAACTTAAGAAGTTAGCAAAAGTACGATGTCTCATAGACATAATGCAATATGAGATTGCTAAACAACCTACATTTTGGGACCTCTTTCAGATGAGAATTCACAGTGGAAAATGAGAACTGTCGGTTGGCTAGCAGGACGTTGAACAAGCTCGGAAATGCCTTCCTCTGTGTATATGTTGGTTGCACCTTGGATGTGTCCTCCCTCGAATTCGTAGGGGTACCTGCAGTCAACGATCTGATACTCGCTAATCTCTGGAAACTGGCCTTTCATAAGCTGTTGAACCTGAAAATATACAAGAAGACAAACCATAAGAAAAATGCATAAAATGTTTTTCACCCTAATTTATCATGAAGTTATTAAACTGTGCATACAAGAAAGTTCCATATTTTTGTATATTCTCATTGTTGTTTCCAGATAAATGCAATATTGTCATACATACCGTTAAAGGAGTAACAGTCTTCAAATCTCTGTGGTTTCTCGTCTCCACAGTTGGAAGGGAATGTACTCTTGAGCCATCACCAACCAGGTTTTTCTCAACAGCTTGTAACCTTTCTACGGCGGATCGAGTTCTCTCTTCTTCATCATCAGAATCCCCATCCCAGGATATCAGCCCCTGTCGTGAACGCTTGAGGGGTGAATCTTCATGCTCATCCACATCCTCGCGCTGCCTTTTGGAAGAGAATAGTGAACGTCTGGCAAGGGATCCACACAGAGAAACGGGGCTACCATCCGTGGAAATCTGAAATAGAATAATAAATTCATCAAACTCACAATTTACCAATCAAGAATAAAACGAATGCTGTATCGAAATGACCTCCTGATCATTAGGTCAAACGTGTCAGTAACTCACTAGAGTATTACAATCAAATATTTACTAAGTATTACATTCCAATATTAAAGACCAAGAATACCCACCTCTGATAACGAGTCGGGTGACCCAAAACCACTGTCACTTGATTCGGAGTCGCTGTTTCTCCAGGCACATGGGCTGTCAAAGAGTAAGGTCTTCAGGTCGCTGAAGCTGATGTCAGCCTCGGAAGTTACACTCAAAGAGAAACTAGGGGAAGACATTCTTCTTGTATTGGAGGACTAGGAAGAAAATGCAATGCAACTGGTAGACGCTGGATATAATGGTCAGTCTCCCGAGGGCGCTTGCTTATAAGCTGTTTCCTAATGAAGCCAGAGATGATCTCTTGATTGGATTAGTGTGAGCTCATTTCACAGTGAGGTGACTGGTTGAGTGACAGAGACCAAGTCAACGTTGATTCAATTACAGCTTAAAGCAACACGCGTTTGTAGACGTGACTGTACACACTGATCTGGAGGTCAGATTTAATGACGACGTTGAAATACAAAATAAGCTTTATTGTAATCCCTTTGATGTTAATTGAATGCAATGCCCCATACCAAGTAACTTGGAGCTGCATTGATGTAAGTGGCTTCACATACAATAACATAAACAAACTGTATCCGAGTTACTCCGAAGATCAGATGTGTACATATATGCATTCAAACGCTTGTCTAAATGATAACTCTTTGTGTGTGAAGAAAAATCATATATCTTAAAAATATATATACATCTGTTTTGGATAGAAAGTATTGTTACTTGGGTAGCAAACATCTGTGGGTATGTGTTCTGTCTTGAACTCTGCCAGCAGCTAGTTCTCAAAATAATGACTTGTCACATATACGTCAGGGTAATAACAGAATCGATGTAATGTTGAAATTCGTTTTATTGAAAACAGGACATAAATCGGCGTCATACACAAAGTAACATTATTGTAAAATATATTACAACAGTAACAATCGTTAACAACCACTTCAAACACATGATATACGATTGCATGCGCATCAGGATAATAATGTCCATTTGCAATTTCTTTACAAAAAAACAATGCATGAACCATCATGGACATAGTAACATGCTAAGATTGTAACAATATTACAACAGTAACAATCAACAACAAAACATATTAAGTGCCTCAATCGTGGAAGAATATAACAAAGGCCAAATAGCACACCAACTAGGTTTAAAACTGCAAACAGGCCATTAGATGAGACTCTGGTAGACACTGCTGACCGAAAGAGGGAGAAGACATGCTTCGAGCACTCATCCTTTGCCTACTTCTTCCCATCTTTTTCTGGCCTGCGGTCCCTGACTTGGATCGTGCCCGAAACTTCTTCAAATCGTCAACGTGGTCAGCGTGCAGCATGGGAACGTAGGTCTGGGGTTCACACATATCCTGCAAAGAAACAAACAAGAGATATTAAAATCTACCTTTAGCGAATTCAGTCACGTGCCGTCTCCGTACAAGATACAAAGTATATGCCAGAGTGGGCTATTAAGGTTGTCCATATGAATGTGAATAAATTGATATGCAGCCAACCTACCTTGTGCTCAGCGAAGAAGGTCTTGTATCCTGAATGTAGGAGGTACACCTCGGGATAATGCAACTGTGGGTAACGGTGATTGTTGGCTTTCCTGTCTTCGCTTCTCAAATGGCGCATCCTGTATAAAGATAATAAAGATATACAATTTATGACGACAAAGGGACGACATCATACATCCAAGAATACATACACAAATATTCAAATAATGATCCACAACTTCTTACAAATTATAGTGTTTAAGATAACTTAAGAAGTTAGCAAAAGTACGATGTCTCATAGACATAATGCAATATGAGATTGCTAAACAACCTACATTTTGGGACCTCTTTCAGATGAGAATTCACAGTGGAAAATGAGAACTGTCGGTTGGCTAGCAGGACGTTGAACAAGCTCGGATATGCCTTCCTCTGTGTATATGTTGGTTGCACCTTGGATGTGTCCTCCCTCGAATTCGTAGGGGTACCTGCAGTCAACGATCTGATACTCGCTAATCTCTGGAAAGTGGCCTTTCATAAGCTGTTGAACCTGAAAATATACAAGAAGACAAACCATAAGAAAAATGCATAAAATGTTTTTCACCCTAATTTATCATGAAGTTATTAAACTGTGCATACAAGAAAGTTCCATATTTTTGTATATTCTCATTGTTGTTTCCAGATAAATGCAATATTGTCATACATACCGTTAAAGGAGTAACAGTCTTCAAATCTCTGTGGTTTCTCGTCTCCACAGTTGGAAGGGAATGTACACTTGAGCCATCACCAACCAGGTTTTTCTCAACAGCTTGTAACCTTTCTACGGCGGATCGAGTTCTCTCTTCTTCATCATCAGAATCCCCATCCCAGGATATCAGCCCCTGTCGTGAACGTTTGAGGGGTGAATCTTCATGGTCATCCACATCCTCGCGCTGCCTTTTGGAAGAGAATAGTGAACGTCTGGCAAGGGATCCACACAGAGAAACGGGGCTACCATCCGTGGAAATCTGAAATAGAATAATAAATTCATCAAACTCACAATTTACCAATCAAGAATAAAACGAATGCTGTATCGAAATGACCTCCTGATCATTAGGTCAAACGTGTCAGTAACTCACTAGAGTATTACAATCAAATATTTACTAAGTAATACATTCCAATATAAAGACCAAGAATACCCACCTCTGATAACGAGTCGGGTGACCCAAAACCACTGTCACTTGATTCGGAGTCGCTGTTTCTCCAGGCACATGGGCTGTCAAAGAGTAAGGTCTTCAGGTCGCTGAAGCTGATGTCAGCCTCGGAAGTTACACTCAAAGAGAAACTAGGGGAAGACATTCTTCTTGTATTGGAGGACTAGGAAGAAAATGCAATGCAACTGGTAGACGCTGGATATAATGGTCAGTCTCCCGAGGGCGCTTGCTTATAAGCTGTTTCCCAATGAAGCCAGAGATGATCTCTTGATTGGATAAGTATGAGCTCATTTCACAGTGAGGTGACTGGTTGAGTGACAGAGACCAAGTCAACGTTGATTCAATTACAGCTTAAAGCAACACGCGTTTGTAGACGTGACTGTACACACTGATCTGGAGGTCAGATTTAATGACGACGTTGAAATACAAAATAAGCTTTATTGTAATCCCTTTGATGTTAATTGAATGCAATGCCCCATACCAAGTAACTTGGAGCTGCATTGATGTAAGTGGCTTCACATACAATAACATAAACAAACTGTATCCGAGTTACTCCGAAGATCAGATGTGTACATATATGCATTCAAACGCTTGTCTAAATGATAACTCTTTGTGTGTGAAGAAAAATCATATATCTTAAAAATATATATACATCTGTTTTGGATAGAAAGTATTGTTACTTGGGTAGCAAACATCTGTGGGTATGTGTTCTGTCTTGAACTCTGCCAGCAGCTAGTTCTCAAAATAATGACTTGTCACATATACGTCTGGGTAATAACAGAATCGATGTAATGTTGAAATTCGTTTTATTGAAAACAGGACATAAATCGGTGTCATACACAAAGTAACATTATTGTAAAATATATTACAACAGTAACAATCGTTAACAACCACTTCAAACACATGATATACGATTGCATGCGCATCAGGATAATAATGTCCATTTGCAATTTCTTTACAAAAAAACAATGCATGAACCATCATGGACATAGTAACATGCTAAGATTGTAACAATATTACAACAGTAACAATCAACAACAAAACATATTAAGTGCCTCAATCGTGGAAGAATATAACAAAGGCCAAATAGCACACCAACTAGGTTTAAAACTGCAAACAGGCCATTAGATGAGACTCTGGTAGACACTGCTGACCGAAAGAGGGAGAAGACATGCTTCGAGCACTCATCCTTTGCCTACTTCTTCCCATCTTTTTCTGGCCTGTGGTCCCTGACTTGGATCGTGCCCGAAACTTCTTCAAATCGTCAACGTGGTCAGCGTGCAGCATGGGAACGTAGGTCTGGGGTTCACACATATCCTGCAAAGAAACAAACAAGAGATATTAAAATCTACCTTTAGCGAATTCAGTCACGTGCCGTCTCCGTACAAGATACAAAGTATATGCCAGAGTGGGCTATTAAGGTTGTCCATATGAATGTGAATAAATTGATATGCAGCCAACCTACCTTGTGCTCAGCGAAGAAGGTCTTGTATCCTGAATGTAGGAGGTACACCTCGGGATAATGCAACTGTGGGTAACGGTGACTGTTGGCTTTCCTGTCTTCGCTTCTCAAATGGCGCATCCTGTATAAAGATAATAAAGATATAAAATAAAATTTATGACGACAAAGGGACGACATCATACATCCAAGAATACATACACAAATATTCAAATAATGATCCACAACTTCTTACAAATTATAGTGTTTAAGATAACTTAAGAAGTTAGCAAAAGTACGATGTCTCATAGACATAATGCAATATGAGATTGCTAAACAACCTACATTTTGGGACCTCTTTCATATGAGAATTCACAGTGGAAAATGAGAACTGTCGGTTGGCTAGCAGGACGTTGAACAAGCTCGGATATGCCTTCCTCTGTGTATATGTTGGTTGCACCTTGGATGTGTCCTCCCTCGAATTCGTAGGGGTACCTGCAGTCAACGATCTGATACTCGCTAATCTCTGGAAAGTGGCCTTTCATAAGCTGTTGAACCTGAAAATATACAAGAAGACAAACCATAAGAAAAATGCATAAAATGTTTTTCACCCTAATTCATCATGAAGTTATTAAACTGTCCATATTTTTGTATATTCTCATTGTTGTTTCCAGATAAATGCAATATTATCATACATACCGTTAAAGGAGTAACAGTCTTCAAATCTCTGTGGTTTCTCGTCTCCACAGTTGGAAGGGAATGTACACTTGAGCCATCACCAACCAGGTTTTTCTCAACAGCTTGTAACCTTTCTACGGCGGATCGAGTTCTCTCTTCTTCATCATCAGAATCCCCATCCCAGGATATCAGCCCCTGTCGTGAACGCTTGAGGGGTGAATCTTCATGGTCATCCACATCCTCGCGCTGCTTTTTGGAAGAGAATAGTGAACGTCTGGCAAGGGATCCACACAGAGAAACGGGGCTACCATCCGTGGAAATCTGAAATAGAATAATAAATTCATCAAACTCACAATTTACCAATCAAGAATAAAAGGAATGCTGTATCGAAATGACCTCCTGATCATTAGGTCAAACGTGTCAGTAACTCACTAGAGTATTACAATCAAATATTTACTAAGTATTACATTCCAATATTAAAGACCAAGAATACCCACCTCTGATAACGAGTCGGGTGACCCAAAACCACTGTCACTTGATTCGGAGTCGCTGTTTCTCCAGGCACATGGGCTGTCAAAGAGTAAGGTCTTCAGGTCGCTGAAGCTGATGTCAGCCTCGGAAGTTACACTCAAAGAGAAACTAGGGGAAGACATTCTTCTTGTATTGGAGGACTAGGAAGAAAATGCAATGCAACTGGTAGACGCTGGATATAATGGTCAGTCTCCCGAGGGCGCTTGCTTATAAGCTGTTTCCTAATGAAGCCAGAGATGATCTCTTGATTGGATTAGTGTGAGCTCATTTCACAGTGAGGTGACTGGTTGAGTGACAGAGACCAAGTCAACGTTGATTCAATTACAGCTTAAAGCAACACGCGTTTGTAGACGTGACTGTACACACTGATCTGGAGGTCAGATTTAATGACGACGTTGAAATACAAAATAAGCTTTATTGTAATCCCTTTGATGTTAATTGAATGCAATGCCCCATACCAAGTAACTTGGAGCTGCATTGATGTAAGTGGCTTCACATACAATAACATAAACAAACTGTATCCGAGTTACTCCGAAGATCAGATGTGTACATATATGCATTCAAACGCTTGTCTGAATGATAACTCTTTGTGTGTGAAGAAAAATCATATATCTTAAAAATATATATACATCTGTTTTGGATAGAAAGTATTGTTACTTGGGTAGCAAACATCTGTGGGTATGTGTTCTGTCTTGAACTCTGCCAGCAGCTAGTTCTCAAAATAATGACTTGTCACATATACGTCTGGGTAATAACAGAATCGATGTAATGTTGAAATTCGTTTTATTGAAAACAGGACGTAAATCGGTGTCATACACAAAGTAACATTATTGTAAAATATATTACAACAGTAACAATCGTTAACAACCACTTCAAACACATGATATACGATTGCATGCGCATCAGGATAATAATGTCCATTTGCAATTTCTTTACAAAAAAACAATGCATGAACCATCATGGACATAGTAACATGCTAAGATTGTAACAATACTACAACAGTAACAATCAACGACAAAACATATTAAGTGCCTCAATCGTGGAAGAATATAACAAAGGCCAAATAGACACTGCTGACCGAAAGAGGGAGAAGACATGCTTCGAGCACTCATCCTTTGCCTACTTCTTCCCATCTTTTTCTGGCCTGCGGTCCCTGACTTGGATCGTGCCCGAAACTTCTTCAAATCGTCAACGTGGTCAGCGTGCAGCATGGGAACGTAGGTCTGGGGTTCACACATATCCTGCAAAGAAACAAACAAGAGATATTAAAATCTACCTTTAGCGAATTCAGTCACGTGCCGTCTCCGTACAAGATACAAAGTATATGCCAGAGTGGGCTATTAAGGTTGTCCATATGAATGTGAATAAATTGATATGCAGCCAACCTACCTTGTGCTCAGCGAAGAAGGTCTTGTATCCTGAATGTAGGAGGTACACCTCGGGATAATGCAACTGTGGGTAACGGTGACTGTTGGCTTTCCTGTCTTCGCTTCTCAAATGGCGCATCCTGTATAAAGATAATAAAGATATACAATTTATGACGACAAAGGGACGACATCATACATCCAAGAATACATACACAAATATTCAAATAATGATCCACAACTTCTTACAAATTATAGTGTTTAAGATAACTTAAGAAGTTAGCAAAAGTACGATGTCTCATAGACATAATGCAATATGAGATTGCTAAACAACCTACATTTTGGGACCTCTTTCAGATGAGAATTCACAGTGGAAAATGAGAACTGTCGGTTGGCTAGCAGGACGTTGAACAAGCTCGGAAATGCCTTCCTCTGTGTATATGTTGGTTGCACCTTGGATGTGTCCTCCCTCGAATTCGTAGGGGTACCTGTAGTCAACGATATGATACTCGCTAATCTCTGGAAAGTGGCCTTTCATAAGCTGTTGAACCTGAAAATATACAAGAAGACAAACCATAAGAGACATGCATAAAATGTTTTTCACCCTAATTTATCATGAAGTTATTAAACTGTGCATACAAGAAAGTTCCATATTTTTGTATATTCTCATTGTTGTTTCCAGATAAATGCAATATTGTCATACATACCGTTAAAGGAGTAACAGTCTTCAAATCTCTGTGGTTTCTCGTCTCCACAGTTGGAAGGGAATGTACTCTTGAGCCATCACCAACCAGGTTTTTCTCAACAGCTTGTAACCTTTCTACGGCGGATCGAGTTCTCTCTTCTTCATCATCAGAATCCCCATCCCAGGATATCAGCCCCTGACGTGAACGCTTGAGGGGTGAATCTTCATTCTCATCCACATCCTCGCGCTGCCTTTTGGAAGAGAATAGTGAACGTCTGGCAAGGGATCCACACAGTGAAACGGGGCTACCATCCGTGGAAATCTGAAATAGAATAATAAATTCATCAAACTCACAATTTACCAATCAAGAATAAAACGAATGCTGTATCGAAATGACCTCCTGATTATTAGGTCAAACGTGTCAGTAACCCACTAGAGTATTACAATCAAATATTTACTAAGTATTACATTCCAATATTAAAGACCAAGAATACCCACCTCTGATAACGAGTCGGGTGACCCAAAACCACTGTCACTTGATTCGGAGTCGCTGTTTCTCCAGGCACATGGGCTGTCAAAGAGTAAGGTCTTCAGGTCGCTGAAGCTGATGTCAGCCTCGGAAGTTACACTCAAAGAGAAACTAGGGGAAGACATTCTTCTTGTATTGGAGGACTAGGAAGAAAATGCAATGCAACTGGTAGACGCTGGATATAATGGTCAGTCTCCCGAGGGCGCTTGCTTATAAGCTGTTTCCTAATGAAGCCAGAGATGATCTCTTGATTGGATTAGTGTGAGCTCATTTCACAGTGAGGTGACTGGTTGAGTGACAGAGACCAAGTCAACGTTGATTCAATTACAGCTTAAAGCAACACGCGTTTGTAGACGTGACTGTACACACTGATCTGGAGGTCAGATTTAATGACGACGTTGAAATACAAAATAAGCTTTATTGTAATCCCTTTGATGTTAATTGAATGCAATGCCCCATACCAAGTAACTTGGAGCTGCATTGATGTAAGTGGCTTCACATACAATAACATAAACAAACTGTATCCGAGTTACTCCGAAGATCAGATGTGTACATATATGCATTCAAACGCTTGTCTAAATGATAACTCTTTGTGTGTGAAGAAAAATCATATATCTTAAAAATATATATACATCTGTTTTGGATAGAAAGTATTGTTACTTGGGTAGCAAACATCTGTGGGTATGTGTTCTGTCTTGAACTCTGCCAGCAGCTAGTTCTCAAAATAATGACTTGTCACATATACGTCAGGGTAATAACAGAATCGATGTAATGTTGAAATTCGTTTTATTGAAAACAGGACATAAATCGGCGTCATACACAAAGTAACATTATTGTAAAATATATTACACATGATATACGATTGCATGCGCATCAGGATAATAATGTCCATTTGCAATTTCTTTACAAAAAAACAATGCATGAACCATCATGGACATAGTAACATGCTAAGATTGTAACAATATTACAACAGTAACAATCAACAACAAAACATATTAAGTGCCTCAATCGTGGAAGAATATAACAAAGGCCAAATAGCACACCAACTAGGTTTAAAACTGCAAACAGGCCATTAGATGAGACTCTGGTAGACACTGCTGACCGAAAGAGGGAGAAGACATGCTTCGAGCACTCATCCTTTGCCTACTTCTTCCCATCTTTTTCTGGCCTGCGGTCCCTGACTTGGATCGTGCCCGAAACTTCTTCAAATCGTCAACGTGGTCAGCGTGCAGCATGGGAACGTAGGTCTGGGGTTCACACATATCCTGCAAAGAAACAAACAAGAGATATTAAAATCTACCTTTAGCGAATTCAGTCACGTGCCGTCTCCGTACAAGATACAAAGTATATGCCAGAGTGGGCTATTAAGGTTGTCCATATGAATGTGAATAAATTGATATGCAGCCAACCTACCTTGTGCTCAGCGAAGAAGGTCTTGTATCCTGAATGTAGGAGGTACACCTCGGGATAATGCAACTGTGGGTAACGGTGACTGTTGGCTTTCCTGTCTTCGCTTCTCAAATGGCGCATCCTGTATAAAGATAATAAAGATATACAATTTATGACGACAAAGGGACGACATCATACATCCAAGAATACATACACAAATATTCAAATAATGATCCACAACTTCTTACAAATTATAGTGTTTAAGATAACTTAAGAAGTTAGCAAAAGTACGATGTCTCATAGACATAATGCAATATGAGATTGCTAAACAACCTACATTTTGGGACCTCTTTCAGATGAGAATTCACAGTGGAAAATGAGAACTGTCGGTTGGCTAGCAGGACGTTGAACAAGCTCGGAAATGCCTTCCTCTGTGTATATGTTGGTTGCACCTTGGATGTGTCCTCCCTCGAATTCGTAGGGGTACCTGCAGTCAACGATATGATACTCGCTAATCTCTGGAAAGTGGCCTTTCATAAGCTGTTGAACCTGAAAATATACAAGAAGACAAACCATAAGAGACATGCATAAAATGTTTTTCACCCTAATTTATCATGAAGTTATTAAACTGTGCATACAAGAAAGTTCCATATTTTTGTATATTCTCATTGTTGTTTCCAGATAAATGCAATATTGTCATACATACCGTTAAAGGAGTAACAGTCTTCAAATCTCTGTGGTTTCTCGTCTCCACAGTTGGAAGGGAATGTACTCTTGAGCCATCACCAACCAGGTTTTTCTCAACAGCTTGTAACCTTTCTACGGCGGATCGAGTTCTCTCTTCTTCATCATCAGAATCCCCATCCAAGGATATCAGCCCCTGACGTGAACGCTTGAGGGGTGAATCTTCATTCTCATCCACATCCTCGCGCTGCCTTTTGGAAGAGAATAGTGAACGTCTGGCAAGGGATCCACACAGTGAAACGGGGCTACCATCCGTGGAAATCTGAAATAGAATAATAAATTCATCAAACTCACAATTTACCAATCAAGAATAAAACGAATGCTGTATCGAAATGACCTCCTGATCATTAGGTCAAACGTGTCAGTAACTCACTAGAGTATTACAATCAAATATTTACTAAGTATTACATTCCAATATTAAAGACCAAGAATACCCACCTCTGATAACGAGTCGGGTGACCCAAAACCACTGTCACTTGATTCGGAGTCGCTGTTTCTCCAGGCACATGGGCTGTCAAAGAGTAAGGTCTTCAGGTCGCTGAAGCTGATGTCAGCCTCGGAAGTTACACTCAAAGAGAAACTAGGGGAAGACATTCTTCTTGTATTGGAGGACTAGGAAGAAAATGCAATGCAACTGGTAGACGCTGGATATAATGGTCAGTCTCCCGAGGGCGCTTGCTTATAAGCTGTTTCCTAATGAAGCCAGAGATGATCTCTTGATTGGATTAGTGTGAGCTCATTTCACAGTGAGGTGACTGGTTGAGTGACAGAGACCAAGTCAACGTTGATTCAATTACAGCTTAAAGCAACACGCGTTTGTAGACGTGACTGTACACACTGATCTGGAGGTCAGATTTAATGACGACGTTGAAATACAAAATAAGCTTTATTGTAATCCCTTTGATGTTAATTGAATGCAATGCCCCATACCAAGTAACTTGGAGCTGCATTGATGTAAGTGGCTTCACATACAATAACATAAACAAACTGTATCCGAGTTACTCCGAAGATCAGATGTGTACATATATGCATTCAAACGCTTGTCTAAATGATAACTCTTTGTGTGTGAAGAAAAATCATATATCTTAAAAATATATATACATCTGTTTTGGATAGAAAGTATTGTTACTTGGGTAGCAAACATCTGTGGGTATGTGTTCTGTCTTGAACTCTGCCAGCAGCTAGTTCTCAAAATAATGACTTGTCACATATACGTCAGGGTAATAACAGAATCGATGTAATGTTGAAATTCGTTTTATTGAAAACAGGACATAAATCGGCGTCATACACAAAGTAACATTATTGTAAAATATATTACAACAGTAACAATCGTTAACAACCACTTCAAACACATGATATACGATTGCATGCGCATCAGGATAATAATGTCCATTTGCAATTTCTTTACAAAAAAACAATGCATGAACCATCATGGACATAGTAACATGCTAAGATTGTAACAATATTACAACAGTAACAATCAACAACAAAACATATTAAGTGCCTCAATCGTGGAAGAATATAACAAAGGCCAAATAGCACACCAACTAGGTTTAAAACTGCAAACAGGCCATTAGATGAGACTCTGGTAGACACTGCTGACCGAAAGAGGGAGAAGACATGCTTCGAGCACTCATCCTTTGCCTACTTCTTCCCATCTTTTTCTGGCCTGCGGTCCCTGACTTGGATCGTGCCCGAAACTTCTTCAAATCGTCAACGTGGTCAGCGTGCAGCATGGGAACGTAGGTCTGGGGTTCACACATATCCTGCAAAGAAACAAACAAGAGATATTAAAATCTACCTTTAGCGAATTCAGTCACGTGCCGTCTCCGTACAAGATACAAAGTATATGCCAGAGTGGGCTATTAAGGTTGTCCATATGAATGTGAATAAATTGATATGCAGCCAACCTACCTTGTGCTCAGCGAAGAAGGTCTTGTATCCTGAATGTAGGAGGTACACCTCGGGATAATGCAACTGTGGGTAACGGTGACTGTTGGCTTTCCTGTCTTCGCTTCTCAAATGGCGCATCCTGTATAAAGATAATAAAGATATACAATTTATGACGACAAAGGGACGACATCATACATCCAAGAATACATACACAAATATTCAAATAATGATCCACAACTTCTTACAAATTATAGTGTTTAAGATAACTTAAGAAGTTAGCAAAAGTACGATGTCTCATAGACATAATGCAATATGAGATTGCTAAACAACCTACATTTTGGGACCTCTTTCAGATGAGAATTCACAGTGGAAAATGAGAACTGTCGGTTGGCTAGCAGGACGTTGAACAAGCTCGGAAATGCCTTCCTCTGTGTATATGTTGGTTGCACCTTGGATGTGTCCTCCCTCGAATTCGTAGGGGTACCTGCAGTCAACGATATGATACTCGCTAATCTCTGGAAAGTGGCCTTTCATAAGCTGTTGAACCTGAAAATATACAAGAAGACAAACCATAAGAGACATGCATAAAATGTTTTTCACCCTAATTTATCATGAAGTTATTAAACTGTGCATACAAGAAAGTTCCATATTTTTGTATATTCTCATTGTTGTTTCCAGATAAATGCAATATTGTCATACATACCGTTAAAGGAGTAACAGTCTTCAAATCTCTGTGGTTTCTCGTCTCCACAGTTGGAAGGGAATGTACTCTTGAGCCATCACCAACCAGGTTTTTCTCAACAGCTTGTAACCTTTCTACGGCGGATCGAGTTCTCTCTTCTTCATCATCAGAATCCCCATCCCAGGATATCAGCCCCTGACGTGAACGCTTGAGGGGTGAATCTTCATTCTCATCCACATCCTCGCGCTGCCTTTTGGAAGAGAATAGTGAACGTCTGGCAAGGGATCCACACAGTGAAACGGGGCTACCATCCGTGGAAATCTGAAATAGAATAATAAATTCATCAAACTCACAATTTACCAATCAAGAATAAAACGAATGCTGTATCGAAATGACCTCCTGATCATTAGGTCAAACGTGTCAGTAACTCACTAGAGTATTACAATCAAATATTTACTAAGTATTACGTTCCAATATTAAAGACCAAGAATACCCACCTCTGATAACGAGTCGGGTGACCCAAAACCACTGTCACTTGATTCGGAGTCGCTGTTTCTCCAGGCACATGGGCTGTCAAAGAGTAAGGTCTTCAGGTCGCTGAAGCTGATGTCAGCCTCGGAAGTTACACTCAAAGAGAAACTAGGGGAAGACATTCTTCTTGTATTGGAGGACTAGGAAGAAAATGCAATGCAACTGGTAGACGCTGGATATAATGGTCAGTCTCCCGAGGGCGCTTGCTTATAAGCTGTTTCCTAATGAAGCCAGAGATGATCTCTTGATTGGATTAGTGTGAGCTCATTTCACAGTGAGGTGACTGGTTGAGTGACAGAGACCAAGTCAACGTTGATTCAATTACAGCTTAAAGCAACACGCGTTTGTAGACGTGACTGTACACACTGATCTGGAGGTCAGATTTAATGACGACGTTGAAATACAAAATAAGCTTTATTGTAATCCCTTTGATGTTAATTGAATGCAATGCCCCATACCAAGTAACTTGGAGCTGCATTGATGTAAGTGGCTTCACATACAATAACATAAACAAACTGTATCCGAGTTACTCCGAAGATCAGATGTGTACATATATGCATTCAAACGCTTGTCTAAATGATAACTCTTTGTGTGTGAAGAAAAATCATATATCTTAAAAATATATATACATCTGTTTTGGATAGAAAGTATTGTTACTTGGGTAGCAAACATCTGTGGGTATGTGTTCTGTCTTGAACTCTGCCAGCAGCTAGTTCTCAAAATAATGACTTGTCACATATACGTCAGGGTAATAACAGAATCGATGTAATGTTGAAATTCGTTTTATTGAAAACAGGACATAAATCGGCGTCATACACAAAGTAACATTATTGTAAAATATATTACAACAGTAACAATCGTTAACAACCACTTCAAACACATGATATACGATTGCATGCGCATCAGGATAATAATGTCCATTTGCAATTTCTTTACAAAAAAACAATGCATGAACCATCATGGACATAGTAACATGCTAAGATTGTAACAATATTACAACAGTAACAATCAACAACAAAACATATTAAGTGCCTCAATCGTGGAAGAATATAACAAAGGCCAAATAGCACACCAACTAGGTTTAAAACTGCAAACAGGCCATTATATGAGACTCTGGTAGACACTGCTGACCGAAAGAGGGAGAAGACATGCTTCGAGCACTCATCCTTTGCCTACTTCTTCCCATCTTTTTCTGGCCTGCGGTCCCTGACTTGGATCGTGCCCGAAACTTCTTCAAATCGTCAACGTGGTCAGCGTGCAGCATAGGAACGTAGGTCTGGGGTTCACACATATCCTGCAAAGAAACAAACAAGAGATATTAAAATCTACCTTTAGCGAATTCAGTCACGTGCCGTCTCCGTACAAGATACAAAGTATATGCCAGAGTGGGCTATTAAGGTTGTCCATATGAATGTGAATAAATTGATATGCAGCCAACCTACCTTGTGCTCAGCGAAGAAGGTCTTGTATCCTGAATGTAGGAGGTACACCTCGGGATAATGCAACTGTGGGTAACGGTGACTGTTGGCTTTCCTGTCTTCGCTTCTCAAATGGCGCATCCTGTATAAAGATAATAAAGATATACAATTTATGACGACAAAGGGACGACATCATACATCCAAGAATACATACACAAATATTCAAATAATGATCCACAACTTCTTACAAATTATAGTGTTTAAGATAACTTAAGAAGTTAGCAAAAGTACGATGTCTCATAGACATAATGCAATATGAGATTGCTAAACAACCTACATTTTGGGACCTCTTTCAGATGAGAATTCACAGTGGAAAATGAGAACTGTCGGTTGGCTAGCAGGACGTTGAACAAGCTCGGAAATGCCTTCCTCTGTGTATATGTTGGTTGCACCTTGGATGTGTCCTCCCTCGAATTCGTAGGGGTACCTGCAGTCAACGATCTGATACTCGCTAATCTCTGGAAACTGGCCTTTCATAAGCTGTTGAACCTGAAAATATACAAGAAGACAAACCATAAGAGACATGCATAAAATGTTTTTCACCCTAATTTATCATGAAGTTATTAAACTGTGCATACAAGAAAGTTCCATATTTTTGTATATTCTCATTGTTGTTTCCAGATAAATGCAATATTGTCATACATACCGTTAAAGGAGTAACAGTCTTCAAATCTCTGTGGTTTCTCGTCTCCACAGTTGGAAGGGAATGTACTCTTGAGCCATCACCAACCAGGTTTTTCTCAACAGCTTGTAACCTTTCTACGGCGGATCGAGTTCTCTCTTCTTCATCATCAGAATCCCCATCCCAGGATATCAGCCCCTGTCGTGAACGCTTGAGGGGTGAATCTTCATGCTCATCCACATCCTCGCGCTGCCTTTTGGAAGAGAATAGTGAACGTCTGGCAAGGGATCCACACAGAGAAACGGGGCTACCATCCGTGGAAATCTGAAATAGAATAATAAATTCATCAAACTCACAATTTACCAATCAAGAATAAAACGAATGCTGTATCGAAATGACCTCCTGATCATTAGGTCAAACGTGTCAGTAACTCACTAGAGTATTACAATCAAATATTTACTAAGTATTACATTCCAATATTAAAGACCAAGAATACCCACCTCTGATAACGAGTCGGGTGACCCAAAACCACTGTCACTTGATTCGGAGTCGCTGTTTCTCCAGGCACATGGGCTGTCAAAGAGTAAGGTCTTCAGGTCGCTGAAGCTGATGTCAGCCTCGGAAGTTACACTCAAAGAGAAACTAGGGGAAGACATTCTTCTTGTATTGGAGGACTAGGAAGAAAATGCAATGCAACTGGTAGACGCTGGATATAATGGTCAGTCTCCCGAGGGCGCTTGCTTATAAGCTGTTTCCTAATGAAGCCAGAGATGATCTCTTGATTGGATTAGTGTGAGCTCATTTCACAGTGAGGTGACTGGTTGAGTGACAGAGACCAAGTCAACGTTGATTCAATTACAGCTTAAAGCAACACGCGTTTGTAGACGTGACTGTACACACTGATCTGGAGGTCAGATTTAATGACGACGTTGAAATACAAAATAAGCTTTATTGTAATCCCTTTGATGTTAATTGAATGCAATGCCCCATACCAAGTAACTTGGAGCTGCATTGATGTAAGTGGCTTCACATACAATAACATAAACAAACTGTATCCGAGTTACTCCGAAGATCAGATGTGTACATATATGCATTCAAACGCTTGTCTAAATGATAACTCTTTGTGTGTGAAGAAAAATCATATATCTTAAAAATATATATACATCTGTTTTGGATAGAAAGTATTGTTACTTGGGTAGCAAACATCTGTGGGTATGTGTTCTGTCTTGAACTCTGCCAGCAGCTAGTTCTCAAAATAATGACTTGTCACATATACGTCAGGGTAATAACAGAATCGATGTAATGTTGAAATTCGTTTTATTGAAAACAGGACATAAATCGGCGTCATACACAAAGTAACATTATTGTAAAATATATTACAACAGTAACAATCGTTAACAACCACTTCAAACACATGATATACGATTGCATGCGCATCAGGATAATAATGTCCATTTGCAATTTCTTTACAAAAAAACAATGCATGAACCATCATGGACATAGTAACATGCTAAGATTGTAACAATATTACAACAGTAACAATCAACAACAAAACATATTAAGTGCCTCAATCGTGGAAGAATATAACAAAGGCCAAATAGCACACCAACTAGGTTTAAAACTGCAAACAGGCCATTAGATGAGACTCTGGTAGACACTGCTGACCGAAAGAGGGAGAAGACATGCTTCGAGCACTCATCCTTTGCCTACTTCTTCCCATCTTTTTCTGGCCTGCGGTCCCTGACTTGGATCGTGCCCGAAACTTCTTCAAATCGTCAACGTGGTCAGCGTGCAGCATGGGAACGTAGGTCTGGGGTTCACACATATCCTGCAAAGAAACAAACAAGAGATATTAAAATCTACCTTTAGCGAATTCAGTCACGTGCCGTCTCCGTACAAGATACAAAGTATATGCCAGAGTGGGCTATTAAGGTTGTCCATATGAATGTGAATAAATTGATATGCAGCCAACCTACCTTGTGCTCAGCGAAGAAGGTCTTGTATCCTGAATGTAGGAGGTACACCTCGGGATAATGCAACTGTGGGTAACGGTGACTGTTGGCTTTCCTGTCTTCGCTTCTCAAATGGCGCATCCTGTATAAAGATAATAAAGATATACAATTTATGACGACAAAGGGACGACATCATACATCCAAGAATACATACACAAATATTCAAATAATGATCCACAACTTCTTACAAATTATAGTGTTTAAGATAACTTAAGAAGTTAGCAAAAGTACGATGTCTCATAGACATAATGCAATATGAGATTGCTAAACAACCTACATTTTGGGACCTCTTTCAGATGAGAATTCACAGTGGAAAATGAGAACTGTCGGTTGGCTAGCAGGACGTTGAACAAGCTCGGAAATGCCTTCCTCTGTGTATATGTTGGTTGCACCTTGGATGTGTCCTCCCTCGAATTCGTAGGGGTACCTGCAGTCAACGATATGATACTCGCTAATCTCTGGAAAGTGGCCTTTCATAAGCTGTTGAACCTGAAAATATACAAGAAGACAAACCATAAGAGACATGCATAAAATGTTTTTCACCCTAATTTATCATGAAGTTATTAAACTGTGCATACAAGAAAGTTCCATATTTTTGTATATTCTCATTGTTGTTTCCAGATAAATGCAATATTGTCATACATACCGTTAAAGGAGTAACAGTCTTCAAATCTCTGTGGTTTCTCGTCTCCACAGTTGGAAGGGAATGTACTCTTGAGCCATCACCAACCAGGTTTTTCTCAACAGCTTGTAACCTTTCTACGGCGGATCGAGTTCTCTCTTCTTCATCATCAGAATCCCCATCCCAGGATATCAGCCCCTGTCGTGAACGCTTGAGGGGTGAATCTTCATTCTCATCCACATCCTCGCGCTGCCTTTTGGAAGAGAATAGTGAACGTCTGGCAAGGGATCCAGACAGAGAAACGGGGCTACCATCCGTGGAAATCTGAAATAGAATAATAAATTCATCAAACTCACAATTTACCAATCAAGAATAAAACGAATGCTGTATCGAAATGACCTCCTGATCATTAGGTCAAACGTGTCAGTAACTCACTAGAGTATTACAATCAAATATTTACTAAGTATTACATTCCAATATTAAAGACCAAGAATACCCACCTCTGATAACGAGTCGGGTGACCCAAAACCACTGTCACTTGATTCGGAGTCGCTGTTTCTCCAGGCACATGGGCTGTCAAAGAGTAAGGTCTTCAGGTCGCTGAAGCTGATGTCAGCCTCGGAAGTTACACTCAAAGAGAAACTAGGGGAAGACATTCTTCTTGTATTGGAGGACTAGGAAGAAAATGCAATGCAACTGGTAGACGCTGGATATAATGGTCAGTCTCCCGAGGGCGCTTGCTTATAAGCTGTTTCCTAATGAAGCCAGAGATGATCTCTTGATTGGATTAGTGTGAGCTCATTTCACAGTGAGGTGACTGGTTGAGTGACAGAGACCAAGTCAACGTTGATTCAATTACAGCTTAAAGCAACACGCGTTTGTAGACGTGACTGTACACACTGATCTGGAGGTCAGATTTAATGACGACGTTGAAATACAAAATAAGCTTTATTGTAATCCCTTTGATGTTAATTGAATGCAATGCCCCATACCAAGTAACTTGGAGCTGCATTGATGTAAGTGGCTTCACATACAATAACATAAACAAACTGTATCCGAGTTACTCCGAAGATCAGATGTGTACATATATGCATTCAAACGCTTGTCTAAATGATAACTCTTTGTGTGTGAAGAAAAATCATATATCTTAAAAATATATATACATCTGTTTTGGATAGAAAGTATTGTTACTTGGGTAGCAAACATCTGTGGGTATGTGTTCTGTCTTGAACTCTGCCAGCAGCTAGTTCTCAAAATAATGACTTGTCACATATACGTCAGGGTAATAACAGAATCGATGTAATGTTGAAATTCGTTTTATTGAAAACAGGACATAAATCGGCGTCATACACAAAGTAACATTATTGTAAAATATATTACAACAGTAACAATCGTTAACAACCACTTCAAACACATGATATACGATTGCATGCGCATCAGGATAATAATGTCCATTTGCAATTTCTTTACAAAAAAACAATGCATGAACCATCATGGACATAGTAACATGCTAAGATTGTAACAATATTACAACAGTAACAATCAACAACAAAACATATTAAGTGCCTCAATCGTGGAAGAATATAACAAAGGCCAAATAGCACACCAACTAGGTTTAAAACTGCAAACAGGCCATTAGATGAGACTCTGGTAGACACTGCTGACCGAAAGAGGGAGAAGACATGCTTCGAGCACTCATCCTTTGCCTACTTCTTCCCATCTTTTTCTGGCCTGCGGTCCCTGACTTGGATCGTGCCCGAAACTTCTTCAAATCGTCAACGTGGTCAGCGTGCAGCATGGGAACGTAGGTCTGGGGTTCACACATATCCTGCAAAGAAACAAACAAGAGATATTAAAATCTACCTTTAGCGAATTCAGTCACGTGCCGTCTCCGTACAAGATACAAAGTATATGCCAGAGTGGGCTATTAAGGTTGTCCATATGAATGTGAATAAATTGATATGCAGCCAACCTACCTTGTGCTCAGCGAAGAAGGTCTTGTATCCTGAATGTAGGAGGTACACCTCGGGATAATGCAACTGTGGGTAACGGTGACTGTTGGCTTTCCTGTCTTCGCTTCTCAAATGGCGCATCCTGTATAAAGATAATAAAGATATACAATTTATGACGACAAAGGGACGACATCATACATCCAAGAATACATACACAAATATTCAAATAATGATCCACAACTTCTTACAAATTATAGTGTTTAAGATAACTTAATAAGTTAGCAAAAGTACGATGTCTCATAGACATAATGCAATATGAGATTGCTAAACAACCTACATTTTGGGACCTCTTTCAGATGAGAATTCACAGTGGAAAATGAGAACTGTCGGTTGGCTAGCAGGACGTTGAACAAGCTCGGAAATGCCTTCCTCTGTGTATATGTTGGTTGCACCTTGGATGTGTCCTCCCTCGAATTCGTAGGGGTACCTGCAGTCAACGATCTGATACTCGCTAATCTCTGGAAAGTGGCCTTTCATAAGCTGTTGAACCTGAAAATATACAAGAAGACAAACCATAAGAGACATGCATAAAATGTTTTTCACCCTAATTTATCATGAAGTTATTAAACTGTGCATACAAGAAAGTTCCATATTTTTGTATATTCTCATTGTTGTTTCCAGATAAATGCAATATTGTCATACATACCGTTAAAGGAGTAACAGTCTTCAAATCTCTGTGGTTTCTCGTCTCCACAGTTGGAAGGGAATGTACTCTTGAGCCATCACCAACCAGGTTTTTCTCAACAGCTTGTAACCTTTCTACGGCGGATCGAGTTCTCTCTTCTTCATCATCAGAATCCCCATCCCAGGATATCAGCCCCTGTCGTGAACGCTTGAGGGGTGAATCTTCATTCTCATCCACATCCTCGCGCTGCCTTTTGGAAGAGAATAGTGAACGTCTGGCAAGGGATCCACACAGAGAAACGGGGCTACCATCCGTGGAAATCTGAAATAGAATAATAAATTCATCAAACTCACAATTTACCAATCAAGAATAAAAGGAATGCTGTATCGAAATGACCTCCTGATCATTAGGTCAAACGTGTCAGTAACTCACTAGAGTATTACAATCAAATATTTACTAAGTATTACATTCCAATATTAAAGACCAAGAATACCCACCTCTGATAACGAGTCGGGTGACCCAAAACCACTGTCACTTGATTCGGAGTCGCTGTTTCTCCAGGCACATGGGCTGTCAAAGAGTAAGGTCTTCAGGTCGCTGAAGCTGATGTCAGCCTCGGAAGTTACACTCAAAGAGAAACTAGGGGAAGACATTCTTCTTGTATTGGAGGACTAGGAAGAAAATGCAATGCAACTGGTAGACGCTGGATATAATGGTCAGTCTCCCGAGGGCGCTTGCTTATAAGCTGTTTCCTAATGAAGCCAGAGATGATCTCTTGATTGGATTAGTGTGAGCTCATTTCACAGTGAGGTGACTGGTTGAGTGACAGAGACCAAGTCAACGTTGATTCAATTACAGCTTAAAGCAACACGCGTTTGTAGACGTGACTGTACACACTGATCTGGAGGTCAGATTTAATGACGACGTTGAAATACAAAATAAGCTTTATTGTAATCCCTTTGATGTTAATTGAATGCAATGCCCCATACCAAGTAACTTGGAGCTGCATTGATGTAAGTGGCTTCACATACAATAACATAAACAAACTGTATCCGAGTTACTCCGAAGATCAGATGTGTACATATATGCATTCAAACGCTTGTCTAAATGATAACTCTTTGTGTGTGAAGAAAAATCATATATCTTAAAAATATATATACATCTGTTTTGGATAGAAAGTATTGTTACTTGGGTAGCAAACATCTGTGGGTATGTGTTCTGTCTTGAACTCTGCCAGCAGCTAGTTCTCAAAATAATGACTTGTCACATATACGTCAGGGTAATAACAGAATCGATGTAATGTTGAAATTCGTTTTATTGAAAACAGGACATAAATCGGCGTCATACACAAAGTAACATTATTGTAAAATATATTACAACAGTAACAATCGTTAACAACCACTTCAAACACATGATATACGATTGCATGCGCATCAGGATAATAATGTCCATTTGCAATTTCTTTACAAAAAAACAATGCATGAACCATCATGGACATAGTAACATGCTAAGATTGTAACAATATTACAACAGTAACAATCAACAACAAAACATATTAAGTGCCTCAATCGTGGAAGAATATAACAAAGGCCAAATAGCACACCAACTAGGTTTAAAACTGCAAACAGGCCATTAGATGAGACTCTGGTAGACACTGCTGACCGAAAGAGGGAGAAGACATGCTTCGAGCACTCATCCTTTGCCTACTTCTTCCCATCTTTTTCTGGCCTGCGGTCCCTGACTTGGATCGTGCCCGAAACTTCTTCAAATCGTCAACGTGGTCAGCGTGCAGCATGGGAACGTAGGTCTGGGGTTCACACATATCCTGCAAAGAAACAAACAAGAGATATTAAAATCTACCTTTAGCGAATTCAGTCACGTGCCGTCTCCGTACAAGATACAAAGTATATGCCAGAGTGGGCTATTAAGGTTGTCCATATGAATGTGAATAAATTGATATGCAGCCAACCTACCTTGTGCTCAGCGAAGAAGGTCTTGTATCCTGAATGTAGGAGGTACACCTCGGGATAATGCAACTGTGGGTAACGGTGACTGTTGGCTTTCCTGTCTTCGCTTCTCAAATGGCGCATCCTGTATAAAGATAATAAAGATATACAATTTATGACGACAAAGGGACGACATCATACATCCAAGAATACATACACAAATATTCAAATAATGATCCACAACTTCTTACAAATTATAGTGTTTAAGATAACTTAAGAAGTTAGCAAAAGTACGATGTCTCATAGACATAATGCAATATGAGATTGCTAAACAACCTACATTTTGGGACCTCTTTCAGATGAGAATTCACAGTGGAAAATGAGAACTGTCGGTTGGCTAGCAGGACGTTGAACAAGCTCGGAAATGCCTTCCTCTGTGTATATGTTGGTTGCACCTTGGATGTGTCCTCCCTCGAATTCGTAGGGGTACCTGCAGTCAACGATCTGATACTCGCTAATCTCTGGAAAGTGGCCTTTCATAAGCTGTTGAACCTGAAAATATACAAGAAGACAAACCATAAGAGACATGCATAAAATGTTTTTCACCCTAATTTATCATGAAGTTATTAAACTGTGCATACAAGAAAGTTCCATATTTTTGTATATTCTCATTGTTGTTTCCAGATAAATGCAATATTGTCATACATACCGTTAAAGGAGTAACAGTCTTCAAATCTCTGTGGTTTCTCGTCTCCACAGTTGGAAGGGAATGTACTCTTGAGCCATCACCAACCAGGTTTTTCTCAACAGCTTGTAACCTTTCTACGGCGGATCGAGTTCTCTCTTCTTCATCATCAGAATCCCCATCCCAGGATATCAGCCCCTGTCGTGAACGCTTGAGGGGTGAATCTTCATTCTCATCCACATCCTCGCGCTGCCTTTTGGAAGAGAATAGTGAACGTCTGGCAAGGGATCCACACAGAGAAACGGGGCTACCATCCGTGGAAATCTGAAATAGAATAATAAATTCATCAAACTCACAATTTACCAATCAAGAATAAAATGAATGCTGTATCGAAATGACCTCCTGATCATTAGGTCAAACGTGTCAGTAACTCACTAGAGTATTACAATCAAATATTTACTAAGTATTACATTCCAATATTAAAGACCAAGAATACCCACCTCTGATAACGAGTCGGGTGACCCAAAACCACTGTCACTTGATTCGGAGTCGCTGTTTCTCCAGGCACATGGGCTGTCAAAGAGTAAGGTCTTCAGGTCGCTGAAGCTGATGTCAGCCTCGGAAGTTACACTCAAAGAGAAACTAGGGGAAGACATTCTTCTTGTATTGGAGGACTAGGAAGAAAATGCAATGCAACTGGTAGACGCTGGATATAATGGTCAGTCTCCCGAGGGCGCTTGCTTATAAGCTGTTTCCTAATGAAGCCAGAGATGATCTCTTGATTGGATTAGTGTGAGCTCATTTCACAGTGAGGTGACTGGTTGAGTGACAGAGACCAAGTCAACGTTGATTCAATTACAGCTTAAAGCAACACGCGTTTGTAGACGTGACTGTACACACTGATCTGGAGGTCAGATTTAATGACGACGTTGAAATACAAAATAAGCTTTATTGTAATCCCTTTGATGTTAATTGAATGCAATGCCCCATACCAAGTAACTTGGAGCTGCATTGATGTAAGTGGCTTCACATACAATAACATAAACAAACTGTATCCGAGTTACTCCGAAGATCAGATGTGTACATATATGCATTCAAACGCTTGTCTAAATGATAACTCTTTGTGTGTGAAGAAAAAATCATATATCTTAAAAATATATATACATCTGTTTTGGATAGAAAGTATTGTTACTTGGGTAGCAAACATCTGTGGGTATGTGTTCTGTCTTGAACTCTGCCAGCAGCTAGTTCTCAAAATAATGACTTGTCACATATACGTCAGGGTAATAACAGAATCGATGTAATGTTGAAATTCGTTTTATTGAAAACAGGACATAAATCGGCGTCATACACAAAGTAACATTATTGTAAAATATATTACAACAGTAACAATCGTTAACAACCACTTCAAACACATGATATACGATTGCATGCGCATCAGGATAATAATGTCCATTTGCAATTTCTTTACAAAAAAACAATGCATGAACCATCATGGACATAGTAACATGCTAAGATTGTAACAATATTACAACAGTAACAATCAACAACAAAACATATTAAGTGCCTCAATCGTGGAAGAATATAACAAAGGCCAAATAGCACACCAACTAGGTTTAAAACTGCAAACAGGCCATTAGATGAGACTCTGGTAGACACTGCTGACCGAAAGAGGGAGAAGACATGCTTCGAGCACTCATCCTTTGCCTACTTCTTCCCATCTTTTTCTGGCCTGCGGTCCCTGACTTGGATCGTGCCCGAAACTTCTTCAAATCGTCAACGTGGTCAGCGTGCAGCATGGGAACGTAGGTCTGGGGTTCACACATATCCTGCAAAGAAACAAACAAGAGATATTAAAATCTACCTTTAGCGAATTCAGTCACGTGCCGTCTCCGTACAAGATACAAAGTATATGCCAGAGTGGGCTAATAAGGTTGTCCATATGAATGTGAATAAATTGATATGCAGCCAACCTACCTTGTGCTCAGCGAAGAAGGTCTTGTATCCTGAATGTAGGAGGTACACCTCGGGATAATGCAACTGTGGGTAACGGTGACTGTTGGCTTTCCTGTCTTCGCTTCTCAAATGGCGCATCCTGTATAAAGATAATAAAGATATACAATTTATGACTACAAAGGGACGACATCATACATCCAAGAATACATACACAAATATTCAAATAATGATCCACAACTTCTTACAAATTATAGTGTTTAAGATAACTTAAGAAGTTAGCAAAAGTACGATGTCTCATAGACATAATGCAATATGAGATTGCTAAACAACCTACATTTTGGGACCTCTTTCAGATGAGAATTCACAGTGGAAAATGAGAACTGTCGGTTGGCTAGCAGGACGTTGAACAAGCTCGGAAATGCCTTCCTCTGTGTATATGTTGGTTGCACCTTGGATGTGTCCTCCCTCGAATTCGTAGGGGTACCTGCAGTCAACGATATGATACTCGCTAATCTCTGGAAAGTGGCCTTTCATAAGCTGTTGAACCTGAAAATATACAAGAAGACAAACCATAAGAGACATGCATAAAATGTTTTTCACCCTAATTTATCATGAAGTTATTAAACTGTGCATACAAGAAAGTTCCATATTTTTGTATATTCTCATTGTTGTTTCCAGATAAATGCAATATTGTCATACATACCGTTAAAGGAGTAACAGTCTTCAAATCTCTGTGGTTTCTCGTCTCCACAGTTGGAAGGGAATGTACTCTTGAGCCATCACCAACCAGGTTTTTCTCAACAGCTTGTAACCTTTCTACGGCGGATCGAGTTCTCTCTTCTTCATCATCAGAATCCCCATCCCAGGATATCAGCCCCTGTCGTGAACGCTTGAGGGGTGAATCTTCATTCTCATCCACATCCTCGCGCTGCCTTTTGGAAGAGAATAGTGAACGTCTGGCAAGGGATCCACACAGAGAAACGGGGCTACCATCCGTGGAAATCTGAAATAGAATAATAAATTCATCAAACTCACAATTTACCAATCAAGAATAAAAGGAATGCTGTATCGAAATGACCTCCTGATCATTAGGTCAAACGTGTCAGTAACTCACTAGAGTATTACAATCAAATATTTACTAAGTATTACATTCCAATATTAAAGACCAAGAATACCCACCTCTGATAACGAGTCGGGTGACCCAAAACCACTGTCACTTGATTCGGAGTCGCTGTTTCTCCAGGCACATGGGCTGTCAAAGAGTAAGGTCTTCAGGTCGCTGAAGCTGATGTCAGCCTCGGAAGTTACACTCAAAGAGAAACTAGGGGAAGACATTCTTCTTGTATTGGAGGACTAGGAAGAAAATGCAATGCAACTGGTAGACGCTGGATATAATGGTCAGTCTCCCGAGGGCGCTTGCTTATAAGCTGTTTCCTAATGAAGCCAGAGATGATCTCTTGATTGGATTAGTGTGAGCTCATTTCACAGTGAGGTGACTGGTTGAGTGACAGAGACCAAGTCAACGTTGATTCAATTACAGCTTAAAGCAACACGCGTTTGTAGACGTGACTGTACACACTGATCTGGAGGTCAGATTTAATGACGACGTTGAAATACAAAATAAGCTTTATTGTAATCCCTTTGATGTTAATTGAATGCAATGCCCCATACCAAGTAACTTGGAGCTGCATTGATGTAAGTGGCTTCACATACAATAACATAAACAAACTGTATCCGAGTTACTCCGAAGATCAGATGTGTACATATATGCATTCAAACGCTTGTCTAAATGATAACTCTTTGTGTGTGAAGAAAAATCATATATCTTAAAAATATATATACATCTGTTTTGGATAGAAAGTATTGTTACTTGGGTAGCAAACATCTGTGGGTATGTGTTCTGTCTTGAACTCTGCCAGCAGCTAGTTCTCAAAATAATGACTTGTCACATATACGTCAGGGTAATAACAGAATCGATGTAATGTTGAAATTCGTTTTATTGAAAACAGGACATAAATCGGCGTCATACACAAAGTAACATTATTGTAAAATATATTACAACAGTAACAATCGTTAACAACCACTTCAAACACATGATATACGATTGCATGCGCATCAGGATAATAATGTCCATTTGCAATTTCTTTACAAAAAAACAATGCATGAACCATCATGGACATAGTAACATGCTAAGATTGTAACAATATTACAACAGTAACAATCAACAACAAAACATATTAAGTGCCTCAATCGTGGAAGAATATAACAAAGGCCAAATAGCACACCAACTAGGTTTAAAACTGCAAACAGGCCATTAGATGAGACTCTGGTAGACACTGCTGACCGAAAGAGGGAGAAGACATGCTTCGAGCACTCATCCTTTGCCTACTTCTTCCCATCTTTTTCTGGCCTGCGGTCCCTGACTTGGATCGTGCCCGAAACTTCTTCAAATCGTCAACGTGGTCAGCGTGCAGCATGGGAACGTAGGTCTGGGGTTCACACATATCCTGCAAAGAAACAAACAAGAGATATTAAAATCTACCTTTAGCGAATTCAGTCACGTGCCGTCTCCGTACAAGATACAAAGTATATGCCAGAGTGGGCTATTAAGGTTGTCCATATGAATGTGAATAAATTGATATGCAGCCAACCTACCTTGTGCTCAGCGAAGAAGGTCTTGTATCCTGAATGTAGGAGGTACACCTCGGGATAATGCAACTGTGGGTAACGGTGACTGTTGGCTTTCCTGTCTTCGCTTCTCAAATGGCGCATCCTGTATAAAGATAATAAAGATATACAATTTATGACGACAAAGGGACGACATCATACATCCAAGAATACATACACAAATATTCAAATAATGATCCACAACTTCTTACAAATTATAGTGTTTAAGATAACTTAAGAAGTTAGCAAAAGTACGATGTCTCATAGACATAATGCAATATGAGATTGCTAAACAACCTACATTTTGGGACCTCTTTCAGATGAGAATTCACAGTGGAAAATGAGAACTGTCGGTTGGCTAGCAGGACGTTGAACAAGCTCGGAAATGCCTTCCTCTGTGTATATGTTGGTTGCACCTTGGATGTGTCCTCCCTCGAATTCGTAGGGGTACCTGCAGTCAACGATCTGATACTCGCTAATCTCTGGAAAGTGGCCTTTCATAAGCTGTTGAACCTGAAAATATACAAGAAGACAAACCATAAGAGACATGCATAAAATGTTTTTCACCCTAATTTATCATGAAGTTATTAAACTGTGCATACAAGAAAGTTCCATATTTTTGTATATTCTCATTGTTGTTTCCAGATAAATGCAATATTGTCATACATACCGTTAAAGGAGTAACAGTCTTCAAATCTCTGTGGTTTCTCGTCTCCACAGTTGGAAGGGAATGTACTCTTGAGCCATCACCAACCAGGTTTTTCTCAACAGCTTGTAACCTTTCTACGGCGGATCGAGTTCTCTCTTCTTCATCATCAGAATCCCCATCCCAGGATATCAGCCCCTGTCGTGAACGCTTGAGGGGTGAATCTTCATTCTCATCCACATCCTCGCGCTGCCTTTTGGAAGAGAATAGTGAACGTCTGGCAAGGGATCCACACAGAGAAACGGGGCTACCATCCGTGGAAATCTGAAATAGAATAATAAATTCATCAAACTCACAATTTACCAATCAAGAATAAAACGAATGCTGTATCGAAATGACCTCCTGATCATTAGGTCAAACGTGTCAGTAACTCACTAGAGTATTACAATCAAATATTTACTAAGTATTACATTCCAATATTAAAGACCAAGAATACCCACCTCTGATAACGAGTCGGGTGACCCAAAACCACTGTCACTTGATTCGGAGCAGCTGTTTCTCCAGGCACATGGGCTGTCAAAGAGTAAGGTCTTCAGGTCGCTGAAGCTGATGTCAGCCTCGGAAGTTACACTCAAAGAGAAACTAGGGGAAGACATTCTTCTTGTATTGGAGGACTAGGAAGAAAATGCAATGCAACTGGTAGACGCTGGATATAATGGTCAGTCTCCCGAGGGCGCTTGCTTATAAGCTGTTTCCTAATGAAGCCAGAGATGATCTCTTGATTGGATTAGTGTGAGCTCATTTCACAGTGAGGTGACTGGTTGAGTGACAGAGACCAAGTCAACGTTGATTCAATTACAGCTTAAAGCAACACGCGTTTGTAGACGTGACTGTACACACTGATCTGGAGGTCAGATTTAATGACGACGTTGAAATACAAAATAAGCTTTATTGTAATCCCTTTGATGTTAATTGAATGCAATGCCCCATACCAAGTAACTTGGAGCTGCATTGATGTAAGTGGCTTCACATACAATAACATAAACAAACTGTATCCGAGTTACTCCGAAGATCAGATGTGTACATATATGCATTCAAACGCTTGTCTAAATGATAACTCTTTGTGTGTGAAGAAAAAATCATATATCTTAAAAATATATATACATCTGTTTTGGATAGAAAGTATTGTTACTTGGGTAGCAAACATCTGTGGGTATGTGTTCTGTCTTGAACTCTGCCAGCAGCTAGTTCTCAAAATAATGACTTGTCACATATACGTCAGGGTAATAACAGAATCGATGTAATGTTGAAATTCGTTTTATTGAAAACAGGACATAAATCGGCGTCATACACAAAGTAACATTATTGTAAAATATATTACAACAGTAACAATCGTTAACAACCACTTCAAACACATGATATACGATTGCATGCGCATCAGGATAATAATGTCCATTTGCAATTTCTTTACAAAAAAACAATGCATGAACCATCATGGACATAGTAACATGCTAAGATTGTAACAATATTACAACAGTAACAATCAACAACAAAACATATTAAGTGCCTCAATCGTGGAAGAATATAACAAAGGCCAAATAGCACACCAACTAGGTTTAAAACTGCAAACAGGCCATTAGATGAGACTCTGGTAGACACTGCTGACCGAAAGAGGGAGAAGACATGCTTCGAGCACTCATCCTTTGCCTACTTCTTCCCATCTTTTTCTGGCCTGCGGTCCCTGACTTGGATCGTGCCCGAAACTTCTTCAAATCGTCAACGTGGTCAGCGTGCAGCATGGGAACGTAGGTCTGGGGTTCACACATATCCTGCAAAGAAACAAACAAGAGATATTAAAATCTACCTTTAGCGAATTCAGTCACGTGCCGTCTCCGTACAAGATACAAAGTATATGCCAGAGTGGGCTAATAAGGTTGTCCATATGAATGTGAATAAATTGATATGCAGCCAACCTACCTTGTGCTCAGCGAAGAAGGTCTTGTATCCTGAATGTAGGAGGTACACCTCGGGATAATGCAACTGTTGGCTTTCCTGTCTTCGCTTCTCAAATGGCGCATCCTGTATAAAGATAATAAAGATATACAATTTATGACGACAAAGGGACGACATCATACATCCAAGAATACATACACAAATATTCAAATAATGATCCACAACTTCTTACAAATTATAGTGTTTAAGATAACTTAAGAAGTTAGCAAAAGTACGATGTCTCATAGACATAATGCAATATGAGATTGCTAAACAACCTACATTTTGGGACCTCTTTCAGATGAGAATTCACAGTGGAAAATGAGAACTGTCGGTTGGCTAGCAGGACGTTGAACAAGCTCGGAAATGCCTTCCTCTGTGTATATGTTGGTTGCACCTTGGATGTGTCCTCCCTCGAATTCGTAGGGGTACCTGCAGTCAACGATATGATACTCGCTAATCTCTGGAAAGTGGCCTTTCATAAGCTGTTGAACCTGAAAATATACAAGAAGACAAACCATAAGAGACATGCATAAAATGTTTTTCACCCTAATTTATCATGAAGTTATTAAACTGTGCATACAAGAAAGTTCCATATTTTTGTATATTCTCATTGTTGTTTCCAGATAAATGCAATATTGTCATACATACCGTTAAAGGAGTAACAGTCTTCAAATCTCTGTGGTTTCTCGTCTCCACAGTTGGAAGGGAATGTACTCTTGAGCCATCACCAACCAGGTTTTTCTCAACAGCTTGTAACCTTTCTACGGCGGATCGAGTTCTCTCTTCTTCATCATCAGAATCCCCATCCCAGGATATCAGCCCCTGTCGTGAACGCTTGAGGGGTGAATCTTCATTCTCATCCACATCCTCGCGCTGCCTTTTGGAAGAGAATAGTGAACGTCTGGCAAGGGATCCACACAGAGAAACGGGGCTACCATCCGTGGAAATCTGAAATAGAATAATAAATTCATCAAACTCACAATTTACCAATCAAGAATAAAAGGAATGCTGTATCGAAATGACCTCCTGATCATTAGGTCAAACGTGTCAGTAACTCACTAGAGTATTACAATCAAATATTTACTAAGTATTACATTCCAATATTAAAGACCAAGAATACCCACCTCTGATAACGAGTCGGGTGACCCAAAACCACTGTCACTTGATTCGGAGTCGCTGTTTCTCCAGGCACATGGGCTGTCAAAGAGTAAGGTCTTCAGGTCGCTGAAGCTGATGTCAGCCTCGGAAGTTACACTCAAAGAGAAACTAGGGGAAGACATTCTTCTTGTATTGGAGGACTAGGAAGAAAATGCAATGCAACTGGTAGACGCTGGATATAATGGTCAGTCTCCCGAGGGCGCTTGCTTATAAGCTGTTTCCTAATGAAGCCAGAGATGATCTCTTGATTGGATTAGTGTGAGCTCATTTCACAGTGAGGTGACTGGTTGAGTGACAGAGACCAAGTCAACGTTGATTCAATTACAGCTTAAAGCAACACGCGTTTGTAGACGTGACTGTACACACTGATCTGGAGGTCAGATTTAATGACGACGTTGAAATACAAAATAAGCTTTATTGTAATCCCTTTGATGTTAATTGAATGCAATGCCCCATACCAAGTAACTTGGAGCTGCATTGATGTAAGTGGCTTCACATACAATAACATAAACAAACTGTATCCGAGTTACTCCGATGATCAGATGTGTACATATATGCATTCAAACGCTTGTCTAAATGATAACTCTTTGTGTGTGAAGAAAAAATCATATATCTTAAAAATATATATACATCTGTTTTGGATAGAAAGTATTGTTACTTGGGTAGCAAACATCTGTGGGTATGTGTTCTGTCTTGAACTCTGCCAGCAGCTAGTTCTCAAAATAATGACTTGTCACATATACGTCAGGGTAATAACAGAATCGATGTAATGTTGAAATTCGTTTTATTGAAAACAGGACATAAATCGGCGTCATACACAAAGTAACATTATTGTAAAATATATTACAACAGTAACAATCGTTAACAACCACTTCAAACACATGATATACGATTGCATGCGCATCAGGATAATAATGTCCATTTGCAATTTCTTTACAAAAAAACAATGCATGAACCATCATGGACATAGTAACATGCTAAGATTGTAACAATATTACAACAGTAACAATCAACAACAAAACATATTAAGTGCCTCAATCGTGGAAGAATATAACAAAGGCCAAATAGCACACCAACTAGGTTTAAAACTGCAAACAGGCCATTAGATGAGACTCTGGTAGACACTGCTGACCGAAAGAGGGAGAAGACATGCTTCGAGCACTCATCCTTTGCCTACTTCTTCCCATCTTTTTCTGGCCTGCGGTCCCTGACTTGGATCGTGCCCGAAACTTCTTCAAATCGTCAACGTGGTCAGCGTGCAGCATGGGAACGTAGGTCTGGGGTTCACACATATCCTGCAAAGAAACAAACAAGAGATATTAAAATCTACCTTTAGCGAATTCAGTCACGTGCCGTCTCCGTACAAGATACAAAGTATATGCCAGAGTGGGCTAATAAGGTTGTCCATATGAATGTGAATAAATTGATATGCAGCCAACCTACCTTGTGCTCAGCGAAGAAGGTCTTGTATCCTGAATGTAGGAGGTACACCTCGGGATAATGCAACTGTTGGCTTTCCTGTCTTCGCTTCTCAAATGGCGCATCCTGTATAAAGATAATAAAGATATACAATTTATGACTACAAAGGGACGACATCATACATCCAAGAATACATACACAAATATTCAAATAATGATCCACAACTTCTTACAAATTATAGTGTTTAAGATAACTTAAGAAGTTAGCAAAAGTACGATGTCTCATAGACATAATGCAATATGAGATTGCTAAACAACCTACATTTTGGGACCTCTTTCAGATGAGAATTCACAGTGGAAAATGAGAACTGTCGGTTGGCTAGCAGGACGTTGAACAAGCTCGGAAATGCCTTCCTCTGTGTATATGTTGGTTGCACCTTGGATGTGTCCTCCCTCGAATTCGTAGGGGTACCTGCAGTCAACGATATGATACTCGCTAATCTCTGGAAAGTGGCCTTTCATAAGCTGTTGAACCTGAAAATATACAAGAAGACAAACCATAAGAGACATGCATAAAATGTTTTTCACCCTAATTTATCATGAAGTTATTAAACTGTGCATACAAGAAAGTTCCATATTTTTGTATATTCTCATTGTTGTTTCCAGATAAATGCAATATTGTCATACATACCGTTAAAGGAGTAACAGTCTTCAAATCTCTGTGGTTTCTCGTCTCCACAGTTGGAAGGGAATGTACTCTTGAGCCATCACCAACCAGGTTTTTCTCAACAGCTTGTAACCTTTCTACGGCGGATCGAGTTCTCTCTTCTTCATCATCAGAATCCCCATCCCAGGATATCAGCCCCTGTCGTGAACGCTTGAGGGGTGAATCTTCATTCTCATCCACATCCTCGCGCTGCCTTTTGGAAGAGAATAGTGAACGTCTGGCAAGGGATCCACACAGAGAAACGGGGCTACCATCCGTGGAAATCTGAAATAGAATAATAAATTCATCAAACTCACAATTTACCAATCAAGAATAAAACGAATGCTGTATCGAAATGACCTCCTGATCATTAGGTCAAACGTGTCAGTAACTCACTAGAGTATTACAATCAAATATTTACTAAGTATTACATTCCAATATTAAAGACCAAGAATACCCACCTCTGATAACGAGTCGGGTGACCCAAAACCACTGTCACTTGATTCGGAGTCGCTGTTTCTCCAGGCACATGGGCTGTCAAAGAGTAAGGTCTTCAGGTCGCTGAAGCTGATGTCAGCCTCGGAAGTTACACTCAAAGAGAAACTAGGGGAAGACATTCTTCTTGTATTGGAGGACTAGGAAGAAAATGCAATGCAACTGGTAGACGCTGGATATAATGGTCAGTCTCCCGAGGGCGCTTGCTTATAAGCTGTTTCCTAATGAAGCCAGAGATGATCTCTTGATTGGATTAGTGTGAGCTCATTTCACAGTGAGGTGACTGGTTGAGTGACAGAGACCAAGTCAACGTTGATTCAATTACAGCTTAAAGCAACACGCGTTTGTAGACGTGACTGTACACACTGATCTGGAGGTCAGATTTAATGACGACGTTGAAATACAAAATAAGCTTTATTGTAATCCCTTTGATGTTAATTGAATGCAATGCCCCATACCAAGTAACTTGGAGCTGCATTGATGTAAGTGGCTTCACATACAATAACATAAACAAACTGTATCCGAGTTACTCCGAAGATCAGATGTGTACATATATGCATTCAAACGCTTGTCTAAATGATAACTCTTTGTGTGTGAAGAAAAATCATATATCTTAAAAATATATATACATCTGTTTTGGATAGAAAGTATTGTTACTTGGGTAGCAAACATCTGTGGGTATGTGTTCTGTCTTGAACTCTGCCAGCAGCTAGTTCTCAAAATAATGACTTGTCACATATACGTCAGGGTAATAACAGAATCGATGTAATGTTGAAATTCGTTTTATTGAAAACAGGACATAAATCGGCGTCATACACAAAGTAACATTATTGTAAAATATATTACAACAGTAACAATCGTTAACAACCACTTCAAACACATGATATACGATTGCATGCGCATCAGGATAATAATGTCCATTTGCAATTTCTTTACAAAAAAACAATGCATGAACCATCATGGACATAGTAACATGCTAAGATTGTAACAATATTACAACAGTAACAATCAACAACAAAACATATTAAGTGCCTCAATCGTGGAAGAATATAACAAAGGCCAAATAGCACACCAACTAGGTTTAAAACTGCAAACAGGCCATTAGATGAGACTCTGGTAGACACTGCTGACCGAAAGAGGGAGAAGACATGCTTCGAGCACTCATCCTTTGCCTACTTCTTCCCATCTTTTTCTGGCCTGCGGTCCCTGACTTGGATCGTGCCCGAAACTTCTTCAAATCGTCAACGTGGTCAGCGTGCAGCATGGGAACGTAGGTCTGGGGTTCACACATATCCTGCAAAGAAACAAACAAGAGATATTAAAATCTACCTTTAGCGAATTCAGTCACGTGCCGTCTCCGTACAAGATACAAAGTATATGCCAGAGTGGGCTAATAAGGTTGTCCATATGAATGTGAATAAATTGATATGCAGCCAACCTACCTTGTGCTCAGCGAAGAAGGTCTTGTATCCTGAATGTAGGAGGTACACCTCGGGATAATGCAACTGTGGGTAACGGTGACTGTTGGCTTTCCTGTCTTCGCTTCTCAAATGGCGCATCCTGTATAAAGATAATAAAGATATACAATTTATGACTACAAAGGGACGACATCATACATCCAAGAATACATACACAAATATTCAAATAATGATCCACAACTTCTTACAAATTATAGTGTTTAAGATAACTTAAGAAGTTAGCAAAAGTACGATGTCTCATAGACATAATGCAATATGAGATTGCTAAACAACCTACATTTTGGGACCTCTTTCAGATGAGAATTCACAGTGGAAAATGAGAACTGTCGGTTGGCTAGCAGGACGTTGAACAAGCTCGGAAATGCCTTCCTCTGTGTATATGTTGGTTGCACCTTGGATGTGTCCTCCCTCGAATTCGTAGGGGTACCTGCAGTCAACGATATGATACTCGCTAATCTCTGGAAAGTGGCCTTTCATAAGCTGTTGAACCTGAAAATATACAAGAAGACAAACCATAAGAGACATGCATAAAATGTTTTTCACCCTAATTTATCATGAAGTTATTAAACTGTGCATACAAGAAAGTTCCATATTTTTGTATATTCTCATTGTTGTTTCCAGATAAATGCAATATTGTCATACATACCGTTAAAGGAGTAACAGTCTTCAAATCTCTGTGGTTTCTCGTCTCCACAGTTGGAAGGGAATGTACTCTTGAGCCATCACCAACCAGGTTTTTCTCAACAGCTTGTAACCTTTCTACGGCGGATCGAGTTCTCTCTTCTTCATCATCAGAATCCCCATCCCAGGATATCAGCCCCTGTCGTGAACGCTTGAGGGGTGAATCTTCATTCTCATCCACATCCTCGCGCTGCCTTTTGGAAGAGAATAGTGAACGTCTGGCAAGGGATCCACACAGAGAAACGGGGCTACCATCCGTGGAAATCTGAAATAGAATAATAAATTCATCAAACTCACAATTTACCAATCAAGAATAAAACGAATGCTGTATCGAAATGACCTCCTGATCATTAGGTCAAACGTGTCAGTAACTCACTAGAGTATTACAATCAAATATTTACTAAGTATTACATTCCAATATTAAAGACCAAGAATACCCACCTCTGATAACGAGTCGGGTGACCCAAAACCACTGTCACTTGATTCGGAGTCGCTGTTTCTCCAGGCACATGGGCTGTCAAAGAGTAAGGTCTTCAGGTCGCTGAAGCTGATGTCAGCCTCGGAAGTTACACTCAAAGAGAAACTAGGGGAAGACATTCTTCTTGTATTGGAGGACTAGGAAGAAAATGCAATGCAACTGGTAGACGCTGGATATAATGGTCAGTCTCCCGAGGGCGCTTGCTTATAAGCTGTTTCCTAATGAAGCCAGAGATGATCTCTTGATTGGATTAGTGTGAGCTCATTTCACAGTGAGGTGACTGGTTGAGTGACAGAGACCAAGTCAACGTTGATTCAATTACAGCTTAAAGCAACACGCGTTTGTAGACGTGACTGTACACACTGATCTGGAGGTCAGATTTAATGACGACGTTGAAATACAAAATAAGCTTTATTGTAATCCCTTTGATGTTAATTGAATGCAATGCCCCATACCAAGTAACTTGGAGCTGCATTGATGTAAGTGGCTTCACATACAATAACATAAACAAACTGTATCCGAGTTACTCCGAAGATCAGATGTGTACATATATGCATTCAAACGCTTGTCTAAATGATAACTCTTTGTGTGTGAAGAAAAATCATATATCTTAAAAATATATATACATCTGTTTTGGATAGAAAGTATTGTTACTTGGGTAGCAAACATCTGTGGGTATGTGTTCTGTCTTGAACTCTGCCAGCAGCTAGTTCTCAAAATAATGACTTGTCACATATACGTCAGGGTAATAACAGAATCGATGTAATGTTGAAATTCGTTTTATTGAAAACAGGACATAAATCGGCGTCATACACAAAGTAACATTATTGTAAAATATATTACAACAGTAACAATCGTTAACAACCACTTCAAACACATGATATACGATTGCATGCGCATCAGGATAATAATGTCCATTTGCAATTTCTTTACAAAAAAACAATGCATGAACCATCATGGACATAGTAACATGCTAAGATTACAGGTTACACACAACCAAATGTTTTCCCATAGACTTCTATAGTAACGTTATGTCTTTTTAAAAAATAACTAGGCATTCAACAGCCATTACATTTACATATATGCACAGTCTGGCCTTAAAGCTGCAATAAAAACACAAATTTTGGCTAGGTTAGTCAGCTCCTTTTCCGAGTACAGGAAGCTGAACACACCAACCCCAGTTCCGCACCAAATGTCGCCTACTTGAAAATATCTGTGCTCACATAAAGCACAAGTCATCTTGTTAAAAAAGTCAGCACCAAATATTGAAAAATATGGGCAGTTTTAATTGCTGGATGGATGTACATTTAAAAGACATAAAAATCTTACACAATATCATCCAATCACAGCCTGCAGATGTCTCTTGATCTGCACTGAAGGCTCCCTACGAAAACCGCACTGTCACAACCAGTTCTGATTTGGTGTAGTAGAACCTGTAGACACAACTGTCTAAAACTGCACTTGTCAAATTTGTGATGTATTTATTGTAAATATATGTAGCTTCTTAGAAACAAATGGAAATTGGCTCAAGTTCAATACTTTTTCCTATCTGACAGGTCTATATGACACCAGTATACACACATCTGATGCACCAAAAGAGAATTTTCTATGACAGTACACAGGCCTTTATTGTTTATTCTTGTTTCACACAAGGAGGGTCTCACAGGTCAATTCCATGGTTGCCAGACGTGGCTTCGAACATATCACCCCAAAAGTATCTTTTCGACCCCGTATGATAGACAATACTGGGAAATTCAAAACAAATTAGGCATTTAATTTTAAATTTATTAATGGTGAGTTGTTTGCTGATCTGTGCTGATGACAACTGAGGATAGCAAAGTCTGATACATATCATGGAATTTGGTTGTGACACTAATGAGCTTAAGTCATAAAAGAGGCTGGACTCAGTGAGCTTGCTGGAACTGGTACCCCTGCATTGTTTACATAGGCCAATATATAAATGACAGGTCCATATTTGGTATTTTAACTATGGGAGGGCAAGAACCAATGTTGATGCTTTCATTCCAAAGAAAAATTCATAGTGTCAGCATCTTGGACCAACTTTGGAAACATGGGGAGATATCGAAAGAAAGTGAAAACATCTTTTAATGCGGGACATAAAGCTTGGAATTCAGGCAAAAAATTCACCAGTGAAAAGCAAAGCAACTTTAAAGTGCCAAAAACTGTCAGGTTGACAACTGAGCTCAATAAGAAAGTGTGCAGTGTAGGGGTGGCTGGTGTCCAGCAAGTTCAAACACTGACAAGTGAACCGTACCGTCTGTTAAGGCCAAGAAAGGAAAACACCCCTGAGGAGGATAAGAGTTCCCTGAAAACAAAAAGTGAAAGGTAATAACACTTTAATCTATTTATTCCTTTGGTCCAGACTTTGAAATACTTGCAGGGAATACAAAATGCTCACTGTTAAATGATATAGGTGGATAAACTTACCAAGTTTAAGTATTTGTCCTTTAATGAGTCCACTTCATAAACGATTAATATTATGGACAGTTTTCAGTTATTAGAAACAGCAAGGGGTCAAATTCTCATACATATATGAGTGGTTTGTTCAATACCATGTAAAAAACAGTGTTGTTACACCCTAATTAAGGGCTTGAGGGGGATAGAAATAGAACATGCATTTGATCTGCCAGGGGAGATAATTCAGAAATGTCGAACACTACTACATACTTAAAAGGCTTATTTAGAAGTTTCCAAAGTAGTCAATGGGTTTTTTTTTAATCTGCAGGGCTACTGCTGATGTTTACCACTTGTTGCATGTTGGAGAGACTGACAAGTTGTACAATGAGGCATTCCGCCAGCACGCCAAGACTTCGCCCATGTGTAAGGGGGACATTGTCATGGACATAGACAATGAACAGCAGTGGGGACTTAACTGGATAGAGAGAATTAAATGCACTGACTGTACATACCTGTCAGAGTACCATAAACTGTACAAGGAGGTAGAGGGTAGTGGAATGAGAAGGGGACGTCGATCTTCCACTGCCAATACTGGACTTCAGATAGGCCTCTCAAAATGTCCCATTGGAAGTGAGAGTTTCCGTGTCCTGTGCATGAGTGCCGATATACCTCCACCATCCCATTCAGGGATGCAGAAAGCTGCAAACAGAGTTTGTGATAACATAACATCTCAGAATACAAAGGACATGAGAGCCAGGAGGGCGGAAATAAGGGAAATAAATAAATACAGGGGAACAAATTTAAATAACATAAGTTTATCAACTGATGCAATGTACAACAATCCACTTTGTTCAGGTGTTGGGAAAACCCCTTTTCAGCCAGCCACTCAAGTAACCTATGTGGCCACTGAGAATCAAACTAGTGACCATCAAATTTTGGCTTTAACCACAAAATCAAAGCTTTGTTCAAAGCACAGTTTAGTTGACAACATTTCTTGTGTAAACAACCCAGACTGCACATCTGATTTGCACATGTCAGAATCAATTGGTAATGAAAAACAGTTAGCTGCAGAGTGTTTCAGGGACTTAAAGAAAGACCAAATTGAGGTAGAATTTTTGACAACAGATGCTGACAGTGCAGCTCACACAGCTCTCACTGAAATGTATGAAGCAGGTGAAATGGATGTTTCCCCACAAACTTTTCTCGATACACGGCATCTCTCGGCCAGCCATAGAAAGTTTATTAAAAATTCTAAATTTGTTGTGGATATGATGCCTGCTAGAACCAAAAAAGACAAACAAAATTTGGCAAATACATTTTCTTTAGACTGTGCATCCAGATGTGCAGCTGAGTTCTCAGCTGCTTACTCAAGTCATGCAGGTGACCTGCCAAAGTTGAAGAAATCTCTTTCATATACATCTGATGCTATTGCAAACTGTTACATGGGTGATCACAGAAAATGTAGAAGGCAATCATTTGTTTGCAAGGGGGAGAAGCAAAATTGGCTATTGCAAAGTAAATATTTAGATAAAAACTTCAAAATTAGTCACAATGAAACTAACTTTCAAAATTTGAGAAAATGCACTGACTTTCGTCTCGGCCCTAAAATGATCGAAAAGACCCAATTCAACCTCAATAGTCAAAAGTGTGAGGCAACAAACAAGGCATTGCGCCGGTCATTACCTCGCGATACCACCTTTGCACGTAACTTCCAAGGTAGAGCCCACAGTGCTGTTCATAGCGTCAACTGCCAGAGTCCGGTAAAGTCGATTCGTCAACTTCGATCAGGGCTTGGCTGTGCTGTCACTGCAAAAGGAAAAATAGATGATGAGATAAGCAAAAGCCATAATAAAGTACTTAAAGCTAAAACATACAAGAAATCACAGAAAAGTAAGGACCGCCGTGCAAGGAAAAAGTTAGAACTATTCAAACTCCATCATTGTAGAAAAATTCATTATTCGAAAGACATGTTATTGAAAAGAAATGCATATTTGAGAAATTTACACCCAAAATAGGATAATCCATATTTAAAAATGGCCCAAAACAGAAATATCTAATTATCAGATACATAACTTACACCAAACAGTAGGGTTTATGACTTTTGGTGCACAAGCCCTGTTGTCGACAGTGAAGTCTCTCCATGTTAATTTCATGGGACTCTAGTATCAAATGCTCAACATTCACACAAGAGGTGTTATGACAGAGATGGCTCACTTCAACTTTGTTGCCAAAGTTGTCAGTTTTGCCAAAACCATCTGGAAGGCATTTATGCACAATGCAGAGTGCTATTCTGTGAGCTCTCTCCTCTGTCCGCGCTTTCGACGGCCACAAAAAGAAGCAACGACCATAGCCCTGCTTATCACGGCAGCCCAACCATTCCTTACAACCCAATTCCCCACTCGCTTCACCCATTTTGCGTTCAAATTTGCCTCTACAATTATCCCAAAAGGTCTCCATGGCAATAGATATACAGAAAAACATGTAAATTAGGAAATGCTGAAATATGCACTTACCCTACAGGTTACACACAACCAAATGTTTTCCCATAGACTTCTATAGTAACGTTATGTCTTTTTAAAAAATAACTAGGCATTCAACAGCCATTACATTTACATATATGCACAGTCTGGCCTTAAAGCTGCAATAAAAACACAAATTTTGGCTAGGTTAGTCAGCTCCTTTTCCGAGTACAGGAAGCTGAACACACCAACCCCAGTTCCGCACCAAATGTCGCCTACTTGAAAATATCTGTGCTCACATAAAGCACAAGTCATCTTGTTAAAAAAGTCAGCACCAAATATTGAAAAATATGGGCAGTTTTAATTGCTGGATGGATGTACATTTAAAAGACATAAAAATCTTACACAATATCATCCAATCACAGCCTGCAGATGTCTCTTGATCTGCACTGAAGGCTCCCTACGAAAACCGCACTGTCACAACCAGTTCTGATTTGGTGTAGTAGAACCTGTAACAATATTACAACAGTAACAATCAACAACAAAACATATTAAGTGCCTCAATCGTGGAAGAATATAACAAAGGCCAAATAGCACACCAACTAGGTTTAAAACTGCAAACAGGCCATTAGATGAGACTCTGGTAGACACTGCTGACCGAAAGAGGGAGAAGACATGCTTCGAGCACTCATCCTTTGCCTACTTCTTCCCATCTTTTTCTGGCCTGCGGTCCCTGACTTGGATCGTGCCCGAAACTTCTTCAAATCGTCAACGTGGTCAGCGTGCAGCATGGGAACGTAGGTCTGGGGTTCACACATATCCTGCAAAGAAACAAACAAGAGATATTAAAATCTACCTTTAGCGAATTCAGTCACGTGCCGTCTCCGTACAAGATACAAAGTATATGCCAGAGTGGGCTATTAAGGTTGTCCATATGAATGTGAATAAATTGATATGCAGCCAACCTACCTTGTGCTCAGCGAAGAAGGTCTTGTATCCTGAATGTAGGAGGTACACCTCGGGATAATGCAACTGTGGGTAACGGTGACTGTTGGCTTTCCTGTCTTCGCTTCTCAAATGGCGCATCCTGTATAAAGATAATAAAGATATACAATTTATGACTACAAAGGGACGACATCATACATCCAAGAATACATACACAAATATTCAAATAATGATCCACAACTTCTTACAAATTATAGTGTTTAAGATAACTTAAGAAGTTAGCAAAAGTACGATGTCTCATAGACATAATGCAATATGAGATTGCTAAACAACCTACATTTTGGGACCTCTTTCAGATGAGAATTCACAGTGGAAAATGAGAACTGTCGGTTGGCTAGCAGGACGTTGAACAAGCTCGGAAATGCCTTCCTCTGTGTATATGTTGGTTGCACCTTGGATGTGTCCTCCCTCGAATTCGTAGGGGTACCTGCAGTCAACGATCTGATACTCGCTAATCTCTGGAAACTGGCCTTTCATAAGCTGTTGAACCTGAAAATATACAAGAAGACAAACCATAAGAGACATGCATAAAATGTTTTTCAGCCTAATTTATCATGAAGTTATTAAACTGTGCATACAAGAAAGTTCCATATTTTTGTATATTCTCATTGTTGTTTCCAGATAAATGCAATATTGTCATACATACCGTTAAAGGAGTAACAGTCTTCAAATCTCTGTGGTTTCTCGTCTCCACAGTTGGAAGGGAATGTACTCTTGAGCCATCACCAACCAGGTTTTTCTCAACAGCTTGTAACCTTTCTACGGCGGATCGAGTTCTCTCTTCTTCATCATCAGAATCCCCATCCCAGGATATCAGCCCCTGTCGTGAACGCTTGAGGGGTGAATCTTCATTCTCATCCACATCCTCGCGCTGCCTTTTGGAAGAGAATAGTGAACGTCTGGCAAGGGATCCACACAGAGAAACGGGGCTACCATCCGTGGAAATCTGAAATAGAATAATAAATTCATCAAACTCACAATTTACCAATCAAGAATAAAACGAATGCTGTATCGAAATGACCTCCTGATCATTAGGTCAAACGTGTCAGTAACTCACTAGAGTATTACAATCAAATATTTACTAAGTATTACATTCCAATATTAAAGACCAAGAATACCCACCTCTGATAACGAGTCGGGTGACCCAAAACCACTGTCACTTGATTCGGAGTAGCTGTTTCTCCAGGCACATGGGCTGTCAAAGAGTAAGGTCTTCAGGTCGCTGAAGCTGATGTCAGCCTCGGAAGTTACACTCAAAGAGAAACTAGGGGAAGACATTCTTCTTGTATTGGAGGACTAGGAAGAAAATGCAATGCAACTGGTAGACGCTGGATATAATGGTCAGTCTCCCGAGGGCGCTTGCTTATAAGCTGTTTCCTAATGAAGCCAGAGATGATCTCTTGATTGGATTAGTGTGAGCTCATTTCACAGTGAGGTGACTGGTTGAGTGACAGAGACCAAGTCAACGTTGATTCAATTACAGCTTAAAGCAACACGCGTTTGTAGACGTGACTGTACACACTGATCTGGAGGTCAGATTTAATGACGACGTTGAAATACAAAATAAGCTTTATTGTAATCCCTTTGATGTTAATTGAATGCAATGCCCCATACCAAGTAACTTGGAGCTGCATTGATGTAAGTGGCTTCACATACAATAACATAAACAAACTGTATCCGAGTTACTCCGAAGATCAGATGTGTACATATATGCATTCAAACGCTTGTCTAAATGATAACTCTTTGTGTGTGAAGAAAAAATCATATATCTTAAAAATATATATACATCTGTTTTGGATAGAAAGTATTGTTACTTGGGTAGCAAACATCTGTGGGTATGTGTTCTGTCTTGAACTCTGCCAGCAGCTAGTTCTCAAAATAATGACTTGTCACATATACGTCAGGGTAATAACAGAATCGATGTAATGTTGAAATTCGTTTTATTGAAAACAGGACATAAATCGGCGTCATACACAAAGTAACATTATTGTAAAATATATTACAACAGTAACAATCGTTAACAACCACTTCAAACACATGATATACGATTGCATGCGCATCAGGATAATAATGTCCATTTGCAATTTCTTTACAAAAAAACAATGCATGAACCATCATGGACATAGTAACATGCTAAGATTGTAACAATATTACAACAGTAACAATCAACAACAAAACATATTAAGTGCCTCAATCGTGGAAGAATATAACAAAGGCCAAATAGCACACCAACTAGGTTTAAAACTGCAAACAGGCCATTAGATGAGACTCTGGTAGACACTGCTGACCGAAAGAGGGAGAAGACATGCTTCGAGCACTCATCCTTTGCCTACTTCTTCCCATCTTTTTCTGGCCTGCGGTCCCTGACTTGGATCGTGCCCGAAACTTCTTCAAATCGTCAACGTGGTCAGCGTGCAGCATGGGAACGTAGGTCTGGGGTTCACACATATCCTGCAAAGAAACAAACAAGAGATATTAAAATCTACCTTTAGCGAATTCAGTCACGTGCCGTCTCCGTACAAGATACAAAGTATATGCCAGAGTGGGCTATTAAGGTTGTCCATATGAATGTGAATAAATTGATATGCAGCCAACCTACCTTGTGCTCAGCGAAGAAGGTCTTGTATCCTGAATGTAGGAGGTACACCTCGGGATAATGCAACTGTGGGTAACGGTGACTGTTGGCTTTCCTGTCTTCGCTTCTCAAATGGCGCATCCTGTATAAAGATAATAAAGATATACAATTTATGACTACAAAGGGACGACATCATACATCCAAGAATACATACACAAATATTCAAATAATGATCCACAACTTCTTACAAATTATAGTGTTTAAGATAACTTAAGAAGTTAGCAAAAGTACGATGTCTCATAGACATAATGCAATATGAGATTGCTAAACAACCTACATTTTGGGACCTCTTTCAGATGAGAATTCACAGTGGAAAATGAGAACTGTCGGTTGGCTAGCAGGACGTTGAACAAGCTCGGAAATGCCTTCCTCTGTGTATATGTTGGTTGCACCTTGGATGTGTCCTCCCTCGAATTCGTAGGGGTACCTGCAGTCAACGATCTGATACTCGCTAATCTCTGGAAAGTGGCCTTTCATAAGCTGTTGAACCTGAAAATATACAAGAAGACAAACCATAAGAGACATGCATAAAATGTTTTTCACCCTAATTTATCATGAAGTTATTAAACTGTGCATACAAGAAAGTTCCATATTTTTGTATATTCTCATTGTTGTTTCCAGATAAATGCAATATTGTCATACATACCGTTAAAGGAGTAACAGTCTTCAAATCTCTGTGGTTTCTCGTCTCCACAGTTGGAAGGGAATGTACTCTTGAGCCATCACCAACCAGGTTTTTCTCAACAGCTTGTAACCTTTCTACGGCGGATCGAGTTCTCTCTTCTTCATCATCAGAATCCCCATCCCAGGATATCAGCCCCTGTCGTGAACGCTTGAGGGGTGAATCTTCATTCTCATCCACATCCTCGCGCTGCCTTTTGGAAGAGAATAGTGAACGTCTGGCAAGGGATCCACACAGAGAAACGGGGCTACCATCCGTGGAAATCTGAAATAGAATAATAAATTCATCAAACTCACAATTTACCAATCAAGAATAAAAGGAATGCTGTATCGAAATGACCTCCTGATCATTAGGTCAAACGTGTCAGTAACTCACTAGAGTATTACAATCAAATATTTACTAAGTATTACATTCCAATATTAAAGACCAAGAATACCCACCTCTGATAACGAGTCGGGTGACCCAAAACCACTGTCACTTGATTCGGAGTCGCTGTTTCTCCAGGCACATGGGCTGTCAAAGAGTAAGGTCTTCAGGTCGCTGAAGCTGATGTCAGCCTCGGAAGTTACACTCAAAGAGAAACTAGGGGAAGACATTCTTCTTGTATTGGAGGACTAGGAAGAAAATGCAATGCAACTGGTAGACGCTGGATATAATGGTCAGTCTCCCGAGGGCGCTTGCTTATAAGCTGTTTCCTAATGAAGCCAGAGATGATCTCTTGATTGGATTAGTGTGAGCTCATTTCACAGTGAGGTGACTGGTTGAGTGACAGAGACCAAGTCAACGTTGATTCAATTACAGCTTAAAGCAACACGCGTTTGTAGACGTGACTGTACACACTGATCTGGAGGTCAGATTTAATGACGACGTTGAAATACAAAATAAGCTTTATTGTAATCCCTTTGATGTTAATTGAATGCAATGCCCCATACCAAGTAACTTGGAGCTGCATTGATGTAAGTGGCTTCACATACAATAACATAAACAAACTGTATCCGAGTTACTCCGAAGATCAGATGTGTACATATATGCATTCAAACGCTTGTCTAAATGATAACTCTTTGTGTGTGAAGAAAAATCATATATCTTAAAAATATATATACATCTGTTTTGGATAGAAAGTATTGTTACTTGGGTAGCAAACATCTGTGGGTATGTGTTCTGTCTTGAACTCTGCCAGCAGCTAGTTCTCAAAATAATGACTTGTCACATATACGTCAGGGTAATAACAGAATCGATGTAATGTTGAAATTCGTTTTATTGAAAACAGGACATAAATCGGCGTCATACACAAAGTAACATTATTGTAAAATATATTACAACAGTAACAATCGTTAACAACCACTTCAAACACATGATATACGATTGCATGCGCATCAGGATAATAATGTCCATTTGCAATTTCTTTACAAAAAAACAATGCATGAACCATCATGGACATAGTAACATGCTAAGATTGTAACAATATTACAACAGTAACAATCAACAACAAAACATATTAAGTGCCTCAATCGTGGAAGAATATAACAAAGGCCAAATAGCACACCAACTAGGTTTAAAACTGCAAACAGGCCATTAGATGAGACTCTGGTAGACACTGCTGACCGAAAGAGGGAGAAGACATGCTTCGAGCACTCATCCTTTGCCTACTTCTTCCCATCTTTTTCTGGCCTGCGGTCCCTGACTTGGATCGTGCCCGAAACTTCTTCAAATCGTCAACGTGGTCAGCGTGCAGCATGGGAACGTAGGTCTGGGGTTCACACATATCCTGCAAAGAAACAAACAAGAGATATTAAAATCTACCTTTAGCGAATTCAGTCACGTGCCGTCTCCGTACAAGATACAAAGTATATGCCAGAGTGGGCTATTAAGGTTGTCCATATGAATGTGAATAAATTGATATGCAGCCAACCTACCTTGTGCTCAGCGAAGAAGGTCTTGTATCCTGAATGTAGGAGGTACACCTCGGGATAATGCAACTGTGGGTAACGGTGACTGTTGGCTTTCCTGTCTTCGCTTCTCAAATGGCGCATCCTGTATAAAGATAATAAAGATATACAATTTATGACGACAAAGGGACGACATCATACATCCAAGAATACATACACAAATATTCAAATAATGATCCACAACTTCTTACAAATTATAGTGTTTAAGATAACTTAAGAAGTTAGCAAAAGTACGATGTCTCATAGACATAATGCAATATGAGATTGCTAAACAACCTACATTTTGGGACCTCTTTCAGATGAGAATTCAAAGTGGAAAATGAGAACTGTCGGTTGGCTAGCAGGACGTTGAACAAGCTCGGAAATGCCTTCCTCTGTGTATATGTTGGTTGCACCTTGGATGTGTCCTCCCTCGAATTCGTAGGGGTACCTGCAGTCAACGATCTGATACTCGCTAATCTCTGGAAACTGGCCTTTCATAAGCTGTTGAACCTGAAAATATACAAGAAGACAAACCATAAGAAAAATGCATAAAATGTTTTTCACCCTAATTTATCATGAAGTTATTAAACTGTGCATACAAGAAAGTTCCATATTTTTGTATATTCTCATTGTTGTTTCCAGATAAATGCAATATTGTCATACATACCGTTAAAGGAGTAACAGTCTTCAAATCTCTGTGGTTTCTCGTCTCCACAGTTGGAAGGGAATGTACTCTTGAGCCATCACCAACCAGGTTTTTCTCAACAGCTTGTAACCTTTCTACGGCGGATCGAGTTCTCTCTTCTTCATCATCAGAATCCCCATCCCAGGATATCAGCCCCTGTCGTGAACGCTTGAGGGGTGAATCTTCATGGTCATCCACATCCTCGCGCTGCCTTTTGGAAGAGAATAGTGAACGTCTGGCAAGGGATCCACACAGAGAAACGGGGCTACCATCCGTGGAAATCTGAAATAGAATAATAAATTCATCAAACTCACAATTTACCAATCAAGAATAAAAGGAATGCTGTATCGAAATGACCTCCTGATCATTAGGTCAAACGTGTCAGTAACTCACTAGAGTATTACAATCAAATATTTACTAAGTATTACATTCCAATATTAAAGACCAAGAATACCCACCTCTGATAACGAGTCGGGTGACCCAAAACCACTGTCACTTGATTCGGAGTCGCTGTTTCTCCAGGCACATGGGCTGTCAAAGAGTAAGGTCTTCAGGTCGCTGAAGCTGATGTCAGCCTCGGAAGTTACACTCAAAGAGAAACTAGGGGAAGACATTCTTCTTGTATTGGAGGACTAGGAAGAAAATGCAATGCAACTGGTAGACGCTGGATATAATGGTCAGTCTCCCGAGGGCGCTTGCTTATAAGCTGTTTCCTAATGAAGCCAGAGATGATCTCTTGATTGGATTAGTGTGAGCTCATTTCACAGTGAGGTGACTGGTTGAGTGACAGAGACCAAGTCAACGTTGATTCAATTACAGCTTAAAGCAACACGCGTTTGTAGACGTGACTGTACACACTGATCTGGAGGTCAGATTTAATGACGACGTTGAAATACAAAATAAGCTTTATTGTAATCCATTTGATGTTAATTGAATGCAATGCCCCATACCAAGTAACTTGGAGCTGCATTGATGTAAGTGGCTTCACATACAATAACATAAACAAACTGTATCCGAGTTACTCCGAAGATCAGATGTGTACATATATGCATTCAAACGCTTGTCTAAATGATAACTCTTTGTGTGTGAAGAAAAATCATATATCTTAAAAATATATATACATCTGTTTTGGATAGAAAGTATTGTTACTTGGGTAGCAAACATCTGTGGGTATGTGTTCTGTCTTGAACTCTGCCAGCAGCTAGTTCTCAAAATAATGACTTGTCACATATACGTCAGGGTAATAACAGAATCGATGTAATGTTGAAATTCGTTTTATTGAAAACAGGACATAAATCGGCGTCATACACAAAGTAACATTATTGTAAAATATATTACAACAGTAACAATCGTTAACAACCACTTCAAACACATGATATACGATTGCATGCGCATCAGGATAATAATGTCCATTTGCAATTTCTTTACAAAAAAACAATGCATGAACCATCATGGACATAGTAACATGCTAAGATTGTAACAATATTACAACAGTAACAATCAACAACAAAACATATTAAGTGCCTCAATCGTGGAAGAATATAACAAAGGCCAAATATAACACCAACTAGGTTTAAAACTGCAAACAGGCCATTAGATGAGACTCTGGTAGACACTGCTGACCGAAAGAGGGAGAAGACATGCTTCGAGCACTCATCCTTTGCCTACTTCTTCCCATCTTTTTCTGGCCTGCGGTCCCTGACTTGGATCGTGCCCGAAACTTCTTCAAATCGTCAACGTGGTCAGCGTGCAGCATGGGAACGTAGGTCTGGGGTTCACACATATCCTGCAAAGAAACAAACAAGAGATATTAAAATCTACCTTTAGCGAATTCAGTCACGTGCCGTCTCCGTACAAGATACAAAGTATATGCCAGAGTGGGCTATTAAGGTTGTCCATATGAATGTGAATAAATTGATATGCAGCCAACCTACCTTGTGCTCAGCGAAGAAGGTCTTGTATCCTGAATGTAGGAGGTACACCTCGGGATAATGCAACTGTGGGTAACGGTGACTGTTGGCTTTCCTGTCTTCGCTTCTCAAATGGCGCATCCTGTATAAAGATAATAAAGATATACAATTTATGACGACAAAGGGACGACATCATACATCCAAGAATACATACACAAATATTCAAATAATGATCCACAACTTCTTACAAATTATAGTGTTTAAGATAACTTAAGAAGTTAGCAAAAGTACGATGTCTCATAGACATAATGCAATATGAGATTGCTAAACAACCTACATTTTGGGACCTCTTTCAGATGAGAATTCACAGTGGAAAATGAGAACTGTCGGTTGGCTAGCAGGACGTTGAACAAGCTCGGAAATGCCTTCCTCTGTGTATATGTTGGTTGCACCTTGGATGTGTCCTCCCTCGAATTCGTAGGGGTACCTGCAGTCAACGATCTGATACTCGCTAATCTCTGGAAAGTGGCCTTTCATAAGCTGTTGAACCTGAAAATATACAAGAAGACAAACCATAAGAAAAATGCATAAACTGTTTTTCACCCTAATTTATCATGAAGTTATTAAACTGTGCATACAAGAAAGTTCCATATTTTTGTATATTCTCATTGTTGTTTCCAGATAAATGCAATATTGTCATACATACCGTTAAAGGAGTAACAGTCTTCAAATCTCTGTGGTTTCTCGTCTCCACAGTTGGAAGGGAATGTACTCTTGAGCCATCACCAACCAGGTTTTTCTCAACAGCTTGTAACCTTTCTACGGCGGATCGAGTTCTCTCTTCTTCATCATCAGAATCCCCATCCCAGGATATCAGCCCCTGTCGTGAACGCTTGAGGGGTGAATCTTCATGGTCATCCACATCCTCGCGCTGCCTTTTGGAAGAGAATAGTGAACGTCTGGCAAGGGATCCACACAGAGAAACGGGGCTACCATCCGTGGAAATCTGAAATAGAATAATAAATTCATCAAACTCACAATTTACCAATCAAGAATAAAAGGAATGCTGTATCGAAATGACCTCCTGATCATTAGGTCAAACGTGTCAGTAACTCACTAGAGTATTACAATCAAATATTTACTAAGTATTACATTCCAATATTAAAGACCAAGAATACCCACCTCTGATAACGAGTCGGGTGACCCAAAACCACTGTCACTTGATTCGGAGTCGCTGTTTCTCCAGGCACATGGGCTGTCAAAGAGTAAGGTCTTCAGGTCGCTGAAGCTGATGTCAGCCTCGGAAGTTACACTCAAAGAGAAACTAGGGGAAGACATTCTTCTTGTATTGGAGGACTAGGAAGAAAATGCAATGCAACTGGTAGACGCTGGATATAATGGTCAGTCTCCCGAGGGCGCTTGCTTATAAGCTGTTTCCTAATGAAGCCAGAGATGATCTCTTGATTGGATTAGTGTGAGCTCATTTCACAGTGAGGTGACTGGTTGAGTGACAGAGACCAAGTCAACGTTGATTCAATTACAGCTTAAAGCAACACGCGTTTGTAGACGTGACTGTACACACTGATCTGGAGGTCAGATTTAATGACGACGTTGAAATACAAAATAAGCTTTATTGTAATCCATTTGATGTTAATTGAATGCAATGCCCCATACCAAGTAACTTGGAGCTGCATTGATGTAAGTGGCTTCACATACAATAACATAAACAAACTGTATCCGAGTTACTCCGAAGATCAGATGTGTACATATATGCATTCAAACGCTTGTCTAAATGATAACTCTTTGTGTGTGAAGAAAAATCATATATCTTAAAAATATATATACATCTGTTTTGGATAGAAAGTATTGTTACTTGGGTAGCAAACATCTGTGGGTATGTGTTCTGTCTTGAACTCTGCCAGCAGCTAGTTCTCAAAATAATGACTTGTCACATATACGTCAGGGTAATAACAGAATCGATGTAATGTTGAAATTCGTTTTATTGAAAACAGGACATAAATCGGCGTCATACACAAAGTAACATTATTGTAAAATATATTACAACAGTAACAATCGTTAACAACCACTTCAAACACATGATATACGATTGCATGCGCATCAGGATAATAATGTCCATTTGCAATTTCTTTACAAAAAAACAATGCATGAACCATCATGGACATAGTAACATGCTAAGATTGTAACAATATTACAACAGTAACAATCAACAACAAAACATATTAAGTGCCTCAATCGTGGAAGAATATAACAAAGGCCAAATAGCACACCAACTAGGTTTAAAACTGCAAACAGGCCATTAGATGAGACTCTGGTAGACACTGCTGACCGAAAGAGGGAGAAGACATGCTTCGAGCACTCATCCTTTGCCTACTTCTTCCCATCTTTTTCTGGCCTGCGGTCCCTGACTTGGATCGTGCCCGAAACTTCTTCAAATCGTCAACGTGGTCAGCGTGCAGCATGGGAACGTAGGTCTGGGGTTCACACATATCCTGCAAAGAAACAAACAAGAGATATTAAAATCTACCTTTAGCGAATTCAGTCACGTGCCGTCTCCGTACAAGATACAAAGTATATGCCAGAGTGGGCTATTAAGGTTGTCCATATGAATGTGAATAAATTGATATGCAGCCAACCTACCTTGTGCTCAGCGAAGAAGGTCTTGTATCCTGAATGTAGGAGGTACCCCTCGGGATAATGCAACTGTGGGTAACGGTGACTGTTGGCTTTCCTGTCTTCGCTTCTCAAATGGCGCATCCTGTATAAAGATAATAAAGATATACAATTTATGACTACAAAGGGACGACATCATACATCCAAGAATACATACACAAATATTCAAATAATGATCCACAACTTCTTACAAATTATAGTGTTTAAGATAACTTAAGAAGTTAGCAAAAGTACGATGTCTCATAGACATAATGCAATATGAGATTGCTAAACAACCTACATTTTGGGACCTCTTTCAGATGAGAATTCACAGTGGAAAATGAGAACTGTCGGTTGGCTAGCAGGACGTTGAACAAGCTCGGAAATGCCTTCCTCTGTGTATATGTTGGTTGCACCTTGGATGTGTCCTCCCTCGAATTCGTAGGGGTACCTGCAGTCAACGATCTGATACTCGCTAATCTCTGGAAAGTGGCCTTTCATAAGCTGTTGAACCTGAAAATATACAAGAAGACAAACCATAAGAAAAATGCATAAAATGTTTTTCACCCTAATTTATCATGAAGTTATTAAACTGTGCATACAAGAAAGTTCCATATTTTTGTATATTCTCATTGTTGTTTCCAGATAAATGCAATATTGTCATACATACCGTTAAAGGAGTAACAGTCTTCAAATCTCTGTGATTTCTCGTCTCCACAGTTGGAAGGGAATGTACTCTTGAGCCATCACCAACCAGGTTTTTCTCAACAGCTTGTAACCTTTCTACGGCGGATCGAGTTCTCTCTTCTTCATCATCAGAATCCCCATCCCAGGATATCAGCCCCTGTCGTGAACGCTTGAGGGGTGAATCTTCATGCTCATCCACATCCTCGCGCTGCCTTTTGGAAGAGAATAGTGAACGTCTGGCAAGGGATCCACACAGAGAAACGGGGCTACCATCCGTGGAAATCTGAAATAGAATAATAAATTCATCAAACTCACAATTTACCAATCAAGAATAAAAGGAATGCTGTATCGAAATGACCTCCTGATCATTAGGTCAAACGTGTCAGTAACTCACTAGAGTATTACAATCAAATATTTACTAAGTATTACATTCCAATATTAAAGACCAAGAATACCCACCTCTGATAACGAGTCGGGTGACCCAAAACCACTGTCACTTGATTCGGAGTCGCTGTTTCTCCAGGCACATGGGCTGTCAAAGAGTAAGGTCTTCAGGTCGCTGAAGCTGATGTCAGCCTCGGAAGTTACACTCAAAGAGAAACTAGGGGAAGACATTCTTCTTGTATTGGAGGACTAGGAAGAAAATGCAATGCAACTGGTAGACGCTGGATATAATGGTCAGTCTCCCGAGGGCGCTTGCTTATAAGCTGTTTCCTAATGAAGCCAGAGATGATCTCTTGATTGGATTAGTGTGAGCTCATTTCACAGTGAGGTGACTGGTTGAGTGACAGAGACCAAGTCAACGTTGATTCAATTACAGCTTAAAGCAACACGCGTTTGTAGACGTGACTGTACACACTGATCTGGAGGTCAGATTTAATGACGACGTTGAAATACAAAATAAGCTTTATTGTAATCCATTTGATGTTAATTGAATGCAATGCCCCATACCAAGTAACTTGGAGCTGCATTGATGTAAGTGGCTTCACATACAATAACATAAACAAACTGTATCCGAGTTACTCCGAAGATCAGATGTGTACATATATGCATTCAAACGCTTGTCTAAATGATAACTCTTTGTGTGTGAAGAAAAATCATATATCTTAAAAATATATATACATCTGTTTTGGATAGAAAGTATTGTTACTTGGGTAGCAAACATCTGTGGGTATGTGTTCTGTCTTGAACTCTGCCAGCAGCTAGTTCTCAAAATAATGACTTGTCACATATACGTCAGGGTAATAACAGAATCGATGTAATGTTGAAATTCGTTTTATTGAAAACAGGACATAAATCGGCGTCATACACAAAGTAACATTATTGTAAAATATATTACAACAGTAACAATCGTTAACAACCACTTCAAACACATGATATACGATTGCATGCGCATCAGGATAATAATGTCCATTTGCAATTTCTTTACAAAAAAACAATGCATGAACCATCATGGACATAGTAACATGCTAAGATTGTAACAATATTACAACAGTAACAATCAACAACAAAACATATTAAGTGCCTCAATCGTGGAAGAATATAACAAAGGCCAAATAGCACACCAACTAGGTTTAAAACTGCAAACAGGCCATTAGATGAGACTCTGGTAGACACTGCTGACCGAAAGAGGGAGAAGACATGCTTCGAGCACTCATCCTTTGCCTACTTCTTCCCATCTTTTTCTGGCCTGCGGTCCCTGACTTGGATCGTGCCCGAAACTTCTTCAAATCGTCAACGTGGTCAGCGTGCAGCATGGGAACGTAGGTCTGGGGTTCACACATATCCTGCAAAGAAACAAACAAGAGATATTAAAATCTACCTTTAGCGAATTCAGTCACGTGCCGTCTCCGTACAAGATACAAAGTATATGCCAGAGTGGGCTATTAAGGTTGTCCATATGAATGTGAATAAATTGATATGCAGCCAACCTACCTTGTGCTCAGCGAAGAAGGTCTTGTATCCTGAATGTAGGAGGTACCCCTCGGGATAATGCAACTGTGGGTAACGGTGACTGTTGGCTTTCCTGTCTTCGCTTCTCAAATGGCGCATCCTGTATAAAGATAATAAAGATATACAATTTATGACTACAAAGGGACGACATCATACATCCAAGAATACATACACAAATATTCAAATAATGATCCACAACTTCTTACAAATTATAGTGTTTAAGATAATACAATAAGTTAGCAAAAGTACGATGTCTCATAGACATAATGCAATATGAGATTGCTAAACAACCTACATTTTGGGACCTCTTTCAGATGAGAATTCAAAGTGGAAAATGAGAACTGTCGGTTGGCTAGCAGGACGTTGAACAAGCTCGGAAATGCCTTCCTCTGTGTATATGTTGGTTGCACCTTGGATGTGTCCTCCCTCGAATTCGTAGGGGTACCTGCAGTCAACGATCTGATACTCGCTAATCTCTGGAAAGTGGCCTTTCATAAGCTGTTGAACCTGAAAATATACAAGAAGACAAACCATAAGAAAAATGCATAAAATGTTTTTCGCACTATTTTATCATGAAGTTATTAAACTGTGCATACAAGAAAGTTCCATATTTTTGTATATTCTCATTGTTGTTTCCAGATAAAAGCAATATTGTCATACATACCGTTAAAGGAGTAACAGTCTTCAAATCTCTGTGGTTTCTCGTCTCCACAGTTGGAAGGGAATGTACTCTTGAGCCATCACCAACCAGGTTTTTCTCAACAGCTTGTAACCTTTCTACGGCGGATCGAGTTCTCTCTTCTTCATCATCAGAATCCCCATCCCAGGATATCAGCCCCTGTCGTGAACGCTTGAGGGGTGAATCTTCATGCTCATCCACATCCTCGCGCTGCCTTTTGGAAGAGAATAGTGAACGTCTGGCAAGGGATCCACACAGAGAAACGGGGCTACCATCCGTGGAAATCTGAAATAGAATAATAAATTCATCAAACTCACAATTTACCAATCAAGAATAAAAGGAATGCTGTATCGAAATGACCTCCTGATCATTAGGTCAAACGTGTCAGTAACTCACTAGAGTATTACAATCAAATATTTACTAAGTATTACATTCCAATATTAAAGACCAAGAATACCCACCTCTGATAACGAGTCGGGTGACCCAAAACCACTGTCACTTGATTCGGAGTCGCTGTTTCTCCAGGCACATGGGCTGTCAAAGAGTAAGGTCTTCAGGTCGCTGAAGCTGATGTCAGCCTCGGAAGTTACACTCAAAGAGAAACTAGGGGAAGACATTCTTCTTGTATTGGAGGACTAGGAAGAAAATGCAATGCAACTGGTAGACGCTGGATATAATGGTCAGTCTCCCGAGGGCGCTTGCTTATAAGCTGTTTCCTAATGAAGCCAGAGATGATCTCTTGATTGGATTAGTGTGAGCTCATTTCACAGTGAGGTGACTGGTTGAGTGACAGAGACCAAGTCAACGTTGATTCAATTACAGCTTAAAGCAACACGCGTTTGTAGACGTGACTGTACACACTGATCTGGAGGTCAGATTTAATGACGACGATGAAATACAAAATAAGCTTTATTGTAATCCATTTGATGTTAATTGAATGCAATGCCCCATACCAAGTAACTTGGAGCTGCATTGATGTAAGTGGCTTCACATACAATAACATAAACAAACTGTATCCGAGTTACTCCGAAGATCAGATGTGTACATATATGCATTCAAACGCTTGTCTAAATGATAACTCTTTGTGTGTGAAGAAAAATCATATATCTTAAAAATATATATACATCTGTTTTGGATAGAAAGTATTGTTACTTGGGTAGCAAACATCTGTGGGTATGTGTTCTGTCTTGAACTCTGCCAGCAGCTAGTTCTCAAAATAATGACTTGTCACATATACGTCAGGGTAATAACAGAATCGATGTAATGTTGAAATTCGTTTTATTGAAAACAGGACATAAATCGGCGTCATACACAAAGTAACATTATTGTAAAATATATTACAACAGTAACAATCGTTAACAACCACTTCAAACACATGATATACGATTGCATGCGCATCAGGATAATAATGTCCATTTGCAATTTCTTTACAAAAAAACAATGCATGAACCATCATGGACATAGTGACATGCTAAGATTGTAACAATATTACAACAGTAACAATCAACAACAAAACATATTAAGTGCCTCAATCGTGGAAGAATATAACAAAGGCCAAATAGCACACCAACTAGGTTTAAAACTGCAAACAGGCCATTAGATGAGACTCTGGTAGACACTGCTGACCGAAAGAGGGAGAAGACATGCTTCGAGCACTCATCCTTTGCCTACTTCTTCCCATCATTTTCTGGCCTGCGGTCCCTGACTTGGATCGTGCCCGAAACTTCTTCAAATCGTCAACGTGGTCAGCGTGCAGCATGGGAACGTAGGTCTGGGGTTCACACATATCCTGCAAAGAAACAAACAAGAGATATTAAAATCTACCTTTAGCGAATTCAGTCACGTGCCGTCTCCGTACAAGATACAAAGTATATGCCAGAGTGGGCTAATAAGGTTGTCCATATGAATGTGAATAAATTGATATGCAGCCAACCTACCTTGTGCTCAGCGAAGAAGGTCTTGTATCCTGAATGTAGGAGGTACACCTCGGGATAATGCAACTGTGGGTAACGGTGACTGTTGGCTTTCCTGTCTTCGCTTCTCAAATGGCGCATCCTGTATAAAGATAATAAAGATATAAAATAAAATTTATGACGACAAAGGGACGACATCATACATCCAAGAATACATACACAAATATTCAAATAATGATCCACAACTTCTTACAAATTATAGTGTTTAAGATAATACAATAAGTTAGCAAAAGTACGATGTCTCATAGACATAATGCAATATGAGATTGCTAAACAACCTACATTTTGGGACCTCTTTCAGATGAGAATTCACAGTGGAAAATGAGAACTGTCGGTTGGCTAGCAGGACGTTGAACAAGCTCGGAAATGCCTTCCTCTGTGTATATGTTGGTTGCACCTTGGATGTGTCCTCCCTCGAATTCGTAGGGGTACCTGCAGTCAACGATCTGATACTCGCTAATCTCTGGAAAGTGGCCTTTCATAAGCTGTTGAACCTGAAAATATACAAGAAGACAAACCATAAGAAAAATGCATAAAATGTTTTTCACCCTAATTTATTAAACTGTCCATATTTTTGTATATTCTCATTGTTGTTTCCAGATAAAAGCAATATTGTCATACATACCTTTAAAGGAGTAACAGTCTTCAAATCTCTGTGGTTTCTCGTCTCCACAGTTGGAAGGGAATGTACTCTTGAGCCATCACCAACCAGGTTTTTCTCAACAGCTTGTAACCTTTCTACGGCGGATCGAGTTCTCTCTTCTTCATCATCAGAATCCCCATCCCAGGATATCAGCCCCTGTCGTGAACGCTTGAGGGGTGAATCTTCATGGTCATCCACATCCTCGCGCTGCCTTTTGGAAGAGAATAGTGAACGTCTGGCAAGGGATCCACACAGAGAAACGGGGCTACCATCCGTGGAAATCTGAAATAGAATAATAAATTCATCAAACTCACAATTTACCAATCAAGAATAAAAGGAATGCTGTATCGAAATGACCTCCTGATCATTAGGTCAAACGTGTCAGTAACTCACTAGAGTATTACAATCAAATATTTACTAAGTATTACATTCCAATATTAAAGACCAAGAATACCCACCTCTGATAACGAGTCGGGTGACCCAAAACCACTGTCACTTGATTCGGAGTCGCTGTTTCTCCAGGCACATGGGCTGTCAAAGAGTAAGGTCTTCAGGTCGCTGAAGCTGATGTCAGCCTCGGAAGTTACACTCAAAGAGAAACTAGGGGAAGACATTCTTCTTGTATTGGAGGACTAGGAAGAAAATGCAATGCAACTGGTAGACGCTGGATATAATGGTCAGTCTCCCGAGGGCGCTTGCTTATAAGCTGTTTCCTAATGAAGCCAGAGATGATCTCTTGATTGGATTAGTGTGAGCTCATTTCACAGTGAGGTGACTGGTTGAGTGACAGAGACCAAGTCAACGTTGATTCAATTACAGCTTAAAGCAACACGCGTTTGTAGACGTGACTGTACACACTGATCTGGAGGTCAGATTTAATGACGACGTTGAAATACAAAATAAGCTTTATTGTAATCCCTTTGATGTTAATTGAATGCAATGCCCCATACCAAGTAACTTGGAGCTGCATTGATGTAAGTGGCTTCACATACAATAACATAAACAAACTGTATCCGAGTTACTCCGAAGATCAGATGTGTACATATATGCATTCAAACGCTTGTCTAAATGATAACTCTTTGTGTGTGAAGAAAAATCATATATCTTAAAAATATATATACATCTGTTTTGGATAGAAAGTATTGTTACTTGGGTAGCAAACATCTGTGGGTATGTGTTCTGTCTTGAACTCTGCCAGCAGCTAGTTCTCAAAATAATGACTTGTCACATATACGTCAGGGTAATAACAGAATCGATGTAATGTTGAAATTCGTTTTATTGAAAACAGGACATAAATCGGCGTCATACACAAAGTAACATTATTGTAAAATATATTACAACAGTAACAATCGTTAACAACCACTTCAAACACATGATATACGATTGCATGCGCATCAGGATAATAATGTCCATTTGCAATTTCTTTACAAAAAAACAATGCATGAACCATCATGAACATAGTGACATGCTAAGATTGTAACAATATTACAACAGTAACAATCAACAACAAAACATATTAAGTGCCTCAATCGTGGAAGAATATAACAAAGGCCAAATATAACACCAACTAGGTTTAAAACTGCAAACAGGCCATTAGATGAGACTCTGGTAGACACTGCTGACCGAAAGAGGGAGAAGACATGCTTCGAGCACTCATCCTTTGCCTACTTCTTCCCATCTTTTTCTGGCCTGCGGTCCCTGACTTGGATCGTGCCCGAAACTTCTTCAAATCGTCAACGTGGTCAGCGTGCAGCATGGGAACGTAGGTCTGGGGTTCACACATATCCTGCAAAGAAACAAACAAGAGATATTAAAATCTACCTTTAGCGAATTCAGTCACGTGCCGTCTCCGTACAAGATACAAAGTATATGCCAGAGTGGGCTATTAAGGTTGTCCATATGAATGTGAATAAATTGATATGCAGCCAACCTACCTTGTGCTCAGCGAAGAAGGTCTTGTATCCTGAATGTAGGAGGTACACCTCGGGATAATGCAACTGTGGGTAACGGTGACTGTTGGCTTTCCTGTCTTCGCTTCTCAAATGGCGCATCCTGTATAAAGATAATAAAATTATAAAATAAAATTTATGACTACAAAGGGACGACATCATACATCCAAGAATACATACACAAATATTCAAATAATGATCCACAACTTCTTACAAATTATAGTGTTTAAGATAATACAATAAGTTAGCAAAAGTACGATGTCTCATAGACATAATGCAATATGAGATTGCTAAACAACCTACATTTTGGGACCTCTTTCAGATGAGAATTCAAAGTGGAAAATGAGAACTGTCGGTTGGCTAGCAGGACGTTGAACAAGCTCGGAAATGCCTTCCTCTGTGTATATGTTGGTTGCACCTTGGATGTGTCCTCCCTCGAATTCGTAGGGGTACCTGCAGTCAACGATCTGATACTCGCTAATCTCTGGAAAGTGGCCTTTCATAAGCTGTTGAACCTGAAAATATACAAGAAGACAAACCATAAGAAAAATGCATAAAATGTTTTTCGCCCTATTTTATCATGAAGTTATTAAACTGTGCATACAAGAAAGTTCCATATTTTTGTATATTCTCATTGTTGTTTCCAGATAAAAGCAATATTGTCATACATACCGTTAAAGGAGTAACAGTCTTCAAATCTCTGTGGTTTCTCGTCTCCACAGTTGGAAGGGAATGTACTCTTGAGCCATCACCAACCAGGTTTTTCTCAACAGCTTGTAACCTTTCTACGGCGGATCGAGTTCTCTCTTCTTCATCATCAGAATCCCCATCCCAGGATATCAGCCCCTGTCGTGAACGCTTGAGGGGTGAATCTTCATGCTCATCCACATCCTCGCGCTGCCTTTTGGAAGAGAATAGTGAACGTCTGGCAAGGGATCCACACAGAGAAACGGGGCTACCATCCGTGGAAATCTGAAATAGAATAATAAATTCATCAAACTCACAATTTACCAATCAAGAATAAAACGAATGCTGTATCGAAATGACCTCCTGATCATTAGGTCAAACGTGTCAGTAACTCACTAGAGTATTACAATCAAATATTTACTAAGTATTACATTCCAATATTAAAGACCAAGAATACCCACCTCTGATAACGAGTCGGGTGACCCAAAACCACTGTCACTTGATTCGGAGTCGCTGTTTCTCCAGGCACATGGGCTGTCAAAGAGTAAGGTCTTCAGGTCGCTGAAGCTGATGTCAGCCTCGGAAGTTACACTCAAAGAGAAACTAGGGGAAGACATTCTTCTTGTATTGGAGGACTAGGAAGAAAATGCAATGCAACTGGTAGACGCTGGATATAATGGTCAGTCTCCCGAGGGCGCTTGCTTATAAGCTGTTTCCTAATGCAGCAGAGATGATCTCTTGATTGGATTAGTGTGAGCTCATTTCACAGTGAGGTGACTGGTTGAGTGACAGAGACCAAGTCAACGTTGATTCAATTACAGCTTAAAGCAACACGCGTTTGTAGACGTGACTGTACACACTGATCTGGAGGTCAGATTTAATGACGACGTTGAAATACAAAATAAGCTTTATTGTAATCCATTTGATGTTAATTGAATGCAATGCCCCATACCAAGTAACTTGGAGCTGCATTGATGTAAGTGGCTTCACATACAATAACATAAACAAACTGTATCCGAGTTACTCCGAAGATCAGATGTGTACATATATGCATTCAAACGCTTGTCTAAATGATAACTCTTTGTGTGTGAAGAAAAATCATATATCTTAAAAATATATATACATCTGTTTTGGATAGAAAGTATTGTTACTTGGGTAGCAAACATCTGTGGGTATGTGTTCTGTCTTGAACTCTGCCAGCAGCTAGTTCTCAAAATAATGACTTGTCACATATACGTCAGGGTAATAACAGAATCGATGTAATGTTGAAATTCGTTTTATTGAAAACAGGACATAAATCGGCGTCATACACAAAGTAACATTATTGTAAAATATATTACAACAGTAACAATCGTTAACAACCACTTCAAACACATGATATACGATTGCATGCGCATCAGGATAATAATGTCCATTTGCAATTTCTTTACAAAAAAATAATGCATGAACCATCATGGACATAGTGACATGCTAAGATTGTAACAATATTACAACAGTAACAATCAACAACAAAACATAATAAGTGCCTCAATCGTGGAAGAATATAACAAAGGCCAAATAGCACACCAACTAGGTTTAAAACTGCAAACAGGCCATTAGATGAGACTCTGGTAGACACTGCTGACCGAAAGAGGGAGAAGACATGCTTCGAGCACTCATCCTTTGCCTACTTCTTCCCATCTTTTTCTGGCCTGCGGTCCCTGACTTGGATCGTGCCCGAAACTTCTTCAAATCGTCAACGTGGTCAGCGTGCAGCATGGGAACGTAGGTCTGGGGTTCACACATATCCTGCAAAGAAACAAACAAGAGATATTAAAATCTACCTTTAGCGAATTCAGTCACGTGCCGTCTCCGTACAAGATACAAAGTATATGCCAGAGTGGGCTAATAAGGTTGTCCATATGAATGTGAATAAATTGATATGCAGCCAACCTACCTTGTGCTCAGCGAAGAAGGTCTTGTATCCTGAATGTAGGAGGTACACCTCGGGATAATGCAACTGTGGGTAACGGTGACTGTTGGCTTTCCTGTCTTCGCTTCTCAAATGGCGCATCCTGTATAAAGATAATAAAATTATAAAATAAAATTTATGACGACAAAGGGACGACATCATACATCCAAGAATACATACACAAATATTCAAATAATGATCCACAACTTCTTACAAATTATAGTGTTTAAGATAATACAATAAGTTAGCAAAAGTACGATGTCTCATAGACATAATGCAATATGAGATTGCTAAACAACCTACATTTTGGGACCTCTTTCATATGAGAATTCACAGTGGAAAATGAGAACTGTCGGTTGGCTAGCAGGACGTTGAACAAGCTCGGAAATGCCTTCCTCTGTGTATATGTTGGTTGCACCTTGGATGTGTCCTCCCTCGAATTCGTAGGGGTACCTGCAGTCAACGATCTGATACTCGCTAATCTCTGGAAAGTGGCCTTTCATAAGCTGTTGAACCTGAAAATATACAAGAAGACAAACCATAAGAAAAATGCATAAAATGTTTTTCACCCTAATTTATCATGAAGTTATTAAACTGTCCATATTTTTGTATATTCTCATTGTTGTTTCCAGATAAATGCAATATTGTCATACATACCGTTAAAGGAGTAACAGTCTTCAAATCTCTGTGGTTTCTCGTCTCCACAGTTGGAAGGGAATGTACTCTTGAGCCATCACCAACCAGGTTTTTCTCAACAGCTTGTAACCTTTCTACGGCGGATCGAGTTCTCTCTTCTTCATCATCAGAATCCCCATCCCAGGATATCAGCCCCTGTCGTGAACGCTTGAGGGGTGAATCTTCATGCTCATCCACATCCTCGCGCTGCCTTTTGGAAGAGAATAGTGAACGTCTGGCAAGGGATCCACACAGAGAAACGGGGCTACCATCCGTGGAAATCTGAAATAGAATAATAAATTCATCAAACTCACAATTTACCAATCAAGAATAAAACGAATGCTGTATCGAAATGACCTCCTGATCATTAGGTCAAACGTGTCAGTAACTCACTAGAGTATTACAATCAAATATTTACTAAGTATTACATTCCAATATTAAAGACCAAGAATACCCACCTCTGATAACGAGTCGGGTGACCCAAAACCACTGTCACTTGATTCGGAGTCGCTGTTTCTCCAGGCACATGGGCTGTCAAAGAGTAAGGTCTTCAGGTCGCTGAAGCTGATGTCAGCCTCGGAAGTTACACTCAAAGAGAAACTAGGGGAAGACATTCTTCTTGTATTGGAGGACTAGGAAGAAAATGCAATGCAACTGGTAGACGCTGGATATAATGGTCAGTCTCCCGAGGGCGCTTGCTTATAAGCTGTTTCCTAATGCAGCAGAGATGATCTCTTGATTGGATTAGTGTGAGCTCATTTCACAGTGAGGTGACTGGTTGAGTGACAGAGACCAAGTCAACGTTGATTCAATTACAGCTTAAAGCAACACGCGTTTGTAGACGTGACTGTACACACTGATCTGGAGGTCAGATTTAATGACGACGTTGAAATACAAAATAAGCTTTATTGTAATCCATTTGATGTTAATTGAATGCAATGCCCCATACCAAGTAACTTGGAGCTGCATTGATGTAAGTGGCTTCACATACAATAACATAAACAAACTGTATCCGAGTTACTCCGAAGATCAGATGTGTACATATATGCATTCAAACGCTTGTCTAAATGATAACTCTTTGTGTGTGAAGAAAAATCATATATCTTAAAAATATATATACATCTGTTTTGGATAGAAAGTATTGTTACTTGGGTAGCAAACATCTGTGGGTATGTGTTCTGTCTTGAACTCTGCCAGCAGCTAGTTCTCAAAATAATGACTTGTCACATATACGTCAGGGTAATAACAGAATCGATGTAATGTTGAAATTCGTTTTATTGAAAACAGGACATAAATCGGCGTCATACACAAAGTAACATTATTGTAAAATATATTACAACAGTAACAATCGTTAACAACCACTTCAAACACATGATATACGATTGCATGCGCATCAGGATAATAATGTCCATTTGCAATTTCTTTACAAAAAAATAATGCATGAACCATCATGGACATAGTGACATGCTAAGATTGTAACAATATTACAACAGTAACAATCAACAACAAAACATAATAAGTGCCTCAATCGTGGAAGAATATAACAAAGGCCAAATAGCACACCAACTAGGTTTAAAACTGCAAACAGGCCATTAGATGAGACTCTGGTAGACACTGCTGACCGAAAGAGGGAGAAGACATGCTTCGAGCACTCATCCTTTGCCTACTTCTTCCCATCTTTTTCTGGCCTGCGGTCCCTGACTTGGATCGTGCCCGAAACTTCTTCAAATCGTCAACGTGGTCAGCGTGCAGCATGGGAACGTAGGTCTGGGGTTCACACATATCCTGCAAAGAAACAAACAAGAGATATTAAAATCTACCTTTAGCGAATTCAGTCACGTGCCGTCTCCGTACAAGATACAAAGTATATGCCAGAGTGGGCTAATAAGGTTGTCCATATGAATGTGAATAAATTGATATGCAGCCAACCTACCTTGTGCTCAGCGAAGAAGGTCTTGTATCCTGAATGTAGGAGGTACACCTCGGGATAATGCAACTGTGGGTAACGGTGACTGTTGGCTTTCCTGTCTTCGCTTCTCAAATGGCGCATCCTGTATAAAGATAATAAAGATATAAAATAAAATTTATGACGACAAAGGGACGACATCATACATCCAAGAATACATACACAAATATTCAAATAATGATCCACAACTTCTTACAAATTATAGTGTTTAAGATAATACAATAAGTTAGCAAAAGTATGATGTCTCATAGACATAATGCAATATGAGATTGCTAAACAACCTACATTTTGGGACCTCTTTCATATGAGAATTCACAGTGGAAAATGAGAACTGTCGGTTGGCTAGCAGGACGTTGAACAAGCTCGGAAATGCCTTCCTCTGTGTATATGTTGGTTGCACCTTGGATGTGTCCTCCCTCGAATTCGTAGGGGTACCTGCAGTCAACGATCTGATACTCGCTAATCTCTGGAAAGTGGCCTTTCATAAGCTGTTGAACCTGAAAATATACAAGAAGACAAACCATAAGAAAAATGCATAAAATGTTTTTCACCCTAATTTATCATGAAGTTATTAAACTGTCCATATTTTTGTATATTCTCATTGTTGTTTCCAGATAAAAGCAATATTGTCATACATACCTTTAAAGGAGTAACAGTCTTCAAATCTCTGTGGTTTCTCGTCTCCACAGTTGGAAGGGAATGTACTCTTGAGCCATCACCAACCAGGTTTTTCTCAACAGCTTGTAACCTTTCTACGGCGGATCGAGTTCTCTCTTCTTCATCATCAGAATCCCCATCCAAAGATATCAGCCCCTGTCGTGAACGCTTGAGGGGTGAATCTTCATGGTCATCCACATCCTCGCGCTGCCTTTTGGAAGAGAATAGTGAACGTCTGGCAAGGGATCCACACAGAGAAACGGGGCTACCATCCGTGGAAATCTGAAATAGAATAATAAATTCATCAAACTCACAATTTACCAATCAAGAATAAAACGAATGCTGTATCGAAATGACCTCCTGATCATTAGGTCAAACGTGTCAGTAACTCACTAGAGTATTACAATCAAATATTTACTAAGTATTACATTCCAATATTAAAGACCAAGAATACCCACCTCTGATAACGAGTCGGGTGACCCAAAACCACTGTCACTTGATTCGGAGTCGCTGTTTCTCCAGGCACATGGGCTGTCAAAGAGTAAGGTCTTCAGGTCGCTGAAGCTGATGTCAGCCTCGGAAGTTACACTCAAAGAGAAACTAGGGGAAGACATTCTTCTTGTATTGGAGGACTAGGAAGAAAATGCAATGCAACTGGTAGACGCTGGATATAATGGTCAGTCTCCCGAGGGCGCTTGCTTATAAGCTGTTTCCTAATGAAGCCAGAGATGATCTCTTGATTGGATTAGTGTGAGCTCATTTCACAGTGAGGTGACTGGTTGAGTGACAGAGACCAAGTCAACGTTGATTCAATTACAGCTTAAAGCAACACGCGTTTGTAGACGTGACTGTACACACTGATCTGGAGGTCAGATTTAATGACGACGATGAAATACAAAATAAGCTTTATTGTAATCCCTTTGATGTTAATTGAATGCAATGCCCCATACCAAGTAATTTGGAGCTGCATTGATGTAAGTGGCTTCACATACAATAACATAAACAAACTGTATCCGAGTTACTCCGAAGATCAGATGTGTACATATATGCATTCAAACGCTTGTCTAAATGATAACTCTTTGTGTGTGAAGAAAAATCATATATCTTAAAAATATATATACATCTGTTTTGGATAGAAAGTATTGTTACTTGGGTAGCAAACATCTGTGGGTATGTGTTCTGTCTTGAACTCTGCCAGCAGCTAGTTCTCAAAATAATGACTTGTCACATATACGTCAGGGTAATAACAGAATCGATGTAATGTTGAAATTCGTTTTATTGAAAACAGGACATAAATCAGCGTCATACACAAAGTAACATTATTGTAAAATATATTACAACAGTAACAATCGTTAACAACCACTTCAAACACATGATATACGATTGCATGCGCATCAGGATAATAATGTCCATTTGCAATTTCTTTACAAAAAAACAATGCATGAACCATCATGGACATAGTGACATGCTAAGATTGTAACAATATTACAACAGTAACAATCAACAACAAAACATATTAAGTGCCTCAATCGTGGAAGAATATAACAAAGGCCAAATATAACACCAACTAGGTTTAAAACTGCAAACAGGCCATTAGATGAGACTCTGGTAGACACTGCTGACCGAAAGAGGGAGAAGACATGCTTCGAGCACTCATCCTTTGCCTACTTCTTCCCATCTTTTTCTGGCCTGCGGTCCCTGACTTGGATCGTGCCCGAAACTTCTTCAAATCGTCAACGTGGTCAGCGTGCAGCATGGGAACGTAGGTCTGGGGTTCACACATATCCTGCAAAGAAACAAACAAGAGATATTAAAATCTACCTTTAGCGAATTCAGTCACGTGCCGTCTCCGTACAAGATACAAAGTATATGCCAGAGTGGGCTAATAAGGTTGTCCATATGAATGTGAATAAATTGATATGCAGCCAACCTACCTTGTGCTCAGCGAAGAAGGTCTTGTATCCTGAATGTAGGAGGTACACCTCGGGATAATGCAACTGTGGGTAACGGTGACTGTTGGCTTTCCTGTCTTCGCTTCTCAAATGGCGCATCCTGTATAAAGATAATAAAGATATAAAATAAAATTTATGACGACAAAGGGACGACATCATACATCCAAGAATACATACACAAATATTCAAATAATGATCCACAACTTCTTACAAATTATAGTGTTTAAGATAATACAATAAGTTAGCAAAAGTACGATGTCTCATAGACATAATGCAATATGAGATTGCTAAACAACCTACATTTTGGGACCTCTTTCAGATGAGAATTCACAGTGGAAAATGAGAACTGTCGGTTGGCTAGCAGGACGTTGAACAAGCTCGGAAATGCCTTCCTCTGTGTATATGTTGGTTGCACCTTGGATGTGTCCTCCCTCGAATTCGTAGGGGTACCTGCAGTCAACGATCTGATACTCGCTAATCTCTGGAAAGTGGCCTTTCATAAGCTGTTGAACCTGAAAATATACAAGAAGACAAACCATAAGAAAAATGCATAAAATGTTTTTCTCCCTAATTTATCATGAAGTTATTAAGCTGTCCATATTTTTGTATATTCTCATTGTTGTTTCCAGATAAATGCAATATTGTCATACATACCGTTAAAGGAGTAACAGTCTTCAAATCTCTGTGATTTCTCGTCTCCACAGTTGGAAGGGAATGTACTCTTGAGCCATCACCAACCAGGTTTTTCTCAACAGCTTGTAACCTTTCTACGGCGGATCGAGTTCTCTCTTCTTCATCATCAGAATCCCCATCCCAGGATATCAGCCCCTGTCGTGAACGCTTGAGGGGTGAATCTTCATGGTCATCCACATCCTCGCGCTGCCTTTTGGAAGAGAATAGTGAACGTCTGGCAAGGGATCCACACAGAGAAACGGGGCTACCATCCGTGGAAATCTGAAATAGAATAATAAATTCATCAAACTCACAATTTACCAATCAAGAATAAAACGAATGCTGTATCGAAATGACCTCCTGATCATTAGGTCAAACGTGTCAGTAACTCACTAGAGTATTACAATCAAATATTTACTAAGTATTACATTCCAATATTAAAGACCAAGAATACCCACCTCTGATAACGAGTCGGGTGACCCAAAACCACTGTCACTTGATTCGGAGTCGCTGTTTCTCCAGGCACATGGGCTGTCAAAGAGTAAGGTCTTCAGGTCGCTGAAGCTGATGTCAGCCTCGGAAGTTACACTCAAAGAGAAACTAGGGGAAGACATTCTTCTTGTATTGGAGGACTAGGAAGAAAATGCAATGCAACTGGTAGACGCTGGATATAATGGTCAGTCTCCCGAGGGCGCTTGCTTATAAGCTGTTTCCTAATGAAGCCAGAGATGATCTCTTGATTGGATTAGTGTGAGCTCATTTCACAGTGAGGTGACTGGTTGAGTGACAGAGACCAAGTCAACGTTGATTCAATTACAGCTTAAAGCAACACGCGTTTGTAGACGTGACTGTACACACTGATCTGGAGGTCAGATTTAATGACGACGATGAAATACAAAATAAGCTTTATTGTAATCCCTTTGATGTTAATTGAATGCAATGCCCCATACCAAGTAACTTGGAGCTGCATTGATGTAAGTGGCTTCACATACAATAACATAAACAAACTGTATCCGAGTTACTCCGAAGATCAGATGTGTACATATATGCATTCAAACGCTTGTCTAAATGATAACTCTTTGTGTGTGAAGAAAAATCATATATCTTAAAAATATATATACATCTGTTTTGGATAGAAAGTATTGTTACTTGGGTAGCAAACATCTGTGGGTATGTGTTCTGTCTTGAACTCTGCCAGCAGCTAGTTCTCAAAATAATGACTTGTCACATATACGTCAGGGTAATAACAGAATCGATGTAATGTTGAAATTCGTTTTATTGAAAACAGGACATAAATCAGCGTCATACACAAAGTAACATTATTGTAAAATATATTACAACAGTAACAATCGTTAACAACCACTTCAAACACATGATATACGATTGCATGCGCATCAGGATAATAATGTCCATTTGCAATTTCTTTACAAAAAAACAATGCATGAACCATCATGGACATAGTGACATGCTAAGATTGTAACAATATTACAACAGTAACAATCAACAACAAAACATATTAAGTGCCTCAATCGTGGAAGAATATAACAAAGGCCAAATATAACACCAACTAGGTTTAAAACTGCAAACAGGCCATTAGATGAGACTCTGGTAGACACTGCTGACCGAAAGAGGGAGAAGACATGCTTCGAGCACTCATCCTTTGCCTACTTCTTCCCATCTTTTTCTGGCCTGCGGTCCCTGACTTGGATCGTGCCCGAAACTTCTTCAAATCGTCAACGTGGTCAGCGTGCAGCATGGGAACGTAGGTCTGGGGTTCACACATATCCTGCAAAGAAACAAACAAGAGATATTAAAATCTACCTTTAGCGAATTCAGTCACGTGCCGTCTCCGTACAAGATACAAAGTATATGCCAGAGTGGGCTAATAAGGTTGTCCATATGAATGTGAATAAATTGATATGCAGCCAACCTACCTTGTGCTCAGCGAAGAAGGTCTTGTATCCTGAATGTAGGAGGTACACCTCGGGATAATGCAACTGTGGGTAACGGTGACTGTTGGCTTTCCTGTCTTCGCTTCTCAAATGGCGCATCCTGTATAAAGATAATAAAGATATAAAATAAAATTTATGACGACAAAGGGACGACATCATACATCCAAGAATACATACACAAATATTCAAATAATGATCCACAACTTCTTACAAATTATAGTGTTTAAGATAATACAATAAGTTAGCAAAAGTACGATGTCTCATAGACATAATGCAATATGAGATTGCTAAACAACCTACATTTTGGGACCTCTTTCAGATGAGAATTCACAGTGGAAAATGAGAACTGTCGGTTGGCTAGCAGGACGTTGAACAAGCTCGGAAATGCCTTCCTCTGTGTATATGTTGGTTGCACCTTGGATGTGTCCTCCCTCGAATTCGTAGGGGTACCTGCAGTCAACGATCTGATACTCGCTAATCTCTGGAAAGTGGCCTTTCATAAGCTGTTGAACCTGAAAATATACAAGAAGACAAACCATAAGAAAAATGCATAAAATGTTTTTCTCCCTAATTTATCATGAAGTTATTAAACTGTCCATATTTTTGTATATTCTCATTGTTGTTTCCAGATAAATGCAATATTGTCATACATACCGTTAAAGGAGTAACAGTCTTCAAATCTCTGTGATTTCTCGTCTCCACAGTTGGAAGGGAATGTACTCTTGAGCCATCACCAACCAGGTTTTTCTCAACAGCTTGTAACCTTTCTACGGCGGATCGAGTTCTCTCTTCTTCATCATCAGAATCCCCATCCCAGGATATCAGCCCCTGTCGTGAACGCTTGAGGGGTGAATCTTCATGGTCATCCACATCCTCGCGCTGCCTTTTGGAAGAGAATAGTGAACGTCTGGCAAGGGATCCACACAGAGAAACGGGGCTACCATCCGTGGAAATCTGAAATAGAATAATAAATTCATCAAACTCACAATTTACCAGTCAAGAATAAAACGAATGCTGTATCGAAATGACCTCCTGATCATTAGGTCAAACGTGTCAGTAACTCACTAGAGTATTACAATCAAATATTTACTAAGTATTACATTCCAATATTAAAGACCAAGAATACCCACCTCTGATAACGAGTCGGGTGACCCAAAACCACTGTCACTTGATTCGGAGTCGCTGTTTCTCCAGGCACATGGGCTGTCAAAGAGTAAGGTCTTCAGGTCGCTGAAGCTGATGTCAGCCTCGGAAGTTACACTCAAAGAGAAACTAGGGGAAGACATTCTTCTTGTATTGGAGGACTAGGAAGAAAATGCAATGCAACTGGTAGACGCTGGATATAATGGTCAGTCTCTTACTTACTTACTTACTTTGGAGATTTAACGTGCGCTTTCCGACTGATGCGTATTTCGCACACGGGCCCGGCCAGGCCATTTAATGTGTTTCCGAAAAGGGCGAAGGTGGTCTGTGCAACCCAAGAGGGGGGTTTTAGGGGTTGCTTATATAGAATTTGGGAATTTTGAGATTTGGAATAGATGCCGATGGGATTGGGGAGGAGAACTAAGGGAGCTGGGTATGGTGGATGTTTGTTTGTTTATGTGATTTTGATTTGGTAGGTTATTGTGTTTTTAGATGCGTTTTATTAGTTCCGTTTTTATTAAGAATACGCCTAAGGCCTTGAAGTTTTCTAGTTTATTTTGTGGGTTTAGTATTTCTTCTAGAGTTAGAGCCTTGTTTAGATTAAGGGTGGTTTGTAATGCGGTTCGATGTGTTAGGTAGTGTGTGCAGTGGATGAGTGCGTGTTCTGGGGTTTCTGGTTGTTTGCAGTGTGGGCAGTTACCTGTAGTGTGTTTTTTAAATTTTTTTAGGTGGTTATTTAGGTTGGTGTGTCCTGTTTGGAGTTTAGTGATTACTCTGTCGATTTTTTTGGATGGATGGAGAATTTCTGGTTTGGTTAGTGGTTTGCTGAGCACTTTTTTGATTTGGCTATTTGAGTTTAGATATAGGTTATGCCATGTTTTTGTGATTTTTTGCTTGTTTACACTTTTAATTTCTGATTTTGAGATGGGTAAGTTTAAGCTTATTTCTGGGATTTTGAGGGATAGTTTAGCTGCTTTATCGGCGTTTTCATTACCGTATATTCCTACGTGGGCGGGTATCCACAAGAAGGTTATTTGTTTGCCTGCCTTAGTTAGGCCGTTGGAGCTTTTAAGTATTTGATTTATTAATTTAGGTCGGTTTTTGGTATTTTTGTTTTGGAGGGCTTGCAGTCCACTTAGGGAGTCGGTAAGTATTAGGATTTTTTTGTGTTTTTTGGATTCTTGATTATGGAGGGCTGAGGCCATGCCCATTAGTTCTGCCGTGAATATTGATTGGTTGTTTGGGAGTCGGAAGGATTGTGTGGTTTTAGTTGGTTGTGTGGTATGGACTCCGAAACCTGTGTGTTTGGAGGTCGGATTTGAGGATCCGTCCGTGTAAATGTGACACCAATTTGGCCAATTTTCGTGTATGTATGCTAGTGTGGTAGTTTTAGCTATGTTTGGGTCGGTTTGTTTATTTATTTGGCTGGCTAGTGTTGTGTCTATTTTGGGTATTTTAAGTTTAGGGGTGAAGATATTTGATTGTTTGCAGTTTTGTTTAAGATTTTTAATTTGGTGTTCATTTAGGTAGTTTGTTATTCTTTGGGATATTGGGGTAAGTAAGGGGTGTTTACGAGCTAGAGCTTGGTTTTTGGGGCTGATGTTTTGGTTTATTAAGTTTTGGATGAGAGGGTTTGATTGGGACGCGGCCCAGAAATTTAAGCTTAGCTGTTCCCTGCGTAGACTTAGTGGCATTTCTCCTGTTAAGGCCTGAAGTGAGGTGTAGGAGGTGCCATGTTGGGTGCGTGTAATTAGTTTGAGAGCCTGATATTGTATTGAGTCAAGTTTTTTAGATAGAGAGTTGTTTAGGGTGTTGTATATGGCGCAGCCGTAGTCTAGTTTTGATCTAATTAGTGATATGTAGAGAGAGAGGAGGGTATCTTTGGATGCTCCCCAGTTAGAGCCAGTTAGGCATCTTAGGGTGTTTAGGTCTTTACTGCATTTAGTTGTTAGGTTTTGAATGTGAGCATCCCAGGTGAGATGTTCATCGAAAATAAGTCCTAAGAATTTGGTTTGTTTTTGAAATTTGATTGTTTGATTGTTTAGCTGGAGGATTGGGGAGGCGGGTTTCATGTTTTTATGTTTGAATACTATTCCTGTTGTTTTTTCTGAGTTAAGGGAGAAGCCCCATTTGTCAGCCCATTGTTGTATTTTATTAAGAGATTTTTGGAGTAAATTTTGGAGCATGTTCATGCTTTTAGTGCGGATCCAGATGGCTCCATCATCCGCGAATTTTGATGTGTTTACTTTAGGGGATAGGCCCTCGAATAGATCGTTTATCATTATATTGAAGAGGGTGGGGCTGAGGATATTGCCCTGTGGAGTACCATTTTCTAGGGGACATTGGTCCGATAGAGTTTGGTCTATACCCACGGTTATTTTACGATTGTTTAGGAAGTCCTGGATGTAGTTTATTATCTGACCTTTGAGTCCTATTTTTTTAAGTTTTTGTATTAGCCCATCGTGCCATACCATGTCGAAAGCTTTAGAGAAGTCTAAGAAGATGCCTGTGGTATATTGTTTATTTAGTTGTCCTGTCTTAATATCTTGTTCTAGTCGGGCGAGGTTATCTAGGGTTGAGCGGCCAGGAGTGAAACCGCTTTGATCTGGGTTTATGGTGTTATTTTGGGTTAAGTAATGTTGTAATCTATTTTTAGCCATTGATTCCATTACTTTACATAAGTTTGAAGTTAGGGATATTGGTCTATATGAGTTAGCTTGATTAGCTGGTTTATTAGGTTTAGGGATTGGTATGACTAGGGCCTGTTTCCAGGGAGTAGGAACCTGTCCGTTTAGGTAGATGAGATTGTATAGTTTGAGTAGTGCCTGGAGTAGTTTTAGGGGGAGTTTTTTAATTATTTGGTAAGAAGTTAGGTCTAATCCTGGGGCTGTGCCCTTTTTCCTGTTTTGGATTACGTAGAGGAGCTCCTCCATTGTGTAGGGTTGATTTATTTCTAGATTGTTATTGTTTGGTTCTTTTGTGGGTTTGTTTTCTGTTTTAAGTTTATCTTGGAATTTTTTACTGAAGTTGGTGTTACTGCTAACGGCCGAAAAGTGGTTGGCGAGATTATTTGCTTTTTGGGCGGGGTTGGTTGAGTTGTCAATGTTAGGGTTTTTTTTATGTCGTTTTAAGCCTCTGATGGCGTGGATTTTGCGCCAGACCATTCTGGCATCTGTACGGTTATTTATACCTTCGCAGAAGTTTTTCCAGTCTCTACTTTTGGCTATTTCGACTAGTTTTTGAACCTGGTGGTTTAGTTCGTGGGCTATGTTTAAATATTTGTAGTCGCGTTTTGCTTTATTGAAGGCTGATTTACGTTTTCGTCTAGTCTGTTCTATTTCCTCATTCCACCATGGTACCGTCGGTTTGCCTGTCTTAGATGTTTTGAAGGGGATGGAGGTTTTGGCTGCGTTTATTATATAGTCTGTTAGGTTTTTACAATAGGTTTCTGGATCATTATTTTCTATTTCGTTTAAGTTAGCTTCGTTGCAGATATCTTGGAATTGGTCCCAGTTAGCTTTATTGTAATGGAATTTTGGTTCTTGGTTTTCTGTTTGGATTGGTACGTTTGTATTTCCTATGGTTATGTTTATGGGGAAGTGGTCACTACCTAGCGGGACGTCGTGCACTTCCCATTGAGTACTTTGGGCTAGATCTGCGGTGCATATGGTTAGGTCGATAGCCGACATTTTTTGGTTTATCTTATCGTACCTCGTGGGTTGGTTGCTATTAAGGAGTACTAGGTCGTTTGTTTCTATCCATTCGGAGATTAATTTGCCATGATTATCTATTTTATCATCTATGCTCCACGTAGGATGGTGAGCGTTAAAGTCTCCTAGGAATATAGTAGATTTATCGCTTATTCGGAGTAGTTTGTTTAGATCCTCAGGTTGGACTTTTTGTTCCGCCCAGTGGTAAATATTTATGATGTTTATGTTTCGGTTATTTAATGTGATTTTAATGCCGTTGGCTTCTAGGTTTGGCGTGTCTATTTTTATTTCTTCGTAATTTATATCTTCCCTGATAAATATGATTAGTCCTCCTGCGGCTCTTCTTGTTTTCGGTTTAGCTCTGTCAGTTCTAACTGAGTTGTAGTTAGGTAGTGTGAATTTGGATTTTTTTGAGAATTTGGTTTCCTGTATACAAGCAATGTGAGGGCCTTTATTTAGTTTAAATTTATTTTTTAGTTCATGGCCGTGGGAGGTGAGTCCGTTGGCGTTCCACTGAAAAATATTTAGTCCTTCGAATATTGGGTTCGGGTGATTGGTGATTTAGTTTTTAGTTTTTATTTTATTCGGTGAGTTCTTTTAGATGGAGGTTAAAGAGGAAGAAGGGAAGATCGGTTAATTTTAGATTGAAAGCTACTTTGTAGAAGGATTTCATGCTAGCTTTTGGTGAGTTTTGACTATGCATGTATGCTAGGAGTAAGGTGAGGTTATTTAGGTTTTGGGTGTTGGCTGGTTGGGGAGTTTGGTTTGTTTTAGTTGGAGTAGTGTCTATTGTTTCCTCAGTAGTGGAGAAATCTTCGTCATCGGTTAGATTAGGTTTAGCTGATTGAGTTTCCATGGGGGAGGCATGTGATGTGGAGGATTGTGAAGGTGTTTGTGGGATGGGTGTAGCTGATGATTTCTTAGTGTTTGTGTTTTGTTGTTGTGCTTGCTTGTGGGAGAGTGTTGTTACCATATGGGCTGTAGGGTGCTTGGATGAGGGTCGTGTTGTGGTGGTCATTTTGAGGTTTGTTTTGCATGCGGGGGTTGATGTTTTGGCTATGTGAGATGTGGGAGGGTTCGTGGTTGGTTGAGTGGCTGCTTGTATGTGTGAGGTGGGTGCGGTTTCTCGGTAGGGGCCCCAGACAGAGCTGTCGGTTATGGGTGTGGTGTTTGTTTGTGGGATGGTGTTTGGGTGTGGTGTAGGGAGGAGTGGTTTAGATGCAAGTGAGTTTGAGAGTGAAGTGTGTTGGGTGGATTTGCAGTGGATGCACCAGGGTGTGCATGTGCCTGGGCAGTCTGTTTGTGCGCATTTTTTAAATTTAGTTTTACGGTATGTGCATTGGGAGGCAGTGTGGTTGTATTTGAGGCACTTTGTACATTGCTTAACCTGCTATATATAGGGTTTGACTTCTAAGTTGGTGTGGGCTCCGAAGGATATGTGTTTGGGGGCTTCAGGGAATTTAGCGGTCTTTTTGAAGTTGATTATAACAATGGAGGTTGGGACCGTTTTTCCGTTTCTAGTTGAGGTTATTCTACGCGTGCTGGTGATTAGGGGTTGAGGGTTTTGGTCTTGGTTTATGTTAGCTTCTAGAGAGTATAATTGTAAGTCTTCAGTTGTTTCCCTTGGGTTAACCCTAATTACGCCTCGTGTATATTGTTGCCAATTAGGTGTTTGTTTGATTACTGTGACGTGGAATATTTGAGTTATTTTATTTGCTGCGTTGTAAGATTCTCGGTTAGGGAAGATTATCTGGTATCCTTTGTTGGCTTTTTTAATATTGTTGTAATTTATTTTTTCTCTTTTAAACCAAAGTCCTATTTTATCTGCCGAAAGTTCTAGTGAGAGAGTGGTGCCTGAGCCTGCTGAGAAGAAGTAGAGGGCGAAGGTGGTGAGGAAGGCGGCCGGGGAGGGTGTGGGCGATGGAGGTGGAGTGGATGTGTCGAGTTTGCGTTTTTTGGTGTTTTGAGGTGGCGAGTTAGCTGGCTTGGTGGGGGTGGTGTGTGTCGTGTTTTCGCCATACTCGGTCGGTACGATGTTTTCGAGTGACCTCCCGGAAGTGTTGTGCGCTTCCGCAGGCGTAGGTGAGTAAGGAGCTGGCGTGTCTGCGAGTGTGGCGTTGCGGGTGTCAGTCATGTTGTTTGGAGAGTTGGAGAGCGTGTGTTGTGGTGAGTGGTGGTGGAGTGGGAGTGGTGTTTTGGGGAGGTGAGTTGGTTTGTTGTTTTTACTTGGTGAGTTGTGTTTAGGAGGCGGAGGAGGTTGCGGTGGTTATTTGTTGTTGGTTTTAGTAGGAGGGTTTGTGAAATGGATTAATTATTAAAGATTTATTTTGTTGCTGGAAGGCTGGGATTAGGTGAGACAAGTGGAAAGCGGGGATTAGGAGATATTTAGTCGAAGGAGTGGAGGTATGTGAGTGGTGGGCGTGGGTGGTGAGTAGGAAAGAGCGTGCGTTGTGTTAAGGAGAAGGGGGGATTAGGTGTTTTTTGTTTTTAGGAGTTGGGTCAAAGGGTGTGTTTGAGTGGTGGGCGTGGGTAGTGAGTAGAAATGAGTGCGAGCTGTGTTAGGGAGATGGGGGAGGATAAGGTGTTGGTTATTTATAAGAGTTGAGTGTTGTTGTTGGTTTTAAGGATTTAGGGGTTTTGTGATTAATTCGGTGAGAGTGATGTATGTGAATAAGGATGAAAGGATAACGTGATAATTACCGATGATGGAGTTTCCTTGGCTGGCTATCAGGCAATGCTCTGTGCTGGCTTGGGAAGTGTTGCTCGCTTGGCCAAGACTCGATTATTTACAGACCGCTGTCCTATAGCTGGAATATTGCTAGGTTCGGCGTTAAACAACAAACAAACAAACGATGAGAGTGATTTTAAGAGTATGTGAATAAGGCTGAAAGGATAACGTGATAATTACCGATGATGGATTTCTCCTTGGCTGGCTATCAGGCAATGCTCTGTGCTAGCTTGGGAGGTGTTGCTCGCTTGGAGTACAAACTGCAACTGCGGGTCAGTCTCCCGAGGGCGCTTGCTTATAAGCTGTTTCCTAATGAAGCCAGAGATGATCTCTTGATTGGATTAGTGTGAGCTCATTTCACAGTGAGGTGGTGACTGGTTGAGTGACAGAGACCAAGTCAACGTTGATTCAATTACAGCTTAAAGCAACACGCGTTTGTAGACGTGACTGGACACACTGATCTGGAGGTCAGATTTAATGACGACGATGAAATACAAAATAAGCTTTATTGTAATCCCTTTGATGTTAATTGAATGCAATGCCCCATACCAAGTAACTTGGAGCTGCATTGATGTAAGTGGCTTCACATACAATAACATAAACAAACTGTATCCGAGTTACTCCGAAGATCAGATGTGTACATATATGCATTCAAACGCTTGTCTAAATGATAACTCTTTGTGTGTGAAGAAAAATCATATATCTTAAAAATGTATATACATCTGTTTTGGATAGAAAGTATTGTTACTTGGGTAGCAAACATCTGTGGGTATGTGTTCTGTCTTGAACTCTGCCAGCAGCTAGTTCTCAAAATAATGACTTGTCACATATACGTCAGGGTAATAACAGAATCGATGTAATGTTGAAATTCGTTTTATTGAAAACAGGACATAAATCGGCGTCATACACAAAGTAACATTATTGTAAAATATATTACAACAGTAACAATCGTTAACAACCACTTCAAACACATGATATACGATTGCATGCGCATCAGGATAATAATGTCCATTTGCAATTTCTTTACAAAAAAACAATGCATGAACCATCATGGACATAGTGACATGCTAAGATTGTAACAATATTACAACAGTAACAATCAACAACAAAACATATTAAGTGCCTCAATCGTGGAAGAATATAACAAAGGCCAAATATAACACCAACTAGGTTTAAAACTGCAAACAGGCCATTAGATGAGACTCTGGTAGACACTGCTGACCGAAAGAGGGAGAAGACATGCTTCGAGCACTCATCCTTTGCCTACTTCTTCCCATCTTTTTCTGGCCTGCGGTCCCTGACTTGGATCGTGCCCAAAACTTCTTCAAATCGTCAACGTGGTCAGCGTGCAGCATGGGAACGTAGGTCTGGGGTTCACACATATCCTGCAAAGAAACAAACAAGAGATATTAAAATCTACCTTTAGCGAATTCAGTCACGTGCCGTCTCCGTACAAGATACAAAGTATATGCCAGAGTGGGCTATTAAGGTTGTCCATATGAATGTGAATAAATTGATATGCAGCCAACCTACCTTGTGCTCAGCGAAGACGGTCTTGTATCCTGAATGTAGGAGGTACACCTCGGGATAATGCAACTGTGGGTAACGGTGACTGTTGGCTTTCCTGTCTTCGCTTCTCAAATGGCGCATCCTGTATAAAGATAATAAAGATATAAAATAAAATTTATGACGACAAAGGGACGACATCATACATCCAAGAATACATACACAAATATTCAAATAATGATCCACAACTTCTTACAAATTATAGTGTTTAAGATAATACAATAAGTTAGCAAAAGTACGATGTCTCATAGACATAATGCAATATGAGATTGCTAAACAACCTACATTTTGGGACCTCTTTCAGATGAGAATTCACAGTGGAAAATGAGAACTGTCGGTTGGCTAGCAGGACGTTGAACAAGCTCGGAAATGCCTTCCTCTGTGTATATGTTGGTTGCACCTTGGATGTGTCCTCCCTCGAATTCGTAGGGGTACCTGCAGTCAACGATCTGATACTCGCTAATCTCTGGAAAGTGGCCTTTCATAAGCTGTTGAATCTGAAAATATACAAGAAGACAAACCATAAGAAAAATGCATAAAATGTTTTTCACCCTAATTTATCATGAAGTTATTAAACTGTCCATATTTTTGTATATTCTCATTGTTGTTTCCAGATAAATGCAATATTGTCATACATACCGTTAAAGGAGTAACAGTCTTCAAATCTCTGTGATTTCTCGTCTCCACAGTTGGAAGGGAATGTACTCTTGAGCCATCACCAACCAGGTTTTTCTCAACAGCTTGTAACCTTTCTACGGCGGATCGAGTTCTCTCTCTTCTTCATCATCAGAATCCCCATCCCAGGATATCAGCCCCTGTCGTGAACGCTTGAGGGGTGAATCTTCATGCTCATCCACATCCTCGCGCTGCCTTTTGGAAGAGAATAGTGAACGTCTGGCAAGGGATCCACACAGAGAAACGGGGCTACCATCCGTGGAAATCTGAAATAGAATAATAAATTCATCAAACTCACAATTTACCAATCAAGAATAAAACGAATGCTGTATCGAAATGACCTCCTGATCATTAGGTCAAACGTGTCAGTAACTCACTAGAGTATTACAATCAAATATTTACTAAGTATTACATTCCAATATTAAAGACCAAGAATACCCACCTCTGATAACGAGTCGGGTGACCCAAAACCACTGTCACTTGATTCGGAGTCGCTGTTTCTCCAGGCACATGGGCTGTCAAAGAGTAAAGTCTTCAGGTCGCTGAAGCTGATGTCAGCCTCGGAAGTTACACTCAAAGAGAAACTAGGGGAAGACATTCTTCTTGTATTGGAGGACTAGGAAGAAAATGCAATGCAACTGGTAGACGCTGGATATAATGGTCAGTCTCCCGAGGGCGCTTGCTTATAAGCTGTTTCCTAATGAAGCCAGAGATGATCTCTTGATTGGATTAGTGTGAGCTCATTTCACAGTGAGGTGGTGACTGGTTGAGTGACAGAGACCAAGTCAACGTTGATTCAATTACAGCTTAAAGCAACACGCGTTTGTAGACGTGACTGTACACACTGATCTGGAGGTCAGATTTAATGACGACGATGAAATACAAAATAAGCTTTATTGTAATCCCTTTGATGTTAATTGAATGCAATGCCCCATACCAAGTAACTTGGAGCTGCATTGATGTAAGTGGCTTCACATACAATAACATAAACAAACTGTATCCGAGTTACTCCGAAGATCAGATGTGTACATATATGCATTCAAACGCTTGTCTAAATGATAACTCTTTGTGTGTGAAGAAAAATCATATATCTTAAAAATGTATATACATCTGTTTTGGATAGAAAGTATTGTTACTTGGGTAGCAAACATCTGTGGGTATGTGTTCTGTCTTGAACTCTGCCAGCAGCTAGTTCTCAAAATAATGACTTGTCACATATACGTCAGGGTAATAACAGAATCGATGTAATGTTGAAATTCGTTTTATTGAAAACAGGACATAAATCGGCGTCATACACAAAGTAACATTATTGTAAAATATATTACAACAGTAACAATCGTTAACAACCACTTCAAACACATGATATACGATTGCATGCGCATCAGGATAATAATGTCCATTTGCAATTTCTTTACAAAAAAACAATGCATGAACCATCATGGACATAGTGACATGCTAAGATTGTAACAATATTACAACAGTAACAATCAACAACAAAACATATTAAGTGCCTCAATCGTGGAAGAATATAACAAAGGCCAAATATAACACCAACTAGGTTTAAAACTGCAAACAGGCCATTAGATGAGACTCTGGTAGACACTGCTGACCGAAAGAGGGAGAAGACATGCTTCGAGCACTCATCCTTTGCCTACTTCTTCCCATCTTTTTCTGGCCTGCGGTCCCTGACTTGGATCGTGCCCGAAACTTCTTCAAATCGTCAACGTGGTCAGCGTGCAGCATGGGAACGTAGGTCTGGGGTTCACACATATCCTGCAAAGAAACAAACAAGAGATATTAAAATCTACCTTTAGCGAATTCAGTCACGTGCCGTCTCCGTACAAGTATATGCCAGAGTGGGCTATTAAGGTTGTCCATATGAATGTGAATAAATTGATATGCAGCCAACCTACCTTGTGCTCAGCGAAGACGGTCTTGTATCCTGAATGTAGGAGGTACACCTCGGGATAATGCAACTGTGGGTAACGGTGACTGTTGGCTTTCCTGTCTTCGCTTCTCAAATGGCGCATCCTGTATAAAGATAATAAAGATATAAAATAAAATTTATGACGACAAAGGGACGACATCATACATCCAAGAATACATACACAAATATTCAAATAATGATCCACAACTTCTTACAAATTATAGTGTTTAAGATAATACAATAAGTTAGCAAAAGTACGATGTCTCATAGACATAATGCAATATGAGATTGCTAAACAACCTACATTTTGGGACCTCTTTCAGATGAGAATTCACAGTGGAAAATGAGAACTGTCGGTTGGCTAGCAGGACGTTGAACAAGCTCGGAAATGCCTTCCTCTGTGTATATGTTGGTTGCACCTTGGATGTGTCCTCCCTCGAATTCGTAGGGGTACCTGCAGTCAACGATCTGATACTCGCTAATCTCTGGAAAGTGGCCTTTCTTAAGCTGTTGAATCTGAAAATATACAAGAAGACAAACCATAAGAAAAATGCATAAAATGTTTTTCACCCTAATTTATCATGAAGTTATTAAACTGTCCATATTTTTGTATATTCTCATTGTTGTTTCCAGATAAATGCAATATTGTCATACATACCGTTAAAGGAGTAACAGTCTTCAAATCTCTGTGATTTCTCGTCTCCACAGTTGGAAGGGAATGTACTCTTGAGCCATCACCAACCAGGTTTTTCTCAACAGCTTGTAACCTTTCTACGGCGGATCGAGTTCTCTCTTCTTCATCATCAGAATCCCCATCCCAGGATATCAGCCCCTGTCGTGAACGCTTGAGGGGTGAATCTTCATGCTCATCCACATCCTTGCGCTGCCTTTTGGAAGAGAATAGTGAACGTCTGGCAAGGGATCCACACAGAGAAACGGGGCTACCATCCGTGGAAATCTGAAATAGAATAATAAATTCATCAAACTCACAATTTACCAATCAAGAATAAAACGAATGCTGTATCGAAATGACCTCCTGATCATTAGGTCAAACGTGTCAGTAACTCACTAGAGTATTACAATCAAATATTTACTAAGTATTACATTCCAATATTAAAGACCAAGAATACCCACCTCTGATAACGAGTCGGGTGACCCAAAACCACTGTCACTTGATTCGGAGTCGCTGTTTCTCCAGGCACATGGGCTGTCAAAGAGTAAAGTCTTCAGGTCGCTGAAGCTGATGTCAGCCTCGGAAGTTACACTCAAAGAGAAACTAGGGGAAGACATTCTTCTTGTATTGGAGGACTAGGAAGAAAATGCAATGCAACTGGTAGACGCTGGATATAATGGTCAGTCTCCCGAGGGCGCTTGCTTATAAGCTGTTTCCTAATGAAGCCAGAGATGATCTCTTGATTGGATTAGTGTGAGCTCATTTCACAGTGAGGTGACTGGTTGAGTGACAGAGACCAAGTCAACGTTGATTCAATTACAGCTTAAAGCAACACGCGTTTGTAGACGTGACTGTACACACTGATCTGGAGGTCAGATTTAATGACGACGATGAAATACAAAATAAGCTTTATTGTAATCCCTTTGATGTTAATTGAATGCAATGCCCCATACCAAGTAACTTGGAGCTGCATTGATGTAAGTGGCTTCACATACAATAACATAAACAAACTGTATCCGAGTTACTCCGAAGATCAGATGTGTACATATATGCATTCAAACGCTTGTCTAAATGATAACTCTTTGTGTGTGAAGAAAAATCATATATCTTAAAAATGTATATACATCTGTTTTGGATAGAAAGTATTGTTACTTGGGTAGCAAACATCTGTGGGTATGTGTTCTGTCTTGAACTCTGCCAGCAGCTAGTTCTCAAAATAATGACTTGTCACATATACGTCAGGGTAATAACAGAATCGATGTAATGTTGAAATTCGTTTTATTGAAAACAGGACATAAATCGGCGTCATACACAAAGTAACATTATTGTAAAATATATTACAACAGTAACAATCGTTAACAACCACTTCAAACACATGATATACGATTGCATGCGCATCAGGATAATAATGTCCATTTGCAATTTCTTTACAAAAAAACAATGCATGAACCATCATGGACATAGTGACATGCTAAGATTGTAACAATATTACAACAGTAACAATCAACAACAAAACATATTAAGTGCCTCAATCGTGGAAGAATATAACAAAGGCCAAATATAACACCAACTAGGTTTAAAACTGCAAACAGGCCATTAGATGAGACTCTGGTAGACACTGCTGACCGAAAGAGGGAGAAGACATGCTTCGAGCACTCATCCTTTGCCTACTTCTTCCCATCTTTTTCTGGCCTGCGGTCCCTGACTTGGATCGTGCCCGAAACTTCTTCAAATCGTCAACGTGGTCAGCGTGCAGCATGGGAACGTAGGTCTGGGGTTCACACATATCCTGCAAAGAAACAAACAAGAGATATTAAAATCTACCTTTAGCGAATTCAGTCACGTGCCGTCTCCGTACAAGTATATGCCAGAGTGGGCTATTAAGGTTGTCCATATGAATGTGAATAAATTGATATGCAGCCAACCTACCTTGTGCTCAGCGAAGACGGTCTTGTATCCTGAATGTAGGAGGTACACCTCGGGATAATGCAACTGTGGGTAACGGTGACTGTTGGCTTTCCTGTCTTCGCTTCTCAAATGGCGCATCCTGTATAAAGATAATAAAGATATAAAATAAAATTTATGACGACAAAGGGACGACATCATACATCCAAGAATACATACACAAATATTCAAATAATGATCCACAACTTCTTACAAATTATAGTGTTTAAGATAATACAATAAGTTAGCAAAAGTACGATGTCTCATAGACATAATGCAATATGAGATTGCTAAACAACCTACATTTTGGGACCTCTTTCAGATGAGAATTCACAGTGGAAAATGAGAACTGTCGGTTGGCTAGCAGGACGTTGAACAAGCTCGGAAATGCCTTCCTCTGTGTATATGTTGGTTGCACCTTGGATGTGTCCTCCCTCGAATTCGTAGGGGTACCTGCAGTCAACGATCTGATACTCGCTAATCTCTGGAAAGTGGCCTTTCATAAGCTGTTGAATCTGAAAATATACAAGAAGACAAACCATAAGAAAAATGCATAAAATGTTTTTCACCCTAATTTATCATGAAGTTATTAAACTGTCCATATTTTTGTATATTCTCATTGTTGTTTCCAGATAAATGCAATATTGTCATACATACCGTTAAAGGAGTAACAGTCTTCAAATCTCTGTGATTTCTCGTCTCCACAGTTGGAAGGGAATGTACTCTTGAGCCATCACCAACCAGGTTTTTCTCAACAGCTTGTAACCTTTCTACGGCGGATCGAGTTCTCTCTTCTTCATCATCAGAATCCCCATCCCAGGATATCAGCCCCTGTCGTGAACGCTTGAGGGGTGAATCTTCATGCTCATCCACATCCTTGCGCTGCCTTTTGGAAGAGAATAGTGAACGTCAGTCTCCCGAGGGCGCTTGCTTATAAGCTGTTTCCTAATGAAGCCAGAGATGATCTCTTGATTGGATTAGTGTGAGCTCATTTCACAGTGAGGTGACTGGTTGAGTGACAGAGACCAAGTCAACGTTGATTCAATTACAGCTTAAAGCAACACGCGTTTGTAGACGTGACTGTACACACTGATCTGGAGGTCAGATTTAATGACGACGTTGAAATACAAAATAAGCTTTATTGTAATCCCTTTGATGTTAATTGAATGCAATGCCCCATACCAAGTAACTTGGAGCTGCATTGATGTAAGTGGCTTCACATACAATAACATAAACAAACTGTATCCGAGTTACTCCGAAGATCAGATGTGTACATATATGCATTCAAACGCTTGTCTAAATGATAACTCTTTGTGTGTGAAGAAAAATCATATATCTTAAAAATGTATATACATCTGTTTTGGATAGAAAGTATTGTTACTTGGGTAGCAAACATCTGTGGGTATGTGTTCTGTCTTGAACTCTGCCAGCAGCTAGTTCTCAAAATAATGACTTGTCACATATACGTCAGGGTAATAACAGAATCGATGTAATGTTGAAATTCGTTTTATTGAAAACAGGACATAAATCAGCGTCATACACAAAGTAACATTATTGTAAAATATATTACAACAGTAACAATCGTTAACAACCACTTCAAACACATGATATACGATTGCATGCGCATCAGGATAATAATGTCCATTTGCAATTTCTTTACAAAAAAACAATGCATGAACCATCATGGACATAGTAACATGCTAAGATTGTAACAATATTACAACAGTAACAATCAACAACAAAACATATTAAGTGCCTCAATCGTGGAAGAATATAACAAAGGCCAAATATAACACCAACTAGGTTTAAAACTGCAAACAGGCCATTAGATGAGACTCTGGTAGACACTGCTGACCGAAAGAGGGAGAAGACATGCTTCGAGCACTCATCCTTTGCCTACTTCTTCCCATCTTTTTCTGGCCTGCGGTCCCTGACTTGGATCGTGCCCGAAACTTCTTCAAATCGTCAACGTGGTCAGCGTGCAGCATGGGAACGTAGGTCTGGGGTTCACACATATCCTGCAAAGAAACAAACAAGAGATATTAAAATCTACCTTTAGCGAATTCAGTCACGTGCCGTCTCCGTACAAGATACAAAGTATATGCCAGAGTGGGCTAATAAGGTTGTCCATATGAATGTGAATAAATTGATATGCAGCCAACCTACCTTGTGCTCAGCGAAGAAGGTCTTGTATCCTGAATGTAGGAGGTACACCTCGGGATAATGCAACTGTGGGTAACGGTGACTGTTGGCTTTCCTGTCTTCGCTTCTCAAATGGCGCATCCTGTATAAAGATAATAAAGATATAAAATAAAATTTATGACGACAAAGGGACGACATCATACATCCAAGAATACATACACAAATATTCAAATAATGATCCACAACTTCTTACAAATTATAGTGTTTAAGATAATACAATAAGTTAGCAAAAGTACGATGTCTCATAGACATAATGCAATATGAGATTGCTAAACAACCTACATTTTGGGACCTCTTTCAGATGAGAATTCACAGTGGAAAATGAGAACTGTCGGTTGGCTAGCAGGACGTTGAACAAGCTCGGAAATGCCTTCCTCTGTGTATATGTTGGTTGCACCTTGGATGTGTCCTCCCTCGAATTCGTAGGGGTACCTGCAGTCAACGATCTGATACTCGCTAATCTCTGGAAAGTGGCCTTTCATAAGCTGTTGAACCTGAAAATATACAAGAAGACAAACCATAAGAAAAATGCATAAAATGTTTTTCACCCTAATTTATCATGAAGTTATTAAACTGTCCATATTTTTGTATATTCTCATTGTTGTTTCCAGATAAAAGCAATATTGTCATACATACCGTTAAAGGAGTAACAGTCTTCAAATCTCTGTGGTTTCTCGTCTCCACAGTTGGAAGGGAATGTACTCTTGAGCCATCACCAACCAGGTTTTTCTCAACAGCTTGTAACCTTTCTACGGCGGATCGAGTTCTCTCTTCTTCATCATCAGAATCCCCATCCCAGGATATCAGCCCCTGTCGTGAACGCTTGAGGGGTGAATCTTCATGGTCATCCACATCCTCGCGCTGCCTTTTGGAAGAGAATAGTGAACGTCTGGCAAGGGATCCACACAGAGAAACGGGGCTACCATCCGTGGAAATCTGAAATAGAATAATAAATTCATCAAACTCACAATTTACCAATCAAGAATAAAACGAATGCTGTATCGAAATGACCTCCTGATCATTAGGTCAAACGTGTCAGTAACTCACTAGAGTATTACAATCAAATATTTACTAAGTATTACATTCCAATATTAAAGACCAAGAATACCCACCTCTGATAACGAGTCGGGTGACCCAAAACCACTGTCACTTGATTCGGAGTCGCTGTTTCTCCAGGCACATGGGCTGTCAAAGAGTAAGGTCTTCAGGTCGCTGAAGCTGATGTCAGCCTCGGAAGTTACACTCAAAGAGAAACTAGGGGAAGACATTCTTCTTGTATTGGAGGACTAGGAAGAAAATGCAATGCAACTGGTAGACGCTGGATATAATGGTCAGTCTCCCGAGGGCGCTTGCTTATAAGCTGTTTCCTAATGAAGCCAGAGATGATCTCTTGATTGGATTAGTGTGAGCTCATTTCACAGTGAGGTGACTGGTTGAGTGACAGAGACCAAGTCAACGTTGATTCAATTACAGCTTAAAGCAACACGCGTTTGTAGACGTGACTGTACACACTGATCTGGAGGTCAGATTTAATGACGACGTTGAAATACAAAATAAGCTTTATTGTAATCCCTTTGATGTTAATTGAATGCAATGCCCCATACCAAGTAACTTGGAGCTGCATTGATGTAAGTGGCTTCACATACAATAACATAAACAAACTGTATCCGAGTTACTCCGAAGATCAGATGTGTACATATATGCATTCAAACGCTTGTCTAAATGATAACTCTTTGTGTGTGAAGAAAAATCATATATCTTAAAAATATATATACATCTGTTTTGGATAGAAAGTATTGTTACTTGGGTAGCAAACATCTGTGGGTATGTGTTCTGTCTTGAACTCTGCCAGCAGCTAGTTCTCAAAATAATGACTTGTCACATATACGTCAGGGTAATAACAGAATCGATGTAATGTTGAAATTCGTTTTATTGAAAACAGGACATAAATCGGCGTCATACACAAAGTAACATTATTGTAAAATATATTACAACAGTAACAATCGTTAACAACCACTTCAAACACATGATATACGATTGCATGCGCATCAGGATAATAATGTCCATTTGCAATTTCTTTACAAAAAAACAATGCATGAACCATCATGGACATAGTAACATGCTAAGATTGTAACAATATTACAACAGTAACAATCAACAACAAAACATATTAAGTGCCTCAATCGTGGAAGAATATAACAAAGGCCAAATATAACACCAACTAGGTTTAAAACTGCAAACAGGCCATTAGATGAGACTCTGGTAGACACTGCTGACCGAAAGAGGGAGAAGACATGCTTCGAGCACTCATCCTTTGCCTACTTCTTCCCATCTTTTTCTGGCCTGCGGTCCCTGACTTGGATCGTGCCCGAAACTTCTTCAAATCGTCAACGTGGTCAGCGTGCAGCATGGGAACGTAGGTCTGGGGTTCACACATATCCTGCAAAGAAACAAACAAGAGATATTAAAATCTACCTTTAGCGAATTCAGTCACGTGCCGTCTCCGTACAAGATACAAAGTATATGCCAGAGTGGGCTAATAAGGTTGTCCATATGAATGTGAATAAATTGATATGCAGCCAACCTACCTTGTGCTCAGCGAAGAAGGTCTTGTATCCTGAATGTAGGAGGTACACCTCGGGATAATGCAACTGTGGGTAACGGTGACTGTTGGCTTTCCTGTCTTCGCTTCTCAAATGGCGCATCCTGTATAAAGATAATAAAGATATAAAATAAAATTTATGACGACAAAGGGACGACATCATACATCCAAGAATACATACACAAATATTCAAATAATGATCCACAACTTCTTACAAATTATAGTGTTTAAGATAATACAATAAGTTAGCAAAAGTACGATGTCTCATAGACATAATGCAATATGAGATTGCTAAACAACCTACATTTTGGGACCTCTTTCAGATGAGAATTCACAGTGGAAAATGAGAACTGTCGGTTGGCTAGCAGGACGTTGAACAAGCTCGGAAATGCCTTCCTCTGTGTATATGTTGGTTGCACCTTGGATGTGTCCTCCCTCGAATTCGTAGGGGTACCTGCAGTCAACGATCTGATACTCGCTAATCTCTGGAAAGTGGCCTTTCATAAGCTGTTGAACCTGAAAATATACAAGAAGACAAACCATAAGAAAAATGCATAAAATGTTTTTCACCCTAATTTATCATGAAGTTATTAAACTGTCCATATTTTTGTATATTCTCATTGTTGTTTCCAGATAAAAGCAATATTGTCATACATACCGTTAAAGGAGTAACAGTCTTCAAATCTCTGTGGTTTCTCGTCTCCACAGTTGGAAGGGAATGTACTCTTGAGCCATCACCAACCAGGTTTTTCTCAACAGCTTGTAACCTTTCTACGGCGGATCGAGTTCTCTCTTCTTCATCATCAGAATCCCCATCCCAGGATATCAGCCCCTGTCGTGAACGCTTGAGGGGTGAATCTTCATGCTCATCCACATCCTCGCGCTGCCTTTTGGAAGAGAATAGTGAACGTCTGGCAAGGGATCCACACAGAGAAACGGGGCTACCATCCGTGGAAATCTGAAATAGAATAATAAATTCATCAAACTCACAATTTACCAATCAAGAATAAAACGAATGCTGTATCGAAATGACCTCCTGATCATTAGGTCAAACGTGTCAGTAACTCACTAGAGTATTACAATCAAATATTTACTAAGTATTACATTCCAATATTAAAGACCAAGAATACCCACCTCTGATAACGAGTCGGGTGACCCAAAACCACTGTCACTTGATTCGGAGTCGCTGTTTCTCCAGGCACATGGGCTGTCAAAGAGTAAGGTCTTCAGGTCGCTGAAGCTGATGTCAGCCTCGGAAGTTACACTCAAAGAGAAACTAGGGGAAGACATTCTTCTTGTATTGGAGGACTAGGAAGAAAATGCAATGCAACTGGTAGACGCTGGATATAATGGTCAGTCTCCCGAGGGCGCTTGCTTATAAGCTGTTTCCTAATGAAGCCAGAGATGATCTCTTGATTGGATTAGTGTGAGCTCATTTCACAGTGAGGTGACTGGTTGAGTGACAGAGACCAAGTCAACGTTGATTCAATTACAGCTTAAAGCAACACGCGTTTGTAGACGTGACTGTACACACTGATCTGGAGGTCAGATTTAATGACGACGTTGAAATACAAAATAAGCTTTATTGTAATCCCTTTGATGTTAATTGAATGCAATGCCCCATACCAAGTAACTTGGAGCTGCATTGATGTAAGTGGCTTCACATACAATAACATAAACAAACTGTATCCGAGTTACTCCGAAGATCAGATGTGTACATATATGCATTCAAACGCTTGTCTAAATGATAACTCTTTGTGTGTGAAGAAAAATCATATATCTTAAAAATATATATACATCTGTTTTGGATAGAAAGTATTGTTACTTGGGTAGCAAACATCTGTGGGTATGTGTTCTGTCTTGAACTCTGCCAGCAGCTAGTTCTCAAAATAATGACTTGTCACATATACGTCAGGGTAATAACAGAATCGATGTAATGTTGAAATTCGTTTTATTGAAAACAGGACATAAATCGGCGTCATACACAAAGTAACATTATTGTAAAATATATTACAACAGTAACAATCGTTAACAACCACTTCAAACACATGATATACGATTGCATGCGCATCAGGATAATAATGTCCATTTGCAATTTCTTTACAAAAAAACAATGCATGAACCATCATGGACATAGTAACATGCTAAGATTGTAACAATATTACAACAGTAACAATCAACAACAAAACATATTAAGTGCCTCAATCGTGGAAGAATATAACAAAGGCCAAATATAACACCAACTAGGTTTAAAACTGCAAACAGGCCATTAGATGAGACTCTGGTAGACACTGCTGACCGAAAGAGGGAGAAGACATGCTTCGAGCACTCATCCTTTGCCTACTTCTTCCCATCTTTTTCTGGCCTGCGGTCCCTGACTTGGATCGTGCCCGAAACTTCTTCAAATCGTCAACGTGGTCAGCGTGCAGCATGGGAACGTAGGTCTGGGGTTCACACATATCCTGCAAAGAAACAAACAAGAGATATTAAAATCTACCTTTAGCGAATTCAGTCACGTGCCGTCTCCGTACAAGATACAAAGTATATGCCAGAGTGGGCTATTAAGGTTGTCCATATGAATGTGAATAAATTGATATGCAGCCAACCTACCTTGTGCTCAGCGAAGAAGGTCTTGTATCCTGAATGTAGGAGGTACACCTCGGGATAATGCAACTGTGGGTAACGGTGACTGTTGGCTTTCCTGTCTTCGCTTCTCAAATGGCGCATCCTGTATAAAGATAATAAAGATATAAAATAAAATTTATGACGACAAAGGGACGACATCATACATCCAAGAATACATACACAAATATTCAAATAATGATCCACAACTTCTTACAAATTATAGTGTTTAAGATAATACAATAAGTTAGCAAAAGTACGATGTCTCATAGACATAATGCAATATGAGATTGCTAAACAACCTACATTTTGGGACCTCTTTCAGATGAGAATTCACAGTGGAAAATGAGAACTGTCGGTTGGCTAGCAGGACGTTGAACAAGCTCGGAAATGCCTTCCTCTGTGTATATGTTGGTTGCACCTTGGATGTGTCCTCCCTCGAATTCGTAGGGGTACCTGCAGTCAACGATCTGATACTCGCTAATCTCTGGAAAGTGGCCTTTCATAAGCTGTTGAACCTGAAAATATACAAGAAGACAAACCATAAGAAAAATGCATAAAATGTTTTTCACCCTAATTTATCATGAAGTTATTAAACTGTCCATATTTTTGTATATTCTCATTGTTGTTTCCAGATAAAAGCAATATTGTCATACATACCGTTAAAGGAGTAACAGTCTTCAAATCTCTGTGGTTTCTCGTCTCCACAGTTGGAAGGGAATGTACTCTTGAGCCATCACCAACCAGGTTTTTCTCAACAGCTTGTAACCTTTCTACGGCGGATCGAGTTCTCTCTTCTTCATCATCAGAATCCCCATCCCAGGATATCAGCCCCTGTCGTGAACGCTTGAGGGGTGAATCTTCATGCTCATCCACATCCTCGCGCTGCCTTTTGGAAGAGAATAGTGAACGTCTGGCAAGGGATCCACACAGAGAAACGGGGCTACCATCCGTGGAAATCTGAAATAGAATAATAAATTCATCAAACTCACAATTTACCAATCAAGAATAAAACGAATGCTGTATCGAAATGACCTCCTGATCATTAGGTCAAACGTGTCAGTAACTCACTAGAGTATTACAATCAAATATTTACTAAGTATTACATTCCAATATTAAAGACCAAGAATACCCACCTCTGATAACGAGTCGGGTGACCCAAAACCACTGTCACTTGATTCGGAGTCGCTGTTTCTCCAGGCACATGGGCTGTCAAAGAGTAAGGTCTTCAGGTCGCTGAAGCTGATGTCAGCCTCGGAAGTTACACTCAAAGAGAAACTAGGGGAAGACATTCTTCTTGTATTGGAGGACTAGGAAGAAAATGCAATGCAACTGGTAGACGCTGGATATAATGGTCAGTCTCCCGAGGGCGCTTGCTTATAAGCTGTTTCCTAATGAAGCCAGAGATGATCTCTTGATTGGATTAGTGTGAGCTCATTTCACAGTGAGGTGACTGGTTGAGTGACAGAGACCAAGTCAACGTTGATTCAATTACAGCTTAAAGCAACACGCGTTTGTAGACGTGACTGTACACACTGATCTGGAGGTCAGATTTAATGACGACGTTGAAATACAAAATAAGCTTTATTGTAATCCCTTTGATGTTAATTGAATGCAATGCCCCATACCAAGTAACTTGGAGCTGCATTGATGTAAGTGGCTTCACATACAATAACATAAACAAACTGTATCCGAGTTACTCCGAAGATCAGATGTGTACATATATGCATTCAAACGCTTGTCTAAATGATAACTCTTTGTGTGTGAAGAAAAATCATATATCTTAAAAATATATATACATCTGTTTTGGATAGAAAGTATTGTTACTTGGGTAGCAAACATCTGTGGGTATGTGTTCTGTCTTGAACTCTGCCAGCAGCTAGTTCTCAAAATAATGACTTGTCACATATACGTCAGGGTAATAACAGAATCGATGTAATGTTGAAATTCGTTTTATTGAAAACAGGACATAAATCAGCGTCATACACAAAGTAACATTATTGTAAAATATATTACAACAGTAACAATCGTTAACAACCACTTCAAACACATGATATACGATTGCATGCGCATCAGGATAATAATGTCCATTTGCAATTTCTTTACAAAAAAACAATGCATGAACCATCATGGACATAGTAACATGCTAAGATTGTAACAATATTACAACAGTAACAATCAACAACAAAACATATTAAGTGCCTCAATCGTGGAAGAATATAACAAAGGCCAAATATAACACCAACTAGGTTTAAAACTGCAAACAGGCCATTAGATGAGACTCTGGTAGACACTGCTGACCGAAAGAGGGAGAAGACATGCTTCGAGCACTCATCCTTTGCCTACTTCTTCCCATCTTTTTCTGGCCTGCGGTCCCTGACTTGGATCGTGCCCGAAACTTCTTCAAATCGTCAACGTGGTCAGCGTGCAGCATGGGAACGTAGGTCTGGGGTTCACACATATCCTGCAAAGAAACAAACAAGAGATATTAAAATCTACCTTTAGCGAATTCAGTCACGTGCCGTCTCCGTACAAGATACAAAGTATATGCCAGAGTGGGCTATTAAGGTTGTCCATATGAATGTGAATAAATTGATATGCAGCCAACCTACCTTGTGCTCAGCGAAGAAGGTCTTGTATCCTGAATGTAGGAGGTACACCTCGGGATAATGCAACTGTGGGTAACGGTGACTGTTGGCTTTCCTGTCTTCGCTTCTCAAATGGCGCATCCTGTATAAAGATAATAAAGATATAAAATAAAATTTATGACGACAAAGGGACGACATCATACATCCAAGAATACATACACAAATATTCAAATAATGATCCACAACTTCTTACAAATTATAGTGTTTAAGATAATACAATAAGTTAGCAAAAGTACGATGTCTCATAGACATAATGCAATATGAGATTGCTAAACAACCTACATTTTGGGACCTCTTTCAGATGAGAATTCACAGTGGAAAATGAGAACTGTCGGTTGGCTAGCAGGACGTTGAACAAGCTCGGAAATGCCTTCCTCTGTGTATATGTTGGTTGCACCTTGGATGTGTCCTCCCTCGAATTCGTAGGGGTACCTGCAGTCAACGATCTGATACTCGCTAATCTCTGGAAAGTGGCCTTTCATAAGCTGTTGAACCTGAAAATATACAAGAAGACAAACCATAAGAAAAATGCATAAAATGTTTTTCACCCTAATTTATCATGAAGTTATTAAACTGTCCATATTTTTGTATATTCTCATTGTTGTTTCCAGATAAATGCAATATTGTCATACATACCGTTAAAGGAGTAACAGTCTTCAAATCTCTGTGGTTTCTCGTCTCCACAGTTGGAAGGGAATGTACTCTTGAGCCATCACCAACCAGGTTTTTCTCAACAGCTTGTAACCTTTCTACGGCGGATCGAGTTTTCTCTTCTTCATCATCAGAATCCCCATCCCAGGATATCAGAGCCTGTCGTGAACGCTTGAGGGGTGAATCTTCATGGTCATCCACATCCTCGCGCTGCCTTTTGGAAGAGAATAGTGAACGTCTGGCAAGGGATCCACACAGAGAAACGGGGCTACCATCCGTGGAAATCTGAAATAGAATAATAAATTCATCAAACTCACAATTTACCAATCAAGAATAAAACGAATGCTGTATCGAAATGACCTCCTGATCATTAGGTCAAACGTGTCAGTAACTCACTAGAGTATTACAATCAAATATTTACTAAGTATTACATTCCAATATTAAAGACCAAGAATACCCACCTCTGATAACGAGTCGGGTGACCCAAAACCACTGTCACTTGATTCGGAGTCGCTGTTTCTCCAGGCACATGGGCTGTCAAAGAGTAAGGTCTTCAGGTCGCTGAAGCTGATGTCAGCCTCGGAAGTTACACTCACAGAGAAACTAGGGGAAGACATTCTTCTTGTATTGGAGGACTAGGAAGAAAATGCAATGCAACTGGTAGACGCTGGATATAATGGTCAGTCTCCCGAGGGCGCTTGCTTATAAGCTGTTTCCTAATGAAGCCAGAGATGATCTCTTGATTGGATTAGTGTGAGCTCATTTCACAGTGAGGTGGTGACTGGTTGAGTGACAGAGACCAAGTCAACGTTGATTCAATTACAGCTTAAAGCAACACGCGTTTGTAGACGTGACTGTACACACTGATCTGGAGGTCAGATTTAATGACGACGTTGAAATACAAAATAAGCTTTATTGTAATCCCTTTGATGTTAATTGAATGCAATGCCCCATACCAAGTAACTTGGAGCTGCATTGATGTAAGTGGCTTCACATACAATAACATAAACAAACTGTATCCGAGTTACTCCGAAGATCAGATGTGTACATATATGCATTCAAACGCTTGTCTAAATGATAACTCTTTGTGTGTGAAGAAAAATCATATATCTTAAAAATGTATATACATCTGTTTTGGATAGAAAGTATTGTTACTTGGGTAGCAAACATCTGTGGGTATGTGTTCTGTCTTGAACTCTGCCAGCAGCTAGTTCTCAAAATAATGACTTGTCACATATACGTCAGGGTAATAACAGAATCGATGTAATGTTGAAATTCGTTTTATTGAAAACAGGACATAAATCGGCGTCATACACAAAGTAACATTATTGTAAAATATATTACAACAGTAACAATCGTTAACAACCACTTCAAACACATGATATACGATTGCATGCGCATCAGGATAATAATGTCCATTTGCAATTTCTTTACAAAAAAACAATGCATGAACCATCATGGACATAGTAACATGCTAAGATTGTAACAATATTACAACAGTAACAATCAACAACAAAACATATTAAGTGCCTCAATCGTGGAAGAATATAACAAAGGCCAAATAGCACACCAACTAGGTTTAAAACTGCAAACAGGCCATTAGATGAGACTCTGGTAGACACTGCTGACCGAAAGAGGGAGAAGACATGCTTCAACTTCTTCAAATCGTCAACGTGGTCAGCGTGAAGCATGGGAACGTAGGTCTGGGGTTCACACATATCCTGCAAAGAAACAAACAAGAGATATTAAAATCTACCTTTAGCGAATTCAGTCACGTGCCGTCTCCGTACAAGATACAAAGTATATGCCAGAGTGGGCTATTAAGGTTGTCCATATGAATGTGAATAAATTGATATGCAGCCAACCTACCTTGTGCTCAGCGAAGAAGGTCTTGTATCCTGAATGTAGGAGGTACACCTCGGGATAATGCAACTGTGGGTAACGGTGACTGTTGGCTTTCCTGTCTTCGCTTCTCAAATGGCGCATCCTGTATAAAGATAATAAAGATATAAAATAAAATTTATGACGACAAAGGGACGACATCATACATCCAAGAATACATACACAAATATTCAAATAATGATCCACAACTTCTTACAAATTATAGTGTTTAAGATAATACAATAAGTTAGCAAAAGTACGATGTCTCATAGACATAATGCAATATGAGATTGCTAAACAACCTACATTTTGGGACCTCTTTCAGATGAGAATTCACAGTGGAAAATGAGAACTGTCGGTTGGCTAGCAGGACGTTGAACAAGCTCGGAAATGCCTTCCTCTGTGTATATGTTGGTTGCACCTTGGATGTGTCCTCCCTCGAATTCGTAGGGGTACCTGCAGTCAACGATATGATACTCGCTAATCTCTGGAAAGTGGCCTTTCATAAGCTGTTGAACCTGAAAATATACAAGAAGACAAACCATAAGAAAAATGCATAAAATGTTTTTCACCCTAATTTATCATGAAGTTATTAAACTGTCCATATTTTTGTATATTCTCATTGTTGTTTCCAGATAAATGCAATATTGTCATACATACCGTTAAAGGAGTAACAGTCTTCAAATCTCTGTGGTTTCTCGTCTCCACAGTTGGAAGGGAATGTACTCTTGAGCCATCACCAACCAGGTTTTTCTCAACAGCTTGTAACCTTTCTACGGCGGATCGAGTTCTCTCTTCTTCATCATCAGAATCCCCATCCCAGGATATCAGCCCCTGTCGTGAACGCTTGAGGGGTGAATCTTCATGCTCATCCACATCCTCGCGCTGCCTTTTGGAAGAGAATAGTGAACGTCTGGCAAGGGATCCACACAGAGAAACGGGGCTACCATCCGTGGAAATCTGAAATAGAATAATAAATTCATCAAACTCACAATTTACCAATCAAGAATAAAACGAATGCTGTATCGAAATGACCTCCTGATCATTAGGTCAAACGTGTCAGTAACTCACTAGAGTATTACAATCAAATATTTACTAAGTATTACATTCCAATATTAAAGACCAAGAATACCCACCTCTGATAACGAGTCGGATGACCCAAAACCACTGTCACTTGATTCGGAGTCGCTGTTTCTCCAGGCACATGGGCTGTCAAAGAGTAAGGTCTTCAGGTCGCTGAAGCTGATGTCAGCCTCGGAAGTTACACTCAAAGAGAAACTAGGGGAAGACATTCTTCTTGTATTGGAGGACTAGGAAGAAAATGCAATGCAACTGGTAGACGCTGGATATAATGGTCAGTCTCCCGAGGGCGCTTGCTTATAAGCTGTTTCCTAATGAAGCCAGAGATGATCTCTTGATTGGATTAGTGTGAGCTCATTTCACAGTGAGGTGGTGACTGGTTGAGTGACAGAGACCAAGTCAACGTTGATTCAATTACAGCTTAAAGCAACACGCGTTTGTAGACGTGACTGTACACACTGATCTGGAGGTCAGATTTAATGACGACGTTGAAATACAAAATAAGCTTTATTGTAATCCCTTTGATGTTAATTGAATGCAATGCCCCATACCAAGTAACTTGGAGCTGCATTGATGTAAGTGGCTTCACATACAATAACATAAACAAACTGTATCCGAGTTACTCTGAAGATCAGATGTGTACATATATGCATTCAAACGCTTGTCTAAATGATAACTCTTTGTGTGTGAAGAAAAATCATATATCTTAAAAATGTATATACATCTGTTTTGGATAGAAAGTATTGTTACTTGGGTAGCAAACATCTGTGGGTATGTGTTCTGTCTTGAACTCTGCCAGCAGCTAGTTCTCAAAATAATGACTTGTCACATATACGTCAGGGTAATAACAGAATCGATGTAATGTTGAAATTCGTTTTATTGAAAACAGGACATAAATCGGCGTCATACACAAAGTAACATTATTGTAAAATATATTACAACAGTAACAATCGTTAACAACCACTTCAAACACATGATATACGATTGCATGCGCATCAGGATAATAATGTCCATTTGCAATTTCTTTACAAAAAAACAATGCATGAACCATCATGGACATAGTAACATGCTAAGATTGTAACAATATTACAACAGTAACAATCAACAACAAAACATATTAAGTGCCTCAATCGTGGAAGAATATAACAAAGGCCAAATAGCACACCAACTAGGTTTAAAACTGCAAACAGGCCATTAGATGAGACTCTGGTAGACACTGCTGACCGAAAGAGGGAGAAGACATGCTTCGAGCACTCATCCTTTGCCTACTTCTTCCCATCTTTTTCTGGCCTGTGGTCCCTGACTTGGATCGTGCCCGAAACTTCTTCAAATCGTCAACGTGGTCAGCGTGCAGCATGGGAACGTAGGTCTGGGGTTCACACATATCCTGCAAAGAAACAAACAAGAGATATTAAAATCTACCTTTAGCGAATTCAGTCACGTGCCGTCTCCGTACAAGATACAAAGTATATGCCAGAGTGGGCTATTAAGGTTGTCCATATGAATGTGAATAAATTGATATGCAGCCAACCTACCTTGTGCTCAGCGAAGAAGGTCTTGTATCCTGAATGTAGGAGGTACACCTCGGGATAATGCAACTGTGGGTAACGGTGACTGTTGGCTTTCCTGTCTTCGCTTCTCAAATGGCGCATCCTGTATAAAGATAATAAAGATATAAAATAAAATTTATGACGACAAAGGGACGACATCATACATCCAAGAATACATACACAAATATTCAAATAATGATCTACAACTTCTTACAAATTATAGTGTTTAAGATAATACAATAAGTTAGCAAAAGTACGATGTCTCATAGACATAATGCAATATGAGATTGCTAAACAACCTACATTTTGGGACCGCTTTCAGATGAGAATTCACAGTGGAAAATGAGAACTGTCGGTTGGCTAGCAGGACGTTGAACAAGCTCGGAAATGCCTTCCTCTGTGTATATGTTGGTTGCACCTTGGATGTGTCCTCCCTCGAATTCGTAGGGGTACCTGCAGTCAACGATATGATACTCGCTAATCTCTGGAAACTGGCCTTTCATAAGCTGTTGAACCTGAAAATATACAAGAAGACAAACCATAAGAAAAATGCATAAAATGTTTTTCACCCAAATTTATCATGAAGTTATTAAACTGTCCATATTTTTGTATATTCTCATTGTTGTTTCCAGATAAATGCAATATTGTCATACATACCGTTAAAGGAGTAACAGTCTTCAAATCTCTGTGGTTTCTCGTCTCCACAGTTGGAAGGGAATGTACTCTTGAGCCATCACCAACCAGGTTTTTCTCAACAGCTTGTAACCTTTCTACGGCGGATCGAGTTTTCTCTTCTTCATCATCAGAATCCCCATCCCAGGATATCAGAGCCTGTCGTGAACGCTTGAGGGGTGAATCTTCATGGTCATCCACATCCTCGCGCTGCCTTTTGGAAGAGAATAGTGAACGTCTGGCAAGGGATCCACACAGAGAAACGGGGCTACCATCCGTGGAAATCTGAAATAGAATAATAAATTCATCAAACTCACAATTTACCAATCAAGAATAAAACGAATGCTGTATCGAAATGACCTCCTGATCATTAGGTCAAACGTGTCAGTAACTCACTAGAGTATTACAATCAAATATTTACTAAGTATTACATTCCAATATTAAAGACCAAGAATACCCACCTCTGATAACGAGTCGGGTGACCCAAAACCACTGTCACTTGATTCGGAGTCGCTGTTTCTCCAGGCACATGGGCTGTCAAAGAGTAAGGTCTTCAGGTCGCTGAAGCTGATGTCAGCCTCGGAAGTTACACTCAAAGAGAAACTAGGGGAAGACATTCTTCTTGTATTGGAGGACTAGGAAGAAAATGCAATGCAACTGGTAGACGCTGGATATAATGGTCAGTCTCCCGAGGGCGCTTGCTTATAAGCTGTTTCCTAATGAAGCCAGAGATGATCTCTTGATTGGATTAGTGTGAGCTCATTTCACAGTGAGGTGGTGACTGGTTGAGTGACAGAGACCAAGTCAACGTTGATTCAATTACAGCTTAAAGCAACACGCGTTTGTAGACGTGACTGTACACACTGATCTGGAGGTCAGATTTAATGACGACGTTGAAATACAAAATAAGCTTTATTGTAATCCCTTTGATGTTAATTGAATGCAATGCCCCATACCAAGTAACTTGGAGCTGCATTGATGTAAGTGGCTTCACATACAATAACATAAACAAACTGTATCCGAGTTACTCCGAAGATCAGATGTGTACATATATGCATTCAAACGCTTGTCTAAATGATAACTCTTTGTGTGTGAAGAAAAATCATATATCTTAAAAATGTATATACATCTGTTTTGGATAGAAAGTATTGTTACTTGGGTAGCAAACATCTGTGGGTATGTGTTCTGTCTTGAACTCTGCCAGCAGCTAGTTCTCAAAATAATGACTTGTCACATATACGTCAGGGTAATAACAGAATCGATGTAATGTTGAAATTCGTTTTATTGAAAACAGGACATAAATCGGCGTCATACACAAAGTAACATTATTGTAAAATATATTACAACAGTAACAATCGTTAACAACCACTTCAAACACATGATATACGATTGCATGCGCATCAGGATAATAATGTCCATTTGCAATTTCTTTACAAAAAAACAATGCATGAACCATCATGGACATAGTAACATGCTAAGATTGTAACAATATTACAACAGTAACAATCAACAACAAAACATATTAAGTGCCTCAATCGTGGAAGAATATAACAAAGGCCAAATAGCACACCAACTAGGTTTAAAACTGCAAACAGGCCATTAGATGAGACTCTGGTAGACACTGCTGACCGAAAGAGGGAGAAGACATGCTTCAACTTCTTCAAATCGTCAACGTGGTCAGCGTGCAGCATGGGAACGTAGGTCTGGGGTTCACACATATCCTGCAAAGAAACAAACAAGAGATATTAAAATCTACCTTTAGCGAATTCAGTCACGTGCCGTCTCCGTACAAGATACAAAGTATATGCCAGAGTGGGCTATTAAGGTTGTCCATATGAATGTGAATAAATTGATATGCAGCCAACCTACCTTGTGCTCAGCGAAGAAGGTCTTGTATCCTGAATGTAGGAGGTACACCTCGGGATAATGCAACTGTGGGTAACGGTGACTGTTGGCTTTCCTGTCTTCGCTTCTCAAATGGCGCATCCTGTATAAAGATAATAAAGATATAAAATAAAATTTATGACGACAAAGGGACGACATCATACATCCAAGAATACATACACAAATATTCAAATAATGATCTACAACTTCTTACAAATTATAGTGTTTAAGATAATACAATAAGTTAGCAAAAGTACGATGTCTCATAGACATAATGCAATATGAGATTGCTAAACAACCTACATTTTGGGACCTCTTTCAGATGAGAATTCACAGTGGAAAATGAGAACTGTCGGTTGGCTAGCAGGACGTTGAACAAGCTCGGAAATGCCTTCCTCTGTGTATATGTTGGTTGCACCTTGGATGTGTCCTCCCTCGAATTCGTAGGGGTACCTGCAGTCAACGATATGATACTCGCTAATCTCTGGAAAGTGGCCTTTCATAAGCTGTTGAACCTGAAAATATACAAGAAGACAAACCATAAGAAAAATGCATAAAATGTTTTTCACCCTAATTTATCATGAAGTTATTAAACTGTCCATATTTTTGTATATTCTCATTGTTGTTTCCAGATAAATGCAATATTGTCATACATACCGTTAAAGGAGTAACAGTCTTCAAATCTCTGTGGTTTCTCGTCTCCACAGTTGGAAGGGAATGTACTCTTGAGCCATCACCAACCAGGTTTTTCTCAACAGCTTGTAACCTTTCTACGGCGGATCGAGTTCTCTCTTCTTCATCATCAGAATCCCCATCCCAGGATATCAGCCCCTGTCGTGAACGCTTGAGGGGTGAATCTTCATGCTCATCCACATCCTCGCGCTGCCTTTTGGAAGAGAATAGTGAACGTCTGGCAAGGGATCCACACAGAGAAACGGGGCTACCATCCGTGGAAATCTGAAATAGAATAATAAATTCATCAAACTCACAATTTACCAATCAAGAATAAAACGAATGCTGTATCGAAATGACCTCCTGATCATTAGGTCAAACGTGTCAGTAACTCACTAGAGTATTACAATCAAATATTTACTAAGTATTACATTCCAATATTAAAGACCAAGAATACCCACCTCTGATAACGAGTCGGATGACCCAAAACCACTGTCACTTGATTCGGAGTCGCTGTTTCTCCAGGCACATGGGCTGTCAAAGAGTAAGGTCTTCAGGTCGCTGAAGCTGATGTCAGCCTCGGAAGTTACACTCAAAGAGAAACTAGGGGAAGACATTCTTCTTGTATTGGAGGACTAGGAAGAAAATGCAATGCAACTGGTAGACGCTGGATATAATGGTCAGTCTCCCGAGGGCGCTTGCTTATAAGCTGTTTCCTAATGAAGCCAGAGATGATCTCTTGATTGGATTAGTGTGAGCTCATTTCACAGTGAGGTGGTGACTGGTTGAGTGACAGAGACCAAGTCAACGTTGATTCAATTACAGCTTAAAGCAACACGCGTTTGTAGACGTGACTGTACACACTGATCTGGAGGTCAGATTTAATGACGACGTTGAAATACAAAATAAGCTTTATTGTAATCCCTTTGATGTTAATTGAATGCAATGCCCCATACCAAGTAACTTGGAGCTGCATTGATGTAAGTGGCTTCACATACAATAACATAAACAAACTGTATCCGAGTTACTCTGAAGATCAGATGTGTACATATATGCATTCAAACGCTTGTCTAAATGATAACTCTTTGTGTGTGAAGAAAAATCATATATCTTAAAAATGTATATACATCTGTTTTGGATAGAAAGTATTGTTACTTGGGTAGCAAACATCTGTGGGTATGTGTTCTGTCTTGAACTCTGCCAGCAGCTAGTTCTCAAAATAATGACTTGTCACATATACGTCAGGGTAATAACAGAATCGATGTAATGTTGAAATTCGTTTTATTGAAAACAGGACATAAATCGGCGTCATACACAAAGTAACATTATTGTAAAATATATTACAACAGTAACAATCGTTAACAACCACTTCAAACACATGATATACGATTGCATGCGCATCAGGATAATAATGTCCATTTGCAATTTCTTTACAAAAAAACAATGCATGAACCATCATGGACATAGTAACATGCTAAGATTGTAACAATATTACAACAGTAACAATCAACAACAAAACATATTAAGTGCCTCAATCGTGGAAGAATATAACAAAGGCCAAATAGCACACCAACTAGGTTTAAAACTGCAAACAGGCCATTAGATGAGACTCTGGTAGACACTGCTGACCGAAAGAGGGAGAAGACATGCTTCGAGCACTCATCCTTTGCCTACTTCTTCCCATCTTTTTCTGGCCTGTGGTCCCTGACTTGGATCGTGCCCGAAACTTCTTCAAATCGTCAACGTGGTCAGCGTGCAGCATGGGAACGTAGGTCTGGGGTTCACACATATCCTGCAAAGAAACAAACAAGAGATATTAAAATCTACCTTTAGCGAATTCAGTCACGTGCCGTCTCCGTACAAGATACAAAGTATATGCCAGAGTGGGCTATTAAGGTTGTCCATATGAATGTGAATAAATTGATATGCAGCCAACCTACCTTGTGCTCAGCGAAGAAGGTCTTGTATCCTGAATGTAGGAGGTACACCTCGGGATAATGCAACTGTGGGTAACGGTGACTGTTGGCTTTCCTGTCTTCGCTTCTCAAATGGCGCATCCTGTATAAAGATAATAAAGATATAAAATAAAATTTATGACGACAAAGGGACGACATCATACATCCAAGAATACATACACAAATATTCAAATAATGATCTACAACTTCTTACAAATTATAGTGTTTAAGATAATACAATAAGTTAGCAAAAGTACGATGTCTCATAGACATAATGCAATATGAGATTGCTAAACAACCTACATTTTGGGACCTCTTTCAGATGAGAATTCACAGTGGAAAATGAGAACTGTCGGTTGGCTAGCAGGACGTTGAACAAGCTCGGAAATGCCTTCCTCTGTGTATATGTTGGTTGCACCTTGGATGTGTCCTCCCTCGAATTCGTAGGGGTACCTGCAGTCAACGATATGATACTCGCTAATCTCTGGAAAGTGGCCTTTCATAAGCTGTTGAACCTGAAAATATACAAGAAGACAAACCATAAGAAAAATGCATAAAATGTTTTTCACCCTAATTTATCATGAAGTTATTAAACTGTCCATATTTTTGTATATTCTCATTGTTGTTTCCAGATAAATGCAATATTGTCATACATACCGTTAAAGGAGTAACAGTCTTCAAATCTCTGTGGTTTCTCGTCTCCACAGTTGGAAGGGAATGTACTCTTGAGCCATCACCAACCAGGTTTTTCTCAACAGCCTGTAACCTTTCTACGGCGGATCGAGTTCTCTCTTCTTCATCATCAGAATCCCCATCCCAGGATATCAGCCCCTGTCGTGAACGCTTGAGGGGTGAATCTTCATGGTCATCCACATCCTCGCGCTGCCTTTTGGAAGAGAATAGTGAACGTCTGGCAAGGGATCCACACAGAGAAACGGGGCTACCATCCGTGGAAATCTGAAATAGAATAATAAATTCATCAAACTCACAATTTACCAATCAAGAATAAAACGAATGCTGTATCGAAATGACCTCCTGATCATTAGGTCAAACGTGTCAGTAACTCACTAGAGTATTACAATCAAATATTTACTCAGTATTACATTCCAATATTAAAGACCAAGAATACCCACCTCTGATAACGAGTCGGGTGACCCAAAACCACTGTCACTTGATTCGGAGTCGCTGTTTCTCCAGGCACATGGGCTGTCAAAGAGTAAGGTCTTCAGGTCGCTGAAGCTGATGTCAGCCTCGGAAGTTACACTCACAGAGAAACTAGGGGAAGACATTCTTCTTGTATTGGAGGACTAGGAAGAAAATGCAATGCAACTGGTAGACGCTGGATATAATGGTCAGTCTCCCGAGGGCGCTTGCTTATAAGCTGTTTCCTAATGAAGCCAGAGATGATCTCTTGATTGGATTAGTGTGAGCTCATTTCACAGTGAGGTGGTGACTGGTTGAGTGACAGAGACCAAGTCAACGTTGATTCAATTACAGCTTAAAGCAACACGCGTTTGTAGACGTGACTGTACACACTGATCTGGAGGTCAGATTTAATGACGACGTTGAAATACAAAATAAGCTTTATTGTAATCCCTTTGATGTTAATTGAATGCAATGCCCCATACCAAGTAACTTGGAGCTGCATTGATGTAAGTGGCTTCACATACAATAACATAAACAAACTGTATCCGAGTTACTCTGAAGATCAGATGTGTACATATATGCATTCAAACGCTTGTCTAAATGATAACTCTTTGTGTGTGAAGAAAAATCATATATCTTAAAAATGTATATACATCTGTTTTGGATAGAAAGTATTGTTACTTGGGTAGCAAACATCTGTGGGTATGTGTTCTGTCTTGAACTCTGCCAGCAGCTAGTTCTCAAAATAATGACTTGTCACATATACGTCAGGGTAATAACAGAATCGATGTAATGTTGAAATTCGTTTTATTGAAAACAGGACATAAATCGGCGTCATACACAAAGTAACATTATTGTAAAATATATTACAACAGTAACAATCGTTAACAACCACTTCAAACACATGATATACGATTGCATGCGCATCAGGATAATAATGTCCATTTGCAATTTCTTTACAAAAAAACAATGCATGAACCATCATGGACATAGTAACATGCTAAGATTGTAACAATATTACAACAGTAACAATCAACAACAAAACATATTAAGTGCCTCAATCGTGGAAGAATATAACAAAGGCCAAATAGCACACCAACTAGGTTTAAAACTGCAAACAGGCCATTAGATGAGACTCTGGTAGACACTGCTGACCGAAAGAGGGAGAAGACATGCTTCGAGCACTCATCCTTTGCCTACTTCTTCCCATCTTTTTCTGGCCTGTGGTCCCTGACTTGGATCGTGCCCGAAACTTCTTCAAATCGTCAACGTGGTCAGCGTGCAGCATGGGAACGTAGGTCTGGGGTTCACACATATCCTGCAAAGAAACAAACAAGAGATATTAAAATCTACCTTTAGCGAATTCAGTCACGTGCCGTCTCCGTACAAGATACAAAGTATATGCCAGAGTGGGCTATTAAGGTTGTCCATATGAATGTGAATAAATTGATATGCAGCCAACCTACCTTGTGCTCAGCGAAGAAGGTCTTGTATCCTGAATGTAGGAGGTACACCTCGGGATAATGCAACTGTGGGTAACGGTGACTGTTGGCTTTCCTGTCTTCGCTTCTCAAATGGCGCATCCTGTATAAAGATAATAAAGATATAAAATAAAATTTATGACGACAAAGGGACGACATCATACATCCAAGAATACATACACAAATATTCAAATAATGATCCACAACTTCTTACAAATTATAGTGTTTAAGATAATACAATAAGTTAGCAAAAGTACGATGTCTCATAGACATAATGCAATATGAGATTGCTAAACAACCTACATTTTGGGACCTCTTTCAGATGAGAATTCACAGTGGAAAATGAGAACTGTCGGTTGGCTAGCAGGACGTTGAACAAGCTCGGAAATGCCTTCCTCTGTGTATATGTTGGTTGCACCTTGGATGTGTCCTCCCTCGAATTCGTAGGGGTACCTGCAGTCAACGATATGATACTCGCTAATCTCTGGAAACTGGCCTTTCATAAGCTGTTGAACCTGAAAATATACAAGAAGACAAACCATAAGAAAAATGCATAAAATGTTTTTCACCCTAATTTATCATGAAGTTATTAAACTGTCCATATTTTTGTATATTCTCATTGTTGTTTCCAGATAAATGCAATAATGTCATACATACCGTTAAAGGAGTAACAGTCTTCAAATCTCTGTGGTTTCTCGTCTCCACAGTTGGAAGGGAATGTACTCTTGAGCCATCACCAACCAGGTTTTTCTCAACAGCTTGTAACCTTTCTACGGCGGATCGAGTTCTCTCTTCTTCATCATCAGAATCCCCATCCCAGGATATCAGCCCCTGTCGTGAACGCTTGAGGGGTGAATCTTCATGGTCATCCACATCCTCGCGCTGCCTTTTGGAAGAGAATAGTGAACGTCTGGCAAGGGATCCACACAGAGAAACGGGGCTACCATCCGTGGAAATCTGAAATAGAATAATAAATTCATCAAACTCACAATTTACCAATCAAGAATAAAAGCGAATGCTGTATCGAAATGACCTCCTGATCATTAGGTCAAACGTGTCAGTAACTCACTAGAGTATTACAATCAAATATTTACTAAGTATTACATTCCAATATTAAAGACCAAGAATACCCACCTCTGATAACGAGTCGGGTGACCCAAAACCACTGTCACTTGATTCGGAGTCGCTGTTTCTCCAGGCACATGGGCTGTCAAAGAGTAAGGTCTTCAGGTCGCTGAAGCTGATGTCAGCCTCGGAAGTTACACTCACAGAGAAACTAGGGGAAGACATTCTTCTTGTATTGGAGGACTAGGAAGAAAATGCAATGCAACTGGTAGACGCTGGATATAATGGTCAGTCTCCCGAGGGCGCTTGCTTATAAGCTGTTTCCTAATGAAGCCAGAGATGATCTCTTGATTGGATTAGTGTGAGCTCATTTCACAGTGAGGTGGTGACTGGTTGAGTGACAGAGACCAAGTCAACGTTGATTCAATTACAGCTTAAAGCAACACGCGTTTGTAGACGTGACTGTACACACTGATCTGGAGGTCAGATTTAATGACGACGTTGAAATACAAAATAAGCTTTATTGTAATCCCTTTGATGTTAATTGAATGCAATGCCCCATACCAAGTAACTTGGAGCTGCATTGATGTAAGTGGCTTCACATACAATAACATAAACAAACTGTATCCGAGTTACTCCGAAGATCAGATGTGTACATATATGCATTCAAACGCTTGTTTAAATGATAACTCTTTGTGTGTGAAGAAAAATCATATATCTTAAAAATATATATACATCTGTTTTGGATAGAAAGTATTGTTACTTGGGTAGCAAACATCTGTGGGTATGTGTTCTGTCTTGAACTCTGCCAGCAGCTAGTTCTCAAAATAATGACTTGTCACATATACGTCAGGGTAATAACAGAATCGATGTAATGTTGAAATTCGTTTTATTGAAAACAGGACATAAATCGGCGTCATACACAAAGTAACATTATTGTAAAATATATTACAACAGTAACAATCGTTAACAACCACTTCAAACACATGATATACGATTGCATGCGCATCAGGATAATAATGTCCATTTGCAATTTCTTTACAAAAAAACAATGCATGAACCATCATGGACATAGTAACATGCTAAGATTGTAACAATATTACAACAGTAACAATCAACAACAAAACATATTAAGTGCCTCAATCGTGGAAGAATATAACAAAGGCCAAATAGCACACCAACTAGGTTTAAAACTGCAAACAGGCCATTAGATGAGACTCTGGTAGACACTGCTGACCGAAAGAGGGAGAAGACATGCTTCGAGCACTCATCCTTTGCCTACTTCTTCCCATCTTTTTCTGGCCTGTGGTCCCTGACTTGGATCGTGCCCGAAACTTCTTCAAATCGTCAACGTGGTCAGCGTGCAGCATGGGAACGTAGGTCTGGGGTTCACACATATCCTGCAAAGAAACAAACAAGAGATATTAAAATCTACCTTTAGCGAATTCAGTCACGTGCCGTCTCCGTACAAGATACAAAGTATATGCCAGAGTGGGCTATTAAGGTTGTCCATATGAATGTGAATAAATTGATATGCAGCCAACCTACCTTGTGCTCAGCGAAGAAGGTCTTGTATCCTGAATGTAGGAGGTACACCTCGGGATAATGCAACTGTGGGTAACGGTGACTGTTGGCTTTCCTGTCTTCGCTTCTCAAATGGCGCATCCTGTATAAAGATAATAAAGATATAAAATAAAATTTATGACGACAAAGGGACGACATCATACATCCAAGAATACATACACAAATATTCAAATAATGATCTACAACTTCTTACAAATTATAGTGTTTAAGATAATACAATAAGTTAGCAAAAGTACGATGTCTCATAGGCATAATGCAATATGAGATTGCTAAACAACCTACATTTTGGGACCTCTTTCAGATGAGAATTCACAGTGGAAAATGAGAACTGTCGGTTGGCTAGCAGGACGTTGAACAAGCTCGGAAATGCCTTCCTCTGTGTATATGTTGGTTGCACCTTGGATGTGTCCTCCCTCGAATTCGTAGGGGTACCTGCAGTCAACGATATGATACTCGCTAATCTCTGGAAAGTGGCCTTTCATAAGCTGTTGAACCTGAAAATATACAAGAAGACAAACCATAAGAAAAATGCATAAAATGTTTTTCACCTTAATTTATCATGAAGTTATTAAACTGTCCATATTTTTGTATATTCTCATTGTTGTTTCCAGATAAATGCAATATTGTCATACATACCGTTAAAGGAGTAACAGTCTTCAAATCTCTGTGGTTTCTCGTCTCCACAGTTGGAAGGGAATGTACTCTTGAGCCATCACCAACCAGGTTTTTCTCAACAGCTTGTAACCTTTCTACGGCGGATCGAGTTCTCTCTTCTTCATCATCAGAATCCCCATCCCAGGATATCAGCCCCTGTCGTGAACGCTTGAGGGGTGAATCTTCATGGTCATCCACATCCTCGCGCTGCCTTTTGGAAGAGAATAGTGAACGTCTGGCAAGGGATCCACACAGAGAAACGGGGCTACCATCCGTGGAAATCTGAAATAGAATAATAAATTCATCAAACTCACAATTTACCAATCAAGAATAAAACGAATGCTGTATCGAAATGACCTCCTGATCATTAGGTCAAACGTGTCAGTAACTCACTAGAGTATTACAATCAAATATTTACTAAGTATTACATTCCAATATTAAAGACCAAGAATACCCACCTCTGATAACGAGTCGGGTGACCCAAAACCACTGTCACTTGATTCGGAGTCGCTGTTTCTCCAGGCACATGGGCTGTCAAAGAGTAAGGTCTTCAGGTCGCTGAAGCTGATGTCAGCCTCGGAAGTTACACTCAAAGATAAACTAGGGGAAGACATTCTTCTTGTATTGGAGGACTAGGAAGAAAATGCAATGCAACTGGTAGACGCTGGATATAATGGTCAGTCTCCCGAGGGCGCTTGCTTATAAGCTGTTTCCTAATGAAGCCAGAGATGATCTCTTGATTGGATTAGTGTGAGCTCATTTCACAGTGAGGTGGTGACTGGTTGAGTGACAGAGACCAAGTCAACGTTGATTCAATTACAGCTTAAAGCAACACGCGTTTGTAGACGTGACTGTACACACTGATCTGGAGGTCAGATTTAATGACGACGTTGAAATACAAAATAAGCTTTATTGTAATCCCTTTGATGTTAATTGAATGCAATGCCCCATACCAAGTAACTTGGAGCTGCATTGATGTAAGTGGCTTCACATACAATAACATAAACAAACTGTATCCGAGTTACTCCGAAGATCAGATGTGTACATATATGCATTCAAACGCTTGTCTAAATGATAACTCTTTGTGTGTGAAGAAAAATCATATATCTTAAAAATATATATACATCTGTTTTGGATAGAAAGTATTGTTACTTGGGTAGCAAACATCTGTGGGTATGTGTTCTGTCTTGAACTCTGCCAGCAGCTAGTTCTCAAAATAATGACTTGTCACATATACGTCAGGGTAATAACAGAATCGATGTAATGTTGAAATTCGTTTTATTGAAAACAGGACATAAATCGGCGTCATACACAAAGTAACATTATTGTAAAATATATTACAACAGTAACAATCGTTAACAACCACTTCAAACACATGATATACGATTGCATGCGCATCAGGATAATAATGTCCATTTGCAATTTCTTTACAAAAAAACAATGCATGAACCATCATGGACATAGTAACATGCTAAGATTGTAACAATATTACAACAGTAACAATCAACAACAAAACATATTAAGTGCCTCAATCGTGGAAGAATATAACAAAGGCCAAATAGCACACCAACTAGGTTTAAAACTGCAAACAGGCCATTAGATGAGACTCTGGTAGACACTGCTGACCGAAAGAGGGAGAAGACATGCTTCGAGCACTCATCCTTTGCCTACTTCTTCCCATCTTTTTCTGGCCTGTGGTCCCTGACTTGGATCGTGCCCGAAACTTCTTCAAATCGTCAACGTGGTCAGCGTGCAGCATGGGAACGTAGGTCTGGGGTTCACACATATCCTGCAAAGAAACAAACAAGAGATATTAAAATCTACCTTTAGCGAATTCAGTCACGTGCCGTCTCCGTACAAGATACAAAGTATATGCCAGAGTGGGCTATTAAGGTTGTCCATATGAATGTGAATAAATTGATATGCAGCCAACCTACCTTGTGCTCAGCGAAGAAGGTCTTGTATCCTGAATGTAGGAGGTACACCTCGGGATAATGCAACTGTGGGTAACGGTGACTGTTGGCTTTCCTGTCTTCGCTTCTCAAATGGCGCATCCTGTATAAAGATAATAAAGATATAAAATAAAATTTATGACGACAAAGGGACGACATCATACATCCAAGAATACATACACAAATATTCAAATAATGATCTACAACTTCTTACAAATTATAGTGTTTAAGATAATACAATAAGTTAGCAAAAGTACGATGTCTCATAGGCATAATGCAATATGAGATTGCTAAACAACCTACATTTTGGGACCTCTTTCAGATGAGAATTCACAGTGGAAAATGAGAACTGTCGGTTGGCTAGCAGGACGTTGAACAAGCTCGGAAATGCCTTCCTCTGTGTATATGTTGGTTGCACCTTGGATGTGTCCTCCCTCGAATTCGTAGGGGTACCTGCAGTCAACGATATGATACTCGCTAATCTCTGGAAAGTGGCCTTTCATAAGCTGTTGAACCTGAAAATATACAAGAAGACAAACCATAAGAAAAATGCATAAAATGTTTTTCACCTTAATTTATCATGAAGTTATTAAACTGTCCATATTTTTGTATATTCTCATTGTTGTTTCCAGATAAATGCAATATTGTCATACATACCGTTAAAGGAGTAACAGTCTTCAAATCTCTGTGGTTTCTCGTCTCCACAGTTGGAAGGGAATGTACTCTTGAGCCATCACCAACCAGGTTTTTCTCAACAGCTTGTAACCTTTCTACGGCGGATCGAGTTCTCTCTTCTTCATCATCAGAATCCCCATCCCAGGATATCAGCCCCTGTCGTGAACGCTTGAGGGGTGAATCTTCATGGTCATCCACATCCTCGCGCTGCCTTTTGGAAGAGAATAGTGAACGTCTGGCAAGGGATCCACACAGAGAAACGGGGCTACCATCCGTGGAAATCTGAAATAGAATAATAAATTCATCAAACTCACAATTTACCAATCAAGAATAAAACGAATGCTGTATCGAAATGACCTCCTGATCATTAGGTCAAACGTGTCAGTAACTCACTAGAGTATTACAATCAAATATTTACTAAGTATTACATTCCAATATTAAAGACCAAGAATACCCACCTCTGATAACGAGTCGGGTGACCCAAAACCACTGTCACTTGATTCGGAGTCGCTGTTTCTCCAGGCACATGGGCTGTCAAAGAGTAAGGTCTTCAGGTCGCTGAAGCTGATGTCAGCCTCGGAAGTTACACTCAAAGATAAACTAGGGGAAGACATTCTTCTTGTATTGGAGGACTAGGAAGAAAATGCAATGCAACTGGTAGACGCTGGATATAATGGTCAGTCTCCCGAGGGCGCTTGCTTATAAGCTGTTTCCTAATGAAGCCAGAGATGATCTCTTGATTGGATTAGTGTGAGCTCATTTCACAGTGAGGTGGTGACTGGTTGAGTGACAGAGACCAAGTCAACGTTGATTCAATTACAGCTTAAAGCAACACGCGTTTGTAGACGTGACTGTACACACTGATCTGGAGGTCAGATTTAATGACGACGTTGAAATACAAAATAAGCTTTATTGTAATCCCTTTGATGTTAATTGAATGCAATGCCCCATACCAAGTAACTTGGAGCTGCATTGATGTAAGTGGCTTCACATACAATAACATAAACAAACTGTATCCGAGTTACTCCGAAGATCAGATGTGTACATATATGCATTCAAACGCTTGTCTAAATGATAACTCTTTGTGTGTGAAGAAAAATCATATATCTTAAAAATATATATACATCTGTTTTGGATAGAAAGTATTGTTACTTGGGTAGCAAACATCTGTGGGTATGTGTTCTGTCTTGAACTCTGCCAGCAGCTAGTTCTCAAAATAATGACTTGTCACATATACGTCAGGGTAATAACAGAATCGATGTAATGTTGAAATTCGTTTTATTGAAAACAGGACATAAATCGGCGTCATACACAAAGTAACATTATTGTAAAATATATTACAACAGTAACAATCGTTAACAACCACTTCAAACACATGATATACGATTGCATGCGCATCAGGATAATAATGTCCATTTGCAATTTCTTTACAAAAAAACAATGCATGAACCATCATGGACATAGTAACATGCTAAGATTGTAACAATATTACAACAGTAACAATCAACAACAAAACATATTAAGTGCCTCAATCGTGGAAGAATATAACAAAGGCCAAATAGCACACCAACTAGGTTTAAAACTGCAAACAGGCCATTAGATGAGACTCTGGTAGACACTGCTGACCGAAAGAGGGAGAAGACATGCTTCGAGCACTCATCCTTTGCCTACTTCTTCCCATCTTTTTCTGGCCTGTGGTCCCTGACTTGGATCGTGCCCGAAACTTCTTCAAATCGTCAACGTGGTCAGCGTGCAGCATGGGAACGTAGGTCTGGGGTTCACACATATCCTGCAAAGAAACAAACAAGAGATATTAAAATCTACCTTTAGCGAATTCAGTCACGTGCCGTCTCCGTACAAGATACAAAGTATATGCCAGAGTGGGCTATTAAGGTTGTCCATATGAATGTGAATAAATTGATATGCAGCCAACCTACCTTGTGCTCAGCGAAGAAGGTCTTGTATCCTGAATGTAGGAGGTACACCTCGGGATAATGCAACTGTGGGTAACGGTGACTGTTGGCTTTCCTGTCTTCGCTTCTCAAATGGCGCATCCTGTATAAAGATAATAAAGATATAAAATAAAATTTATGACGACAAAGGGACGACATCATACATCCAAGAATACATACACAAATATTCAAATAATGATCTACAACTTCTTACAAATTATAGTGTTTAAGATAATACAATAAGTTAGCAAAAGTACGATGTCTCATAGGCATAATGCAATATGAGATTGCTAAACAACCTACATTTTGGGACCTCTTTCAGATGAGAATTCACAGTGGAAAATGAGAACTGTCGGTTGGCTAGCAGGACGTTGAACAAGCTCGGAAATGCCTTCCTCTGTGTATATGTTGGTTGCACCTTGGATGTGTCCTCCCTCGAATTCGTAGGGGTACCTGCAGTCAACGATATGATACTCGCTAATCTCTGGAAAGTGGCCTTTCATAAGCTGTTGAACCTGAAAATATACAAGAAGACAAACCATAAGAAAAATGCATAAAATGTTTTTCACCTTAATTTATCATGAAGTTATTAAACTGTCCATATTTTTGTATATTCTCATTGTTGTTTCCAGATAAATGCAATATTGTCATACATACCGTTAAAGGAGTAACAGTCTTCAAATCTCTGTGGTTTCTCGTCTCCACAGTTGGAAGGGAATGTACTCTTGAGCCATCACCAACCAGGTTTTTCTCAACAGCTTGTAACCTTTCTACGGCGGATCGAGTTCTCTCTTCTTCATCATCAGAATCCCCATCCCAGGATATCAGCCCCTGTCGTGAACGCTTGAGGGGTGAATCTTCATGGTCATCCACATCCTCGCGCTGCCTTTTGGAAGAGAATAGTGAACGTCTGGCAAGGGATCCACACAGAGAAACGGGGCTACCATCCGTGGAAATCTGAAATAGAATAATAAATTCATCAAACTCACAATTTACCAATCAAGAATAAAACGAATGCTGTATCGAAATGACCTCCTGATCATTAGGTCAAACGTGTCAGTAACTCACTAGAGTATTACAATCAAATATTTACTAAGTATTACATTCCAATATTAAAGACCAAGAATACCCACCTCTGATAACGAGTCGGGTGACCCAAAACCACTGTCACTTGATTCGGAGTCGCTGTTTCTCCAGGCACATGGGCTGTCAAAGAGTAAGGTCTTCAGGTCGCTGAAGCTGATGTCAGCCTCGGAAGTTACACTCAAAGATAAACTAGGGGAAGACATTCTTCTTGTATTGGAGGACTAGGAAGAAAATGCAATGCAACTGGTAGACGCTGGATATAATGGTCAGTCTCCCGAGGGCGCTTGCTTATAAGCTGTTTCCTAATGAAGCCAGAGATGATCTCTTGATTGGATTAGTGTGAGCTCATTTCACAGTGAGGTGGTGACTGGTTGAGTGACAGAGACCAAGTCAACGTTGATTCAATTACAGCTTAAAGCAACACGCGTTTGTAGACGTGACTGTACACACTGATCTGGAGGTCAGATTTAATGACGACGTTGAAATACAAAATAAGCTTTATTGTAATCCCTTTGATGTTAATTGAATGCAATGCCCCATACCAAGTAACTTGGAGCTGCATTGATGTAAGTGGCTTCACATACAATAACATAAACAAACTGTATCCGAGTTACTCCGAAGATCAGATGTGTACATATATGCATTCAAACGCTTGTCTAAATGATAACTCTTTGTGTGTGAAGAAAAATCATATATCTTAAAAATATATATACATCTGTTTTGGATAGAAAGTATTGTTACTTGGGTAGCAAACATCTGTGGGTATGTGTTCTGTCTTGAACTCTGCCAGCAGCTAGTTCTCAAAATAATGACTTGTCACATATACGTCAGGGTAATAACAGAATCGATGTAATGTTGAAATTCGTTTTATTGAAAACAGGACATAAATCGGCGTCATACACAAAGTAACATTATTGTAAAATATATTACAACAGTAACAATCGTTAACAACCACTTCAAACACATGATATACGATTGCATGCGCATCAGGATAATAATGTCCATTTGCAATTTCTTTACAAAAAAACAATGCATGAACCATCATGGACATAGTAACATGCTAAGATTGTAACAATATTACAACAGTAACAATCAACAACAAAACATATTAAGTGCCTCAATCGTGGAAGAATATAACAAAGGCCAAATAGCACACCAACTAGGTTTAAAACTGCAAACAGGCCATTAGATGAGACTCTGGTAGACACTGCTGACCGAAAGAGGGAGAAGACATGCTTCGAGCACTCATCCTTTGCCTACTTCTTCCCATCTTTTTCTGGCCTGTGGTCCCTGACTTGGATCGTGCCCGAAACTTCTTCAAATCGTCAACGTGGTCAGCGTGCAGCATGGGAACGTAGGTCTGGGGTTCACACATATCCTGCAAAGAAACAAACAAGAGATATTAAAATCTACCTTTAGCGAATTCAGTCACGTGCCGTCTCCGTACAAGATACAAAGTATATGCCAGAGTGGGCTATTAAGGTTGTCCATATGAATGTGAATAAATTGATATGCAGCCAACCTACCTTGTGCTCAGCGAAGAAGGTCTTGTATCCTGAATGTAGGAGGTACACCTCGGGATAATGCAACTGTGGGTAACGGTGACTGTTGGCTTTCCTGTCTTCGCTTCTCAAATGGCGCATCCTGTATAAAGATAATAAAGATATAAAATAAAATTTATGACGACAAAGGGACGACATCATACATCCAAGAATACATACACAAATATTCAAATAATGATCTACAACTTCTTACAAATTATAGTGTTTAAGATAATACAATAAGTTAGCAAAAGTACGATGTCTCATAGACATAATGCAATATGAGATTGCTAAACAACCTACATTTTGGGACCTCTTTCAGATGAGAATTCACAGTGGAAAATGAGAACTGTCGGTTGGCTAGCAGGACGTTGAACAAGCTCGGAAATGCCTTCCTCTGTGTATATGTTGGTTGCACCTTGGATGTGTCCTCCCTCGAATTCGTAGGGGTACCTGCAGTCAACGATATGATACTCGCTAATCTCTGGAAACTGGCCTTTCATAAGCTGTTGAACCTGAAAATATACAAGAAGACAAACCATAAGAAAAATGCATAAAATGTTTTTCACCCTAATTTATCATGAAGTTATTAAACTGTCCATATTTTTGTATATTCTCATTGTTGTTTCCAGATAAATGCAATAATGTCATACATACCGTTAAAGGAGTAACAGTCTTCAAATCTCTGTGGTTTCTCGTCTCCACAGTTGGAAGGGAATGTACTCTTGAGCCATCACCAACCAGGTTTTTCTCAACAGCTTGTAACCTTTCTACGGCGGATCGAGTTCTCTCTTCTTCATCATCAGAATCCCCATCCCAGGATATCAGCCCCTGTCGTGAACGCTTGAGGGGTGAATCTTCATGGTCATCCACATCCTCGCGCTGCCTTTAGGAAGAGAATAGTGAACGTCTGGCAAGGGATCCACACAGAGAAACGGGGCTACCATCCGTGGAAATCTGAAATAGAATAATAAATTCATCAAACTCACAATTTACCAATCAAGAATAAAACGAATGCTGTATCGAAATGACCTCCTGATCATTAGGTCAAACGTGTCAGTAACTCACTAGAGTATTACAATCAAATATTTACTAAGTATTACATTCCAATATTAAAGACCAAGAATACCCACCTCTGATAACGAGTCGGGTGACCCAAAACCACTGTCACTTGATTCGGAGTCGCTGTTTCTCCAGGCACATGGGCTGTCAAAGAGTAAGGTCTTCAGGTCGCTGAAGCTGATGTCAGCCTCGGAAGTTACACTCACAGAGAAACTAGGGGAAGACATTCTTCTTGTATTGGAGGACTAGGAAGAAAATGCAATGCAACTGGTAGACGCTGGATATAATGGTCAGTCTCCCGAGGGCGCTTGCTTATAAGCTGTTTCCTAATGAAGCCAGAGATGATCTCTTGATTGGATTAGTGTGAGCTCATTTCACAGTGAGGTGACTGGTTGAGTGACAGAGACCAAGTCAACGTTGATTCAATTACAGCTTAAAGCAACACGCGTTTGTAGACGTGACTGTACACACTGATCTGGAGGTCAGATTTAATGACGACGTTGAAATACAAAATAAGCTTTATTGTAATCCCTTTGATGTTAATTGAATGCAATGCCCCATACCAAGTAACTTGGAGCTGCATTGATGTAAGTGGCTTCACATACAATAACATAAACAAACTGTATCCGAGTTACTCTGAAGATCAGATGTGTACATATATGCATTCAAACGCTTGTCTAAATGATAACTCTTTGTGTGTGAAGAAAAATCATATATCTTAAAAATATATATACATCTGTTTTGGATAGAAAGTATTGTTACTTGGGTAGCAAACATCTGTGGGTATGTGTTCTGTCTTGAACTCTGCCAGCAGCTAGTTCTCAAAATAATGACTTGTCACATATACGTCAGGGTAATAACAGAATCGATGTAATGTTGAAATTTGTTTTATTGAAAACAGGACATAAATCGGCGTCATACACAAAGTAACATTATTGTAAAATATATTACAACAGTAACAATCGTTAACAACCACTTCAAACACATGATATACGATTGCATGCGCATCAGGATAATAATGTCCATTTGCAATTTCTTTACAAAAAAACAATGCATGAACCATCATGGACATAGTAACATGCTAAGATTGTAACAATATTACAACAGTAACAATCAACAACAAAACATATTAAGTGCCTCAATCGTGGAAGAATATAACAAAGGCCAAATAGCACACCAACTAGGTTTAAAACTGCAAACAGGCCATTAGATGAGACTCTGGTAGACACTGCTGACCGAAAGAGGGAGAAGACATGCTTCGAGCACTCATCCTTTGCCTACTTCTTCCCATCTTTTTCTGGCCTGCGGTCCTTGACTTGGATCGTGCCCGAAACTTCTTCAAATCGTCAACGTGGTCAGCGTGCAGCATGGGAACGTAGGTCTGGGGTTCACACATATCCTGCAAAGAAACAAACAAGAGATATTAAAATCTACCTTTAGCGAATTCAGTCACGTGCCGTCTCCGTACAAGATACAAAGTATATGCCAGAGTGGGCTATTAAGGTTGTCCATATGAATGTGAATAAATTGATATGCAGCCAACCTACCTTGTGCTCAGCGAAGAAGGTCTTGTATCCTGAATGTAGGAGGTACACCTCGGGATAATGCAACTGTGGGTAACGGTGACTGTTGGCTTTCCTGTCTTCGCTTCTCAAATGGCGCATCCTGTATAAAGATAATAAAGATATAAAATAAAATTTATGACGACAAAGGGACGACATCATACATCCAAGAATACATACACAAATATTCAAATAATGATCCACAACTTCTTACAAATTATAGTGTTTAAGATAATACAATAAGTTAGCAAAAGTACGATGTCTCATAGACATAATGCAATATGAGATTGCTAAACAACCTACATTTTGGGACCTCTTTCAGATGAGAATTCACAGTGGAAAATGAGAACTGTCGGTTGGCTAGCAGGACGTTGAACAAGCTCGGAAATGCCTTCCTCTGTGTATATGTTGGTTGCACCTTGGATGTGTCCTCCCTCGAATTCGTAGGGGTACCTGCAGTCAACGATATGATACTCGCTAATCTCTGGAAAGTGGCCTTTCATAAGCTGTTGAACCTGAAAATATACAAGAAGACAAACCATAAGAAAAATGCATAAAATGTTTTTCACCCTAATTTATCATGAAGTTATTAAACTGTGCATGCAAGAAAGTTCCATATTTTTGTATATTCTCATTGTTGTTTCCAGATAAATGCAATATTGTCATACATACCGTTAAAGGAGTAACAGTCTTCAAATCTCTGTGGTTTCTCGTCTCCACAGTTGGAAGGGAATGTACTCTTGAGCCATCACCAACCAGGTTTTTCTCAACAGCTTGTAACCTTTCTACGGCGGATCGAGTTCTCTCTTCTTCATCATCAGAATCCCCATCCCAGGATATCAGCCCCTGTCGTGAACGCTTGAGGGGTGAATCTTCATGGTCATCCACATCCTCGCGCTGCCTTTTGGAAGAGAATAGTGAACGTCTGGCAAGGGATCCACACAGAGAAACGGGGCTACCATCCGTGGAAATCTGAAATAGAATAATAAATTCATCAAACTCACAATTTACCAATCAAGAATAAAACGAATGCTGTATCGAAATGACCTCCTGATCATTAGGTCAAACGTGTCAGTAACTCACTAGAGTATTACAATCAAATATTTACTAAGTATTACATTCCAATATTAAAGACCAAGAATACCCACCTCTGATAACGAGTCGGGTGACCCAAAACCACTGTCACTTGATTCGGAGTCGCTGTTTCTCCAGGCACATGGGCTGTCAAAGAGTAAGGTCTTCAGGTCGCTGAAGCTGATGTCAGCCTCGGAAGTTACACTCACAGAGAAACTAGGGGAAGACATTCTTCTTGTATTGGAGGACTAGGAAGAAAATGCAATGCAACTGGTAGACGCTGGATATAATGGTCAGTCTCCCGAGGGCGCTTGCTTATAAGCTGTTTCCTAATGAAGCCAGAGATGATCTCTTGATTGGATTAGTGTGAGCTCATTTCACAGTGAGGTGACTGGTTGAGTGACAGAGACCAAGTCAACGTTGATTCAATTACAGCTTAAAGCAACACGCGTTTGTAGACGTGACTGTACACACTGATCTGGAGGTCAGATTTAATGACGACGTTGAAATACAAAATAAGCTTTATTGTAATCCCTTTGATGTTAATTGAATGCAATGCCCCATACCAAGTAACTTGGAGCTGCATTGATGTAAGTGGCTTCACATACAATAACATAAACAAACTGTATCCGAGTTACTCCGAAGATCAGATGTGTACATATATGCATTCAAACGCTTGTCTAAATGATAACTCTTTGTGTGTGAAGAAAAATCATATATCTTAAAAATATATATACATCTGTTTTGGATAGAAAGTATTGTTACTTGGGTAGCAAACATCTGTGGGTATGTGTTCTGTCTTGAACTCTGCCAGCAGCTAGTTCTCAAAATAATGACTTGTCACATATACGTCAGGGTAATAACAGAATCGATGTAATGTTGAAATTCGTTTTATTGAAAACAGGACATAAATCGGCGTCATACACAAAGTAACATTATTGTAAAATATATTACAACAGTAACAATCGTTAACAACCACTTCAAACACATGATATACGATTGCATGCGCATCAGGATAATAATGTCCATTTGCAATTTCTTTACAAAAAAACAATGCATGAACCATCATGGACATAGTAACATGCTAAGATTGTAACAATATTACAACAGTAACAATCAACAACAACACATATTAAGTGCCTCAATCGTGGAAGAATATAACAAAGGCCAAATAGCACACCAACTAGGTTTAAAACTGCAAACAGGCCATTAGATGAGACTCTGGTAGACACTGCTGACCGAAAGAGGGAGAAGACATGCTTCGAGCACTCATCCTTTGCCTACTTCTTCCCATCTTTTTCTGGCCTGCGGTCCCTGACTTGGATCGTGCCCGAAACTTCTTCAAATCGTCAACGTGGTCAGCGTGCAGCATAGGAACGTAGGTCTGGGGTTCACACATATCCTGCAAAGAAACAAACAAGAGATATTAAAATCTACCTTTAGCGAATTCAGTCACGTGCCGTCTCCGTACAAGATACAAAGTATATGCCAGAGTGGGCTATTAAGGTTGTCCATATGAATGTGAATAAATTGATATGCAGCCAACCTACCTTGTGCTCAGCGAAGAAGGTCTTGTATCCTGAATGTAGGAGGTACACCTCGGGATAATGCAACTGTGGGTAACGGTGACTGTTGGCTTTCCTGTCTTCGCTTCTCAAATGGCGCATCCTGTATAAAGATAATAAAGATATAAAATAAAATTTATGACGACAAAGGGACGACATTATACATCCAAGAATACATACACAAATATTCAAATAATGATCCACAACTTCTTACAAATTATAGTGTTTAAGATAATACAATAAGTTAGCAAAAGTACGATGTCTCATAGACATAATGCAATATGAGATTGCTAAACAACCTACATTTTGGGACCTCTTTCAGATGAGAATTCACAGTGGAAAATGAGAACTGTCGGTTGGCTAGCAGGACGTTGAACAAGCTCGGAAATGCCTTCCTCTGTGTATATGTTGGTTGCACCTTGGATGTGTCCTCCCTCGAATTCGTAGGGGTACCTGCAGTCAACGATATGATACTCGCTAATCTCTGGAAACTGGCCTTTCATAAGCTGTTGAACCTGAAAATATACAAGAAGACAAACCATAAGAAAAATGCATAAAATGTTTTTCACCCTAATTTATCATGAAGTTATTAAACTGTGCATACAAGAAAGTTCCATATTTTTGTATATTCTCATTGTTGTTTCCAGATAAATGCAATATTGTCATACATACCGTTAAAGGAGTAACAGTCTTCAAATCTCTGTGGTTTCTCGTCTCCACAGTTGGAAGGGAATGTACTCTTGAGCCATCACCAACCAGGTTTTTCTCAACAGCTTGTAACCTTTCTACGGCGGATCGAGTTCTCTCTTCTTCATCATCAGAATCCCCATCCCAGGATATCAGCCCCTGTCGTGAACGCTTGAGGGGTGAATCTTCATGGTCATCCACATCCTCGCGCTGCCTTTTGGAAGAGAATAGTGAACGTCTGGCAAGGGATCCACACAGAGAAACGGGGCTACCATCCGTGGAAATCTGAAATAGAATAATAAATTCATCAAACTCACAATTTACCAATCAAGAATAAAACGAATGCTGTATCGAAATGACCTCCTGATCATTAGGTCAAACGTGTCAGTAACTCACTAGAGTATTACAATCAAATATTTACTAAGTATTACATTCCAATATTAAAGACCAAGAATACCCACCTCTGATAACGAGTCGGGTGACCCAAAACCACTGTCACTTGATTCGGAGTCGCTGTTTCTCCAGGCACATGGGCTGTCAAAGAGTAAGGTCTTCAGGTCGCTGAAGCTGATGTCAGCCTCGGAAGTTACACTCACAGAGAAACTAGGGGAAGACATTCTTCTTGTTTTGGAGGACTAGGAAGAAAATGCAATGCAACTGGTAGACGCTGGATATAATGGTCAGTCTCCCGAGGGCGCTTGCTTATAAGCTGTTTCCTAATGAAGCCAGAGATGATCTCTTGATTGGATTAGTGTGAGCTCATTTCACAGTGAGGTGGTGACTGGTTGAGTGACAGAGACCAAGTCAACGTTGATTCAATTACAGCTTAAAGCAACACGCGTTTGTAGACGTGACTGTACACACTGATCTGGAGGTCAGATTTAATGACGACGTTGAAATACAAAATAAGCTTTATTGTAATCCCTTTGATGTTAATTGAATGCAATGCCCCATACCAAGTAACTTGGAGCTGCATTGATGTAAGTGGCTTCACATACAATAACATAAACAAACTGTATCCGAGTTACTCTGAAGATCAGATGTGTACATATATGCATTCAAACGCTTGTCTAAATGATAACTCTTTGTGTGTGAAGAAAAATCATATATCTTAAAAATATATATACATCTGTTTTGGATAGAAAGTATTGTTACTTGGGTAGCAAACATCTGTGGGTATGTGTTCTGTCTTGAACTCTGCCAGCAGCTAGTTCTCAAAATAATGACTTGTCACATATACGTCAGGGTAATAACAGAATCGATGTAATGTTGAAATTCGTTTTATTGAAAACAGGACATAAATCGGCGTCATACACAAAGTAACATTATTGTAAAATATATTACAACAGTAACAATCGTTAACAACCACTTCAAACACATGATATACGATTGCATGCGCATCAGGATAATAATGTCCATTTGCAATTTCTTTACAAAAAAACAATGCATGAACCATCATGGACATAGTAACATGCTAAGATTGTAACAATATTACAACAGTAACAATCAACAACAACACATATTAAGTGCCTCAATCGTGGAAGAATATAACAAAGGCCAAATAGCACACCAACTAGGTTTAAAACTGCAAACAGGCCATTAGATGAGACTCTGGTAGACACTGCTGACCGAAAGAGGGAGAAGACATGCTTCGAGCACTCATCCTTTGCCTACTTCTTCCCATCTTTTTCTGGCCTGCGGTCCCTGACTTGGATCGTGCCCGAAACTTCTTCAAATCGTCAACGTGGTCAGCGTGCAGCATAGGAACGTAGGTCTGGGGTTCACACATATCCTGCAAAGAAACAAACAAGAGATATTAAAATCTACCTTTAGCGAATTCAGTCACGTGCCGTCTCCGTACAAGATACAAAGTATATGCCAGAGTGGGCTATTAAGGTTGTCCATATGAATGTGAATAAATTGATATGCAGCCAACCTACCTTGTGCTCAGCGAAGAAGGTCTTGTATCCTGAATGTAGGAGGTACACCTCGGGATAATGCAACTGTGGGTAACGGTGACTGTTGGCTTTCCTGTCTTCGCTTCTCAAATGGCGCATCCTGTATAAAGATAATAAAGATATAAAATAAAATTTATGACGACAAAGGGACGACATTATACATCCAAGAATACATACACAAATATTCAAATAATGATCCACAACTTCTTACAAATTATAGTGTTTAAGATAATACAATAAGTTAGCAAAAGTACGATGTCTCATAGACATAATGCAATATGAGATTGCTAAACAACCTACATTTTGGGACCTCTTTCAGATGAGAATTCACAGTGGAAAATGAGAACTGTCGGTTGGCTAGCAGGACGTTGAACAAGCTCGGAAATGCCTTCCTCTGTGTATATGTTGGTTGCACCTTGGATGTGTCCTCCCTCGAATTCGTAGGGGTACCTGCAGTCAACGATATGATACTCGCTAATCTCTGGAAACTGGCCTTTCATAAGCTGTTGAACCTGAAAATATACAAGAAGACAAACCATAAGAAAAATGCATAAAATGTTTTTCACCCTAATTTATCATGAAGTTATTAAACTGTGCATACAAGAAAGTTCCATATTTTTGTATATTCTCATTGTTGTTTCCAGATAAATGCAATATTGTCATACATACCGTTAAAGGAGTAACAGTCTTCAAATCTCTGTGGTTTCTCGTCTCCACAGTTGGAAGGGAATGTACTCTTGAGCCATCACCAACCAGGTTTTTCTCAACAGCTTGTAACCTTTCTACGGCGGATCGAGTTCTCTCTTCTTCATCATCAGAATCCCCATCCCAGGATATCAGCCCCTGTCGTGAACGCTTGAGGGGTGAATCTTCATGGTCATCCACATCCTCGCGCTGCCTTTTGGAAGAGAATAGTGAACGTCTGGCAAGGGATCCACACAGAGAAACGGGGCTACCATCCGTGGAAATCTGAAATAGAATAATAAATTCATCAAACTCACAATTTACCAATCAAGAATAAAACGAATGCTGTATCGAAATGACCTCCTGATCATTAGGTCAAACGTGTCAGTAACTCACTAGAGTATTACAATCAAATATTTACTAAGTATTACATTCCAATATTAAAGACCAAGAATACCCACCTCTGATAACGAGTCGGGTGACCCAAAACCACTGTCACTTGATTCGGAGTCGCTGTTTCTCCAGGCACATGGGCTGTCAAAGAGTAAAGTCTTCAGGTCGCTGAAGCTGATGTCAGCCTCGGAAGTTACACTCAAAGAGAAACTAGGGGAAGACATTCTTCTTGTATTGGAGGACTAGGAAGAAAATGCAATGCAACTGGTAGACGCTGGATATAATGGTCAGTCTCCCGAGGGCGCTTGCTTATAAGCTGTTTCCTAATGAAGCCAGAGATGATCTCTTGATTGGATTAGTGTGAGCTCATTTCACAGTGAGGTGACTGGTTGAGTGACAGAGACCAAGTCAACGTTGATTCAATTACAGCTTAAAGCAACACGCGTTTGTAGACGTGACTGTACACACTGATCTGGAGGTCAGATTTAATGACGACGTTGAAATACAAAATAAGCTTTATTGTAATCCCTTTGATGTTAATTGAATGCAATGCCCCATACCAAGTAACTTGGAGCTGCATTGATGTAAGTGGCTTCACATACAATAACATAAACAAACTGTATCCGAGTTACTCCGAAGATCAGATGTGTACATATATGCATTCAAACGCTTGTCTAAATGATAACTCTTTGTGTGTGAAGAAAAATCATATATCTTAAAAATATATATACATCTGTTTTGGATAGAAAGTATTGTTACTTGGGTAGCAAACATCTGTGGGTATGTGTTCTGTCTTGAACTCTGCCAGCAGCTAGTTCTCAAAATAATGACTTGTCACATATACGTCAGGGTAATAACAGAATCGATGTAATGTTGAAATTCGTTTTATTGAAAACAGGACATAAATCGGCGTCATACACAAAGTAACATTATTGTAAAATATATTACAACAGTAACAATCGTTAACAACCACTTCAAACACATGATATACGATTGCATGCGCATCAGGATAATAATGTCCATTTGCAATTTCTTTACAAAAAAACAATGCATGAACCATCATGGACATAGTAACATGCTAAGATTGTAACAATATTACAACAGTAACAATCAACAACAACACATATTAAGTGCCTCAATCGTGGAAGAATATAACAAAGGCCAAATAGCACACCAACTAGGTTTAAAACTGCAAACAGGCCATTAGATGAGACTCTGGTAGACACTGCTGACCGAAAGAGGGAGAAGACATGCTTCGAGCACTCATCCTTTGCCTACTTCTTCCCATCTTTTTCTGGCCTGCGGTCCCTGACTTGGATCGTGCCCGAAACTTCTTCAAATCGTCAACGTGGTCAGCGTGCAGCATGGGAACGTAGGTCTGGGGTTCACACATATCCTGCAAAGAAACAAACAAGAGATATTAAAATCTACCTTTAGCGAATTCAGTCACGTGCCGTCTCCGTACAAGATACAAAGTATATGCCAGAGTGGGCTATTAAGGTTGTCCATATGAATGTGAATAAATTGATATGCAGCCAACCTACCTTGTGCTCAGCGAAGAAGGTCTTGTATCCTGAATGTAGGAGGTACACCTCGGGATAAGCAACTGTGGGTAACGGTGACTGTTGGCTTTCCTGTCTTCGCTTCTCAAATGGCGCATCCTGTATAAAGATAGTAAAGATATAAAATAAAATTTATGACGACAAAGGGACGACATCATACATCCAAGAATACATACACAAATATTCAAATAATGATCCACAACTTCTTACAAATTATAATGTTTAAGATAATACAATAAGTTAGCAAAAGTACGATGTCTCATAGACATAATGCAATATGAGATTGCTAAACAACCTACATTTTGGGACCTCTTTCAGATGAGAATTCACAGTGGAAAATGAGAACTGTCGGTTGGCTAGCAGGACGTTGAACAAGCTCGGAAATGCCTTCCTCTGTGTATATGTTGGTTGCACCTTGGATGTGTCCTCCCTCGAATTCGTAGGGGTACCTGCAGTCAACGATATGATACTCGCTAATCTCTGGAAACTGGCCTTTCATAAGCTGTTGAACCTGAAAATATACAAGAAGACAAACCATAAGAAAAATGCATAAAATGTTTTTCACCCTAATTTATCATGAAGTTATTAAACTGTGCATACAAGAAAGTTCCATATTTTTGTATATTCTCATTGTTGTTTCCAGATAAATGCAATATTGTCATACATACAGTCTTCAAATCTCTGTGGTTTCTCGTCTCCACAGTTGGAAGGGAATGTACTCTTGAGCCATCACCAACCAGGTTTTTCTCAACAGCTTGTAACCTTTCTACGGCGGATCGAGTTCTCTCTTCTTCATCATCAGAATCCCCATCCCAGGATATCAGCCCCTGTCGTGAACGCTTGAGGGGTGAATCTTCATGGTCATCCACATCCTCGCGCTGCCTTTTGGAAGAGAATAGTGAACGTCTGGCAAGGGATCCACACAGAGAAACGGGGCTACCATCCGTGGAAATCTGAAATAGAATAATAAATTCATCAAACTCACAATTTACCAATCAAGAATAAAACGAATGCTGTATCGAAATGACCTCCTGATCATTAGGTCAAACGTGTCAGTAACTCACTAGAGTATTACAATCAAATATTTACTAAGTATTACATTCCAATATTAAAGACCAAGAATACCCACCTCTGATAACGAGTCGGGTGACCCAAAACCACTGTCACTTGATTCGGAGTCGCTGTTTCTCCAGGCACATGGGCTGTCAAAGAGTAAGGTCTTCAGGTCGCTGAAGCTGATGTCAGCCTCGGAAGTTACACTCAAAGATAAACTAGGGGAAGACATTCTTCTTGTATTGGAGGACTAGGAAGAAAATGCAATGCAACTGGTAGACGCTGGATATAATGGTCAGTCTCCCGAGGGCGCTTGCTTATAAGCTGTTTCCTAATGAAGCCAGAGATGATCTCTTGATTGGATTAGTGTGAGCTCATTTCACAGTGAGGTGACTGGTTGAGTGACAGAGACCAAGTCAACGTTGATTCAATTACAGCTTAAAGCAACACGCGTTTGTAGACGTGACTGTACACACTGATCTGGAGGTCAGATTTAATGACGACGTTGAAATACAAAATAAGCTTTATTGTAATCCCTTTGATGTTAATTGAATGCAATGCCCCATACCAAGTAACTTGGAGCTGCATTGATGTAAGTGGCTTCACATACAATAACATAAACAAACTGTATCCGAGTTACTCCGAAGATCAGATGTGTACATATATGCATTCAAACGCTTGTCTAAATGATAACTCTTTGTGTGTGAAGAAAAATCATATATCTTAAAAATATATATACATCTGTTTTGGATAGAAAGTATTGTTACTTGGGTAGCAAACATCTGTGGGTATGTGTTCTGTCTTGAACTCTGCCAGCAGCTAGTTCTCAAAATAATGACTTGTCACATATACGTCAGGGTAATAACAGAATCGATGTAATGTTGAAATTCGTTTTATTGAAAACAGGACATAAATCGGCGTCATACACAAATGACATTATTGTAAAATATATTACAACAGTAACAATCGTTAACAACCACTTCAAACACATGATATACGATCGCATGCGCATCAGGATAATAATGTCCATTTGCAATTTCTTTACAAAAAAACAATGCATGAACCATCATGGACATAGTAACATGCTAAGATTGTAACAATATTACAACAGTAACAATCAACAACAAAACATATTAAGTGCCTCAATCGTGGAAGAATATAACAAAGGCCAAATAGCACACCAACTAGGTTTAAAACTGCAAACAGGCCATTAGATGAGACTCTGGTAGACACTGCTGACCGAAAGAGGGAGAAGACATGCTTCGAGCACTCATCCTTTGCCTACTTCTTCCCATCTTTTTCTGGCCTGCGGTCCCTGACTTGGATCGTGCCCGAAACTTCTTCAAATCGTCAACGTGGTCAGCGTGCAGCATGGGAACGTAGGTCTGGGGTTCACACATATCCTGCAAAGAAACAAACAAGAGATATTAAAATCTACCTTTAGCGAATTCAGTCACGTGCCGTCTCCGTACAAGATACAAAGTATATGCCAGAGTGGGCTATTAAGGTTGTCCATATGAATGTGAATAAATTGATATGCAGCCAACCTACCTTGTGCTCAGCGAAGAAGGTCTTGTATCCTGAATGTAGGAGGTACACCTCGGGATAATGCAACTGTGGGTAACGGTGACTGTTGGCTTTCCTGTCTTCGCTTCTCAAATGGCGCATCCTGTATAAAGATAATAAAGATATAAAATAAAATTTATGACGACAAAGGGACGACATCATACATCCAAGAATACATACACAAATATTCAAATAATGATCCACAACTTCTTACAAATTATAGTGTTTAAGATAATACAATAAGTTAGCAAAAGTACGATGTCTCATAGACATAATGCAATATGAGATTGCTAAACAACCTACATTTTGGGACCTCTTTCAGATGAGAATTCACAGTGGAAAATGAGAACTGTCGGTTGGCTAGCAGGACGTTGAACAAGCTCGGAAATGCCTTCCTCTGTGTATATGTTGGTTGCACCTTGGATGTGTCCTCCCTCGAATTCGTAGGGGTACCTGCAGTCAACGATATGATACTCGCTAATCTCTGGAAAGTGGCCTTTCATAAGCTGTTGAACCTGAAAATATACAAGAAGACAAACCATAAGAAAAATGCATAAAATGTTTTTCACCTTAATTTATCATGAAGTTATTAAACTGTGCATACAAGAAAGTTCCATATTTTTGTATATTCTCATTGTTGTTTCCAGATAAATGCAATATTGTCATACATACCGTTAAAGGAGTAACAGTCTTCAAATCTCTGTGGTTTCTCGTCTCCACAGTTGGAAGGGAATGTACTCTTGAGCCATCACCAACCAGGTTTTTCTCAACAGCTTGTAACCTTTCTACGGCGGATCGAGTTCTCTCTTCTTCATCATCAGAATCCCCATCCCAGGATATCAGCCCCTGTCGTGAACGCTTGAGGGGTGAATCTTCATGGTCATCCACATCCTCGCGCTGCCTTTTGGAAGAGAATAGTGAACGTCTGGCAAGGGATCCACACAGAGAAACGGGGCTACCATCCGTGGAAATCTGAAATAGAATAATAAATTCATCAAACTCACAATTTACCAATCAAGAATAAAACGAATGCTGTATCGAAATGACCTCCTGATCATTAGGTCAAACGTGTCAGTAACTCACTAGAGTATTACAATCAAATATTTACTAAGTATTACATTCCAATATTAAAGACCAAGAATACCCACCTCTGATAACGAGTCGGGTGACCCAAAACCACTGTCACTTGATTCGGAGTCGCTGTTTCTCCAGGCACATGGGCTGTCAAAGAGTAAGGTCTTCAGGTCGCTGAAGCTGATGTCAGCCTCGGAAGTTACACTCAAAGATAAACTAGGGGAAGACATTCTTCTTGTATTGGAGGACTAGGAAGAAAATGCAATGCAACTGGTAGACGCTGGATATAATGGTCAGTCTCCCGAGGGCGCTTGCTTATAAGCTGTTTCCTAATGAAGCCAGAGATGATCTCTTGATTGGATTAGTGTGAGCTCATTTCACAGTGAGGTGACTGGTTGAGTGACAGAGACCAAGTCAACGTTGATTCAATTACAGCTTAAAGCAACACGCGTTTGTAGACGTGACTGTACACACTGATCTGGAGGTCAGATTTAATGACGACGTTGAAATACAAAATAAGCTTTATTGTAATCCCTTTGATGTTAATTGAATGCAATGCCCCATACCAAGTAACTTGGAGCTGCATTGATGTAAGTGGCTTCACATACAATAACATAAACAAACTGTATCCGAGTTACTCCGAAGATCAGATGTGTACATATATGCATTCAAACGCTTGTCTAAATGATAACTCTTTGTGTGTGAAGAAAAATCATATATCTTAAAAATATATATACATCTGTTTTGGATAGAAAGTATTGTTACTTGGGTAGCAAACATCTGTGGGTATGTGTTCTGTCTTGAACTCTGCCAGCAGCTAGTTCTCAAAATAATGACTTGTCACATATACGTCAGGGTAATAACAGAATCGATGTAATGTTGAAATTCGTTTTATTGAAAACAGGACATAAATCGGCGTCATACACAAAGTAACATTATTGTAAAATATATTACAACAGTAACAATCGTTAACAACCACTTCAAACACATGATATACGATCGCATGCGCATCAGGATAATAATGTCCATTTGCAATTTCTTTACAAAAAAACAATGCATGAACCATCATGGACATAGTAACATGCTAAGATTGTAACAATATTACAACAGTAACAATCAACAACAAAACATATTAAGTGCCTCAATCGTGGAAGAATATAACAAAGGCCAAATAGCACACCAACTAGGTTTAAAACTGCAAACAGGCCATTAGATGAGACTCTGGTAGACACTGCTGACCGAAAGAGGGAGAAGACATGCTTCGAGCACTCATCCTTTGCCTACTTCTTCCCATCTTTTTCTGGCCTGCGGTCCCTGACTTGGATCGTGCCCGAAACTTCTTCAAATCGTCAACGTGGTCAGCGTGCAGCATGGGAACGTAGGTCTGGGGTTCACACATATCCTGCAAAGAAACAAACAAGAGATATTAAAATCTACCTTTAGCGAATTCAGTCACGTGCCGTCTCCGTACAAGATACAAAGTATATGCCAGAGTGGGCTATTAAGGTTGTCCATATGAATGTGAATAAATTGATATGCAGCCAACCTACCTTGTGCTCAGCGAAAAAGGTCTTGTATCCTGAATGTAGGAGGTACACCTCGGGATAATGCAACTGTGGGTAACGGTGACTGTTGGCTTTCCTGTCTTCGCTTCTCAAATGGCGCATCCTGTATAAAGATAATAAAGATATAAAATAAAATTTATGACGACAAAGGGACGACATCATACATCCAAGAATACATACACAAATATTCAAATAATGATCCACAACTTCTTACAAATTATAGTGTTTAAGATAATACAATAAGTTAGCAAAAGTACGATGTCTCATAGACATAATGCAATATGAGATTGCTAAACAACCTACATTTTGGGACCTCTTTCAGATGAGAATTCACAGTGGAAAATGAGAACTGTCGGTTGGCTAGCAGGACGTTGAACAAGCTCGGAAATGCCTTCCTCTGTGTATATGTTGGTTGCACCTTGGATGTGTCCTCCCTCGAATTCGTAGGGGTACCTGCAGTCAACGATATGATACTCGCTAATCTCTGGAAACTGGCCTTTCATAAGCTGTTGAACCTGAAAATATACAAGAAGACAAACCATAAGAAAAATGCATAAAATGTTTTTCACCCTAATTTATCATGAAGTTATTAAACTGTGCATACAAGAAAGTTCCATATTTTTGTATATTCTCATTGTTGTTTCCAGATAAATGCAATATTGTCATACATACCGTTAAAGGAGTAACAGTCTTCAAATCTCTGTGGTTTCTCGTCTCCACAGTTGGAAGGGAATGTACTCTTGAGCCATCACCAACCAGGTTTTTCTCAACAGCTTGTAACCTTTCTACGGCGGATCGAGTTCTCTCTTCTTCATCATCAGAATCCCCATCCCAGGATATCAGCCCCTGTCGTGAACGCTTGAGGGGTGAATCTTCATGGTCATCCACATCCTCGCGCTGCCTTTTGGAAGAGAATAGTGAACGTCTGGCAAGGGATCCACACAGAGAAACGGGGCTACCATCCGTGGAAATCTGAAATAGAATAATAAATTCATCAAACTCACAATTTACCAATCAAGAATAAAACGAATGCTGTATCGAAATGACCTCCTGATCATTAGGTCAAACGTGTCAGTAACTCACTAGAGTATTACAATCAAATATTTACTAAGTATTACATTCCAATATTAAAGACCAAGAATACCCACCTCTGATAACGAGTCGGGTGACCCAAAACCACTGTCACTTGATTCGGAGTCGCTGTTTCTCCAGGCACATGGGCTGTCAAAGAGTAAGGTCTTCAGGTCGCTGAAGCTGATGTCAGCCTCGGAAGTTACACTCAAAGATAAACTAGGGGAAGACATTCTTCTTGTATTGGAGGACTAGGAAGAAAATGCAATGCAACTGGTAGACGCTGGATATAATGGTCAGTCTCCCGAGGGCGCTTGCTTATAAGCTGTTTCCTAATGAAGCCAGAGATGATCTCTTGATTGGATTAGTGTGAGCTCATTTCACAGTGAGGTGACTGGTTGAGTGACAGAGACCAAGTCAACGTTGATTCAATTACAGCTTAAAGCAACACGCGTTTGTAGACGTGACTGTACACACTGATCTGGAGGTCAGATTTAATGACGACGTTGAAATACAAAATAAGCTTTATTGTAATCCCTTTGATGTTAATTGAATGCAATGCCCCATACCAAGTAACTTGGAGCTGCATTGATGTAAGTGGCTTCACATACAATAACATAAACAAACTGTATCCGAGTTACTCCGAAGATCAGATGTGTACATATATGCATTCAAACGCTTGTCTAAATGATAACTCTTTGTGTGTGAAGAAAAATCATATATCTTAAAAATATATATACATCTGTTTTGGATAGAAAGTATTGTTACTTGGGTAGCAAACATCTGTGGGTATGTGTTCTGTCTTGAACTCTGCCAGCAGCTAGTTCTCAAAATAATGACTTGTCACATATACGTCAGGGTAATAACAGAATCGATGTAATGTTGAAATTCGTTTTATTGAAAACAGGACATAAATCGGCGTCATACACAAAGTAACATTATTGTAAAATATATTACAACAGTAACAATCGTTAACAACCACTTCAAACACATGATATACGATCGCATGCGCATCAGGATAATAATGTCCATTTGCAATTTCTTTACAAAAAAACAATGCATGAACCATCATGGACATAGTAACATGCTAAGATTGTAACAATATTACAACAGTAACAATCAACAACAAAACATATTAAGTGCCTCAATCGTGGAAGAATATAACAAAGGCCAAATAGCACACCAACTAGGTTTAAAACTGCAAACAGGCCATTAGATGAGACTCTGGTAGACACTGCTGACCGAAAGAGGGAGAAGACATGCTTCGAGCACTCATCCTTTGCCTACTTCTTCCCATCTTTTTCTGGCCTGCGGTCCCTGACTTGGATCGTGCCCGAAACTTCTTCAAATCGTCAACGTGGTCAGCGTGCAGCATGGGAACGTAGGTCTGGGGTTCACACATATCCTGCAAAGAAACAAACAAGAGATATTAAAATCTACCTTTAGCGAATTCAGTCACGTGCCGTCTCCGTACAAGATACAAAGTATATGCCAGAGTGGGCTATTAAGGTTGTCCATATGAATGTGAATAAATTGATATGCAGCCAACCTACCTTGTGCTCAGCGAAGAAGGTCTTGTATCCTGAATGTAGGAGGTACACCTCGGGATAATGCAACTGTGGGTAACGGTGACTGTTGGCTTTCCTGTCTTCGCTTCTCAAATGGCGCATCCTGTATAAAGATAATAAAGATATAAAATAAAATTTATGACGACAAAGGGACGACATCATACATCCAAGAATACATACACAAATATTCAAATAATGATCCACAACTTCTTACAAATTATAGTGTTTAAGATAATACAATAAGTTAGCAAAAGTACGATGTCTCATAGACATAATGCAATATGAGATTGCTAAACAACCTACATTTTGGGACCTCTTTCAGATGAGAATTCACAGTGGAAAATGAGAACTGTCGGTTGGCTAGCAGGACGTTGAACAAGCTCGGAAATGCCTTCCTCTGTGTATATGTTGGTTGCACCTTGGATGTGTCCTCCCTCGAATTCGTAGGGGTACCTGCAGTCAACGATATGATACTCGCTAATCTCTGGAAACTGGCCTTTCATAAGCTGTTGAACCTGAAAATATACAAGAAGACAAACCATAAGAAAAATGCATAAAATGTTTTTCACCCTAATTTATCATGAAGTTATTAAACTGTGCATACAAGAAAGTTCCATATTTTTGTATATTCTCATTGTTGTTTCCAGATAAATGCAATATTGTCATACATACAGTCTTCAAATCTCTGTGGTTTCTCGTCTCCACAGTTGGAAGGGAATGTACTCTTGAGCCATCACCAACCAGGTTTTTCTCAACAGCTTGTAACCTTTCTACGGCGGATCGAGTTCTCTCTTCTTCATCATCAGAATCCCCATCCCAGGATATCAGCCCCTGTCGTGAACGCTTGAGGGGTGAATCTTCATGGTCATCCACATCCTCGCGCTGCCTTTTGGAAGAGAATAGTGAACGTCTGGCAAGGGATCCACACAGAGAAACGGGGCTACCATCCGTGGAAATCTGAAATAGAATAATAAATTCATCAAACTCACAATTTACCAATCAAGAATAAAACGAATGCTGTATCGAAATGACCTCCTGATCATTAGGTCAAACGTGTCAGTAACTCACTAGAGTATTACAATCAAATATTTACTAAGTATTACATTCCAATATTAAAGACCAAGAATACCCACCTCTGATAACGAGTCGGGTGACCCAAAACCACTGTCACTTGATTCGGAGTCGCTGTTTCTCCAGGCACATGGGCTGTCAAAGAGTAAGGTCTTCAGGTCGCTGAAGCTGATGTCAGCCTCGGAAGTTACACTCAAAGATAAACTAGGGGAAGACATTCTTCTTGTATTGGAGGACTAGGAAGAAAATGCAATGCAACTGGTAGACGCTGGATATAATGGTCAGTCTCCCGAGGGCGCTTGCTTATAAGCTGTTTCCTAATGAAGCCAGAGATGATCTCTTGATTGGATTAGTGTGAGCTCATTTCACAGTGAGGTGACTGGTTGAGTGACAGAGACCAAGTCAACGTTGATTCAATTACAGCTTAAAGCAACACGCGTTTGTAGACGTGACTGTACACACTGATCTGGAGGTCAGATTTAATGACGACGTTGAAATACAAAATAAGCTTTATTGTAATCCCTTTGATGTTAATTGAATGCAATGCCCCATACCAAGTAACTTGGAGCTGCATTGATGTAAGTGGCTTCACATACAATAACATAAACAAGCTGTATCCGAGTTACTCCGAAGATCAGATGTGTACATATATGCATTCAAACGCTTGTCTAAATGATAACTCTTTGTGTGTGAAGAAAAATCATATATCTTAAAAATATATATACATCTGTTTTGGATAGAAAGTATTGTTACTTGGGTAGCAAACATCTGTGGGTAGGTGTTCTGTCTTGAACTCTGCCAGCAGCTAGTTCTCAAAATAATGACTTGTCACATATACGTCAGGGTAATAACAGAATCGATGTAATGTTGAAATTCGTTTTATTGAAAACAGGACATAAATCGGCGTCATACACAAAGTAACATTATTGTAAAATATATTACAACAGTAACAATCGTTAACAACCACTTCAAACACATGATATACGATCGCATGCGCATCAGGATAATAATGTCCATTTGCAATTTCTTTACAAAAAAACAATGCATGAACCATCATGGACATAGTAACATGCTAAGATTGTAACAATATTACAACAGTAACAATCAACAACAAAACATATTAAGTGCCTCAATCGTGGAAGAATATAACAAAGGCCAAATAGCACACCAACTAGGTTTAAAACTGCAAACAGGCCATTAGATGAGACTCTGGTAGACACTGCTGACCGAAAGAGGGAGAAGACATGCTTCGAGCACTCATCCTTTGCCTACTTCTTCCCATCTTTTTCTGGCCTGCGGTCCCTGACTTGGATCGTGCCCGAAACTTCTTCAAATCGTCAACGTGGTCAGCGTGCAGCATGGGAACGTAGGTCTGGGGTTCACACATATCCTGCAAAGAAACAAACAAGAGATATTAAAATCTACCTTTAGCGAATTCAGTCACGTGCCGTCTCCGTACAAGATACAAAGTATATGCCAGAGTGGGCTATTAAGGTTGTCCATATGAATGTGAATAAATTGATATGCAGCCAACCTACCTTGTGCTCAGCGAAGAAGGTCTTGTATCCTGAATGTAGGAGGTACACCTCGGGATAATGCAACTGTGGGTAACGGTGACTGTTGGCTTTCCTGTCTTCGCTTCTCAAATGGCGCATCCTGTATAAAGATAATAAAGATATAAAATAAAATTTATGACGACAAAGGGACGACATCATACATCCAAGAATACATACACAAATATTCAAATAATGATCCACAACTTCTTACAAATTATAGTGTTTAAGATAATACAATAAGTTAGCAAAAGTACGATGTCTCATAGACATAATGCAATATGAGATTGCTAAACAACCTACATTTTGGGACCTCTTTCAGATGAGAATTCACAGTGGAAAATGAGAACTGTCGGTTGGCTAGCAGGACGTTGAACAAGCTCGGAAATGCCTTCCTCTGTGTATATGTTGGTTGCACCTTGGATGTGTCCTCCCTCGAATTCGTAGGGGTACCTGCAGTCAACGATATGATACTCGCTAATCTCTGGAAACTGGCCTTTCATAAGCTGTTGAACCTGAAAATATACAAGAAGACAAACCATAAGAAAAATGCATAAAATGTTTTTCACCCTAATTTATCATGAAGTTATTAAACTGTGCATACAAGAAAGTTCCATATTTTTGTATATTCTCATTGTTGTTTCCAGATAAATGCAATATTGTCATACATACCGTTAAAGGAGTAACAGTCTTCAAATCTCTGTGGTTTCTCGTCTCCACAGTTGGAAGGGAATGTACTCTTGAGCCATCACCAACCAGGTTTTTCTCAACAGCTTGTAACCTTTCTACGGCGGATCGAGTTCTCTCTTCTTCATCATCAGAATCCCCATCCCAGGATATCAGCCCCTGTCGTGAACGCTTGAGGGGTGAATCTTCATGGTCATCCACATCCTCGCGCTGCCTTTTGGAAGAGAATAGTGAACGTCTGGCAAGGGATCCACACAGAGAAACGGGGCTACCATCCGTGGAAATCTGAAATAGAATAATAAATTCATCAAACTCACAATTTACCAGTCAAGAATAAAACGAATGCTGTATCGAAATGACCTCCTGATCATTAGGTCAAACGTGTCAGTAACTCACTAGAGTATTACAATCAAATATTTACTAAGTATTACATTCCAATATTAAAGACCAAGAATACCCACCTCTGATAACGAGTCGGGTGACCCAAAACCACTGTCACTTGATTCGGAGTCGCTGTTTCTCCAGGCACATGGGCTGTCAAAGAGTAAGGTCTTCAGGTCGCTGAAGCTGATGTCAGCCTCGGAAGTTACACTCAAAGATAAACTAGGGGAAGACATTCTTCTTGTATTGGAGGACTAGGAAGAAAATGCAATGCAACTGGTAGACGCTGGATATAATGGTCAGTCTCCCGAGGGCGCTTGCTTATAAGCTGTTTCCTAATGAAGCCAGAGATGATCTCTTGATTGGATTAGTGTGAGCTCATTTCACAGTGAGGTGACTGGTTGAGTGACAGAGACCAAGTCAACGTTGATTCAATTACAGCTTAAAGCAACACGCGTTTGTAGACGTGACTGTACACACTGATCTGGAGGTCAGATTTAATGACGACGTTGAAATACAAAATAAGCTTTATTGTAATCCCTTTGATGTTAATTGAATGCAATGCCCCATACCAAGTAACTTGGAGCTGCATTGATGTAAGTGGCTTCACATACAATAACATAAACAAACTGTATCCGAGTTACTCCGAAGATCAGATGTGTACATATATGCATTCAAACGCTTGTCTAAATGATAACTCTTTGTGTGTGAAGAAAAATCATATATCTTAAAAATATATATACATCTGTTTTGGATAGAAAGTATTGTTACTTGGGTAGCAAACATCTGTGGGTATGTGTTCTGTCTTGAACTCTGCCAGCAGCTAGTTCTCAAAATAATGACTTGTCACATATACGTCAGGGTAATAACAGAATCGATGTAATGTTGAAATTCGTTTTATTGAAAACAGGACATAAATCGGCGTCATACACAAAGTAACATTATTGTAAAATATATTATAACAGTAACAATCGTTAACAACCACTTCAAACACATGATCTACGATCGCATGCGCATCAGGATAATAATGTCCATTTGCAATTTCTTTACAAAAAAACAATGCATGAACCATCATGGACATAGTAACATGCTAAGATTGTAACAATATTACAACAGTAACAATCAACAACAAAACATATTAAGTGCCTCAATCGTGGAAGAATATAACAAAGGCCAAATAGCACACCAACTAGGTTTAAAACTGCAAACAGGCCATTAGATGAGACTCTGGTAGACACTGCTGACCGAAAGAGGGAGAAGACATGCTTCGAGCACTCATCCTTTGCCTACTTCTTCCCATCTTTTTCTGGCCTGTGGTCCCTGACTTGGATCGTGCCCGAAACTTCTTCAAATCGTCAACGTGGTCAGCGTGCAGCATGGGAACGTAGGTCTGGGGTTCACACATATCCTGCAAAGAAACAAACAAGAGATATTAAAATCTACCTTTAGCGAATTCAGTCACGTGCCGTCTCCGTACAAGATACAAAGTATATGCCAGAGTGGGCTATTAAGGTTGTCCATATGAATGTGAATAAATTGATATGCAGCCAACCTACCTTGTGCTCAGCGAAGAAGGTCTTGTATCCTGAATGTAGGAGGTACACCTCGGGATAATGCAACTGTGGGTAACGGTGACTGTTGGCTTTCCTGTCTTCGCTTCTCAAATGGCGCATCCTGTATAAAGATAATAAAGATATAAAATAAAATTTATGACGACAAAGGGACGACATCATACATCCAAGAATACATTCACAAATATTCAAATAATGATCCACAACTTCTTACAAATTATAGTGTTTAAGATAATACAATAAGTTAGCAAAAGTACGATGTCTCATAGACATAATGCAATATGAGATTGCTAAACAACCTACATTTTGGGACCTCTTTCAGATGAGAATTCACAGTGGAAAATGAGAACTGTCGGTTGGCTAGCAGGATGTTGAACAAGCTCGGAAATGCCTTCCTCTGTGTATATGTTGGTTGCACCTTGGATGTGTCCTCCCTCGAATTCGTAGGGGTACCTGCAGTCAACGATCTGATACTCGCTAATCTCTGGAAACTGGCCTTTCATAAGCTGTTGAACCTGAAAATATACAAGAAGACAAACCATAAGAAAAATGCATAAAATGTTTTTCACCCTAATTTATCATGAAGTTATTAAACTGTGCATACAAGAAAGTTCCATATTTTTGTATATTCTCATTGTTGTTTCCAGATAAATGCAATATTGTCATACATACCGTTAAAGGAGTAACAGTCTTCAAATCTCTGTGGTTTCTCGTCTCCACAGTTGGAAGGGAACGTACTCTTGAGCCATCACCAACCAGGTTTTTCTCAACAGCTTGTAACCTTTCTACGGCGGATCGAGTTCTCTCTTCTTCATCATCAGAATCCCCATCCCAGGATATCAGCCCCTGTCGTGAACGCTTGAGGGGTGAATCTTCATGGTCATCCACATCCTCGCGCTGCCTTTTGGAAGAGAATAGTGAACGTCTGGCAAGGGATCCACACAGAGAAACGGGGCTACCATCCGTGGAAATCTGAAATAGAATAATAAATTCATCAAACTCACAATTTACCAATCAAGAATAAAACGAATGCTGTATCGAAATGACCTCCTGATCATTAGGTCAAACGTGTCAGTAACTCACTAGAGTATTACAATCAAATATTTACTAAGTATTACATTCCAATATTAAAGACCAAGAATACCCACCTCTGATAACGAGTCGGATGACCCAAAACCACTGTCACTTGATTCGGAGTCGCTGTTTCTCCAGGCACATGGGCTGTCAAAGAGTAAGGTCTTCAGGTCGCTGAAGCTGATGTCAGCCTCGGAAGTTACACTCAAAGAGAAACTAGGGGAAGACATTCTTCTTGTATTGGAGGACTAGGAAGAAAATGCAATGCAACTGGTAGACGCTGGATATAATGGTCAGTCTCCCGAGGGCGCTTGCTTATAAGCTGTTTCCTAATGAAGCCAGAGATGATCTCTTGATTGGATTAGTGTGAGCTCATTTCACAGTGAGGTGACTGGTTGAGTGACAGAGACCAAGTCAACGTTGATTCAATTACAGCTTAAAGCAACACGCGTTTGTAGACGTGACTGTACACACTGATCTGGAGGTCAGATTTAATGACGACGTTGAAATACAAAATAAGCTTTATTGTAATCCCTTTGATGTTAATTGAATGCAATGCCCCATACCAAGTAACTTGGAGCTGCATTGATGTAAGTGGCTTCACATACAATAACATAAACAAACTGTATCCGAGTTACTCCGAAGATCAGATGTGTACATATATGCATTCAAACGCTTGTCTAAATGATAACTCTTTGTGTGTGAAGAAAAATCATATATCTTAAAAATATATATACATCTGTTTTGGATAGAAAGTATTGTTACTTGGGTAGCAAACATCTGTGGGTATGTGTTCTGTCTTGAACTCTGCCAGCAGCTAGTTCTCAAAATAATGACTTGTCACATATACGTCAGGGTAATAACAGAATCGATGTAATGTTGAAATTCGTTTTATTGAAAACAGGACATAAATCGGCGTCATACACAAAGTAACATTATTGTAAAACATATTACAACAGTAACAATCGTTAACAACCACTTCAAACACATGATATACGATTGCATGCGCATCAGGATAATAATGTCCATTTGCAATTTCTTTACAAAAAAACAATGCATGAACCATCATGGACATAGTAACATGCTAAGATTGTAACAATATTACAACAGTAACAATCAACAACAAAACATATTAAGTGCCTCAATCGTGGAAGAATATAACAAAGGCCAAATAGCACACCAACTAGGTTTAAAACTGCAAACAGGCCATTAGATGAGACTCTGGTAGACACTGCTGACCGAAAGAGGGAGAAGACATGCTTCGAGCACTCATCCTTTGCCTACTTCTTCCCATCTTTTTCTGGCCTGTGGTCCCTGACTTGGATCGTGCCCGAAACTTCTTCAAATCGTCAACGTGGTCAGCGTGCAGCATGGGAACGTAGGTCTGGGGTTCACACATATCCTGCAAAGAAACAAACAAGAGATATTAAAATCTACCTTTAGCGAATTCAGTCACGTGCCGTCTCCGTACAAGATACAAAGTATATGCCAGAGTGGGCTATTAAGGTTGTCCATATGAATGTGAATAAATTGATATGCAGCCAACCTACCTTGTGCTCAGCGAAGAAGGTCTTGTATCCTGAATGTAGGAGGTACACCTCGGGATAATGCAACTGTGGGTAACGGTGACTGTTGGCTTTCCTGTCTTCGCTTCTCAAATGGCGCATCCTGTATAAAGATAATAAAGATATAAAATAAAATTTATGACGACAAAGGGACGACATCATACATCCAAGAATACATTCACAAATATTCAAATAATGATCCACAACTTCTTACAAATTATAGTGTTTAAGATAATACAATAAGTTAGCAAAAGTACGATGTCTCATAGACATAATGCAATATGAGATTGCTAAACAACCTACATTTTGGGACCTCTTTCAGATGAGAATTCACAGTGGAAAATGAGAACTGTCGGTTGGCTAGCAGGATGTTGAACAAGCTCGGAAATGCCTTCCTCTGTGTATATGTTGGTTGCACCTTGGATGTGTCCTCCCTCGAATTCGTAGGGGTACCTGCAGTCAACGATCTGATACTCGCTAATCTCTGGAAACTGGCCTTTCATAAGCTGTTGAACCTGAAAATATACAAGAAGACAAACCATAAGAAAAATGCATAAAATGTTTTTCACCCTAATTTATCATGAAGTTATTAAACTGTGCATACAAGAAAGTTCCATATTTTTGTATATTCTCATTGTTGTTTCCAGATAAATGCAATATTGTCATACATACCGTTAAAGGAGTAACAGTCTTCAAATCTCTGTGGTTTCTCGTCTCCACAGTTGGAAGGGAATGTACTCTTGAGCCATCACCAACCAGGTTTTTCTCAACAGCTTGTAACCTTTCTACGGCGGATCGAGTTCTCTCTTCTTCATCATCAGAATCCCCATCCCAGGATATCAGCCCCTGTCGTGAACGCTTGAGGGGTGAATCTTCATGGTCATCCACATCCTCGCGCTGCCTTTTGGAAGAGAATAGTGAACGTCTGGCAAGGGATCCACACAGAGAAACGGGGCTACCATCCGTGGAAATCTGAAATAGAATAATAAATTCATCAAACTCACAATTTACCAGTCAAGAATAAAACGAATGCTGTATCGAAATGACCTCCTGATCATTAGGTCAAACGTGTCAGTAACTCACTAGAGTATTACAATCAAATATTTACTAAGTATTACATTCCAATATTAAAGACCAAGAATACCCACCTCTGATAACGAGTCGGGTGACCCAAAACCACTGTCACTTGATTCGGAGTCGCTGTTTCTCCAGGCACATGGGCTGTCAAAGAGTAAGGTCTTCAGGTCGCTGAAGCTGATGTCAGCCTCGGAAGTTACACTCAAAGAGAAACTAGGGGAAGACATTCTTCTTGTATTGGAGGACTAGGAAGAAAATGCAATGCAACTGGTAGACGCTGGATATAATGGTCAGTCTCCCGAGGGCGCTTGCTTATAAGCTGTTTCCTAATGAAGCCAGAGATGATCTCTTGATTGGATTAGTGTGAGCTCATTTCACAGTGAGGTGACTGGTTGAGTGACAGAGACCAAGTCAACGTTGATTCAATTACAGCTTAAAGCAACACGCGTTTGTAGACGTGACTGTACACACTGATCTGGAGGTCAGATTTAATGACGACGTTGAAATACAAAATAAGCTTTATTGTAATCCCTTTGATGTTAATTGAATGCAATGCCCCATACCAAGTAACTTGGAGCTGCATTGATGTAAGTGGCTTCACATACAATAACATAAACAAACTGTATCCGAGTTACTCCGAAGATCAGATGTGTACATATATGCATTCAAACGCTTGTCTAAATGATAACTCTTTGTGTGTGAAGAAAAATCATATATCTTAAAAATATATATACATCTGTTTTGGATAGAAAGTATTGTTACTTGGGTAGCAAACATCTGTGGGTATGTGTTCTGTCTTGAACTCTGCCAGCAGCTAGTTCTCAAAATAATGACTTGTCACATATACGTCAGGGTAATAACAGAATCGATGTAATGTTGAAATTCGTTTTATTGAAAACAGGACATAAATCGGCGTCATACACAAAGTAACATTATTGTAAAATATATTATAACAGTAACAATCGTTAACAACCACTTCAAACACATGATATACGATTGCATGCGCATCAGGATAATAATGTCCATTTGCAATTTCTTTACAAAAAAACAATGCATGAACCATCATGGACATAGTAACATGCTAAGATTGTAACAATATTACAACAGTAACAATCAACAACAAAACATATTAAGTGCCTCAATCGTGGAAGAATATAACAAAGGCCAAATAGCATACCAACTAGGTTTAAAACTGCAAACAGGCCATTAGATGAGACTCTGGTAGACACTGCTGACCGAAAGAGGGAGAAGACATGCTTCGAGCACTCATCCTTTGCCTACTTCTTCCCATCTTTTTCTGGCCTGTGGTCCCTGACTTGGATCGTGCCCGAAACTTCTTCAAATCGTCAACGTGGTCAGCGTGCAGCATGGGAACGTAGGTCTGGGGTTCACACATATCCTGCAAAGAAACAAACAAGAGATATTAAAATCTACCTTTAGCGAATTCAGTCACGTGCCGTCTCCGTACAAGATACAAAGTATATGCCAGAGTGGGCTATTAAGGTTGTCCATATGAATGTGAATAAATTGATATGCAGCCAACCTACCTTGTGCTCAGCGAAGAAGGTCTTGTATCCTGAATGTAGGAGGTACACCTCGGGATAATGCAACTGTGGGTAACGGTGACTGTTGGCTTTCCTGTCTTCGCTTCTCAAATGGCGCATCCTGTATAAAGATAATAAAGATATAAAATAAAATTTATGACGACAAAGGGACGACATCATACATCCAAGAATACATTCACAAATATTCAAATAATGATCCACAACTTCTTACAAATTATAGTGTTTAAGATAATACAATAAGTTAGCAAAAGTACGATGTCTCATAGACATAATGCAATATGAGATTGCTAAACAACCTACATTTTGGGACCTCTTTCAGATGAGAATTCACAGTGGAAAATGAGAACTGTCGGTTGGCTAGCAGGATGTTGAACAAGCTCGGAAATGCCTTCCTCTGTGTATATGTTGGTTGCACCTTGGATGTGTCCTCCCTCGAATTCGTAGGGGTACCTGCAGTCAACGATCTGATACTCGCTAATCTCTGGAAACTGGCCTTTCATAAGCTGTTGAACCTGAAAATATACAAGAAGACAAACCATAAGAAAAATGCATAAAATGTTTTTCACCCTAATTTATCATGAAGTTATTAAACTGTGCATACAAGAAAGTTCCATATTTTTGTATATTCTCATTGTTGTTTCCAGATAAATGCAATATTGTCATACATACCGTTAAAGGAGTAACAGTCTTCAAATCTCTGTGGTTTCTCGTCTCCACAGTTGGAAGGGAATGTACTCTTGAGCCATCACCAACCAGGTTTTTCTCAACAGCTTGTAACCTTTCTACGGCGGATCGAGTTCTCTCTTCTTCATCATCAGAATCCCCATCCCAGGATATCAGCCCCTGTCGTGAACGCTTGAGGGGTGAATCTTCATGGTCATCCACATCCTCGCGCTGCCTTTTGGAAGAGAATAGTGAACGTCTGGCAAGGGATCCACACAGAGAAACGGGGCTACCATCCGTGGAAATCTGAAATAGAATAATAAATTCATCAAACTCACAATTTACCAATCAAGAATAAAACGAATGCTGTATCGAAATGACCTCCTGATCATTAGGTCAAACGTGTCAGTAACTCACTAGAGTATTACAATCAAATATTTACTAAGTATTACATTCCAATATTAAAGACCAAGAATACCCACCTCTGATAACGAGTCGGGTGACCCAAAACCACTGTCACTTGATTCGGAGTCGCTGTTTCTCCAGGCACATGGGCTGTCAAAGAGTAAAGTCTTCAGGTCGCTGAAGCTGATGTCAGCCTCGGAAGTTACACTCAAAGAGAAACTAGGGGAAGACATTCTTCTTGTATTGGAGGACTAGGAAGAAAATGCAATGCAACTGGTAGACGCTGGATATAATGGTCAGTCTCCCGAGGGCGCTTGCTTATAAGCTGTTTCCTAATGAAGCCAGAGATGATCTCTTGATTGGATTAGTGTGAGCTCATTTCACAGTGAGGTGACTGGTTGAGTGACAGAGACCAAGTCAACGTTGATTCAATTACAGCTTAAAGCAACACGCGTTTGTAGACGTGACTGTACACACTGATCTGGAGGTCAGATTTAATGACGACGTTGAAATACAAAATAAGCTTTATTGTAATCCCTTTGATGTTAATTGAATGCAATGCCCCATACCAAGTAACTTGGAGCTGCATTGATGTAAGTGGCTTCACATACAATAACATAAACAAACTGTATCCGAGTTACTCCGAAGATCAGATGTGTACATATATGCATTCAAACGCTTGTCTAAATGATAACTCTTTGTGTGTGAAGAAAAATCATATATCTTAAAAATATATATACATCTGTTTTGGATAGAAAGTATTGTTACTTGGGTAGCAAACATCTGTGGGTATGTGTTCTGTCTTGAACTCTGCCAGCAGCTAGTTCTCAAAATAATGACTTGTCACATATACGTCAGGGTAATAACAGAATCGATGTAATGTTGAAATTCGTTTTATTGAAAACAGGACATAAATCGGCGTCATACACAAAGTAACATTATTGTAAAATATATTATAACAGTAACAATCGTTAACAACCACTTCAAACACATGATGTACGATTGCATGCGCATCAGGATAATAATGTCCATTTGCAATTTCTTTACAAAAAAACAATGCATGAACCATCATGGACATAGTAACATGCTAAGATTGTAACAATATTACAACAGTAACAATCAACAACAAAACATATTAAGTGCCTCAATCGTGGAAGAATATAACAAAGGCCAAATAGCATACCAACTAGGTTTAAAACTGCAAACAGGCCATTAGATGAGACTCTGGTAGACACTGCTGACCGAAAGAGGGAGAAGACATGCTTCGAGCACTCATCCTTTGCCTACTTCTTCCCATCTTTTTCTGGCCTGTGGTCCCTGACTTGGATCGTGCCCGAAACTTCTTCAAATCGTCAACGTGGTCAGCGTGCAGCATGGGAACGTAGGTCTGGGGTTCACACATATCCTGCAAAGAAACAAACAAGAGATATTAAAATCTACCTTTAGCGAATTCAGTCACGTGCCGTCTCCGTACAAGATACAAAGTATATGCCAGAGTGGGCTATTAAGGTTGTCCATATGAATGTGAATAAATTGATATGCAGCCAACCTACCTTGTGCTCAGCGAAGAAGGTCTTGTATCCTGAATGTAGGAGGTACACCTCGGGATAATGCAACTGTGGGTAACGGTGACTGTTGGCTTTCCTGTCTTCGCTTCTCAAATGGCGCATCCTGTATAAAGATAATAAAGATATAAAATAAAATTTATGACGACAAAGGGACGACATCATACATCCAAGAATACATTCACAAATATTCAAATAATGATCCACAACTTCTTACAAATTATAGTGTTTAAGATAATACAATAAGTTAGCAAAAGTACGATGTCTCATAGACATAATGCAATATGAGATTGCTAAACAACCTACATTTTGGGACCTCTTTCAGATGAGAATTCACAGTGGAAAATGAGAACTGTCGGTTGGCTAGCAGGATGTTGAACAAGCTCGGAAATGCCTTCCTCTGTGTATATGTTGGTTGCACCTTGGATGTGTCCTCCCTCGAATTCGTAGGGGTACCTGCAGTCAACGATCTGATACTCGCTAATCTCTGGAAACTGGCCTTTCATAAGCTGTTGAACCTGAAAATATACAAGAAGACAAACCATAAGAAAAATGCATAAAATGTTTTTCACCCTAATTTATCATGAAGTTATTAAACTGTGCATACAAGAAAGTTCCATATTTTTGTATATTCTCATTGTTGTTTCCAGATAAATGCAATATTGTCATACATACCGTTAAAGGAGTAACAGTCTTCAAATCTCTGTGGTTTCTCGTCTCCACAGTTGGAAGGGAATGTACTCTTGAGCCATCACCAACCAGGTTTTTCTCAACAGCTTGTAACCTTTCTACGGCGGATCGAGTTCTCTCTTCTTCATCATCAGAATCCCCATCCCAGGATATCAGCCCCTGTCGTGAACGCTTGAGGGGTGAATCTTCATGGTCATCCACATCCTCGCGCTGCCTTTTGGAAGAGAATAGTGAACGTCTGGCAAGGGATCCACACAGAGAAACGGGGCTACCATCCGTGGAAATCTGAAATAGAATAATAAATTCATCAAACTCACAATTTACCAATCAAGAATAAAACGAATGCTGTATCGAAATGACCTCCTGATCATTAGGTCAAACGTGTCAGTAACTCACTAGAGTATTACAATCAAATATTTACTAAGTATTACATTCCAATATTAAAGACCAAGAATACCCACCTCTGATAACGAGTCGGGTGACCCAAAACCACTGTCACTTGATTCGGAGTCGCTGTTTCTCCAGGCACATGGGCTGTCAAAGAGTAAAGTCTTCAGGTCGCTGAAGCTGATGTCAGCCTCGGAAGTTACACTCAAAGAGAAACTAGGGGAAGACATTCTTCTTGTATTGGAGGACTAGGAAGAAAATGCAATGCAACTGGTAGACGCTGGATATAATGGTCAGTCTCCCGAGGGCGCTTGCTTATAAGCTGTTTCCTAATGAAGCCAGAGATGATCTCTTGATTGGATTAGTGTGAGCTCATTTCACAGTGAGGTGACTGGTTGAGTGACAGAGACCAAGTCAACGTTGATTCAATTACAGCTTAAAGCAACACGCGTTTGTAGACGTGACTGTACACACTGATCTGGAGGTCAGATTTAATGACGACGTTGAAATACAAAATAAGCTTTATTGTAATCCCTTTGATGTTAATTGAATGCAATGCCCCATACCAAGTAACTTGGAGCTGCATTGATGTAAGTGGCTTCACATACAATAACATAAACAAACTGTATCCGAGTTACTCCGAAGATCAGATGTGTACATATATGCATTCAAACGCTTGTCTAAATGATAACTCTTTGTGTGTGAAGAAAAATCATATATCTTAAAAATATATATACATCTGTTTTGGATAGAAAGTATTGTTACTTGGGTAGCAAACATCTGTGGGTATGTGTTCTGTCTTGAACTCTGCCAGCAGCTAGTTCTCAAAATAATGACTTGTCACATATACGTCAGGGTAATAACAGAATCGATGTAATGTTGAAATTCGTTTTATTGAAAACAGGACATAAATCGGCGTCATACACAAAGTAACATTATTGTAAAATATATTACAACAGTAACAATCGTTAACAACCACTTCAAACACATGATATACGATTGCATGCGCATCAGGATAATAATGTCCATTTGCAATTTCTTTACAAAAAAACAATGCATGAACCATCATGGACATAGTAACATGCTAAGATTGTAACAATATTACAACAGTAACAATCAACAACAAAACATATTAAGTGCCTCAATCGTGGAAGAATATAACAAAGGCCAAATAGCACACCAACTAGGTTTAAAACTGCAAACAGGCCATTAGATGAGACTCTGGTAGACACTGCTGACCGAAAGAGGGAGAAGACATGCTTCGAGCACTCATCCTTTGCCTACTTCTTCCCATCTTTTTCTGGCCTGTGGTCCCTGACTTGGATCGTGCCCGAAACTTCTTCAAATCGTCAACGTGGTCAGCGTGCAGCATGGGAACGTAGGTCTGGGGTTCACACATATCCTGCAAAGAAACAAACAAGAGATATTAAAATCTACCTTTAGCGAATTCAGTCACGTGCCGTCTCCGTACAAGATACAAAGTATATGCCAGAGTGGGCTATTAAGGTTGTCCATATGAATGTGAATAAATTGATATGCAGCCAACCTACCTTGTGCTCAGCGAAGAAGGTCTTGTATCCTGAATGTAGGAGGTACACCTCGGGATAATGCAACTGTGGGTAACGGTGACTGTTGGCTTTCCTGTCTTCGCTTCTCAAATGGCGCATCCTGTATAAAGATAATAAAGATATAAAATAAAATTTATGACGACAAAGGGACGACATCATACATCCAAGAATACATTCACAAATATTCAAATAATGATCCACAACTTCTTACAAATTATAGTGTTTAAGATAATACAATAAGTTAGCAAAAGTACGATGTCTCATAGACATAATGCAATATGAGATTGCTAAACAACCTACATTTTGGGACCTCTTTCAGATGAGAATTCACAGTGGAAAATGAGAACTGTCGGTTGGCTAGCAGGATGTTGAACAAGCTCGGAAATGCCTTCCTCTGTGTATATGTTGGTTGCACCTTGGATGTGTCCTCCCTCGAATTCGTAGGGGTACCTGCAGTCAACGATCTGATACTCGCTAATCTCTGGAAACTGGCCTTTCATAAGCTGTTGAACCTGAAAATATACAAGAAGACAAACCATAAGAAAAATGCATAAAATGTTTTTCACCCTAATTTATCATGAAGTTATTAAACTGTGCATACAAGAAAGTTCCATATTTTTGTATATTCTCATTGTTGTTTCCAGATAAATGCAATATTGTCATACATACCGTTAAAGGAGTAACAGTCTTCAAATCTCTGTGGTTTCTCGTCTCCACAGTTGGAAGGGAATGTACTCTTGAGCCATCACCAACCAGGTTTTTCTCAACAGCTTGTAACCTTTCTACGGCGGATCGAGTTCTCTCTTCTTCATCATCAGAATCCCCATCCCAGGATATCAGCCCCTGTCGTGAACGCTTGAGGGGTGAATCTTCATGGTCATCCACATCCTCGCGCTGCCTTTTGGAAGAGAATAGTGAACGTCTGGCAAGGGATCCACACAGAGAAACGGGGCTACCATCCGTGGAAATCTGAAATAGAATAATAAATTCATCAAACTCACAATTTACCAATCAAGAATAAAACGAATGCTGTATCGAAATGACCTCCTGATCATTAGGTCAAACGTGTCAGTAACTCACTAGAGTATTACAATCAAATATTTACTAAGTATTACATTCCAATATTAAAGACCAAGAATACCCACCTCTGATAACGAGTCGGGTGACCCAAAACCACTGTCACTTGATTCGGAGTCGCTGTTTCTCCAGGCACATGGGCTGTCAAAGAGTAAAGTCTTCAGGTCGCTGAAGCTGATGTCAGCCTCGGAAGTTACACTCAAAGAGAAACTAGGGGAAGACATTCTTCTTGTATTGGAGGACTAGGAAGAAAATGCAATGCAACTGGTAGACGCTGGATATAATGGTCAGTCTCCCGAGGGCGCTTGCTTATAAGCTGTTTCCTAATGAAGCCAGAGATGATCTCTTGATTGGATTAGTGTGAGCTCATTTCACAGTGAGGTGACTGGTTGAGTGACAGAGACCAAGTCAACGTTGATTCAATTACAGCTTAAAGCAACACGCGTTTGTAGACGTGACTGTACACACTGATCTGGAGGTCAGATTTAATGACGACGTTGAAATACAAAATAAGCTTTATTGTAATCCCTTTGATGTTAATTGAATGCAATGCCCCATACCAAGTAACTTGGAGCTGCATTGATGTAAGTGGCTTCACATACAATAACATAAACAAACTGTATCCGAGTTACTCCGAAGATCAGATGTGTACATATATGCATTCAAACGCTTGTCTAAATGATAACTCTTTGTGTGTGAAGAAAAATCATATATCTTAAAAATATATATACATCTGTTTTGGATAGAAAGTATTGTTACTTGGGTAGCAAACATCTGTGGGTATGTGTTCTGTCTTGAACTCTGCCAGCAGCTAGTTCTCAAAATAATGACTTGTCACATATACGTCAGGGTAATAACAGAATCGATGTAATGTTGAAATTCGTTTTATTGAAAACAGGACATAAATCGGCGTCATACACAAAGTAACATTATTGTAAAATATATTACAACAGTAACAATCGTTAACAACCACTTCAAACACATGATATACGATTGCATGCGCATCAGGATAATAATGTCCATTTGCAATTTCTTTACAAAAAAACAATGCATGAACCATCATGGACATAGTAACATGCTAAGATTGTAACAATATTACAACAGTAACAATCAACAACAAAACATATTAAGTGCCTCAATCGTGGAAGAATATAACAAAGGCCAAATAGCACACCAACTAGGTTTAAAACTGCAAACAGGCCATTAGATGAGACTCTGGTAGACACTGCTGACCGAAAGAGGGAGAAGACATGCTTCGAGCACTCATCCTTTGCCTACTTCTTCCCATCTTTTTCTGGCCTGTGGTCCCTGACTTGGATCGTGCCCGAAACTTCTTCAAATCGTCAACGTGGTCAGCGTGCAGCATGGGAACGTAGGTCTGGGGTTCACACATATCCTGCAAAGAAACAAACAAGAGATATTAAAATCTACCTTTAGCGAATTCAGTCACGTGCCGTCTCCGTACAAGATACAAAGTATATGCCAGAGTGGGCTATTAAGGTTGTCCATATGAATGTGAATAAATTGATATGCAGCCAACCTACCTTGTGCTCAGCGAAGAAGGTCTTGTATCCTGAATGTAGGAGGTACACCTCGGGATAATGCAACTGTGGGTAACGGTGACTGTTGGCTTTCCTGTCTTCGCTTCTCAAATGGCGCATCCTGTATAAAGATAATAAAGATATAAAATAAAATTTATGACGACAAAGGGACGACATCATACATCCAAGAATACATTCACAAATATTCAAATAATGATCCACAACTTCTTACAAATTATAGTGTTTAAGATAATACAATAAGTTAGCAAAAGTACGATGTCTCATAGACATAATGCAATATGAGATTGCTAAACAACCTACATTTTGGGACCTCTTTCAGATGAGAATTCACAGTGGAAAATGAGAACTGTCGGTTGGCTAGCAGGATGTTGAACAAGCTCGGAAATGCCTTCCTCTGTGTATATGTTGGTTGCACCTTGGATGTGTCCTCCCTCGAATTCGTAGGGGTACCTGCAGTCAACGATCTGATACTCGCTAATCTCTGGAAACTGGCCTTTCATAAGCTGTTGAACCTGAAAATATACAAGAAGACAAACCATAAGAAAAATGCATAAAATGTTTTTCACCCTAATTTATCATGAAGTTATTAAACTGTGCATACAAGAAAGTTCCATATTTTTGTATATTCTCATTGTTGTTTCCAGATAAATGCAATATTGTCATACATACCGTTAAAGGAGTAACAGTCTTCAAATCTCTGTGGTTTCTCGTCTCCACAGTTGGAAGGGAATGTACTCTTGAGCCATCACCAACCAGGTTTTTCTCAACAGCTTGTAACCTTTCTACGGCGGATCGAGTTCTCTCTTCTTCATCATCAGAATCCCCATCCCAGGATATCAGCCCCTGTCGTGAACGCTTGAGGGGTGAATCTTCATGGTCATCCACATCCTCGCGCTGCCTTTTGGAAGAGAATAGTGAACGTCTGGCAAGGGATCCACACAGAGAAACGGGGCTACCATCCGTGGAAATCTGAAATAGAATAATAAATTCATCAAACTCACAATTTACCAATCAAGAATAAAACGAATGCTGTATCGAAATGACCTCCTGATCATTAGGTCAAACGTGTCAGTAACTCACTAGAGTATTACAATCAAATATTTACTAAGTATTACATTCCAATATTAAAGACCAAGAATACCCACCTCTGATAACGAGTCGGGTGACCCAAAACCACTGTCACTTGATTCGGAGTCGCTGTTTCTCCAGGCACATGGGCTGTCAAAGAGTAAAGTCTTCAGGTCGCTGAAGCTGATGTCAGCCTCGGAAGTTACACTCAAAGAGAAACTAGGGGAAGACATTCTTCTTGTATTGGAGGACTAGGAAGAAAATGCAATGCAACTGGTAGACGCTGGATATAATGGTCAGTCTCCCGAGGGCGCTTGCTTATAAGCTGTTTCCTAATGAAGCCAGAGATGATCTCTTGATTGGATTAGTGTGAGCTCATTTCACAGTGAGGTGACTGGTTGAGTGACAGAGACCAAGTCAACGTTGATTCAATTACAGCTTAAAGCAACACGCGTTTGTAGACGTGACTGTACACACTGATCTGGAGGTCAGATTTAATGACGACGTTGAAATACAAAATAAGCTTTATTGTAATCCCTTTGATGTTAATTGAATGCAATGCCCCATACCAAGTAACTTGGAGCTGCATTGATGTAAGTGGCTTCACATACAATAACATAAACAAACTGTATCCGAGTTACTCCGAAGATCAGATGTGTACATATATGCATTCAAACGCTTGTCTAAATGATAACTCTTTGTGTGTGAAGAAAAATCATATATCTTAAAAATATATATACATCTGTTTTGGATAGAAAGTATTGTTACTTGGGTAGCAAACATCTGTGGGTATGTGTTCTGTCTTGAACTCTGCCAGCAGCTAGTTCTCAAAATAATGACTTGTCACATATACGTCAGGGTAATAACAGAATCGATGTAATGTTGAAATTCGTTTTATTGAAAACAGGACATAAATCGGCGTCATACACAAAGTAACATTATTGTAAAATATATTACAACAGTAACAATCGTTAACAACCACTTCAAACACATGATATACGATTGCATGCGCATCAGGATAATAATGTCCATTTGCAATTTCTTTACAAAAAAACAATGCATGAACCATCATGGACATAGTAACATGCTAAGATTGTAACAATATTACAACAGTAACAATCAACAACAAAACATATTAAGTGCCTCAATCGTGGAAGAATATAACAAAGGCCAAATAGCACACCAACTAGGTTTAAAACTGCAAACAGGCCATTAGATGAGACTCTGGTAGACACTGCTGACCGAAAGAGGGAGAAGACATGCTTCGAGCACTCATCCTTTGCCTACTTCTTCCCATCTTTTTCTGGCCTGTGGTCCCTGACTTGGATCGTGCCCGAAACTTCTTCAAATCGTCAACGTGGTCAGCGTGCAGCATGGGAACGTAGGTCTGGGGTTCACACATATCCTGCAAAGAAACAAACAAGAGATATTAAAATCTACCTTTAGCGAATTCAGTCACGTGCCGTCTCCGTACAAGATACAAAGTATATGCCAGAGTGGGCTATTAAGGTTGTCCATATGAATGTGAATAAATTGATATGCAGCCAACCTACCTTGTGCTCAGCGAAGAAGGTCTTGTATCCTGAATGTAGGAGGTACACCTCGGGATAATGCAACTGTGGGTAACGGTGACTGTTGGCTTTCCTGTCTTCGCTTCTCAAATGGCGCATCCTGTATAAAGATAATAAAGATATAAAATAAAATTTATGACGACAAAGGGACGACATCATACATCCAAGAATACATTCACAAATATTCAAATAATGATCCACAACTTCTTACAAATTATAGTGTTTAAGATAATACAATAAGTTAGCAAAAGTACGATGTCTCATAGACATAATGCAATATGAGATTGCTAAACAACCTACATTTTGGGACCTCTTTCAGATGAGAATTCACAGTGGAAAATGAGAACTGTCGGTTGGCTAGCAGGATGTTGAACAAGCTCGGAAATGCCTTCCTCTGTGTATATGTTGGTTGCACCTTGGATGTGTCCTCCCTCGAATTCGTAGGGGTACCTGCAGTCAACGATCTGATACTCGCTAATCTCTGGAAACTGGCCTTTCATAAGCTGTTGAACCTGAAAATATACAAGAAGACAAACCATAAGAAAAATGCATAAAATGTTTTTCACCCTAATTTATCATGAAGTTATTAAACTGTGCATACAAGAAAGTTCCATATTTTTGTATATTCTCATTGTTGTTTCCAGATAAATGCAATATTGTCATACATACCGTTAAAGGAGTAACAGTCTTCAAATCTCTGTGGTTTCTCGTCTCCACAGTTGGAAGGGAATGTACTCTTGAGCCATCACCAACCAGGTTTTTCTCAACAGCTTGTAACCTTTCTACGGCGGATCGAGTTCTCTCTTCTTCATCATCAGAATCCCCATCCCAGGATATCAGCCCCTGTCGTGAACGCTTGAGGGGTGAATCTTCATGGTCATCCACATCCTCGCGCTGCCTTTTGGAAGAGAATAGTGAACGTCTGGCAAGGGATCCACACAGAGAAACGGGGCTACCATCCGTGGAAATCTGAAATAGAATAATAAATTCATCAAACTCACAATTTACCAATCAAGAATAAAACGAATGCTGTATCGAAATGACCTCCTGATCATTAGGTCAAACGTGTCAGTAACTCACTAGAGTATTACAATCAAATATTTACTAAGTATTACATTCCAATATTAAAGACCAAGAATACCCACCTCTGATAACGAGTCGGGTGACCCAAAACCACTGTCACTTGATTCGGAGTCGCTGTTTCTCCAGGCACATGGGCTGTCAAAGAGTAAAGTCTTCAGGTCGCTGAAGCTGATGTCAGCCTCGGAAGTTACACTCAAAGAGAAACTAGGGGAAGACATTCTTCTTGTATTGGAGGACTAGGAAGAAAATGCAATGCAACTGGTAGACGCTGGATATAATGGTCAGTCTCCCGAGGGCGCTTGCTTATAAGCTGTTTCCTAATGAAGCCAGAGATGATCTCTTGATTGGATTAGTGTGAGCTCATTTCACAGTGAGGTGACTGGTTGAGTGACAGAGACCAAGTCAACGTTGATTCAATTACAGCTTAAAGCAACACGCGTTTGTAGACGTGACTGTACACACTGATCTGGAGGTCAGATTTAATGACGACGTTGAAATACAAAATAAGCTTTATTGTAATCCCTTTGATGTTAATTGAATGCAATGCCCCATACCAAGTAACTTGGAGCTGCATTGATGTAAGTGGCTTCACATACAATAACATAAACAAACTGTATCCGAGTTACTCCGAAGATCAGATGTGTACATATATGCATTCAAACGCTTGTCTAAATGATAACTCTTTGTGTGTGAAGAAAAATCATATATCTTAAAAATATATATACATCTGTTTTGGATAGAAAGTATTGTTACTTGGGTAGCAAACATCTGTGGGTATGTGTTCTGTCTTGAACTCTGCCAGCAGCTAGTTCTCAAAATAATGACTTGTCACATATACGTCAGGGTAATAACAGAATCGATGTAATGTTGAAATTCGTTTTATTGAAAACAGGACATAAATCGGCGTCATACACAAAGTAACATTATTGTAAAATATATTATAACAGTAACAATCGTTAACAACCACTTCAAACACATGATATACGATTGCATGCGCATCAGGATAATAATGTCCATTTGCAATTTCTTTACAAAAAAACAATGCATGAACCATCATGGACATAGTAACATGCTAAGATTGTAACAATATTACAACAGTAACAATCAACAACAAAACATATTAAGTGCCTCAATCGTGGAAGAATATAACAAAGGCCAAATAGCACACCAACTAGGTTTAAAACTGCAAACAGGCCATTAGATGAGACTCTGGTAGACACTGCTGACCGAAAGAGGGAGAAGACATGCTTCGAGCACTCATCCTTTGCCTACTTCTTCCCATCTTTTTCTGGCCTGTGGTCCCTGACTTGGATCGTGCCCGAAACTTCTTCAAATCGTCAACGTGGTCAGCGTGCAGCATGGGAACGTAGGTCTGGGGTTCACACATATCCTGCAAAGAAACAAACAAGAGATATTAAAATCTACCTTTAGCGAATTCAGTCACGTGCCGTCTCCGTACAAGATACAAAGTATATGCCAGAGTGGGCTATTAAGGTTGTCCATATGAATGTGAATAAATTGATATGCAGCCAACCTACCTTGTGCTCAGCGAAGAAGGTCTTGTATCCTGAATGTAGGAGGTACACCTCGGGATAATGCAACTGTGGGTAACGGTGACTGTTGGCTTTCCTGTCTTCGCTTCTCAAATGGCGCATCCTGTATAAAGATAATAAAGATATAAAATAAAATTTATGACGACAAAGGGACGACATCATACATCCAAGAATACATTCACAAATATTCAAATAATGATCCACAACTTCTTACAAATTATAGTGTTTAAGATAATACAATAAGTTAGCAAAAGTACGATGTCTCATAGACATAATGCAATATGAGATTGCTAAACAACCTACATTTTGGGACCTCTTTCAGATGAGAATTCACAGTGGAAAATGAGAACTGTCGGTTGGCTAGCAGGATGTTGAACAAGCTCGGAAATGCCTTCCTCTGTGTATATGTTGGTTGCACCTTGGATGTGTCCTCCCTCGAATTCGTAGGGGTACCTGCAGTCAACGATCTGATACTCGCTAATCTCTGGAAACTGGCCTTTCATAAGCTGTTGAACCTGAAAATATACAAGAAGACAAACCATAAGAAAAATGCATAAAATGTTTTTCACCCTAATTTATCATGAAGTTATTAAACTGTGCATACAAGAAAGTTCCATATTTTTGTATATTCTCATTGTTGTTTCCAGATAAATGCAATATTGTCATACATACCGTTAAAGGAGTAACAGTCTTCAAATCTCTGTGGTTTCTCGTCTCCACAGTTGGAAGGGAATGTACTCTTGAGCCATCACCAACCAGGTTTTTCTCAACAGCTTGTAACCTTTCTACGGCGGATCGAGTTCTCTCTTCTTCATCATCAGAATCCCCATCCCAGGATATCAGCCCCTGTCGTGAACGCTTGAGGGGTGAATCTTCATGGTCATCCACATCCTCGCGCTGCCTTTTGGAAGAGAATAGTGAACGTCTGGCAAGGGATCCACACAGAGAAACGGGGCTACCATCCGTGGAAATCTGAAATAGAATAATAAATTCATCAAACTCACAATTTACCAATCAAGAATAAAACGAATGCTGTATCGAAATGACCTCCTGATCATTAGGTCAAACGTGTCAGTAACTCACTAGAGTATTACAATCAAATATTTACTAAGTATTACATTCCAATATTAAAGACCAAGAATACCCACCTCTGATAACGAGTCGGGTGACCCAAAACCACTGTCACTTGATTCGGAGTCGCTGTTTCTCCAGGCACATGGGCTGTCAAAGAGTAAAGTCTTCAGGTCGCTGAAGCTGATGTCAGCCTCGGAAGTTACACTCAAAGAGAAACTAGGGGAAGACATTCTTCTTGTATTGGAGGACTAGGAAGAAAATGCAATGCAACTGGTAGACGCTGGATATAATGGTCAGTCTCCCGAGGGCGCTTGCTTATAAGCTGTTTCCTAATGAAGCCAGAGATGATCTCTTGATTGGATTAGTGTGAGCTCATTTCACAGTGAGGTGACTGGTTGAGTGACAGAGACCAAGTCAACGTTGATTCAATTACAGCTTAAAGCAACACGCGTTTGTAGACGTGACTGTACACACTGATCTGGAGGTCAGATTTAATGACGACGTTGAAATACAAAATAAGCTTTATTGTAATCCCTTTGATGTTAATTGAATGCAATGCCCCATACCAAGTAACTTGGAGCTGCATTGATGTAAGTGGCTTCACATACAATAACATAAACAAACTGTATCCGAGTTACTCCGAAGATCAGATGTGTACATATATGCATTCAAACGCTTGTCTAAATGATAACTCTTTGTGTGTGAAGAAAAATCATATATCTTAAAAATATATATACATCTGTTTTGGATAGAAAGTATTGTTACTTGGGTAGCAAACATCTGTGGGTATGTGTTCTGTCTTGAACTCTGCCAGCAGCTAGTTCTCAAAATAATGACTTGTCACATATACGTCAGGGTAATAACAGAATCGATGTAATGTTGAAATTCGTTTTATTGAAAACAGGACATAAATCGGCGTCATACACAAAGTAACATTATTGTAAAATATATTACAACAGTAACAATCGTTAACAACCACTTCAAACACATGATATACGATTGCATGCGCATCAGGATAATAATGTCCATTTGCAATTTCTTTACAAAAAAACAATGCATGAACCATCATGGACATAGTAACATGCTAAGATTGTAACAATATTACAACAGTAACAATCAACAACAAAACATATTAAGTGCCTCAATCGTGGAAGAATATAACAAAGGCCAAATAGCACACCAACTAGGTTTAAAACTGCAAACAGGCCATTAGATGAGACTCTGGTAGACACTGCTGACCGAAAGAGGGAGAAGACATGCTTCGAGCACTCATCCTTTGCCTACTTCTTCCCATCTTTTTCTGGCCTGTGGTCCCTGACTTGGATCGTGCCCGAAACTTCTTCAAATCGTCAACGTGGTCAGCGTGCAGCATGGGAACGTAGGTCTGGGGTTCACACATATCCTGCAAAGAAACAAACAAGAGATATTAAAATCTACCTTTAGCGAATTCAGTCACGTGCCGTCTCCGTACAAGATACAAAGTATATGCCAGAGTGGGCTATTAAGGTTGTCCATATGAATGTGAATAAATTGATATGCAGCCAACCTACCTTGTGCTCAGCGAAGAAGGTCTTGTATCCTGAATGTAGGAGGTACACCTCGGGATAATGCAACTGTGGGTAACGGTGACTGTTGGCTTTCCTGTCTTCGCTTCTCAAATGGCGCATCCTGTATAAAGATAATAAAGATATAAAATAAAATTTATGACGACAAAGGGACGACATCATACATCCAAGAATACATTCACAAATATTCAAATAATGATCCACAACTTCTTACAAATTATAGTGTTTAAGATAATACAATAAGTTAGCAAAAGTACGATGTCTCATAGACATAATGCAATATGAGATTGCTAAACAACCTACATTTTGGGACCTCTTTCAGATGAGAATTCACAGTGGAAAATGAGAACTGTCGGTTGGCTAGCAGGATGTTGAACAAGCTCGGAAATGCCTTCCTCTGTGTATATGTTGGTTGCACCTTGGATGTGTCCTCCCTCGAATTCGTAGGGGTACCTGCAGTCAACGATCTGATACTCGCTAATCTCTGGAAACTGGCCTTTCATAAGCTGTTGAACCTGAAAATATACAAGAAGACAAACCATAAGAAAAATGCATAAAATGTTTTTCACCCTAATTTATCATGAAGTTATTAAACTGTGCATACAAGAAAGTTCCATATTTTTGTATATTCTCATTGTTGTTTCCAGATAAATGCAATATTGTCATACATACCGTTAAAGGAGTAACAGTCTTCAAATCTCTGTGGTTTCTCGTCTCCACAGTTGGAAGGGAATGTACTCTTGAGCCATCACCAACCAGGTTTTTCTCAACAGCTTGTAACCTTTCTACGGCGGATCGAGTTCTCTCTTCTTCATCATCAGAATCCCCATCCCAGGATATCAGCCCCTGTCGTGAACGCTTGAGGGGTGAATCTTCATGGTCATCCACATCCTCGCGCTGCCTTTTGGAAGAGAATAGTGAACGTCTGGCAAGGGATCCACACAGAGAAACGGGGCTACCATCCGTGGAAATCTGAAATAGAATAATAAATTCATCAAACTCACAATTTACCAGTCAAGAATAAAACGAATGCTGTATCGAAATGACCTCCTGATCATTAGGTCAAACGTGTCAGTAACTCACTAGAGTATTACAATCAAATATTTACTAAGTATTACATTCCAATATTAAAGACCAAGAATACCCACCTCTGATAACGAGTCGGGTGACCCAAAACCACTGTCACTTGATTCGGAGTCGCTGTTTCTCCAGGCACATGGGCTGTCAAAGAGTAAGGTCTTCAGGTCGCTGAAGCTGATGTCAGCCTCGGAAGTTACACTCAAAGAGAAACTAGGGGAAGACATTCTTCTTGTATTGGAGGACTAGGAAGAAAATGCAATGCAACTGGTAGACGCTGGATATAATGGTCAGTCTCCCGAGGGCGCTTGCTTATAAGCTGTTTCCTAATGAAGCCAGAGATGATCTCTTGATTGGATTAGTGTGAGCTCATTTCACAGTGAGGTGACTGGTTGAGTGACAGAGACCAAGTCAACGTTGATTCAATTACAGCTTAAAGCAACACGCGTTTGTAGACGTGACTGTACACACTGATCTGGAGGTCAGATTTAATGACGACGTTGAAATACAAAATAAGCTTTATTGTAATCCCTTTGATGTTAATTGAATGCAATGCCCCATACCAAGTAACTTGGAGCTGCATTGATGTAAGTGGCTTCACATACAATAACATAAACAAACTGTATCCGAGTTACTCCGAAGATCAGATGTGTACATATATGCATTCAAACGCTTGTCTAAATGATAACTCTTTGTGTGTGAAGAAAAATCATATATCTTAAAAATATATATACATCTGTTTTGGATAGAAAGTATTGTTACTTGGGTAGCAAACATCTGTGGGTATGTGTTCTGTCTTGAACTCTGCCAGCAGCTAGTTCTCAAAATAATGACTTGTCACATATACGTCAGGGTAATAACAGAATCGATGTAATGTTGAAATTCGTTTTATTGAAAACAGGACATAAATCGGCGTCATACACAAAGTAACATTATTGTAAAATATATTATAACAGTAACAATCGTTAACAACCACTTCAAACACATGATATACGATTGCATGCGCATCAGGATAATAATGTCCATTTGCAATTTCTTTACAAAAAAACAATGCATGAACCATCATGGACATAGTAACATGCTAAGATTGTAACAATATTACAACAGTAACAATCAACAACAAAACATATTAAGTGCCTCAATCGTGGAAGAATATAACAAAGGCCAAATAGCACACCAACTAGGTTTAAAACTGCAAACAGGCCATTAGATGAGACTCTGGTAGACACTGCTGACCGAAAGAGGGAGAAGACATGCTTCGAGCACTCATCCTTTGCCTACTTCTTCCCATCTTTTTCTGGCCTGTGGTCCCTGACTTGGATCGTGCCCGAAACTTCTTCAAATCGTCAACGTGGTCAGCGTGCAGCATGGGAACGTAGGTCTGGGGTTCACACATATCCTGCAAAGAAACAAACAAGAGATATTAAAATCTACCTTTAGCGAATTCAGTCACGTGCCGTCTCCGTACAAGATACAAAGTATATGCCAGAGTGGGTTATTAAGGTTGTCCATATGAATGTGAATAAATTGATATGCAGCCAACCTACCTTGTGCTCAGCGAAGAAGGTCTTGTATCCTGAATGTAGGAGGTACACCTCGGGATAATGCAACTGTGGGTAACGGTGACTGTTGGCTTTCCTGTCTTCGCTTCTCAAATGGCGCATCCTGTATAAAGATAATAAAGATATAAAATAAAATTTATGACGACAAAGGGACGACATCATACATCCAAGAATACATTCACAAATATTCAAATAATGATCCACAACTTCTTACAAATTATAGTGTTTAAGATAATACAATAAGTTAGCAAAAGTACGATGTCTCATAGACATAATGCAATATGAGATTGCTAAACAACCTACATTTTGGGACCTCTTTCAGATGAGAATTCACAGTGGAAAATGAGAACTGTCGGTTGGCTAGCAGGATGTTGAACAAGCTCGGAAATGCCTTCCTCTGTGTATATGTTGGTTGCACCTTGGATGTGTCCTCCCTCGAATTCGTAGGGGTACCTGCAGTCAACGATCTGATACTCGCTAATCTCTGGAAACTGGCCTTTCATAAGCTGTTGAACCTGAAAATATACAAGAAGACAAACCATAAGAAAAATGCATAAAATGTTTTTCACCCTAATTTATCATGAAGTTATTAAACTGTGCATACAAGAAAGTTCCATATTTTTGTATATTCTCATTGTTGTTTCCAGATAAATGCAATATTGTCATACATACCGTTAAAGGAGTAACAGTCTTCAAATCTCTGTGGTTTCTCGTCTCCACAGTTGGAAGGGAATGTACTCTTGAGCCATCACCAACCAGGTTTTTCTCAACAGCTTGTAACCTTTCTACGGCGGATCGAGTTCTCTCTTCTTCATCATCAGAATCCCCATCCCAGGATATCAGCCCCTGTCGTGAACGCTTGAGGGGTGAATCTTCATGGTCATCCACATCCTCGCGCTGCCTTTTGGAAGAGAATAGTGAACGTCTGGCAAGGGATCCACACAGAGAAACGGGGCTACCATCCGTGGAAATCTGAAATAGAATAATAAATTCATCAAACTCACAATTTACCAATCAAGAATAAAACGAATGCTGTATCGAAATGACCTCCTGATCATTAGGTCAAACGTGTCAGTAACTCACTAGAGTATTACAATCAAATATTTACTAAGTATTACATTCCAATATTAAAGACCAAGAATACCCACCTCTGATAACGAGTCGGGTGACCCAAAACCACTGTCACTTGATTCGGAGTCGCTGTTTCTCCAGGCACATGGGCTGTCAAAGAGTAAAGTCTTCAGGTCGCTGAAGCTGATGTCAGCCTCGGAAGTTACACTCAAAGAGAAACTAGGGGAAGACATTCTTCTTGTATTGGAGGACTAGGAAGAAAATGCAATGCAACTGGTAGACGCTGGATATAATGGTCAGTCTCCCGAGGGCGCTTGCTTATAAGCTGTTTCCTAATGAAGCCAGAGATGATCTCTTGATTGGATTAGTGTGAGCTCATTTCACAGTGAGGTGACTGGTTGAGTGACAGAGACCAAGTCAACGTTGATTCAATTACAGCTTAAAGCAACACGCGTTTGTAGACGTGACTGTACACACTGATCTGGAGGTCAGATTTAATGACGACGTTGAAATACAAAATAAGCTTTATTGTAATCCCTTTGATGTTAATTGAATGCAATGCCCCATACCAAGTAACTTGGAGCTGCATTGATGTAAGTGGCTTCACATACAATAACATAAACAAACTGTATCCGAGTTACTCCGAAGATCAGATGTGTACATATATGCATTCAAACGCTTGTCTAAATGATAACTCTTTGTGTGTGAAGAAAAATCATATATCTTAAAAATATATATACATCTGTTTTGGATAGAAAGTATTGTTACTTGGGTAGCAAACATCTGTGGGTATGTGTTCTGTCTTGAACTCTGCCAGCAGCTAGTTCTCAAAATAATGACTTGTCACATATACGTCAGGGTAATAACAGAATCGATGTAATGTTGAAATTCGTTTTATTGAAAACAGGACATAAATCGGCGTCATACACAAAGTAACATTATTGTAAAATATATTACAACAGTAACAATCGTTAACAACCACTTCAAACACATGATATACGATTGCATGCGCATCAGGATAATAATGTCCATTTGCAATTTCTTTACAAAAAAACAATGCATGAACCATCATGGACATAGTAACATGCTAAGATTGTAACAATATTACAACAGTAACAATCAACAACAAAACATATTAAGTGCCTCAATCGTGGAAGAATATAACAAAGGCCAAATAGCACACCAACTAGGTTTAAAACTGCAAACAGGCCATTAGATGAGACTCTGGTAGACACTGCTGACCGAAAGAGGGAGAAGACATGCTTCGAGCACTCATCCTTTGCCTACTTCTTCCCATCTTTTTCTGGCCTGTGGTCCCTGACTTGGATCGTGCCCGAAACTTCTTCAAATCGTCAACGTGGTCAGCGTGCAGCATGGGAACGTAGGTCTGGGGTTCACACATATCCTGCAAAGAAACAAACAAGAGATATTAAAATCTACCTTTAGCGAATTCAGTCACGTGCCGTCTCCGTACAAGATACAAAGTATATGCCAGAGTGGGCTATTAAGGTTGTCCATATGAATGTGAATAAATTGATATGCAGCCAACCTACCTTGTGCTCAGCGAAGAAGGTCTTGTATCCTGAATGTAGGAGGTACACCTCGGGATAATGCAACTGTGGGTAACGGTGACTGTTGGCTTTCCTGTCTTCGCTTCTCAAATGGCGCATCCTGTATAAAGATAATAAAGATATAAAATAAAATTTATGACGACAAAGGGACGACATCATACATCCAAGAATACATTCACAAATATTCAAATAATGATCCACAACTTCTTACAAATTATAGTGTTTAAGATAATACAATAAGTTAGCAAAAGTACGATGTCTCATAGACATAATGCAATATGAGATTGCTAAACAACCTACATTTTGGGACCTCTTTCAGATGAGAATTCACAGTGGAAAATGAGAACTGTCGGTTGGCTAGCAGGATGTTGAACAAGCTCGGAAATGCCTTCCTCTGTGTATATGTTGGTTGCACCTTGGATGTGTCCTCCCTCGAATTCGTAGGGGTACCTGCAGTCAACGATCTGATACTCGCTAATCTCTGGAAACTGGCCTTTCATAAGCTGTTGAACCTGAAAATATACAAGAAGACAAACCATAAGAAAAATGCATAAAATGTTTTTCACCCTAATTTATCATGAAGTTATTAAACTGTGCATACAAGAAAGTTCCATATTTTTGTATATTCTCATTGTTGTTTCCAGATAAATGCAATATTGTCATACATACCGTTAAAGGAGTAACAGTCTTCAAATCTCTGTGGTTTCTCGTCTCCACAGTTGGAAGGGAATGTACTCTTGAGCCATCACCAACCAGGTTTTTCTCAACAGCTTGTAACCTTTCTACGGCGGATCGAGTTCTCTCTTCTTCATCATCAGAATCCCCATCCCAGGATATCAGCCCCTGTCGTGAACGCTTGAGGGGTGAATCTTCATGGTCATCCACATCCTCGCGCTGCCTTTTGGAAGAGAATAGTGAACGTCTGGCAAGGGATCCACACAGAGAAACGGGGCTACCATCCGTGGAAATCTGAAATAGAATAATAAATTCATCAAACTCACAATTTACCAATCAAGAATAAAACGAATGCTGTATCGAAATGACCTCCTGATCATTAGGTCAAACGTGTCAGTAACTCACTAGAGTATTACAATCAAATATTTACTAAGTATTACATTCCAATATTAAAGACCAAGAATACCCACCTCTGATAACGAGTCGGGTGACCCAAAACCACTGTCACTTGATTCGGAGTCGCTGTTTCTCCAGGCACATGGGCTGTCAAAGAGTAAAGTCTTCAGGTCGCTGAAGCTGATGTCAGCCTCGGAAGTTACACTCAAAGAGAAACTAGGGGAAGACATTCTTCTTGTATTGGAGGACTAGGAAGAAAATGCAATGCAACTGGTAGACGCTGGATATAATGGTCAGTCTCCCGAGGGCGCTTGCTTATAAGCTGTTTCCTAATGAAGCCAGAGATGATCTCTTGATTGGATTAGTGTGAGCTCATTTCACAGTGAGGTGACTGGTTGAGTGACAGAGACCAAGTCAACGTTGATTCAATTACAGCTTAAAGCAACACGCGTTTGTAGACGTGACTGTACACACTGATCTGGAGGTCAGATTTAATGACGACGTTGAAATACAAAATAAGCTTTATTGTAATCCCTTTGATGTTAATTGAATGCAATGCCCCATACCAAGTAACTTGGAGCTGCATTGATGCAAGTGGCTTCACATACAATAACATAAACAAACTGTATCCGAGTTACTCCGAAGATCAGATGTGTACATATATGCATTCAAACGCTTGTCTAAATGATAACTCTTTGTGTGTGAAGAAAAATCATATATCTTAAAAATATATATACATCTGTTTTGGATAGAAAGTATTGTTACTTGGGTAGCAAACATCTGTGGGTATGTGTTCTGTCTTGAACTCTGCCAGCAGCTAGTTCTCAAAATAATGACTTGTCACATATACGTCAGGGTAATAACAGAATCGATGTAATGTTGAAATTCGTTTTATTGAAAACAGGACATAAATCGGCTTCATACACAAAGTAACATTATTGTAAAATATATTACAACAGTAACAATCGTTAACAACCACTTCAAACACATGATATACGATTGCATGCGCATCAGGATAATAATGTCCATTTGCAATTTCTTTACAAAAAAACAATGCATGAACCATCATGGACATAGTAACATGCTAAGATTGTAACAATATTACAACAGTAACAATCAACAACAAAACATATTAAGTGCCTCAATCGTGGAAGAATATAACAAAGGCCAAATAGCACACCAACTAGGTTTAAAACTGCAAACAGGCCATTAGATGAGACTCTGGTAGACACTGCTGACCGAAAGAGGGAGAAGACATGCTTCGAGCACTCATCCTTTGCCTACTTCTTCCCATCTTTTTCTGGCCTGTGGTCCCTGACTTGGATCGTGCCCGAAACTTCTTCAAATCGTCAACGTGGTCAGCGTGCAGCATGGGAACGTAGGTCTGGGGTTCACACATATCCTGCAAAGAAACAAACAAGAGATATTAAAATCTACCTTTAGCGAATTCAGTCACGTGCCGTCTCCGTACAAGATACAAAGTATATGCCAGAGTGGGCTATTAAGGTTGTCCATATGAATGTGAATAAATTGATATGCAGCCAACCTACCTTGTGCTCAGCGAAGAAGGTCTTGTATCCTGAATGTAGGAGGTACACCTCGGGATAATGCAACTGTGGGTAACGGTGACTGTTGGCTTTCCTGTCTTCGCTTCTCAAATGGCGCATCCTGTATAAAGATAATAAAGATATAAAATAAAATTTATGACGACAAAGGGACGACATCATACATCCAAGAATACATTCACAAATATTCAAATAATGATCCACAACTTCTTACAAATTATAGTGTTTAAGATAATACAATAAGTTAGCAAAAGTACGATGTCTCATAGACATAATGCAATATGAGATTGCTAAACAACCTACATTTTGGGACCTCTTTCAGATGAGAATTCACAGTGGAAAATGAGAACTGTCGGTTGGCTAGCAGGATGTTGAACAAGCTCGGAAATGCCTTCCTCTGTGTATATGTTGGTTGCACCTTGGATGTGTCCTCCCTCGAATTCGTAGGGGTACCTGCAGTCAACGATCTGATACTCGCTAATCTCTGGAAACTGGCCTTTCATAAGCTGTTGAACCTGAAAATATACAAGAAGACAAACCATAAGAAAAATGCATAAAATGTTTTTCACCCTAATTTATCATGAAGTTATTAAACTGTGCATACAAGAAAGTTCCATATTTTTGTATATTCTCATTGTTGTTTCCAGATAAATGCAATATTGTCATACATACCGTTAAAGGAGTAACAGTCTTCAAATCTCTGTGGTTTCTCGTCTCCACAGTTGGAAGGGAATGTACTCTTGAGCCATCACCAACCAGGTTTTTCTCAACAGCTTGTAACCTTTCTACGGCGGATCGAGTTCTCTCTTCTTCATCATCAGAATCCCCATCCCAGGATATCAGCCCCTGTCGTGAACGCTTGAGGGGTGAATCTTCATGGTCATCCACATCCTCGCGCTGCCTTTTGGAAGAGAATAGTGAACGTCTGGCAAGGGATCCACACAGAGAAACGGGGCTACCATCCGTGGAAATCTGAAATAGAATAATAAATTCATCAAACTCACAATTTACCAATCAAGAATAAAACGAATGCTGTATCGAAATGACCTCCTGATCATTAGGTCAAACGTGTCAGTAACTCACTAGAGTATTACAATCAAATATTTACTAAGTATTACATTCCAATATTAAAGACCAAGAATACCCACCTCTGATAACGAGTCGGGTGACCCAAAACCACTGTCACTTGATTCGGAGTCGCTGTTTCTCCAGGCACATGGGCTGTCAAAGAGTAAAGTCTTCAGGTCGCTGAAGCTGATGTCAGCCTCGGAAGTTACACTCAAAGAGAAACTAGGGGAAGACATTCTTCTTGTATTGGAGGACTAGGAAGAAAATGCAATGCAACTGGTAGACGCTGGATATAATGGTCAGTCTCCCGAGGGCGCTTGCTTATAAGCTGTTTCCTAATGAAGCCAGAGATGATCTCTTGATTGGATTAGTGTGAGCTCATTTCACAGTGAGGTGACTGGTTGAGTGACAGAGACCAAGTCAACGTTGATTCAATTACAGCTTAAAGCAACACGCGTTTGTAGACGTGACTGTACACACTGATCTGGAGGTCAGATTTAATGACGACGTTGAAATACAAAATAAGCTTTATTGTAATCCCTTTGATGTTAATTGAATGCAATGCCCCATACCAAGTAACTTGGAGCTGCATTGATGTAAGTGGCTTCACATACAATAACATAAACAAACTGTATCCGAGTTACTCCGAAGATCAGATGTGTACATATATGCATTCAAACGCTTGTCTAAATGATAACTCTTTGTGTGTGAAGAAAAATCATATATCTTAAAAATATATATACATCTGTTTTGGATAGAAAGTATTGTTACTTGGGTAGCAAACATCTGTGGGTATGTGTTCTGTCTTGAACTCTGCCAGCAGCTAGTTCTCAAAATAATGACTTGTCACATATACGTCAGGGTAATAACAGAATCGATGTAATGTTGAAATTCGTTTTATTGAAAACAGGACATAAATCGGCGTCATACACAAAGTAACATTATTGTAAAATATATTACAACAGTAACAATCGTTAACAACCACTTCAAACACATGATATACGATTGCATGCGCATCAGGATAATAATGTCCATTTGCAATTTCTTTACAAAAAAACAATGCATGAACCATCATGGACATAGTAACATGCTAAGATTGTAACAATATTACAACAGTAACAATCAACAACAAAACATATTAAGTGCCTCAATCGTGGAAGAATATAACAAAGGCCAAATAGCACACCAACTAGGTTTAAAACTGCAAACAGGCCATTAGATGAGACTCTGGTAGACACTGCTGACCGAAAGAGGGAGAAGACATGCTTCGAGCACTCATCCTTTGCCTACTTCTTCCCATCTTTTTCTGGCCTGTGGTCCCTGACTTGGATCGTGCCCGAAACTTCTTCAAATCGTCAACGTGGTCAGCGTGCAGCATGGGAACGTAGGTCTGGGGTTCACACATATCCTGCAAAGAAACAAACAAGAGATATTAAAATCTACCTTTAGCGAATTCAGTCACGTGCCGTCTCCGTACAAGATACAAAGTATATGCCAGAGTGGGCTATTAAGGTTGTCCATATGAATGTGAATAAATTGATATGCAGCCAACCTACCTTGTGCTCAGCGAAGAAGGTCTTGTATCCTGAATGTAGGAGGTACACCTCGGGATAATGCAACTGTGGGTAACGGTGACTGTTGGCTTTCCTGTCTTCGCTTCTCAAATGGCGCATCCTGTATAAAGATAATAAAGATATAAAATAAAATTTATGACGACAAAGGGACGACATCATACATCCAAGAATACATTCACAAATATTCAAATAATGATCCACAACTTCTTACAAATTATAGTGTTTAAGATAATACAATAAGTTAGCAAAAGTACGATGTCTCATAGACATAATGCAATATGAGATTGCTAAACAACCTACATTTTGGGACCTCTTTCAGATGAGAATTCACAGTGGAAAATGAGAACTGTCGGTTGGCTAGCAGGATGTTGAACAAGCTCGGAAATGCCTTCCTCTGTGTATATGTTGGTTGCACCTTGGATGTGTCCTCCCTCGAATTCGTAGGGGTACCTGCAGTCAACGATCTGATACTCGCTAATCTCTGGAAACTGGCCTTTCATAAGCTGTTGAACCTGAAAATATACAAGAAGACAAACCATAAGAAAAATGCATAAAATGTTTTTCACCCTAATTTATCATGAAGTTATTAAACTGTGCATACAAGAAAGTTCCATATTTTTGTATATTCTCATTGTTGTTTCCAGATAAATGCAATATTGTCATACATACCGTTAAAGGAGTAACAGTCTTCAAATCTCTGTGGTTTCTCGTCTCCACAGTTGGAAGGGAATGTACTCTTGAGCCATCACCAACCAGGTTTTTCTCAACAGCTTGTAACCTTTCTACGGCGGATCGAGTTCTCTCTTCTTCATCATCAGAATCCCCATCCCAGGATATCAGCCCCTGTCGTGAACGCTTGAGGGGTGAATCTTCATGGTCATCCACATCCTCGCGCTGCCTTTTGGAAGAGAATAGTGAACGTCTGGCAAGGGATCCACACAGAGAAACGGGGCTACCATCCGTGGAAATCTGAAATAGAATAATAAATTCATCAAACTCACAATTTACCAATCAAGAATAAAACGAATGCTGTATCGAAATGACCTCCTGATCATTAGGTCAAACGTGTCAGTAACTCACTAGAGTATTACAATCAAATATTTACTAAGTATTACATTCCAATATTAAAGACCAAGAATACCCACCTCTGATAACGAGTCGGGTGACCCAAAACCACTGTCACTTGATTCGGAGTCGCTGTTTCTCCAGGCACATGGGCTGTCAAAGAGTAAAGTCTTCAGGTCGCTGAAGCTGATGTCAGCCTCGGAAGTTACACTCAAAGAGAAACTAGGGGAAGACATTCTTCTTGTATTGGAGGACTAGGAAGAAAATGCAATGCAACTGGTAGACGCTGGATATAATGGTCAGTCTCCCGAGGGCGCTTGCTTATAAGCTGTTTCCTAATGAAGCCAGAGATGATCTCTTGATTGGATTAGTGTGAGCTCATTTCACAGTGAGGTGACTGGTTGAGTGACAGAGACCAAGTCAACGTTGATTCAATTACAGCTTAAAGCAACACGCGTTTGTAGACGTGACTGTACACACTGATCTGGAGGTCAGATTTAATGACGACGTTGAAATACAAAATAAGCTTTATTGTAATCCCTTTGATGTTAATTGAATGCAATGCCCCATACCAAGTAACTTGGAGCTGCATTGATGCAAGTGGCTTCACATACAATAACATAAACAAACTGTATCCGAGTTACTCCGAAGATCAGATGTGTACATATATGCATTCAAACGCTTGTCTAAATGATAACTCTTTGTGTGTGAAGAAAAATCATATATCTTAAAAATATATATACATCTGTTTTGGATAGAAAGTATTGTTACTTGGGTAGCAAACATCTGTGGGTATGTGTTCTGTCTTGAACTCTGCCAGCAGCTAGTTCTCAAAATAATGACTTGTCACATATACGTCAGGGTAATAACAGAATCGATGTAATGTTGAAATTCGTTTTATTGAAAACAGGACATAAATCGGCTTCATACACAAAGTAACATTATTGTAAAATATATTACAACAGTAACAATCGTTAACAACCACTTCAAACACATGATATACGATTGCATGCGCATCAGGATAATAATGTCCATTTGCAATTTCTTTACAAAAAAACAATGCATGAACCATCATGGACATAGTAACATGCTAAGATTGTAACAATATTACAACAGTAACAATCAACAACAAAACATATTAAGTGCCTCAATCGTGGAAGAATATAACAAAGGCCAAATAGCACACCAACTAGGTTTAAAACTGCAAACAGGCCATTAGATGAGACTCTGGTAGACACTGCTGACCGAAAGAGGGAGAAGACATGCTTCGAGCACTCATCCTTTGCCTACTTCTTCCCATCTTTTTCTGGCCTGTGGTCCCTGACTTGGATCGTGCCCGAAACTTCTTCAAATCGTCAACGTGGTCAGCGTGCAGCATGGGAACGTAGGTCTGGGGTTCACACATATCCTGCAAAGAAACAAACAAGAGATATTAAAATCTACCTTTAGCGAATTCAGTCACGTGCCGTCTCCGTACAAGATACAAAGTATATGCCAGAGTGGGCTATTAAGGTTGTCCATATGAATGTGAATAAATTGATATGCAGCCAACCTACCTTGTGCTCAGCGAAGAAGGTCTTGTATCCTGAATGTAGGAGGTACACCTCGGGATAATGCAACTGTGGGTAACGGTGACTGTTGGCTTTCCTGTCTTCGCTTCTCAAATGGCGCATCCTGTATAAAGATAATAAAGATATAAAATAAAATTTATGACGACAAAGGGACGACATCATACATCCAAGAATACATTCACAAATATTCAAATAATGATCCACAACTTCTTACAAATTATAGTGTTTAAGATAATACAATAAGTTAGCAAAAGTACGATGTCTCATAGACATAATGCAATATGAGATTGCTAAACAACCTACATTTTGGGACCTCTTTCAGATGAGAATTCACAGTGGAAAATGAGAACTGTCGGTTGGCTAGCAGGATGTTGAACAAGCTCGGAAATGCCTTCCTCTGTGTATATGTTGGTTGCACCTTGGATGTGTCCTCCCTCGAATTCGTAGGGGTACCTGCAGTCAACGATATGATACTCGCTAATCTCTGGAAACTGGCCTTTCATAAGCTGTTGAACCTGAAAATATACAAGAAGACAAACCATAAGAAAAATGCATAAAATGTTTTTCACCCTAATTTATCATGAAGTTATTAAACTGTGCATACAAGAAAGTTCCATATTTTTGTATATTCTCATTGTTGTTTCCAGATAAATGCAATATTGTCATACATACCGTTAAAGGAGTAACAGTCTTCAAATCTCTGTGGTTTCTCGTCTCCACAGTTGGAAGGGAATGTACTCTTGAGCCATCACCAACCAGGTTTTTCTCAACAGCTTGTAACCTTTCTACGGCGGATCGAGTTCTCTCTTCTTCATCATCAGAATCCCCATCCCAGGATATCAGCCCCTGTCGTGAACGCTTGAGGGGTGAATCTTCATGGTCATCCACATCCTCGCGCTGCCTTTTGGAAGAGAATAGTGAACGTCTGGCAAGGGATCCACACAGAGAAACGGGGCTACCATCCGTGGAAATCTGAAATAGAATAATAAATTCATCAAACTCACAATTTACCAATCAAGAATAAAACGAATGCTGTATCGAAATGACCTCCTGATCATTAGGTCAAACGTGTCAGTAACTCACTAGAGTATTACAATCAAATATTTACTAAGTATTACATTCCAATATTAAAGACCAAGAATACCCACCTCTGATAACGAGTCGGGTGACCCAAAACCACTGTCACTTGATTCGGAGTCGCTGTTTCTCCAGGCACATGGGCTGTCAAAGAGTAAAGTCTTCAGGTCGCTGAAGCTGATGTCAGCCTCGGAAGTTACACTCAAAGAGAAACTAGGGGAAGACATTCTTCTTGTATTGGAGGACTAGGAAGAAAATGCAATGCAACTGGTAGACGCTGGATATAATGGTCAGTCTCCCGAGGGCGCTTGCTTATAAGCTGTTTCCTAATGAAGCCAGAGATGATCTCTTGATTGGATTAGTGTGAGCTCATTTCACAGTGAGGTGACTGGTTGAGTGACAGAGACCAAGTCAACGTTGATTCAATTACAGCTTAAAGCAACACGCGTTTGTAGACGTGACTGTACACACTGATCTGGAGGTCAGATTTAATGACGACGTTGAAATACAAAATAAGCTTTATTGTAATCCCTTTGATGTTAATTGAATGCAATGCCCCATACCAAGTAACTTGGAGCTGCATTGATGCAAGTGGCTTCACATACAATAACATAAACAAACTGTATCCGAGTTACTCCGAAGATCAGATGTGTACATATATGCATTCAAACGCTTGTCTAAATGATAACTCTTTGTGTGTGAAGAAAAATCATATATCTTAAAAATATATATACATCTGTTTTGGATAGAAAGTATTGTTACTTGGGTAGCAAACATCTGTGGGTATGTGTTCTGTCTTGAACTCTGCCAGCAGCTAGTTCTCAAAATAATGACTTGTCACATATACGTCAGGGTAATAACAGAATCGATGTAATGTTGAAATTCGTTTTATTGAAAACAGGACATAAATCGGCTTCATACACAAAGTAACATTATTGTAAAATATATTACAACAGTAACAATCGTTAACAACCACTTCAAACATATGATATACGATTGCATGCGCATCAGGATAATAATGTCCATTTGCAATTTCTTTACAAAAAAACAATGCATGAACCATCATGGACATAGTAACATGCTAAGATTGTAACAATATTACAACAGTAACAATCAACAACAAAACATATTAAGTGCCTCAATCGTGGAAGAATATAACAAAGGCCAAATAGCACACCAACTAGGTTTAAAACTGCAAACAGGCCATTAGATGAGACTCTGGTAGACACTGCTGACCGAAAGAGGGAGAAGACATGCTTCGAGCACTCATCCTTTGCCTACTTCTTCCCATCTTTTTCTGGCCTGTGGTCCCTGACTTGGATCGTGCCCGAAACTTCTTCAAATCGTCAACGTGGTCAGCGTGCAGCATGGGAACGTAGGTCTGGGGTTCACACATATCCTGCAAAGAAACAAACAAGAGATATTAAAATCTACCTTTAGCGAATTCAGTCACGTGCCGTCTCCGTACAAGATACAAAGTATATGCCAGAGTGGGCTATTAAGGTTGTCCATATGAATGTGAATAAATTGATATGCAGCCAACCTACCTTGTGCTCAGCGAAGAAGGTCTTGTATCCTGAATGTAGGAGGTACACCTCGGGAAAATGCAACTGTGGGTAACGGTGACTGTTGGCTTTCCTGTCTTCGCTTCTCAAATGGCGCATCCTGTATAAAGATAATAAAGATATAAAATAAAATTTATGACGACAAAGGGACGACATCATACATCCATGAATACATTCACAAATATTCAAATAATGATCCACAACTTCTTACAAATTATAGTGTTTAAGATAATACAATAAGTTAGCAAAAGTACGATGTCTCATAGACATAATGCAATATGAGATTGCTAAACAACCTACATTTTGGGACCTCTTTCAGATGAGAATTCACAGTGGAAAATGAGAACTGTCGGTTGGCTAGCAGGACGTTGAACAAGCTCGGAAATGCCTTCCTCTGTGTATATGTTGGTTGCACCTTGGATGTGTCCTCCCTCGAATTCGTAGGGGTACCTGCAGTCAACGATATGATACTCGCTAATCTCTGGAAACTGGCCTTTCATAAGCTGTTGAACCTGAAAATATACAAGAAGACAAACCATAAGAAAAATGCATAAAATGTTTTTCACCCTAATTTATCATGAAGTTATTAAACTGTGCATACAAGAAAGTTCCATATTTTTGTATATTCTCATTGTTGTTTCCAGATAAATGCAATATTGTCATACATACCGTTAAAGGAGTAACAGTCTTCAAATCTCTGTGGTTTCTCGTCTCCACAGTTGGAAGGGAATGTACTCTTGAGCCATCACCAACCAGGTTTTTCTCAACAGCTTGTAACCTTTCTACGGCGGATCGAGTTCTCTCTTCTTCATCATCAGAATCCCCATCCCAGGATATCAGCCCCTGTCGTGAACGCTTGAGGGGTGAATCTTCATGGTCATCCACATCCTCGCGCTGCCTTTTGGAAGAGAATAGTGAACGTCTGGCAAGGGATCCACACAGAGAAACGGGGCTACCATCCGTGGAAACCTGAAATAGAATAATAAATTCATCAAACTCACAATTTACCAGTCAAGAATAAAACGAATGCTGTATCGAAATGACCTCCTGATCATTAGGTCAAACGTGTCAGTAACTCACTAGAGTATTACAATCAAATATTTACTAAGTATTACATTCCAATATTAAAGACCAAGAATACCCACCTCTGATAACGAGTCGGGTGACCCAAAACCACTGTCACTTGATTCGGAGTCGCTGTTTCTCCAGGCACATGGGCTGTCAAAGAGTAAGGTCTTCAGGTCGCTGAAGCTGATGTCAGCCTCGGAAGTTACACTCAAAGATAAACTAGGGGAAGACATTCTTCTTGTATTGGAGGACTAGGAAGAAAATGCAATGCAACTGGTAGACGCTGGATATAATGGTCAGTCTCCCGAGGGCGCTTGCTTATAAGCTGTTTCCTAATGAAGCCAGAGATGATCTCTTGATTGGATTAGTGTGAGCTCATTTCACAGTGAGGTGACTGGTTGAGTGACAGAGACCAAGTCAACGTTGATTCAATTACAGCTTAAAGCAACACGCGTTTGTAGACGTGACTGTACACACTGATCTGGAGGTCAGATTTAATGACGACGTTGAAATACAAAATAAGCTTTATTGTAATCCCTTTGATGTTAATTGAATGCAATGCCCCATACCAAGTAACTTGGAGCTGCATTGATGTAAGTGGCTTCACATACAATAACATAAACAAACTGTATCCGAGTTACTCCGAAGATCAGATGTGTACATATATGCATTCAAACGCTTGTCTAAATGATAACTCTTTGTGTGTGAAGAAAAATCATATATCTTAAAAATATATATACATCTGTTTTGGATAGAAAGTATTGTTACTTGGGTAGCAAACATCTGTGGGTATGTGTTCTGTCTTGAGCTCTGCCAGCAGCTAGTTCTCAAAATAATGACTTGTCACATATACGTCAGGGTAATAACAGAATCGATGTAATGTTGAAATTCGTTTTATTGAAAACAGGACATAAATCGGCGTCATACACAAAGTAACATTATTGTAAAATATATTACAACAGTAACAATCGTTAACAACCACTTCAAACATATGATATACGATTGCATGCGCATCAGGATAATAATGTCCATTTGCAATTTCTTTACAAAAAAACAATGCATGAACCATCATGGACATAGTAACATGCTAAGATTGTAACAATATTACAACAGTAACAATCAACAACAAAACATATTAAGTGCCTCAATCGTGGAAGAATATAACAAAGGCCAAATAGCACACCAACTAGGTTTAAAACTGCAAACAGGCCATTAGATGAGACTCTGGTAGACACTGCTGACCGAAAGAGGGAGAAGACATGCTTCGAGCACTCATCCTTTGCCTACTTCTTCCCATCTTTTTCTGGCCTGCGGTCCCTGACTTGGATCGTGCCCGAAACTTCTTCAAATCGTCAACGTGGTCAGCGTGCAGCATGGGAACGTAGGTCTGGGGTTCACACATATCCTGCAAAGAAACAAACAAGAGATATTAAAATCTACCTTTAGCGAATTCAGTCACGTGCCGTCTCCGTACAAGATACAAAGTATATGCCAGAGTGGGCTATTAAGGTTGTCCATATGAATGTGAATAAATTGATATGCAGCCAACCTACCTTGTGCTCAGCGAAGAAGGTCTTGTATCCTGAATGTAGGAGGTACACCTCGGGATAATGCAACTGTGGGTAACGGTGACTGTTGGCTTTCCTGTCTTCGCTTCTCAAATGGCGCATCCTGTATAAAGATAATAAAGATATAAAATAAAATTTATGGCGACAAAGGGACGACATCATACATCCAAGAATACATACACAAATATTCAAATAATGATCCACAACTTCTTACAAATTATAATGTTTAAGATAATACAATAAGTTAGCAAAAGTACGATGTCTCATAGACATAATGCAATATGAGATTGCTAAACAACCTACATTTTGGGACCTCTTTCAGATGAGAATTCACAGTGGAAAATGAGAACTGTCGGTTGGCTAGCAGGACGTTGAACAAGCTCGGAAATGCCTTCCTCTGTGTATATGTTGGTTGCACCTTGGATGTGTCCTCCCTCGAATTCGTAGGGGTACCTGCAGTCAACGATATGATACTCGCTAATCTCTGGAAACTGGCCTTTCATAAGCTGTTGAACCTGAAAATATACAAGAAGACAAACCATAAGAAAAATGCATAAAATGTTTTTCACCTTAATTTATCATGAAGTTATTAAACTGTGCATACAAGAAAGTTCCATATTTTTGTATATTCTCATTGTTGTTTCCAGATAAATGCAATATTGTCATACATACCGTTAAAGGAGTAACAGTCTTCAAATCTCTGTGGTTTCTCGTCTCCACAGTTGGAAGGGAATGTACTCTTGAGCCATCACCAACCAGGTTTTTCTCAACAGCTTGTAACCTTTCTACGGCGGATCGAGTTCTCTCTTCTTCATCATCAGAATCCCCATCCCAGGATATCAGCCCCTGTCGTGAACGCTTGAGGGGTGAATCTTCATGGTCATCCACATCCTCGCGCTGCCTTTTGGAAGAGAATAGTGAACGTCTGGCAAGGGATCCACACAGAGAAACGGGGCTACCATCCGTGGAAATCTGAAATAGAATAATAAATTCATCAAACTCACAATTTACCAATCAAGAATAAAACGAATGCTGTATCGAAATGACCTCCTGATCATTAGGTCAAACGTGTCAGTAACTCACTAGAGTATTACAATCAAATATTTACTAAATATTACATTCCAATATTAAAGACCAAGAATACCCACCTCTGATAACGAGTCGGGTGACCCAAAACCACTGTCACTTGATTCGGAGTCGCTGTTTCTCCAGGCACATGGGCTGTCAAAGAGTAAGGTCTTCAGGTCGCTGAAGCTGATGTCAGCCTCGGAAGTTACACTCACAGAGAAACTAGGGGAAGACATTCTTCTTGTATTGGAGGACTAGGAAGAAAATGCAATGCAACTGGTAGACGCTGGATATAATGGTCAGTCTCCCGAGGGCGCTTGCTTATAAGCTGTTTCCTAATGAAGCCAGAGATGATCTCTTGATTGGATTAGTGTGAGCTCATTTCACAGTGAGGTGGTGACTGGTTGAGTGACAGAGACCAAGTCAACGTTGATTCAATTACAGCTTAAAGCAACACGCGTTTGTAGACGTGACTGTACACACTGATCTGGAGGTCAGATTTAATGACGACGTTGAAATACAAAATAAGCTTTATTGTAATCCCTTTGATGTTAATTGAATGCAATGCCCCATACCAAGTAACTTGGAGCTGCATTGATGTAAGTGGCTTCACATACAATAACATAAACAAACTGTATCCGAGTTACTCCGAAGATCAGATGTGTACATATATGCATTCAAACGCTTGTCTAAATGATAACTCTTTGTGTGTGAAGAAAAATCATATATCTTAAAAATATATATACATCTGTTTTGGATAGAAAGTATTGTTACTTGGGTAGCAAACATCTGTGGGTATGTGTTCTGTCTTGAACTCTGCCAGCAGCTAGTTCTCAAAATAATGACTTGTCACATATACGTCAGGGTAATAACAGAATCGATGTAATGTTGAAATTCGTTTTATTGAAAACAGGACATAAATCGGCTTCATACACAAAGTAACATTATTGTAAAATATATTACAACAGTAACAATCGTTAACAACCACTTCAAACACATGATATACGATTGCATGCGCATCAGGATAATAATGTCCATTTGCAATTTCTTTACAAAAAAACAATGCATGAACCATCATGGACATAGTAACATGCTAAGATTGTAACAATATTACAACAGTAACAATCAACAACAAAACATATTAAGTGCCTCAATCGTGGAAGAATATAACAAAGGCCAAATAGCACACCAACTAGGTTTAAAACTGCAAACAGGCCATTAGATGAGACTCTGGTAGACACTGCTGACCGAAAGAGGGAGAAGACATGCTTCGAGCACTCATCCTTTGCCTACTTCTTCCCATCTTTTTCTGGCCTGCGGTCCCTGACTTGGATCGTGCCCGAAACTTCTTCAAATCGTCAACGTGGTCAGCGTGCAGCATGGGAACGTAGGTCTGGGGTTCACACATATCCTGCAAAGAAACAAACAAGAGATATTAAAATCTACCTTTAGCGAATTCAGTCACGTGCCGTCTCCGTACAAGATACAAAGTATATGCCAGAGTGGGCTATTAAGGTTGTCCATATGAATGTGAATAAATTGATATGCAGCCAACCTACCTTGTGCTCAGCGAAGAAGGTCTTGTATCCTGAATGTAGGAGGTACACCTCGGGATAATGCAACTGTGGGTAACGGTGACTGTTGGCTTTCCTGTCTTCGCTTCTCAAATGGCGCATCCTGTATAAAGATAATAAAGATATAAAATAAAATTTATGACGACAAAGGGACGACATTATACATCCAAGAATACATACACAAATATTCAAATAATGATCCACAACTTCTTACAAATTATAGTGTTTAAGATAATACAATAAGTTAGCAAAAGTACGATGTCTCATAGACATAATGCAATATGAGATTGCTAAACAACCTACATTTTGGGACCTCTTTCAGATGAGAATTCACAGTGGAAAATGAGAACTGTCGGTTGGCTAGCAGGACGTTGAACAAGCTCGGAAATGCCTTCCTCTGTGTATATGTTGGTTGCACCTTGGATGTGTCCTCCCTCGAATTCGTAGGGGTACCTGCAGTCAACGATATGATACTCGCTAATCTCTGGAAACTGGCCTTTCATAAGCTGTTGAACCTGAAAATATACAAGAAGACAAACCATAAGAAAAATGCATAAAATGTTTTTCACCCTAATTTATCATGAAGTTATTAAACTGTGCATACAAGAAAGTTCCATATTTTTGTATATTCTCATTGTTGTTTCCAGATAAATGCAATATTGTCATACATACCGTTAAAGGAGTAACAGTCTTCAAATCTCTGTGGTTTCTCGTCTCCACAGTTGGAAGGGAATGTACTCTTGAGCCATCACCAACCAGGTTTTTCTCAACAGCTTGTAACCTTTCTACGGCGGATCGAGTTCTCTCTTCTTCATCATCAGAATCCCCATCCCAGGATATCAGCCCCTGTCGTGAACGCTTGAGGGGTGAATCTTCATGGTCATCCACATCCTCGCGCTGCCTTTTGGAAGAGAATAGTGAACGTCTGGCAAGGGATCCACACAGAGAAACGGGGCTACCATCCGTGGAAATCTGAAATAGAATAATAAATTCATCAAACTCACAATTTACCAATCAAGAATAAAACGAATGCTGTATCGAAATGACCTCCTGATCATTAGGTCAAACGTGTCAGTAACTCACTAGAGTATTACAATCAAATATTTACTAAGTATTACATTCCAATATTAAAGACCAAGAATACCCACCTCTGATAACGAGTCGGGTGACCCAAAACCACTGTCACTTGATTCGGAGTCGCTGTTTCTCCAGACACATGGGCTGTCAAAGAGTAAGGTCTTCAGGTCGCTGAAGCTGATGTCAGCCTCGGAAGTTACACTCAAAGAGAAACTAGGGGAAGACATTCTTCTTGTATTGGAGGGCTAGGAAGAAAATGCAATGCAACTGGTAGACGCTGGATATAATGGTCAGTCTCCCGAGGGCGCTTGCTTATAAGCTGTTTCCTAATGAAGCCAGAGATGATCTCTTGATTGGATTAGTGTGAGCTCATTTCACAGTGAGGTGGTGACTGGTTGAGTGACAGAGACCAAGTCAACGTTGATTCAATTACAGCTTAAAGCAACACGCGTTTGTAGACGTGACTGTACACACTGATCTGGAGGTCAGATTTAATGACGACGTTGAAATACAAAATAAGCTTTATTGTAATCCCTTTGATGTTAATTGAATGCAATGCCCCATACCAAGTAACTTGGAGCTGCATTGATGTAAGTGGCTTCACATACAATAACATAAACAAACTGTATCCGAGTTACTCCGAAGATCAGATGTGTACATATATGCATTCAAACGCTTGTCTAAATGATAACTCTTTGTGTGTGAAGAAAAATCATATATCTTAAAAATATATATACATCTGTTTTGGATAGAAAGTATTGTTACTTGGGTAGCAAACATCTGTGGGTATGTGTTCTGTCTTGAACTCTGCCAGCAGCTAGTTCTCAAAATAATGACTTGTCACATATACGTCAGGGTAATAACAGAATCGATGTAATGTTGAAATTCGTTTTATTGAAAACAGGACATAAATCGGCGTCATACACAAAGTAACATTATTGTAAAATATATTACAACAGTAACAATCGTTAACAACCACTTCAAACACATGATATACGATTGCATGCGCATCAGGATAATAATGTCCATTTGCAATTTCTTTACAAAAAAACAATGCATGAACCATCATGGACATAGTAACATGCTAAGATTGTAACAATATTACAACAGTAACAATCAACAACAAAACATATTAAGTGCCTCAATCGTGGAAGAATATAACAAAGGCCAAATAGCACACCAACTAGGTTTAAAACTGCAAACAGGCCATTAGATGAGACTCTGGTAGACACTGCTGACCGAAAGAGGGAGAAGACATGCTTCGAGCACTCATCCTTTGCCTACTTCTTCCCATCTTTTTCTGGCCTGCGGTCCCTGACTTGGATCGTGCCCGAAACTTCTTCAAATCGTCAACGTGGTCAGCGTGCAGCATGGGAACGTAGGTCTGGGGTTCACACATATCCTGCAAAGAAACAAACAAGAGATATTAAAATCTACCTTTAGCGAATTCAGTCACGTGCCGTCTCCGTACAAGATACAAAGTATATGCCAGAGTGGGCTATTAAGGTTGTCCATATGAATGTGAATAAATTGATATGCAGCCAACCTACCTTGTGCTCAGCGAAGAAGGTCTTGTATCCTGAATGTAGGAGGTACACCTCGGGATAATGCAACTGTGGGTAACGGTGACTGTTGGCTTTCCTGTCTTCGCTTCTCAAATGGCGCATCCTGTATAAAGATAATAAAGATATAAAATAAAATTTATGACGACAAAGGGACGACATTATACATCCAAGAATACATACACAAATATTCAAATAATGATCCACAACTTCTTACAAATTATAGTGTTTAAGATAATACAATAAGTTAGCAAAAGTACGATGTCTCATAGACATAATGCAATATGAGATTGCTAAACAACCTACATTTTGGGACCTCTTTCAGATGAGAATTCACAGTGGAAAATGAGAACTGTCGGTTGGCTAGCAGGACGTTGAACAAGCTCGGAAATGCCTTCCTCTGTGTATATGTTGGTTGCACCTTGGATGTGTCCTCCCTCGAATTCGTAGGGGTACCTGCAGTCAACGATATGATACTCGCTAATCTCTGGAAACTGGCCTTTCATAAGCTGTTGAACCTGAAAATATACAAGAAGACAAACCATAAGAAAAATGCATAAAATGTTTTTCACCCTAATTTATCATGAAGTTATTAAACTGTGCATACAAGAAAGTTCCATATTTTTGTATATTCTCATTGTTGTTTCCAGATAAATGCAATATTGTCATACATACCGTTAAAGGAGTAACAGTCTTCAAATCTCTGTGGTTTCTCGTCTCCACAGTTGGAAGGGAATGTACTCTTGAGCCATCACCAACCAGGTTTTTCTCAACAGCTTGTAACCTTTCTACGGCGGATCGAGTTCTCTCTTCTTCATCATCAGAATCCCCATCCCAGGATATCAGCCCCTGTCGTGAACGCTTGAGGGGTGAATCTTCATGGTCATCCACATCCTCGCGCTGCCTTTTGGAAGAGAATAGTGAACGTCTGGCAAGGGATCCACACAGAGAAACGGGGCTACCATCCGTGGAAATCTGAAATAGAATAATAAATTCATCAAACTCACAATTTACCAATCAAGAATAAAACGAATGCTGTATCGAAATGACCTCCTGATCATTAGGTCAAACGTGTCAGTAACTCACTAGAGTATTACAATCAAATATTTACTAAGTATTACATTCCAATATTAAAGACCAAGAATACCCACCTCTGATAACGAGTCGGGTGACCCAAAACCACTGTCACTTGATTCGGAGTCGCTGTTTCTCCAGACACATGGGCTGTCAAAGAGTAAGGTCTTCAGGTCGCTGAAGCTGATGTCAGCCTCGGAAGTTACACTCAAAGAGAAACTAGGGGAAGACATTCTTCTTGTATTGGAGGGCTAGGAAGAAAATGCAATGCAACTGGTAGACGCTGGATATAATGGTCAGTCTCCCGAGGGCGCTTGCTTATAAGCTGTTTCCTAATGAAGCCAGAGATGATCTCTTGATTGGATTAGTGTGAGCTCATTTCACAGTGAGGTGGTGACTGGTTGAGTGACAGAGACCAAGTCAACGTTGATTCAATTACAGCTTAAAGCAACACGCGTTTGTAGACGTGACTGTACACACTGATCTGGAGGTCAGATTTAATGACGACGTTGAAATACAAAATAAGCTTTATTGTAATCCCTTTGATGTTAATTGAATGCAATGCCCCATACCAAGTAACTTGGAGCTGCATTGATGTAAGTGGCTTCACATACAATAACATAAACAAACTGTATCCGAGTTACTCCGAAGATCAGATGTGTACATATATGCATTCAAACGCTTGTCTAAATGATAACTCTTTGTGTGTGAAGAAAAATCATATATCTTAAAAATATATATACATCTGTTTTGGATAGAAAGTATTGTTACTTGGGTAGCAAACATCTGTGGGTATGTGTTCTGTCTTGAACTCTGCCAGCAGCTAGTTCTCAAAATAATGACTTGTCACATATACGTCAGGGTAATAACAGAATCGATGTAATGTTGAAATTCGTTTTATTGAAAACAGGACATAAATCGGCGTCATACACAAAGTAACATTATTGTAAAATATATTACAACAGTAACAATCGTTAACAACCACTTCAAACACATGATATACGATTGCATGCGCATCAGGATAATAATGTCCATTTGCAATTTCTTTACAAAAAAACAATGCATGAACCATCATGGACATAGTAACATGCTAAGATTGTAACAATATTACAACAGTAACAATCAACAACAAAACATATTAAGTGCCTCAATCGTGGAAGAATATAACAAAGGCCAAATAGCACACCAACTAGGTTTAAAACTGCAAACAGGCCATTAGATGAGACTCTGGTAGACACTGCTGACCGAAAGAGGGAGAAGACATGCTTCGAGCACTCATCCTTTGCCTACTTCTTCCCATCTTTTTCTGGCCTGCGGTCCCTGACTTGGATCGTGCCCGAAACTTCTTCAAATCGTCAACGTGGTCAGCGTGCAGCATGGGAACGTAGGTCTGGGGTTCACACATATCCTGCAAAGAAACAAACAAGAGATATTAAAATCTACCTTTAGCGAATTCAGTCACGTGCCGTCTCCGTACAAGATACAAAGTATATGCCAGAGTGGGCTATTAAGGTTGTCCATATGAATGTGAATAAATTGATATGCAGCCAACCTACCTTGTGCTCAGCGAAGAAGGTCTTGTATCCTGAATGTAGGAGGTACACCTCGGGATAATGCAACTGTGGGTAACGGTGACTGTTGGCTTTCCTGTCTTCGCTTCTCAAATGGCGCATCCTGTATAAAGATAATAAAGATATAAAATAAAATTTATGACGACAAAGGGACGACATTATACATCCAAGAATACATACACAAATATTCAAATAATGATCCACAACTTCTTACAAATTATAGTGTTTAAGATAATACAATAAGTTAGCAAAAGTACGATGTCTCATAGACATAATGCAATATGAGATTGCTAAACAACCTACATTTTGGGACCTCTTTCAGATGAGAATTCACAGTGGAAAATGAGAACTGTCGGTTGGCTAGCAGGACGTTGAACAAGCTCGGAAATGCCTTCCTCTGTGTATATGTTGGTTGCACCTTGGATGTGTCCTCCCTCGAATTCGTAGGGGTACCTGCAGTCAACGATATGATACTCGCTAATCTCTGGAAACTGGCCTTTCATAAGCTGTTGAACCTGAAAATATACAAGAAGACAAACCATAAGAAAAATGCATAAAATGTTTTTCACCCTAATTTATCATGAAGTTATTAAACTGTGCATACAAGAAAGTTCCATATTTTTGTATATTCTCATTGTTGTTTCCAGATAAATGCAATATTGTCATACATACCGTTAAAGGAGTAACAGTCTTCAAATCTCTGTGGTTTCTCGTCTCCACAGTTGGAAGGGAATGTACTCTTGAGCCATCACCAACCAGGTTTTTCTCAACAGCTTGTAACCTTTCTACGGCGGATCGAGTTCTCTCTTCTTCATCATCAGAATCCCCATCCCAGGATATCAGCCCCTGTCGTGAACGCTTGAGGGGTGAATCTTCATGGTCATCCACATCCTCGCGCTGCCTTTTGGAAGAGAATAGTGAACGTCTGGCAAGGGATCCACACAGAGAAACGGGGCTACCATCCGTGGAAATCTGAAATAGAATAATAAATTCATCAAACTCACAATTTACCAATCAAGAATAAAACGAATGCTGTATCGAAATGACCTCCTGATCATTAGGTCAAACGTGTCAGTAACTCACTAGAGTATTACAATCAAATATTTACTAAGTATTACATTCCAATATTAAAGACCAAGAATACCCACCTCTGATAACGAGTCGGGTGACCCAAAACCACTGTCACTTGATTCGGAGTCGCTGTTTCTCCAGACACATGGGCTGTCAAAGAGTAAGGTCTTCAGGTCGCTGAAGCTGATGTCAGCCTCGGAAGTTACACTCAAAGAGAAACTAGGGGAAGACATTCTTCTTGTATTGGAGGGCTAGGAAGAAAATGCAATGCAACTGGTAGACGCTGGATATAATGGTCAGTCTCCCGAGGGCGCTTGCTTATAAGCTGTTTCCTAATGAAGCCAGAGATGATCTCTTGATTGGATTAGTGTGAGCTCATTTCACAGTGAGGTGGTGACTGGTTGAGTGACAGAGACCAAGTCAACGTTGATTCAATTACAGCTTAAAGCAACACGCGTTTGTAGACGTGACTGTACACACTGATCTGGAGGTCAGATTTAATGACGACGTTGAAATACAAAATAAGCTTTATTGTAATCCCTTTGATGTTAATTGAATGCAATGCCCCATACCAAGTAACTTGGAGCTGCATTGATGTAAGTGGCTTCACATACAATAACATAAACAAACTGTATCCGAGTTACTCCGAAGATCAGATGTGTACATATATGCATTCAAACGCTTGTCTAAATGATAACTCTTTGTGTGTGAAGAAAAATCATATATCTTAAAAATATATATACATCTGTTTTGGATAGAAAGTATTGTTACTTGGGTAGCAAACATCTGTGGGTATGTGTTCTGTCTTGAACTCTGCCAGCAGCTAGTTCTCAAAATAATGACTTGTCACATATACGTCAGGGTAATAACAGAATCGATGTAATGTTGAAATTCGTTTTATTGAAAACAGGACATAAATCGGCGTCATACACAAAGTAACATTATTGTAAAATATATTACAACAGTAACAATCGTTAACAACCACTTCAAACACATGATATACGATTGCATGCGCATCAGGATAATAATGTCCATTTGCAATTTCTTTACAAAAAAACAATGCATGAACCATCATGGACATAGTAACATGCTAAGATTGTAACAATATTACAACAGTAACAATCAACAACAACACATATTAAGTGCCTCAATCGTGGAAGAATATAACAAAGGCCAAATAGCACACCAACTAGGTTTAAAACTGCAAACAGGCCATTAGATGAGACTCTGGTAGACACTGCTGACCGAAAGAGGGAGAAGACATGCTTCGAGCACTCATCCTTTGCCTACTTCTTCCCATCTTTTTCTGGCCTGCGGTCCCTGACTTGGATCGTGCCCGAAACTTCTTCAAATCGTCAACGTGGTCAGCGTGCAGCATGGGAACGTAGGTCTGGGGTTCACACATATCCTGCAAAGAAACAAACAAGAGATATTAAAATCTACCTTTAGCGAATTCAGTCACGTGCCGTCTCCGTACAAGATACAAAGTATATGCCAGAGTGGGCTATTAAAGTTGTCCATATGAATGTGAATAAATTGATATGCAGCCAACCTACCTTGTGCTCAGCGAAGAAGGTCTTGTATCCTGAATGTAGGAGGTACACCTCGGGATAATGCAACTGTGGGTAACGGTGACTGTTGGCTTTCCTGTCTTCGCTTCTCAAATGGCGCATCCTGTATAAAGATAGTAAAGATATAAAATAAAATTTATGACGACAAAGGGACGACATCATACATCCAAGAATACATACACAAATATTCAAATAATGATCCACAACTTCTTACAAATTATAATGTTTAAGATAATACAATAAGTTAGCAAAAGTACGATGTCTCATAGACATAATGCAATATGAGATTGCTAAACAACCTACATTTTGGGACCTCTTTCAGATGAGAATTCACAGTGGAAAATGAGAACTGTCGGTTGGCTAGCAGGACGTTGAACAAGCTCGGAAATGCCTTCCTCTGTGTATATGTTGGTTGCACCTTGGATGTGTCCTCCCTCGAATTCGTAGGGGTACCTGCAGTCAACGATATGATACTCGCTAATCTCTGGAAACTGGCCTTTCATAAGCTGTTGAACCTGAAAATATACAAGAAGACAAACCATAAGAAAAATGCATAAAATGTTTTTCACCCTAATTTATCATGAAGTTATTAAACTGTGCATACAAGAAAGTTCCATATTTTTGTATATTCTCATTGTTGTTTCCAGATAAATGCAATATTGTCATACATACAGTCTTCAAATCTCTGTGGTTTCTCGTCTCCACAGTTGGAAGGGAATGTACTCTTGAGCCATCACCAACCAGGTTTTTCTCAACAGCTTGTAACCTTTCTACGGCGGATCGAGTTCTCTCTTCTTCATCATCAGAATCCCCATCCCAGGATATCAGCCCCTGTCGTGAACGCTTGAGGGGTGAATCTTCATGGTCATCCACATCCTCGCGCTGCCTTTTGGAAGAGAATAGTGAACGTCTGGCAAGGGATCCACACAGAGAAACGGGGCTACCATCCGTGGAAATCTGAAATAGAATAATAAATTCATCAAACTCACAATTTACCAATCAAGAATAAAACGAATGCTGTATCGAAATGACCTCCTGATCATTAGGTCAAACGTGTCAGTAACTCACTAGAGTATTACAATCAAATATTTACTAAGTATTACATTCCAATATTAAAGACCAAGAATACCCACCTCTGATAACGAGTCGGGTGACCCAAAACCACTGTCACTTGATTCGGAGTCGCTGTTTCTCCAGGCACATGGGCTGTCAAAGAGTAAGGTCTTCAGGTCGCTGAAGCTGATGTCAGCCTCGGAAGTTACACTCAAAGATAAACTAGGGGAAGACATTCTTCTTGTATTGGAGGACTAGGAAGAAAATGCAATGCAACTGGTAGACGCTGGATATAATGGTCAGTCTCCCGAGGGCGCTTGCTTATAAGCTGTTTCCTAATGAAGCCAGAGATGATCTCTTGATTGGATTAGTGTGAGCTCATTTCACAGTGAGGTGACTGGTTGAGTGACAGAGACCAAGTCAACGTTGATTCAATTACAGCTTAAAGCAACACGCGTTTGTAGACGTGACTGTACACACTGATCTGGAGGTCAGATTTAATGACGACGTTGAAATACAAAATAAGCTTTATTGTAATCCCTTTGATGTTAATTGAATGCAATGCCCCATACCAAGTAACTTGGAGCTGCATTGATGTAAGTGGCTTCACATACAATAACATAAACAAACTGTATCCGAGTTACTCCGAAGATCAGATGTGTACATATATGCATTCAAACGCTTGTCTAAATGATAACTGTGAAGAAAAATCATATATCTTAAAAATATATATACATCTGTTTTGGATAGAAAGTATTGTTACTTGGGTAGCAAACATCTGTGGGTATGTGTTCTGTCTTGAACTCTGCCAGCAGCTAGTTCTCAAAATAATGACTTGTCACATATACGTCAGGGTAATAACAGAATCGATGTAATGTTGAAATTCGTTTTATTGAAAACAGGACATAAATCGGCGTCATACACAAAGTAACATTATTGTAAAATATATTACAACAGTAACAATCGTTAACAACCACTTCAAACACATGATATACGATTGCATGCGCATCAGGATAATAATGTCCATTTGCAATTTCTTTACAAAAAAACAATGCATGAACCATCATGGACATAGTAACATGCTAAGATTGTAACAATATTACAACAGTAACAATCAACAACAAAACATATTAAGTGCCTCAATCGTGGAAGAATATAACAAAGGCCAAATAGCACACCAACTAGGTTTAAAACTGCAAACAGGCCATTAGATGAGACTCTGGTAGACACTGCTGACCGAAAGAGGGAGAAGACATGCTTCGAGCACTCATCCTTTGCCTACTTCTTCCCATCTTTTTCTGGCCTGCGGTCCCTGACTTGGATCGTGCCCGAAACTTCTTCAAATCGTCAACGTGGTCAGCGTGCAGCATGGGAACGTAGGTCTGGGGTTCACACATATCCTGCAAAGAAACAAACAAGAGATATTAAAATCTACCTTTAGCGAATTCAGTCACGTGCCGTCTCCGTACAAGATACAAAGTATATGCCAGAGTGGGCTATTAAGGTTGTCCATATGAATGTGAATAAATTGATATGCAGCCAACCTACCTTGTGCTCAGCGAAGAAGGTCTTGTATCCTGAATGTAGGAGGTACACCTCGGGATAATGCAACTGTGGGTAACGGTGACTGTTGGCTTTCCTGTCTTCGCTTCTCAAATGGCGCATCCTGTATAAAGATAATAAAGATATAAAATAAAATTTATGACGACAAAGGGACGACATCATACATCCAAGAATACATACACAAATATTCAAATAATGATCCACAACTTCTTACAAATTATAGTGTTTAAGATAATACAATAAGTTAGCAAAAGTACGATGTCTCATAGACATAATGCAATATGAGATTGCTAAACAACCTACATTTTGGGACCTCTTTCAGATGAGAATTCACAGTGGAAAATGAGAACTGTCGGTTGGCTAGCAGGACGTTGAACAAGCTCGGAAATGCCTTCCTCTGTGTATATGTTGGTTGCACCTTGGATGTGTCCTCCCTCGAATTCGTAGGGGTACCTGCAGTCAACGATATGATACTCGCTAATCTCTGGAAACTGGCCTTTCATAAGCTGTTGAACCTGAAAATATACAAGAAGACAAACCATAAGAAAAATGCATAAAATGTTTTTCACCCTAATTTATCATGAAGTTATTAAACTGTGCATACAAGAAAGTTCCATATTTTTGTATATTCTCATTGTTGTTTCCAGATAAATGCAATATTGTCATACATACCGTTAAAGGAGTAACAGTCTTCAAATCTCTGTGGTTTCTCGTCTCCACAGTTGGAAGGGAATGTACTCTTGAGCCATCACCAACCAGGTTTTTCTCAACAGCTTGTAACCTTTCTACGGCGGATCGAGTTCTCTCTTCTTCATCATCAGAATCCCCATCCCAGGATATCAGCCCCTGTCGTGAACGCTTGAGGGGTGAATCTTCATGGTCATCCACATCCTCGCGCTGCCTTTTGGAAGAGAATAGTGAACGTCTGGCAAGGGATCCACACAGAGAAACGGGGCTACCATCCGTGGAAATCTGAAATAGAATAATAAATTCATCAAACTCACAATTTACCAGTCAAGAATAAAACGAATGCTGTATCGAAATGACCTCCTGATCATTAGGTCAAACGTGTCAGTAACTCACTAGAGTATTACAATCAAATATTTACTAAGTATTACATTCCAATATTAAAGACCAAGAATACCCACCTCTGATAACGAGTCGGGTGACCCAAAACCACTGTCACTTGATTCGGAGTCGCTGTTTCTCCAGGCACATGGGCTGTCAAAGAGTAAAGTCTTCAGGTCGCTGAAGCTGATGTCAGCCTCGGAAGTTACACTCAAAGAGAAACTAGGGGAAGACATTCTTCTTGTATTGGAGGACTAGGAAGAAAATGCAATGCAACTGGTAGACGCTGGATATAATGGTCAGTCTCCCGAGGGCGCTTGCTTATAAGCTGTTTCCTAATGAAGCCAGAGATGATCTCTTGATTGGATTAGTGTGAGCTCATTTCACAGTGAGGTGACTGGTTGAGTGACAGAGACCAAGTCAACGTTGATTCAATTACAGCTTAAAGCAACACGCGTTTGTAGACGTGACTGTACACACTGATCTGGAGGTCAGATTTAATGACGACGTTGAAATACAAAATAAGCTTTATTGTAATCCCTTTGATGTTAATTGAATGCAATGCCCCATACCAAGTAACTTGGAGCTGCATTGATGTAAGTGGCTTCACATACAATAACATAAACAAACTGTATCCGAGTTACTCCGAAGATCAGATGTGTACATATATGCATTCAAACGCTTGTCTAAATGATAACTCTTTGTGTGTGAAGAAAAATCATATATCTTAAAAATATATATACATCTGTTTTGGATAGAAAGTATTGTTACTTGGGTAGCAAACATCTGTGGGTATGTGTTCTGTCTTGAGCTCTGCCAGCAGCTAGTTCTCAAAATAATGACTTGTCACATATACGTCAGGGTAATAACAGAATCGATGTAATGTTGAAATTCGTTTTATTGAAAACAGGACATAAATCGGCGTCATACACAAAGTAACATTATTGTAAAATATATTACAACAGTAACAATCGTTAACAACCACTTCAAACATATGATATACGATTGCATGCGCATCAGGATAATAATGTCCATTTGCAATTTCTTTACAAAAAAACAATGCATGAACCATCATGGACATAGTAACATGCTAAGATTGTAACAATATTACAACAGTAACAATCAACAACAAAACATATTAAGTGCCTCAATCGTGGAAGAATATAACAAAGGCCAAATAGCACACCAACTAGGTTTAAAACTGCAAACAGGCCATTAGATGAGACTCTGGTAGACACTGCTGACCGAAAGAGGGAGAAGACATGCTTCGAGCACTCATCCTTTGCCTACTTCTTCCCATCTTTTTCTGGCCTGCGGTCCCTGACTTGGATCGTGCCCGAAACTTCTTCAAATCGTCAACGTGGTCAGCGTGCAGCATGGGAACGTAGGTCTGGGGTTCACACATATCCTGCAAAGAAACAAACAAGAGATATTAAAATCTACCTTTAGCGAATTCAGTCACGTGCCGTCTCCGTACAAGATACAAAGTATATGCCAGAGTGGGCTATTAAGGTTGTCCATATGAATGTGAATAAATTGATATGCAGCCAACCTACCTTGTGCTCAGCGAAGAAGGTCTTGTATCCTGAATGTAGGAGGTACACCTCGGGATAATGCAACTGTGGATAACGGTGACTGTTGGCTTTCCTGTCTTCGCTTCTCAAATGGCGCATCCTGTATAAAGATAGTAAAGATATAAAATAAAATTTATGACGACAAAGGGACGACATTATACATCCAAGAATACATACACAAATATTCAAATAATGATCCACAACTTCTTACAAATTATAGTGTTTAAGATAATACAATAAGTTAGCAAAAGTACGATGTCTCATAGACATAATGCAATATGAGATTGCTAAACAACCTACATTTTGGGACCTCTTTCAGATGAGAATTCACAGTGGAAAATGAGAACTGTCGGTTGGCTAGCAGGACGTTGAACAAGCTCGGAAATGCCTTCCTCTGTGTATATGTTGGTTGCACCTTGGATGTGTCCTCCCTCGAATTCGTAGGGGTACCTGCAGTCAACGATATGATACTCGCTAATCTCTGGAAACTGGCCTTTCATAAGCTGTTGAACCTGAAAATATACAAGAAGACAAACCATAAGAAAAATGCATAAAATGTTTTTCACCCTAATTTATCATGAAGTTATTAAACTGTGCATACAAGAAAGTTCCATATTTTTGTATATTCTCATTGTTGTTTCCAGATAAATGCAATATTGTCATACATACCGTTAAAGGAGTAACAGTCTTCAAATCTCTGTGGTTTCTCGTCTCCACAGTTGGAAGGGAATGTACTCTTGAGCCATCACCAACCAGGTTTTTCTCAACAGCTTGTAACCTTTCTACGGCGGATCGAGTTCTCTCTTCTTCATCATCAGAATCCCCATCCCAGGATATCAGCCCCTGTCGTGAACGCTTGAGGGGTGAATCTTCATTCTCATCCACATCCTCGCGCTGCCTTTTGGAAGAGAATAGTGAACGTCTGGCAAGGGATCCACACAGAGAAACGGGGCTACCATCCGTGGAAATCTGAAATAGAATAATAAATTCATCAAACTCACAATTTACCAGTCAAGAATAAAACGAATGCTGTATCGAAATGACCTCCTGATCATTAGGTCAAACGTGTCAGTAACTCACTAGAGTATTACAATCAAATATTTACTAAGTATTACATTCCAATATTAAAGACCAAGAATACCCACCTCTGATAACGAGTCGGGTGACCCAAAACCACTGTCACTTGATTCGGAGTCGCTGTTTCTCCAGGCACATGGGCTGTCAAAGAGTAAGGTCTTCAGGTCGCTGAAGCTGATGTCAGCCTCGGAAGTTACACTCAAAGAGAAACTAGGGGAAGACATTCTTCTTGTATTGGAGGACTAGGAAGAAAATGCAATGCAACTGGTAGACGCTGGATATAATGGTCAGTCTCCCGAGGGCGCTTGCTTATAAGCTGTTTCCTAATGAAGCCAGAGATGATCTCTTGATTGGATTAGTGTGAGCTCATTTCACAGTGAGGTGACTGGTTGAGTGACAGAGACCAAGTCAACGTTGATTCAATTACAGCTTAAAGCAACACGCGTTTGTAGACGTGACTGTACACACTGATCTGGAGGTCAGATTTAATGACGACGTTGAAATACAAAATAAGCTTTATTGTAATCCCTTTGATGTTAATTGAATGCAATGCCCCATACCAAGTAACTTGGAGCTGCATTGATGTAAGTGGCTTCACATACAATAACATAAACAAACTGTATCCGAGTTACTCCGAAGATCAGATGTGTACACATATGCATTCAAACGCTTGTCTAAATGATAACTCTTTGTGTGTGAAGAAAAATCATATATCTTAAAAATATATATACATCTGTTTTGGATAGAAAGTATTGTTACTTGGGTAGCAAACATCTGTGGGTATGTGTTCTGTCTTGAGCTCTGCCAGCAGCTAGTTCTCAAAATAATGACTTGTCACATATACGTCAGGGTAATAACAGAATCGATGTAATGTTGAAATTCGTTTTATTGAAAACAGGACATAAATCGGCGTCATACACAAAGTAACATTATTGTAAAATATATTACAACAGTAACAATCGTTAACAACCACTTCAAACATATGATATACGATTGCATGCGCATCAGGATAATAATGTCCATTTGCAATTTCTTTACAAAAAAACAATGCATGAACCATCATGGACATAGTAACATGCTAAGATTGTAACAATATTACAACAGTAACAATCAACAACAAAACATATTAAGTGCCTCAATCGTGGAAGAATATAACAAAGGCCAAATAGCACACCAACTAGGTTTAAAACTGCAAACAGGCCATTAGATGAGACTCTGGTAGACACTGCTGACCGAAAGAGGGAGAAGACATGCTTCGAGCACTCATCCTTTGCCTACTTCTTCCCATCTTTTTCTGGCCTGCGGTCCCTGACTTGGATCGTGCCCGAAACTTCTTCAAATCGTCAACGTGGTCAGCGTGCAGCATGGGAACGTAGGTCTGGGGTTCACACATATCCTGCAAAGAAACAAACAAGAGATATTAAAATCTACCTTTAGCGAATTCAGTCACGTGCCGTCTCCGTACAAGATACAAAGTATATGCCAGAGTGGGCTATTAAGGTTGTCCATATGAATGTGAATAAATTGATATGCAGCCAACCTACCTTGTGCTCAGCGAAGAAGGTCTTGTATCCTGAATGTAGGAGGTACACCTCGGGATAATGCAACTGTGGGTAACGGTGACTGTTGGCTTTCCTGTCTTCGCTTCTCAAATGGCGCATCCTGTATAAAGATAGTAAAGATATAAAATAAAATTTATGACGACAAAGGGACGACATTATACATCCAAGAATACATACACAAATATTCAAATAATGATCCACAACTTCTTACAAATTATAGTGTTTAAGATAATACAATAAGTTAGCAAAAGTACGATGTCTCATAGACATAATGCAATATGAGATTGCTAAACAACCTACATTTTGGGACCTCTTTCAGATGAGAATTCACAGTGGAAAATGAGAACTGTCGGTTGGCTAGCAGGACGTTGAACAAGCTCGGAAATGCCTTCCTCTGTGTATATGTTGGTTGCACCTTGGATGTGTCCTCCCTCGAATTCGTAGGGGTACCTGCAGTCAACGATATGATACTCGCTAATCTCTGGAAACTGGCCTTTCATAAGCTGTTGAACCTGAAAATATACAAGAAGACAAACCATAAGAAAAATGCATAAAATGTTTTTCACCCTAATTTATCATGAAGTTATTAAACTGTGCATACAAGAAAGTTCCATATTTTTGTATATTCTCATTGTTGTTTCCAGATAAATGCAATATTGTCATACATACCGTTAAAGGAGTAACAGTCTTCAAATCTCTGTGGTTTCTCGTCTCCACAGTTGGAAGGGAATGTACTCTTGAGCCATCACCAACCAGGTTTTTCTCAACAGCTTGTAACCTTTCTACGGCGGATCGAGTTCTCTCTTCTTCATCATCAGAATCCCCATCCCAGGATATCAGCCCCTGTCGTGAACGCTTGAGGGGTGAATCTTCATGGTCATCCACATCCTCGCGCTGCCTTTTGGAAGAGAATAGTGAACGTCTGGCAAGGGATCCACACAGAGAAACGGGGCTACCATCCGTGGAAATCTGAAATAGAATAATAAATTCATCAAACTCACAATTTACCAGTCAAGAATAAAACGAATGCTGTATCGAAATGACCTCCTGATCATTAGGTCAAACGTGTCAGTAACTCACTAGAGTATTACAATCAAATATTTACTAAGTATTACATTCCAATATTAAAGACCAAGAATACCCACCTCTGATAACGAGTCGGGTGACCCAAAACCACTGTCACTTGATTCGGAGTCGCTGTTTCTCCAGGCACATGGGCTGTCAAAGAGTAAGGTCTTCAGGTCGCTGAAGCTGATGTCAGCCTCGGAAGTTACACTCAAAGAGAAACTAGGGGAAGACATTCTTCTTGTATTGGAGGACTAGGAAGAAAATGCAATGCAACTGGTAGACGCTGGATATAATGGTCAGTCTCCCGAGGGCGCTTGCTTATAAGCTGTTTCCTAATGAAGCCAGAGATGATCTCTTGATTGGATTAGTGTGAGCTCATTTCACAGTGAGGTGACTGGTTGAGTGACAGAGACCAAGTCAACGTTGATTCAATTACAGCTTAAAGCAACACGCGTTTGTAGACGTGACTGTACACACTGATCTGGAGGTCAGATTTAATGACGACGTTGAAATACAAAATAAGCTTTATTGTAATCCCTTTGATGTTAATTGAATGCAATGCCCCATACCAAGTAACTTGGAGCTGCATTGATGTAAGTGGCTTCACATACAATAACATAAACAAACTGTATCCGAGTTACTCCGAAGATCAGATATGTACATATATGCATTCAAACGCTTGTCTAAATGATAACTCTTTGTGTGTGAAGAAAAATCATATATCTTAAAAATATATATACATCTGTTTTGGATAGAAAGTATTGTTACTTGGGTAGCAAACATCTGTGGGTATGTGTTCTGTCTTGAGCTCTGCCAGCAGCTAGTTCTCAAAATAATGACTTGTCACATATACGTCAGGGTAATAACAGAATCGATGTAATGTTGAAATTCGTTTTATTGAAAACAGGACATAAATCGGCGTCATACACAAAGTAACATTATTGTAAAATATATTACAACAGTAACAATCGTTAACAACCACTTCAAACATATGATATACGATTGCATGCGCATCAGGATAATAATGTCCATTTGCAATTTCTTTACAAAAAAACAATGCATGAACCATCATGGACATAGTAACATGCTAAGATTGTAACAATATTACAACAGTAACAATCAACAACAAAACATATTAAGTGCCTCAATCGTGGAAGAATATAACAAAGGCCAAATAGCACACCAACTAGGTTTAAAACTGCAAACAGGCCATTAGATGAGACTCTGGTAGACACTGCTGACCGAAAGAGGGAGAAGACATGCTTCGAGCACTCATCCTTTGCCTACTTCTTCCCATCTTTTTCTGGCCTGCGGTCCCTGACTTGGATCGTGCCCGAAACTTCTTCAAATCGTCAACGTGGTCAGCGTGCAGCATGGGAACGTAGGTCTGGGGTTCACACATATCCTGCAAAGAAACAAACAAGAGATATTAAAATCTACCTTTAGCGAATTCAGTCACGTGCCGTCTCCGTACAAGATACAAAGTATATGCCAGAGTGGGCTATTAAGGTTGTCCATATGAATGTGAATAAATTGATATGCAGCCAACCTACCTTGTGCTCAGCGAAGAAGGTCTTGTATCCTGAATGTAGGAGGTACACCTCGGGATAATGCAACTGTGGATAACGGTGACTGTTGGCTTTCCTGTCTTCGCTTCTCAAATGGCGCATCCTGTATAAAGATAGTAAAGATATAAAATAAAATTTATGACGACAAAGGGACGACATTATACATCCAAGAATACATACACAAATATTCAAATAATGATCCACAACTTCTTACAAATTATAGTGTTTAAGATAATACAATAAGTTAGCAAAAGTACGATGTCTCATAGACATAATGCAATATGAGATTGCTAAACAACCTACATTTTGGGACCTCTTTCAGATGAGAATTCACAGTGGAAAATGAGAACTGTCGGTTGGCTAGCAGGACGTTGAACAAGCTCGGAAATGCCTTCCTCTGTGTATATGTTGGTTGCACCTTGGATGTGTCCTCCCTCGAATTCGTAGGGGTACCTGCAGTCAACGATATGATACTCGCTAATCTCTGGAAACTGGCCTTTCATAAGCTGTTGAACCTGAAAATATACAAGAAGACAAACCATAAGAAAAATGCATAAAATGTTTTTCACCCTAATTTATCATGAAGTTATTAAACTGTGCATACAAGAAAGTTCCATATTTTTGTATATTCTCATTGTTGTTTCCAGATAAATGCAATATTGTCATACATACCGTTAAAGGAGTAACAGTCTTCAAATCTCTGTGGTTTCTCGTCTCCACAGTTGGAAGGGAATGTACTCTTGAGCCATCACCAACCAGGTTTTTCTCAACAGCTTGTAACCTTTCTACGGCGGATCGAGTTCTCTCTTCTTCATCATCAGAATCCCCATCCCAGGATATCAGCCCCTGTCGTGAACGCTTGAGGGGTGAATCTTCATTCTCATCCACATCCTCGCGCTGCCTTTTGGAAGAGAATAGTGAACGTCTGGCAAGGGATCCACACAGAGAAACGGGGCTACCATCCGTGGAAATCTGAAATAGAATAATAAATTCATCAAACTCACAATTTACCAGTCAAGAATAAAACGAATGCTGTATCGAAATGACCTCCTGATCATTAGGTCAAACGTGTCAGTAACTCACTAGAGTATTACAATCAAATATTTACTAAGTATTACATTCCAATATTAAAGACCAAGAATACCCACCTCTGATAACGAGTCGGGTGACCCAAAACCACTGTCACTTGATTCGGAGTCGCTGTTTCTCCAGGCACATGGGCTGTCAAAGAGTAAGGTCTTCAGGTCGCTGAAGCTGATGTCAGCCTCGGAAGTTACACTCAAAGAGAAACTAGGGGAAGACATTCTTCTTGTATTGGAGGACTAGGAAGAAAATGCAATGCAACTGGTAGACGCTGGATATAATGGTCAGTCTCCCGAGGGCGCTTGCTTATAAGCTGTTTCCTAATGAAGCCAGAGATGATCTCTTGATTGGATTAGTGTGAGCTCATTTCACAGTGAGGTGACTGGTTGAGTGACAGAGACCAAGTCAACGTTGATTCAATTACAGCTTAAAGCAACACGCGTTTGTAGACGTGACTGTACACACTGATCTGGAGGTCAGATTTAATGACGACGTTGAAATACAAAATAAGCTTTATTGTAATCCCTTTGATGTTAATTGAATGCAATGCCCCATACCAAGTAACTTGGAGCTGCATTGATGTAAGTGGCTTCACATACAATAACATAAACAAACTGTATCCGAGTTACTCCGAAGATCAGATGTGTACACATATGCATTCAAACGCTTGTCTAAATGATAACTCTTTGTGTGTGAAGAAAAATCATATATCTTAAAAATATATATACATCTGTTTTGGATAGAAAGTATTGTTACTTGGGTAGCAAACATCTGTGGGTATGTGTTCTGTCTTGAGCTCTGCCAGCAGCTAGTTCTCAAAATAATGACTTGTCACATATACGTCAGGGTAATAACAGAATCGATGTAATGTTGAAATTCGTTTTATTGAAAACAGGACATAAATCGGCGTCATACACAAAGTAACATTATTGTAAAATATATTACAACAGTAACAATCGTTAACAACCACTTCAAACATATGATATACGATTGCATGCGCATCAGGATAATAATGTCCATTTGCAATTTCTTTACAAAAAAACAATGCATGAACCATCATGGACATAGTAACATGCTAAGATTGTAACAATATTACAACAGTAACAATCAACAACAAAACATATTAAGTGCCTCAATCGTGGAAGAATATAACAAAGGCCAAATAGCACACCAACTAGGTTTAAAACTGCAAACAGGCCATTAGATGAGACTCTGGTAGACACTGCTGACCGAAAGAGGGAGAAGACATGCTTCGAGCACTCATCCTTTGCCTACTTCTTCCCATCTTTTTCTGGCCTGCGGTCCCTGACTTGGATCGTGCCCGAAACTTCTTCAAATCGTCAACGTGGTCAGCGTGCAGCATGGGAACGTAGGTCTGGGGTTCACACATATCCTGCAAAGAAACAAACAAGAGATATTAAAATCTACCTTTAGCGAATTCAGTCACGTGCCGTCTCCGTACAAGATACAAAGTATATGCCAGAGTGGGCTATTAAGGTTGTCCATATGAATGTGAATAAATTGATATGCAGCCAACCTACCTTGTGCTCAGCGAAGAAGGTCTTGTATCCTGAATGTAGGAGGTACACCTCGGGATAATGCAACTGTGGGTAACGGTGACTGTTGGCTTTCCTGTCTTCGCTTCTCAAATGGCGCATCCTGTATAAAGATAGTAAAGATATAAAATAAAATTTATGACGACAAAGGGACGACATTATACATCCAAGAATACATACACAAATATTCAAATAATGATCCACAACTTCTTACAAATTATAGTGTTTAAGATAATACAATAAGTTAGCAAAAGTACGATGTCTCATAGACATAATGCAATATGAGATTGCTAAACAACCTACATTTTGGGACCTCTTTCAGATGAGAATTCACAGTGGAAAATGAGAACTGTCGGTTGGCTAGCAGGACGTTGAACAAGCTCGGAAATGCCTTCCTCTGTGTATATGTTGGTTGCACCTTGGATGTGTCCTCCCTCGAATTCGTAGGGGTACCTGCAGTCAACGATATGATACTCGCTAATCTCTGGAAACTGGCCTTTCATAAGCTGTTGAACCTGAAAATATACAAGAAGACAAACCATAAGAAAAATGCATAAAATGTTTTTCACCCTAATTTATCATGAAGTTATTAAACTGTGCATACAAGAAAGTTCCATATTTTTGTATATTCTCATTGTTGTTTCCAGATAAATGCAATATTGTCATACATACCGTTAAAGGAGTAACAGTCTTCAAATCTCTGTGGTTTCTCGTCTCCACAGTTGGAAGGGAATGTACTCTTGAGCCATCACCAACCAGGTTTTTCTCAACAGCTTGTAACCTTTCTACGGCGGATCGAGTTCTCTCTTCTTCATCATCAGAATCCCCATCCCAGGATATCAGCCCCTGTCGTGAACGCTTGAGGGGTGAATCTTCATGGTCATCCACATCCTCGCGCTGCCTTTTGGAAGAGAATAGTGAACGTCTGGCAAGGGATCCACACAGAGAAACGGGGCTACCATCCGTGGAAATCTGAAATAGAATAATAAATTCATCAAACTCACAATTTACCAGTCAAGAATAAAACGAATGCTGTATCGAAATGACCTCCTGATCATTAGGTCAAACGTGTCAGTAACTCACTAGAGTATTACAATCAAATATTTACTAAGTATTACATTCCAATATTAAAGACCAAGAATACCCACCTCTGATAACGAGTCGGGTGACCCAAAACCACTGTCACTTGATTCGGAGTCGCTGTTTCTCCAGGCACATGGGCTGTCAAAGAGTAAGGTCTTCAGGTCGCTGAAGCTGATGTCAGCCTCGGAAGTTACACTCAAAGAGAAACTAGGGGAAGACATTCTTCTTGTATTGGAGGACTAGGAAGAAAATGCAATGCAACTGGTAGACGCTGGATATAATGGTCAGTCTCCCGAGGGCGCTTGCTTATAAGCTGTTTCCTAATGAAGCCAGAGATGATCTCTTGATTGGATTAGTGTGAGCTCATTTCACAGTGAGGTGACTGGTTGAGTGACAGAGACCAAGTCAACGTTGATTCAATTACAGCTTAAAGCAACACGCGTTTGTAGACGTGACTGTACACACTGATCTGGAGGTCAGATTTAATGACGACGTTGAAATACAAAATAAGCTTTATTGTAATCCCTTTGATGTTAATTGAATGCAATGCCCCATACCAAGTAACTTGGAGCTGCATTGATGTAAGTGGCTTCACATACAATAACATAAACAAACTGTATCCGAGTTACTCCGAAGATCAGATGTGTACATATATGCATTCAAACGCTTGTCTAAATGATAACTCTTTGTGTGTGAAGAAAAATCATATATCTTAAAAATATATATACATCTGTTTTGGATAGAAAGTATTGTTACTTGGGTAGCAAACATCTGTGGGTATGTGTTCTGTCTTGAGCTCTGCCAGCAGCTAGTTCTCAAAATAATGACTTGTCACATATACGTCAGGGTAATAACAGAATCGATGTAATGTTGAAATTCGTTTTATTGAAAACAGGACATAAATCGGCGTCATACACAAAGTAACATTATTGTAAAATATATTACAACAGTAACAATCGTTAACAACCACTTCAAACATATGATATACGATTGCATGCGCATCAGGATAATAATGTCCATTTGCAATTTCTTTACAAAAAAACAATGCATGAACCATCATGGACATAGTAACATGCTAAGATTGTAACAATATTACAACAGTAACAATCAACAACAAAACATATTAAGTGCCTCAATCGTGGAAGAATATAACAAAGGCCAAATAGCACACCAACTAGGTTTAAAACTGCAAACAGGCCATTAGATGAGACTCTGGTAGACACTGCTGACCGAAAGAGGGAGAAGACATGCTTCGAGCACTCATCCTTTGCCTACTTCTTCCCATCTTTTTCTGGCCTGCGGTCCCTGACTTGGATCGTGCCCGAAACTTCTTCAAATCGTCAACGTGGTCAGCGTGCAGCATGGGAACGTAGGTCTGGGGTTCACACATATCCTGCAAAGAAACAAACAAGAGATATTAAAATCTACCTTTAGCGAATTCAGTCACGTGCCGTCTCCGTACAAGATACAAAGTATATGCCAGAGTGGGCTATTAAGGTTGTCCATATGAATGTGAATAAATTGATATGCAGCCAACCTACCTTGTGCTCAGCGAAGAAGGTCTTGTATCCTGAATGTAGGAGGTACACCTCGGGATAATGCAACTGTGGGTAACGGTGACTGTTGGCTTTCCTGTCTTCGCTTCTCAAATGGCGCATCCTGTATAAAGATAGTAAAGATATAAAATAAAATTTATGACGACAAAGGGACGACATTATACATCCAAGAATACATACACAAATATTCAAATAATGATCCACAACTTCTTACAAATTATAGTGTTTAAGATAATACAATAAGTTAGCAAAAGTACGATGTCTCATAGACATAATGCAATATGAGATTGCTAAACAACCTACATTTTGGGACCTCTTTCAGATGAGAATTCACAGTGGAAAATGAGAACTGTCGGTTGGCTAGCAGGACGTTGAACAAGCTCGGAAATGCCTTCCTCTGTGTATATGTTGGTTGCACCTTGGATGTGTCCTCCCTCGAATTCGTAGGGGTACCTGCAGTCAACGATATGATACTCGCTAATCTCTGGAAACTGGCCTTTCATAAGCTGTTGAACCTGAAAATATACAAGAAGACAAACCATAAGAAAAATGCATAAAATGTTTTTCACCCTAATTTATCATGAAGTTATTAAACTGTGCATACAAGAAAGTTCCATATTTTTGTATATTCTCATTGTTGTTTCCAGATAAATGCAATATTGTCATACATACCGTTAAAGGAGTAACAGTCTTCAAATCTCTGTGGTTTCTCGTCTCCACAGTTGGAAGGGAATGTACTCTTGAGCCATCACCAACCAGGTTTTTCTCAACAGCTTGTAACCTTTCTACGGCGGATCGAGTTCTCTCTTCTTCATCATCAGAATCCCCATCCCAGGATATCAGCCCCTGTCGTGAACGCTTGAGGGGTGAATCTTCATGGTCATCCACATCCTCGCGCTGCCTTTTGGAAGAGAATAGTGAACGTCTGGCAAGGGATCCACACAGAGAAACGGGGCTACCATCCGTGGAAATCTGAAATAGAATAATAAATTCATCAAACTCACAATTTACCAGTCAAGAATAAAACGAATGCTGTATCGAAATGACCTCCTGATCATTAGGTCAAACGTGTCAGTAACTCACTAGAGTATTACAATCAAATATTTACTAAGTATTACATTCCAATATTAAAGACCAAGAATACCCACCTCTGATAACGAGTCGGGTGACCCAAAACCACTGTCACTTGATTCGGAGTAGCTGTTTCTCCAGGCACATGGGCTGTCAAAGAGTAAGGTCTTCAGGTCGCTGAAGCTGATGTCAGCCTCGGAAGTTACACTCAAAGAGAAACTAGGGGAAGACATTCTTCTTGTATTGGAGGACTAGGAAGAAAATGCAATGCAACTGGTAGACGCTGGATATAATGGTCAGTCTCCCGAGGGCGCTTGCTTATAAGCTGTTTCCTAATGAAGCCAGAGATGATCTCTTGATTGGATTAGTGTGAGCTCATTTCACAGTGAGGTGACTGGTTGAGTGACAGAGACCAAGTCAACGTTGATTCAATTACAGCTTAAAGCAACACGCGTTTGTAGACGTGACTGTACACACTGATCTGGAGGTCAGATTTAATGACGACGTTGAAATACAAAATAAGCTTTATTGTAATCCCTTTGATGTTAATTGAATGCAATGCCCCATACCAAGTAACTTGGAGCTGCATTGATGTAAGTGGCTTCACATACAATAACATAAACAAACTGTATCCGAGTTACTCCGAAGATCAGATGTGTACATATATGCATTCAAACGCTTGTCTAAATGATAACTCTTTGTGTGTGAAGAAAAATCATATATCTTAAAAATATATATACATCTGTTTTGGATAGAAAGTATTGTTACTTGGGTAGCAAACATCTGTGGGTATGTGTTCTGTCTTGAACTCTGCCAGCAGCTAGTTCTCAAAATAATGACTTGTCACATATACGTCAGGGTAATAACAGAATCGATGTAATGTTGAAATTCGTTTTATTGAAAACAGGACATAAATCGGCGTCATACACAAAGTAACATTATTGTAAAATATATTACAACAGTAACAATCGTTAACAACCACTTCAAACACATGATATACGATTGCATGCGCATCAGGATAATAATGTCCATTTGCAATTTCTTTACAAAAAAACAATGCATGAACCATCATGGACATAGTAACATGCTAAGATTGTAACAATATTACAACAGTAACAATCAACAACAAAACATATTAAGTGCCTCAATCGTGGAAGAATATAACAAAGGCCAAATAGCACACCAACTAGGTTTAAAACTGCAAACAGGCCATTAGATGAGACTCTGGTAGACACTGCTGACCGAAAGAGAAGACATGCTTCGAGCACTCATCCTTTGCCTACTTCTTCCCATCTTTTTCTGGCCTGCGGTCCCTGACTTGGATCGTGCCCGAAACTTCTTCAAATCGTCAACGTGGTCAGCGTGCAGCATGGGAACGTAGGTCTGGGGTTCACACATATCCTGCAAAGAAACAAACAAGAGATATTAAAATCTACCTTTAGCGAATTCAGTCACGTGCCGTCTCCGTACAAGATACAAAGTATATGCCAGAGTGGGCTATTAAGGTTGTCCATATGAATGTGAATAAATTGATATGCAGCCAACCTACCTTGTGCTCAGCGAAGAAGGCCTTGTATCCTGAATGTAGGAGGTACACCTCGGGATAATGCAACTGTGGGTAACGGTGACTGTTGGCTTTCCTGTCTTCGCTTCTCAAATGGCGCATCCTGTATAAAGATAATAAAGATATAAAATAAAATTTATGACGACAAAGGGACGACATCATACATCCAAGAATACATTCACAAATATTCAAATAATGATCCACAACTTCTTACAAATTATAGTGTTTAAGATAATACAATAAGTTAGCAAAAGTACGATGTCTCATAGACATAGTGCAATATGAGATTGCTAAACAACCTACATTTTGGGACCTCTTTCAGATGAGAATTCACAGTGGAAAATGAGAACTGTCGGTTGGCTAGCAGGACGTTGAACAAGCTCGGAAATGCCTTCCTCTGTGTATATGTTGGTTGCACCTTGGATGTGTCCTCCCTCGAATTCGTAGGGGTACCTGCAGTCAACGATATGATACTCGCTAATCTCTGGAAACTGGCCTTTCATAAGCTGTTGAACCTGAAAATATACAAGAAGACAAACCATAAGAAAAATGCATAAAATGTTTTTCACCCTAATTTATCATGAAGTTATTAAACTGTGCATACAAGAAAGTTCCATATTTTTGTATATTCTCATTGTTGTTTCCAGATAAATGCAATATTGTCATACATACCGTTAAAGGAGTAACAGTCTTCAAATCTCTGTGGTTTCTCGTCTCCACAGTTGGAAGGGAATGTACTCTTGAGCCATCACCAACCAGGTTTTTCTCAACAGCTTGTAACCTTTCTACGGCGGATCGAGTTCTCTCTTCTTCATCATCAGAATCCCCATCCCAGGATATCAGCCCCTGTCGTGAACGCTTGAGGGGTGAATCTTCATGGTCATCCACATCCTCGCGCTGCCTTTTGGAAGAGAATAGTGAACGTCTGGCAAGGGATCCACACAGAGAAACGGGGCTACCATCCGTGGAAATCTGAAATAGAATAATAAATTCATCAAACTCACAATTTACCAGTCAAGAATAAAACGAATGCTGTATCGAAATGACCTCCTGATCATTAGGTCAAACGTGTCAGTAACTCACTAGAGTATTACAATCAAATATTTACTAAGTATTACATTCCAATATTAAAGACCAAGAATACCCACCTCTGATAACGAGTCGGGTGACCCAAAACCACTGTCACTTGATTCGGAGTCGCTGTTTCTCCAGGCACATGGGCTGTCAAAGAGTAAGGTCTTCAGGTCGCTGAAGCTGATGTCAGCCTCGGAAGTTACACTCAAAGAGAAACTAGGGGAAGACATTCTTCTTGTATTGGAGGACTAGGAAGAAAATGCAATGCAACTGGTAGACGCTGGATATAATGGTCAGTCTCCCGAGGGCGCTTGCTTATAAGCTGTTTCCTAATGAAGCCAGAGATGATCTCTTGATTGGATTAGTGTGAGCTCATTTCACAGTGAGGTGACTGGTTGAGTGACAGAGACCAAGTCAACGTTGATTCAATTACAGCTTAAAGCAACACGCGTTTGTAGACGTGACTGTACACACTGATCTGGAGGTCAGATTTAATGACGACGTTGAAATACAAAATAAGCTTTATTGTAATCCCTTTGATGTTAATTGAATGCAATGCCCCATACCAAGTAACTTGGAGCTGCATTGATGTAAGTGGCTTCACATACAATAACATAAACAAACTGTATCCGAGTTACTCCGAAGATCAGATGTGTACATATATGCATTCAAACGCTTGTCTAAATGATAACTCTTTGTGTGTGAAGAAAAATCATATATCTTAAAAATATATATACATCTGTTTTGGATAGAAAGTATTGTTACTTGGGTAGCAAACATCTGTGGGTATGTGTTCTGTCTTGAACTCTGCCAGCAGCTAGTTCTCAAAATAATGACTTGTCACATATACGTCAGGGTAATAACAGAATCGATGTAATGTTGAAATTCGTTTTATTGAAAACAGGACATAAATCGGCGTCATACACAAAGTAACATTATTGTAAAATATATTACAACAGTAACAATCGTTAACAACCACTTCAAACACATGATATACGATTGCATGCGCATCAGGATAATAATGTCCATTTGCAATTTCTTTACAAAAAAACAATGCATGAACCATCATGGACATAGTAACATGCTAAGATTGTAACAATATTACAACAGTAACAATCAACAACAAAACATATTAAGTGCCTCAATCGTGGAAGAATATAACAAAGGCCAAATAGCACACCAACTAGGTTTAAAACTGCAAACAGGCCATTAGATGAGACTCTGGTAGACACTGCTGACCGAAAGAGGGAGAAGACATGCTTCGAGCACTCATCCTTTGCCTACTTCTTCCCATCTTTTTCTGGCCTGCGGTCCCTGACTTGGATCGTGCCCGAAACTTCTTCAAATCGTCAACGTGGTCAGCGTGCAGCATGGGAACGTAGGTCTGGGGTTCACACATATCCTGCAAAGAAACAAACAAGAGATATTAAAATCTACCTTTAGCGAATTCAGTCACGTGCCGTCTCCGTACAAGATACAAAGTATATGCCAGAGTGGGCTATTAAGGTTGTCCATATGAATGTGAATAAATTGATATGCAGCCAACCTACCTTGTGCTCAGCGAAGAAGGTCTTGTATCCTGAATGTAGGAGGTACACCTCGGGATAATGCAACTGTGGGTAACGGTGACTGTTGGCTTTCCTGTCTTCGCTTCTCAAATGGCGCATCCTGTATAAAGATAATAAAGATATAAAATAAAATTTATGACGACAAAGGGACGACATCATACATCCAAGAATACATTCACAAATATTCAAATAATGATCCACAACTTCTTACAAATTATAGTGTTTAAGATAATACAATAAGTTAGCAAAAGTACGATGTCTCATAGACATAATGCAATATGAGATTGCTAAACAACCTACATTTTGGGACCTCTTTCAGATGAGAATTCACAGTGGAAAATGAGAACTGTCGGTTGGCTAGCAGGACGTTGAACAAGCTCGGAAATGCCTTCCTCTGTGTATATGTTGGTTGCACCTTGGATGTGTCCTCCCTCGAATTCGTAGGGGTACCTGCAGTCAACGATATGATACTCGCTAATCTCTGGAAACTGGCCTTTCATAAGCTGTTGAACCTGAAAATATACAAGAAGACAAACCATAAGAAAAATGCATAAAATGTTTTTCACCCTAATTTATCATGAAGTTATTAAACTGTGCATACAAGAAAGTTCCATATTTTTGTATATTCTCATTGTTGTTTCCAGATAAATGCAATATTGTCATACATACCGTTAAAGGAGTAACAGTCTTCAAATCTCTGTGGTTTCTCGTCTCCACAGTTGGAAGGGAATGTACTCTTGAGCCATCACCAACCAGGTTTTTCTCAACAGCTTGTAACCTTTCTACGGCGGATCGAGTTCTCTCTTCTTCATCATCAGAATCCCCATCCCAGGATATCAGCCCCTGTCGTGAACGCTTGAGGGGTGAATCTTCATGGTCATCCACATCCTCGCGCTGCCTTTTGGAAGAGAATAGTGAACGTCTGGCAAGGGATCCACACAGAGAAACGGGGCTACCATCCGTGGAAATCTGAAATAGAATAATAAATTCATCAAACTCACAATTTACCAGTCAAGAATAAAACGAATGCTGTATCGAAATGACCTCCTGATCATTAGGTCAAACGTGTCAGTAACTCACTAGAGTATTACAATCAAATATTTACTAAGTATTACATTCCAATATTAAAGACCAAGAATACCCACCTCTGATAACGAGTCGGGTGACCCAAAACCACTGTCACTTGATTCGGAGTCGCTGTTTCTCCAGGCACATGGGCTGTCAAAGAGTAAGGTCTTCAGGTCGCTGAAGCTGATGTCAGCCTCGGAAGTTACACTCAAAGAGAAACTAGGGGAAGACATTCTTCTTGTATTGGAGGACTAGGAAGAAAATGCAATGCAACTGGTAGACGCTGGATATAATGGTCAGTCTCCCGAGGGCGCTTGCTTATAAGCTGTTTCCTAATGAAGCCAGAGATGATCTCTTGATTGGATTAGTGTGAGCTCATTTCACAGTGAGGTGACTGGTTGAGTGACAGAGACCAAGTCAACGTTGATTCAATTACAGCTTAAAGCAACACGCGTTTGTAGACGTGACTGTACACACTGATCTGGAGGTCAGATTTAATGACGACGTTGAAATACAAAATAAGCTTTATTGTAATCCCTTTGATGTTAATTGAATGCAATGCCCCATACCAAGTAACTTGGAGCTGCATTGATGTAAGTGGCTTCACATACAATAACATAAACAAACTGTATCCGAGTTACTCCGAAGATCAGATGTGTACATATATGCATTCAAACGCTTGTCTAAATGATAACTCTTTGTGTGTGAAGAAAAATCATATATCTTAAAAATATATATACATCTGTTTTGGATAGAAAGTATTGTTACTTGGGTAGCAAACATCTGTGGGTATGTGTTCTGTCTTGAACTCTGCCAGCAGCTAGTTCTCAAAATAATGACTTGTCACATATACGTCAGGGTAATAACAGAATCGATGTAATGTTGAAATTCGTTTTATTGAAAACAGGACATAAATCGGCGTCATACACAAAGTAACATTATTGTAAAATATATTACAACAGTAACAATCGTTAACAACCACTTCAAACACATGATATACGATTGCATGCGCATCAGGATAATAATGTCCATTTGCAATTTCTTTACAAAAAAACAATGCATGAACCATCATGGACATAGTAACATGCTAAGATTGTAACAATATTACAACAGTAACAATCAACAACAAAACATATTAAGTGCCTCAATCGTGGAAGAATATAACAAAGGCCAAATAGCACACCAACTAGGTTTAAAACTGCAAACAGGCCATTAGATGAGACTCTGGTAGACACTGCTGACCGAAAGAGGGAGAAGACATGCTTCGAGCACTCATCCTTTGCCTACTTCTTCCCATCTTTTTCTGGCCTGCGGTCCCTGACTTGGATCGTGCCCGAAACTTCTTCAAATCGTCAACGTGGTCAGCGTGCAGCATGGGAACGTAGGTCTGGGGTTCACACATATCCTGCAAAGAAACAAACAAGAGATATTAAAATCTACCTTTAGCGAATTCAGTCACGTGCCGTCTCCGTACAAGATACAAAGTATATGCCAGAGTGGGCTATTAAGGTTGTCCATATGAATGTGAATAAATTGATATGCAGCCAACCTACCTTGTGCTCAGCGAAGAAGGTCTTGTATCCTGAATGTAGGAGGTACACCTCGGGATAATGCAACTGTGGGTAACGGTGACTGTTGGCTTTCCTGTCTTCGCTTCTCAAATGGCGCATCCTGTATAAAGATAATAAAGATATAAAATAAAATTTATGACGACAAAGGGACGACATCATACATCCAAGAATACATTCACAAATATTCAAATAATGATCCACAACTTCTTACAAATTATAGTGTTTAAGATAATACAATAAGTTAGCAAAAGTACGATGTCTCATAGACATAATGCAATATGAGATTGCTAAACAACCTACATTTTGGGACCTCTTTCAGATGAGAATTCACAGTGGAAAATGAGAACTGTCGGTTGGCTAGCAGGACGTTGAACAAGCTCGGAAAAGCCTTCCTCTGTGTATATGTTGGTTGCACCTTGGATGTGTCCTCCCTCGAATTCGTAGGGGTACCTGCAGTCAACGATATGATACTCGCTAATCTCTGGAAACTGGCCTTTCATAAGCTGTTGAACCTGAAAATATACAAGAAGACAAACCATAAGAAAAATGCATAAAATGTTTTTCACCCTAATTTATCATGAAGTTATTAAACTGTGCATACAAGAAAGTTCCATATTTTTGTATATTCTCATTGTTGTTTCCAGATAAATGCAATATTGTCATACATACCGTTAAAGGAGTAACAGTCTTCAAATCTCTGTGGTTTCTCGTCTCCACAGTTGGAAGGGAATGTACTCTTGAGCCATCACCAACCAGGTTTTTCTCAACAGCTTGTAACCTTTCTACGGCGGATCGAGTTCTCTCTTCTTCATCATCAGAATCCCCATCCCAGGATATCAGCCCCTGTCGTGAACGCTTGAGGGGTGAATCTTCATGGTCATCCACATCCTCGCGCTGCCTTTTGGAAGAGAATAGTGAACGTCTGGCAAGGGATCCACACAGAGAAACGGGGCTACCATCCGTGGAAATCTGAAATAGAATAATAAATTCATCAAACTCACAATTTACCAGTCAAGAATAAAACGAATGCTGTATCGAAATGACCTCCTGATCATTAGGTCAAACGTGTCAGTAACTCACTAGAGTATTACAATCAAATATTTACTAAGTATTACATTCCAATATTAAAGACCAAGAATACCCACCTCTGATAACGAGTCGGGTGACCCAAAACCACTGTCACTTGATTCGGAGTCGCTGTTTCTCCAGGCACATGGGCTGTCAAAGAGTAAGGTCTTCAGGTCGCTGAAGCTGATGTCAGCCTCGGAAGTTACACTCAAAGAGAAACTAGGGGAAGACATTCTTCTTGTATTGGAGGACTAGGAAGAAAATGCAATGCAACTGGTAGACGCTGGATATAATGGTCAGTCTCCCGAGGGCGCTTGCTTATAAGCTGTTTCCTAATGAAGCCAGAGATGATCTCTTGATTGGATTAGTGTGAGCTCATTTCACAGTGAGGTGACTGGTCGAGTGACAGAGACCAAGTCAACGTTGATTCAATTACAGCTTAAAGCAACACGCGTTTGTAGACGTGACTGTACACACTGATCTGGAGGTCAGATTTAATGACGACGTTGAAATACAAAATAAGCTTTATTGTAATCCCTTTGATGTTAATTGAATGCAATGCCCCATACCAAGTAACTTGGAGCTGCATTGATGTAAGTGGCTTCACATACAATAACATAAACAAACTGTATCCGAGTTACTCCGAAGATCAGATGTGTACATATATGCATTCAAACGCTTGTCTAAATGATAACTCTTTGTGTGTGAAGAAAAATCATATATCTTAAAAATATATATACATCTGTTTTGGATAGAAAGTATTGTTACTTGGGTAGCAAACATCTGTGGGTATGTGTTCTGTCTTGAACTCTGCCAGCAGCTAGTTCTCAAAATAATGACTTGTCACATATACGTCAGGGTAATAACAGAATCGATGTAATGTTGAAATTCGTTTTATTGAAAACAGGACATAAATCGGCGTCATACACAAAGTAACATTATTGTAAAATATATTACAACAGTAACAATCGTTAACAACCACTTCAAACACATGATATACGATTGCATGCGCATCAGGATAATAATGTCCATTTGCAATTTCTTTACAAAAAAACAATGCATGAACCATCATGGACATAGTAACATGCTAAGATTGTAACAATATTACAACAGTAACAATCAACAACAAAACATATTAAGTGCCTCAATCGTGGAAGAATATAAAAAAGGCCAAATAGCACACCAACTAGGTTTAAAACTGCAAACAGGCCATTAGATGAGACTCTGGTAGACACTGCTGACCGAAAGAGGGAGAAGACATGCTTCGAGCACTCATCCTTTGCCTACTTCTTCCCATCTTTTTCTGGCCTGCGGTCCCTGACTTGGATCGTGCCCGAAACTTCTTCAAATCGTCAACGTGGTCAGCGTGCAGCATGGGAACGTAGGTCTGGGGTTCACACATATCCTGCAAAGAAACAAACAAGAGATATTAAAATCTACCTTTAGCGAATTCAGTCACGTGCCGTCTCCGTACAAGATACAAAGTATATGCCAGAGTGGGCTATTAAGGTTGTCCATATGAATGTGAATAAATTGATATGCAGCCAACCTACCTTGTGCTCAGCGAAGGTCTTGTATCCTGAATGTAGGAGGTACACCTCGGGATAATGCAACTGTGGGTAACGGTGACTGTTGGCTTTCCTGTCTTCGCTTCTCAAATGGCGCATCCTGTATAAAGATAATAAAGATATAAAATAAAATTTATGACGACAAAGGGACGACATCATACATCCAAGAATACATTCACAAATATTCAAATAATGATCCACAACTTCTTACAAATTATAGTGTTTAAGATAATACAATAAGTTAGCAAAAGTACGATGTCTCATAGACATAATGCAATATGAGATTGCTAAACAACCTACATTTTGGGACCTCTTTCAGATGAGAATTCACAGTGGAAAATGAGAACTGTCGGTTGGCTAGCAGGACGTTGAACAAGCTCGGAAATGCCTTCCTCTGTGTATATGTTGGTTGCACCTTGGATGTGTCCTCCCTCGAATTCGTAGGGGTACCTGCAGTCAACGATATGATACTCGCTAATCTCTGGAAACTGGCCTTTCATAAGCTGTTGAACCTGAAAATATACAAGAAGACAAACCATAAGAAAAATGCATAAAATGTTTTTCACCCTAATTTATCATGAAGTTATTAAACTGTGCATACAAGAAAGTTCCATATTTTTGTATATTCTCATTGTTGTTTCCAGATAAATGCAATATTGTCATACATACCGTTAAAGGAGTAACAGTCTTCAAATCTCTGTGGTTTCTCGTCTCCACAGTTGGAAGGGAATGTACTCTTGAGCCATCACCAACCAGGTTTTTCTCAACAGCTTGTAACCTTTCTACGGCGGATCGAGTTCTCTCTTCTTCATCATCAGAATCCCCATCCCAGGATATCAGCCCCTGTCGTGAACGCTTGAGGGGTGAATCTTCATGGTCATCCACATCCTCGCGCTGCCTTTTGGAAGAGAATAGTGAACGTCTGGCAAGGGATCCACACAGAGAAACGGGGCTACCATCCGTGGAAATCTGAAATAGAATAATAAATTCATCAAACTCACAATTTACCAATCAAGAATAAAACGAATGCTGTATCGAAATGACCTCCTGATCATTAGGTCAAACGTGTCAGTAACTCACTAGAGTATTACAATCAAATATTTACTAAGTATTACATTCCAATATTAAAGACCAAGAATACCCACCTCTGATAACGAGTCGGGTGACCCAAAACCACTGTCACTTGATTCGGAGTCGCTGTTTCTCCAGGCACATGGGCTGTCAAAGAGTAAGGTCTTCAGGTCGCTGAAGCTGATGTCAGCCTCGGAAGTTACACTCAAAGAGAAACTAGGGGAAGACATTCTTCTTGTATTGGAGGACTAGGAAGAAAATGCAATGCAACTGGTAGACGCTGGATATAATGGTCAGTCTCCCGAGGGCGCTTGCTTATAAGCTGTTTCCTAATGAAGCCAGAGATGATCTCTTGATTGGATTAGTGTGAGCTCATTTCACAGTGAGGTGACTGGTTGAGTGACAGAGACCAAGTCAACGTTGATTCAATTACAGCTTAAAGCAACACGCGTTTGTAGACGTGACTGTACACACTGATCTGGAGGTCAGATTTAATGACGACGTTGAAATACAAAATAAGCTTTATTGTAATCCCTTTGATGTTAATTGAATGCAATGCCCCATACCAAGTAACTTGGAGCTGCATTGATGTAAGTGGCTTCACATACAATAACATAAACAAACTGTATCCGAGTTACTCCGAAGATCAGATGTGTACATATATGCATTCAAACGCTTGTCTAAATGATAACTCTTTGTGTGTGAAGAAAAATCATATATCTTAAAAATATATATACATCTGTTTTGGATAGAAAGTATTGTTACTTGGGTAGCAAACATCTGTGGGTATGTGTTCTGTCTTGAGCTCTGCCAGCAGCTAGTTCTCAAAATAATGACTTGTCACATATACGTCAGGGTAATAACAGAATCGATGTAATGTTGAAATTCGTTTTATTGAAAACAGGACATAAATCGGCGTCATACACAAAGTAACATTATTGTAAAATATATTACAACAGTAACAATCGTTAACAACCACTTCAAACACATGATATACGATTGCATGCGCATCAGGATAATAATGTCCATTTGCAATTTCTTTACAAAAAAACAATGCATGAACCATCATGGACATAGTAACATGCTAAGATTGTAACAATATTACAACAGTAACAATCAACAACAAAACATATTAAGTGCCTCAATCGTGGAAGAATATAACAAAGGCCAAATAGCACACCAACTAGGTTTAAAACTGCAAACAGGCCATTAGATGAGACTCTGGTAGACACTGCTGACCGAAAGAGGGAGAAGACATGCTTCGAGCACTCATCCTTTGCCTACTTCTTCCCATCTTTTTCTGGCCTGCGGTCCCTGACTTGGATCGTGCCCGAAACTTCTTCAAATCGTCAACGTGGTCAGCGTGCAGCATGGGAACGTAGGTCTGGGGTTCACACATATCCTGCAAAGAAACAAACAAGAGATATTAAAATCTACCTTTAGCGAATTCAGTCACGTGCCGTCTCCGTACAAGATACAAAGTATATGCCAGAGTGGGCTATTAAGGTTGTCCATATGAATGTGAATAAATTGATATGCAGCCAACCTACCTTGTGCTCAGCGAAGAAGGTCTTGTATCCTGAATGTAGGAGGTACACCTCGGGATAATGCAACTGTGGGTAACGGTGACTGTTGGCTTTCCTGTCTTCGCTTCTCAAATGGCGCATCCTGTATAAAGATAATAAAGATATAAAATAAAATTTATGACGACAAAGGGACGACATCATACATCCAAGAATACATTCACAAATATTCAAATAATGATCCACAACTTCTTACAAATTATAGTGTTTAAGATAATACAATAAGTTAGCAAAAGTACGATGTCTCATAGACATAATGCAATATGAGATTGCTAAACAACCTACATTTTGGGACCTCTTTCAGATGAGAATTCACAGTGGAAAATGAGAACTGTCGGTTGGCTAGCAGGACGTTGAACAAGCTCGGAAAAGCCTTCCTCTGTGTATATGTTGGTTGCACCTTGGATGTGTCCTCCCTCGAATTCGTAGGGGTACCTGCAGTCAACGATATGATACTCGCTAATCTCTGGAAACTGGCCTTTCATAAGCTGTTGAACCTGAAAATATACAAGAAGACAAACCATAAGAAAAATGCATAAAATGTTTTTCACCCTAATTTATCATGAAGTTATTAAACTGTGCATACAAGAAAGTTCCATATTTTTGTATATTCTCATTGTTGTTTCCAGATAAATGCAATATTGTCATACATACCGTTAAAGGAGTAACAGTCTTCAAATCTCTGTGGTTTCTCGTCTCCACAGTTGGAAGGGAATGTACTCTTGAGCCATCACCAACCAGGTTTTTCTCAACAGCTTGTAACCTTTCTACGGCGGATCGAGTTCTCTCTTCTTCATCATCAGAATCCCCATCCCAGGATATCAGCCCCTGTCGTGAACGCTTGAGGGGTGAATCTTCATGGTCATCCACATCCTCGCGCTGCCTTTTGGAAGAGAATAGTGAACGTCTGGCAAGGGATCCACACAGAGAAACGGGGCTACCATCCGTGGAAATCTGAAATAGAATAATAAATTCATCAAACTCACAATTTACCAGTCAAGAATAAAACGAATGCTGTATCGAAATGACCTCCTGATCATTAGGTCAAACGTGTCAGTAACTCACTAGAGTATTACAATCAAATATTTACTAAGTATTACATTCCAATATTAAAGACCAAGAATACCCACCTCTGATAACGAGTCGGGTGACCCAAAACCACTGTCACTTGATTCGGAGTCGCTGTTTCTCCAGGCACATGGGCTGTCAAAGAGTAAGGTCTTCAGGTCGCTGAAGCTGATGTCAGCCTCGGAAGTTACACTCAAAGAGAAACTAGGGGAAGACATTCTTCTTGTATTGGAGGACTAGGAAGAAAATGCAATGCAACTGGTAGACGCTGGATATAATGGTCAGTCTCCCGAGGGCGCTTGCTTATAAGCTGTTTCCTAATGAAGCCAGAGATGATCTCTTGATTGGATTAGTGTGAGCTCATTTCACAGTGAGGTGACTGGTCGAGTGACAGAGACCAAGTCAACGTTGATTCAATTACAGCTTAAAGCAACACGCGTTTGTAGACGTGACTGTACACACTGATCTGGAGGTCAGATTTAATGACGACGTTGAAATACAAAATAAGCTTTATTGTAATCCCTTTGATGTTAATTGAATGCAATGCCCCATACCAAGTAACTTGGAGCTGCATTGATGTAAGTGGCTTCACATACAATAACATAAACAAACTGTATCCGAGTTACTCCGAAGATCAGATGTGTACATATATGCATTCAAACGCTTGTCTAAATGATAACTCTTTGTGTGTGAAGAAAAATCATATATCTTAAAAATATATATACATCTGTTTTGGATAGAAAGTATTGTTACTTGGGTAGCAAACATCTGTGGGTATGTGTTCTGTCTTGAACTCTGCCAGCAGCTAGTTCTCAAAATAATGACTTGTCACATATACGTCAGGGTAATAACAGAATCGATGTAATGTTGAAATTCGTTTTATTGAAAACAGGACATAAATCGGCGTCATACACAAAGTAACATTATTGTAAAATATATTACAACAGTAACAATCGTTAACAACCACTTCAAACACATGATATACGATTGCATGCGCATCAGGATAATAATGTCCATTTGCAATTTCTTTACAAAAAAACAATGCATGAACCATCATGGACATAGTAACATGCTAAGATTGTAACAATATTACAACAGTAACAATCAACAACAAAACATATTAAGTGCCTCAATCGTGGAAGAATATAACAAAGGCCAAATAGCACACCAACTAGGTTTAAAACTGCAAACAGGCCATTAGATGAGACTCTGGTAGACACTGCTGACCGAAAGAGGGAGAAGACATGCTTCGAGCACTCATCCTTTGCCTACTTCTTCCCATCTTTTTCTGGCCTGCGGTCCCTGACTTGGATCGTGCCCGAAACTTCTTCAAATCGTCAACGTGGTCAGCGTGCAGCATGGGAACGTAGGTCTGGGGTTCACACATATCCTGCAAAGAAACAAACAAGAGATATTAAAATCTACCTTTAGCGAATTCAGTCACGTGCCGTCTCCGTACAAGATACAAAGTATATGCCAGAGTGGGCTATTAAGGTTGTCCATATGAATGTGAATAAATTGATATGCAGCCAACCTACCTTGTGCTCAGCGAAGAAGGTCTTGTATCCTGAATGTAGGAGGTACACCTCGGGATAATGCAACTGTGGGTAACGGTGACTGTTGGCTTTCCTGTCTTCGCTTCTCAAATGGCGCATCCTGTATAAAGATAATAAAGATATAAAATAAAATTTATGACGACAAAGGGACGACATCATACATCCAAGAATACATTCACAAATATTCAAATAATGATCCACAACTTCTTACAAATTATAGTGTTTAAGATAATACAATAAGTTAGCAAAAGTACGATGTCTCATAGACATAATGCAATATGAGATTGCTAAACAACCTACATTTTGGGACCTCTTTCAGATGAGAATTCACAGTGGAAAATGAGAACTGTCGGTTGGCTAGCAGGACGTTGAACAAGCTCGGAAATGCCTTCCTCTGTGTATATGTTGGTTGCACCTTGGATGTGTCCTCCCTCGAATTCGTAGGGGTACCTGCAGTCAACGATATGATACTCGCTAATCTCTGGAAACTGGCCTTTCATAAGCTGTTGAACCTGAAAATATACAAGAAGACAAACCATAAGAAAAATGCATAAAATGTTTTTCACCCTAATTTATCATGAAGTTATTAAACTGTGCATACAAGAAAGTTCCATATTTTTGTATATTCTCATTGTTGTTTCCAGATAAATGCAATATTGTCATACATACCGTTAAAGGAGTAACAGTCTTCAAATCTCTGTGGTTTCTCGTCTCCACAGTTGGAAGGGAATGTACTCTTGAGCCATCACCAACCAGGTTTTTCTCAACAGCTTGTAACCTTTCTACGGCGGATCGAGTTCTCTCTTCTTCATCATCAGAATCCCCATCCCAGGATATCAGCCCCTGTCGTGAACGCTTGAGGGGTGAATCTTCATGGTCATCCACATCCTCGCGCTGCCTTTTGGAAGAGAATAGTGAACGTCTGGCAAGGGATCCACACAGAGAAACGGGGCTACCATCCGTGGAAATCTGAAATAGAATAATAAATTCATCAAACTCACAATTTACCAATCAAGAATAAAACGAATGCTGTATCGAAATGACCTCCTGATCATTAGGTCAAACGTGTCAGTAACTCACTAGAGTATTACAATCAAATATTTACTAAGTATTACATTCCAATATTAAAGACCAAGAATACCCACCTCTGATAACGAGTCGGGTGACCCAAAACCACTGTCACTTGATTCGGAGTCGCTGTTTCTCCAGGCACATGGGCTGTCAAAGAGTAAGGTCTTCAGGTCGCTGAAGCTGATGTCAGCCTCGGAAGTTACACTCAAAGAGAAACTAGGGGAAGACATTCTTCTTGTATTGGAGGACTAGGAAGAAAATGCAATGCAACTGGTAGACGCTGGATATAATGGTCAGTCTCCCGAGGGCGCTTGCTTATAAGCTGTTTCCTAATGAAGCCAGAGATGATCTCTTGATTGGATTAGTGTGAGCTCATTTCACAGTGAGGTGACTGGTTGAGTGACAGAGACCAAGTCAACGTTGATTCAATTACAGCTTAAAGCAACACGCGTTTGTAGACGTGACTGTACACACTGATCTGGAGGTCAGATTTAATGACGACGTTGAAATACAAAATAAGCTTTATTGTAATCCCTTTGATGTTAATTGAATGCAATGCCCCATACCAAGTAACTTGGAGCTGCATTGATGTAAGTGGCTTCACATACAATAACATAAACAAACTGTATCCGAGTTACTCCGAAGATCAGATGTGTACATATATGCATTCAAACGCTTGTCTAAATGATAACTCTTTGTGTGTGAAGAAAAATCATATATCTTAAAAATATATATACATCTGTTTTGGATAGAAAGTATTGTTACTTGGGTAGCAAACATCTGTGGGTATGTGTTCTGTCTTGAGCTCTGCCAGCAGCTAGTTCTCAAAATAATGACTTGTCACATATACGTCAGGGTAATAACAGAATCGATGTAATGTTGAAATTCGTTTTATTGAAAACAGGACATAAATCGGCGTCATACACAAAGTAACATTATTGTAAAATATATTACAACAGTAACAATCGTTAACAACCACTTCAAACACATGATATACGATTGCATGCGCATCAGGATAATAATGTCCATTTGCAATTTCTTTACAAAAAAACAATGCATGAACCATCATGGACATAGTAACATGCTAAGATTGTAACAATATTACAACAGTAACAATCAACAACAAAACATATTAAGTGCCTCAATCGTGGAAGAATATAACAAAGGCCAAATAGCACACCAACTAGGTTTAAAACTGCAAACAGGCCATTAGATGAGACTCTGGTAGACACTGCTGACCGAAAGAGGGAGAAGACATGCTTCGAGCACTCATCCTTTGCCTACTTCTTCCCATCTTTTTCTGGCCTGCGGTCCCTGACTTGGATCGTGCCCGAAACTTCTTCAAATCGTCAACGTGGTCAGCGTGCAGCATGGGAACGTAGGTCTGGGGTTCACACATATCCTGCAAAGAAACAAACAAGAGATATTAAAATCTACCTTTAGCGAATTCAGTCACGTGCCGTCTCCGTACAAGATACAAAGTATATGCCAGAGTGGGCTATTAAGGTTGTCCATATGAATGTGAATAAATTGATATGCAGCCAACCTACCTTGTGCTCAGCGAAGAAGGTCTTGTATCCTGAATGTAGGAGGTACACCTCGGGATAATGCAACTGTGGGTAACGGTGACTGTTGGCTTTCCTGTCTTCGCTTCTCAAATGGCGCATCCTGTATAAAGATAATAAAGATATAAAATAAAATTTATGACGACAAAGGGACGACATCATACATCCAAGAATACATTCACAAATATTCAAATAATGATCCACAACTTCTTACAAATTATAGTGTTTAAGATAATACAATAAGTTAGCAAAAGTACGATGTCTCATAGACATAATGCAATATGAGATTGCTAAACAACCTACATTTTGGGACCTCTTTCAGATGAGAATTCACAGTGGAAAATGAGAACTGTCGGTTGGCTAGCAGGACGTTGAACAAGCTCGGAAAAGCCTTCCTCTGTGTATATGTTGGTTGCACCTTGGATGTGTCCTCCCTCGAATTCGTAGGGGTACCTGCAGTCAACGATATGATACTCGCTAATCTCTGGAAACTGGCCTTTCATAAGCTGTTGAACCTGAAAATATACAAGAAGACAAACCATAAGAAAAATGCATAAAATGTTTTTCACCCTAATTTATCATGAAGTTATTAAACTGTGCATACAAGAAAGTTCCATATTTTTGTATATTCTCATTGTTGTTTCCAGATAAATGCAATATTGTCATACATACCGTTAAAGGAGTAACAGTCTTCAAATCTCTGTGGTTTCTCGTCTCCACAGTTGGAAGGGAATGTACTCTTGAGCCATCACCAACCAGGTTTTTCTCAACAGCTTGTAACCTTTCTACGGCGGATCGAGTTCTCTCTTCTTCATCATCAGAATCCCCATCCCAGGATATCAGCCCCTGTCGTGAACGCTTGAGGGGTGAATCTTCATGGTCATCCACATCCTCGCGCTGCCTTTTGGAAGAGAATAGTGAACGTCTGGCAAGGGATCCACACAGAGAAACGGGGCTACCATCCGTGGAAATCTGAAATAGAATAATAAATTCATCAAACTCACAATTTACCAGTCAAGAATAAAACGAATGCTGTATCGAAATGACCTCCTGATCATTAGGTCAAACGTGTCAGTAACTCACTAGAGTATTACAATCAAATATTTACTAAGTATTACATTCCAATATTAAAGACCAAGAATACCCACCTCTGATAACGAGTCGGGTGACCCAAAACCACTGTCACTTGATTCGGAGTCGCTGTTTCTCCAGGCACATGGGCTGTCAAAGAGTAAGGTCTTCAGGTCGCTGAAGCTGATGTCAGCCTCGGAAGTTACACTCAAAGAGAAACTAGGGGAAGACATTCTTCTTGTATTGGAGGACTAGGAAGAAAATGCAATGCAACTGGTAGACGCTGGATATAATGGTCAGTCTCCCGAGGGCGCTTGCTTATAAGCTGTTTCCTAATGAAGCCAGAGATGATCTCTTGATTGGATTAGTGTGAGCTCATTTCACAGTGAGGTGACTGGTCGAGTGACAGAGACCAAGTCAACGTTGATTCAATTACAGCTTAAAGCAACACGCGTTTGTAGACGTGACTGTACACACTGATCTGGAGGTCAGATTTAATGACGACGTTGAAATACAAAATAAGCTTTATTGTAATCCCTTTGATGTTAATTGAATGCAATGCCCCATACCAAGTAACTTGGAGCTGCATTGATGTAAGTGGCTTCACATACAATAACATAAACAAACTGTATCCGAGTTACTCCGAAGATCAGATGTGTACATATATGCATTCAAACGCTTGTCTAAATGATAACTCTTTGTGTGTGAAGAAAAATCATATATCTTAAAAATATATATACATCTGTTTTGGATAGAAAGTATTGTTACTTGGGTAGCAAACATCTGTGGGTATGTGTTCTGTCTTGAACTCTGCCAGCAGCTAGTTCTCAAAATAATGACTTGTCACATATACGTCAGGGTAATAACAGAATCGATGTAATGTTGAAATTCGTTTTATTGAAAACAGGACATAAATCGGCGTCATACACAAAGTAACATTATTGTAAAATATATTACAACAGTAACAATCGTTAACAACCACTTCAAACACATGATATACGATTGCATGCGCATCAGGATAATAATGTCCATTTGCAATTTCTTTACAAAAAAACAATGCATGAACCATCATGGACATAGTAACATGCTAAGATTGTAACAATATTACAACAGTAACAATCAACAACAAAACATATTAAGTGCCTCAATCGTGGAAGAATATAACAAAGGCCAAATAGCACACCAACTAGGTTTAAAACTGCAAACAGGCCATTAGATGAGACTCTGGTAGACACTGCTGACCGAAAGAGGGAGAAGACATGCTTCGAGCACTCATCCTTTGCCTACTTCTTCCCATCTTTTTCTGGCCTGCGGTCCCTGACTTGGATCGTGCCCGAAACTTCTTCAAATCGTCAACGTGGTCAGCGTGCAGCATGGGAACGTAGGTCTGGGGTTCACACATATCCTGCAAAGAAACAAACAAGAGATATTAAAATCTACCTTTAGCGAATTCAGTCACGTGCCGTCTCCGTACAAGATACAAAGTATATGCCAGAGTGGGCTATTAAGGTTGTCCATATGAATGTGAATAAATTGATATGCAGCCAACCTACCTTGTGCTCAGCGAAGAAGGTCTTGTATCCTGAATGTAGGAGGTACACCTCGGGATAATGCAACTGTGGGTAACGGTGACTGTTGGCTTTCCTGTCTTCGCTTCTCAAATGGCGCATCCTGTATAAAGATAATAAAGATATAAAATAAAATTTATGACGACAAAGGGACGACATCATACATCCAAGAATACATTCACAAATATTCAAATAATGATCCACAACTTCTTACAAATTATAGTGTTTAAGATAATACAATAAGTTAGCAAAAGTACGATGTCTCATAGACATAATGCAATATGAGATTGCTAAACAACCTACATTTTGGGACCTCTTTCAGATGAGAATTCACAGTGGAAAATGAGAACTGTCGGTTGGCTAGCAGGACGTTGAACAAGCTCGGAAATGCCTTCCTCTGTGTATATGTTGGTTGCACCTTGGATGTGTCCTCCCTCGAATTCGTAGGGGTACCTGCAGTCAACGATATGATACTCGCTAATCTCTGGAAACTGGCCTTTCATAAGCTGTTGAACCTGAAAATATACAAGAAGACAAACCATAAGAAAAATGCATAAAATGTTTTTCACCCTAATTTATCATGAAGTTATTAAACTGTGCATACAAGAAAGTTCCATATTTTTGTATATTCTCATTGTTGTTTCCAGATAAATGCAATATTGTCATACATACCGTTAAAGGAGTAACAGTCTTCAAATCTCTGTGGTTTCTCGTCTCCACAGTTGGAAGGGAATGTACTCTTGAGCCATCACCAACCAGGTTTTTCTCAACAGCTTGTAACCTTTCTACGGCGGATCGAGTTCTCTCTTCTTCATCATCAGAATCCCCATCCCAGGATATCAGCCCCTGTCGTGAACGCTTGAGGGGTGAATCTTCATGGTCATCCACATCCTCGCGCTGCCTTTTGGAAGAGAATAGTGAACGTCTGGCAAGGGATCCACACAGAGAAACGGGGCTACCATCCGTGGAAATCTGAAATAGAATAATAAATTCATCAAACTCACAATTTACCAATCAAGAATAAAACGAATGCTGTATCGAAATGACCTCCTGATCATTAGGTCAAACGTGTCAGTAACTCACTAGAGTATTACAATCAAATATTTACTAAGTATTACATTCCAATATTAAAGACCAAGAATACCCACCTCTGATAACGAGTCGGGTGACCCAAAACCACTGTCACTTGATTCGGAGTCGCTGTTTCTCCAGGCACATGGGCTGTCAAAGAGTAAGGTCTTCAGGTCGCTGAAGCTGATGTCAGCCTCGGAAGTTACACTCAAAGAGAAACTAGGGGAAGACATTCTTCTTGTATTGGAGGACTAAGAAGAAAATGCAATGCAACTGGTAGACGCTGGATATAATGGTCAGTCTCCCGAGGGCGCTTGCTTATAAGCTGTTTCCTAATGAAGCCAGAGATGATCTCTTGATTGGATTAGTGTGAGCTCATTTCACAGTGAGGTGACTGGTCGAGTGACAGAGACCAAGTCAACGTTGATTCAATTACAGCTTAAAGCAACACGCGTTTGTAGACGTGACTGTACACACTGATCTGGAGGTCAGATTTAATGACGACGTTGAAATACAAAATAAGCTTTATTGTAATCCCTTTGATGTTAATTGAATGCAATGCCCCATACCAAGTAACTTGGAGCTGCATTGATGTAAGTGGCTTCACATACAATAACATAAACAAACTGTATCCGAGTTACTCCGAAGATCAGATGTGTACATATATGCATTCAAACGCTTGTCTAAATGATAACTCTTTGTGTGTGAAGAAAAATCATATATCTTAAAAATATATATACATCTGTTTTGGATAGAAAGTATTGTTACTTGGGTAGCAAACATCTGTGGGTATGTGTTCTGTCTTGAACTCTGCCAGCAGCTAGTTCTCAAAATAATGACTTGTCACATATACGTCAGGGTAATAACAGAATCGATGTAATGTTGAAATTCGTTTTATTGAAAACAGGACATAAATCGGCGTCATACACAAAGTAACATTATTGTAAAATATATTACAACAGTAACAATCGTTAACAACCACTTCAAACACATGATATACGATTGCATGCGCATCAGGATAATAATGTCCATTTGCAATTTCTTTACAAAAAAACAATGCATGAACCATCATGGACATAGTAACATGCTAAGATTGTAACAATATTACAACAGTAACAATCAACAACAAAACATATTAAGTGCCTCAATCGTGGAAGAATATAACAAAGGCCAAATAGCACACCAACTAGGTTTAAAACTGCAAACAGGCCATTAGATGAGACTCTGGTAGACACTGCTGACCGAAAGAGGGAGAAGACATGCTTCGAGCACTCATCCTTTGCCTACTTCTTCCCATCTTTTTCTGGCCTGCGGTCCCTGACTTGGATCGTGCCCGAAACTTCTTCAAATCGTCAACGTGGTCAGCGTGCAGCATGGGAACGTAGGTCTGGGGTTCACACATATCCTGCAAAGAAACAAACAAGAGATATTAAAATCTACCTTTAGCGAATTCAGTCACGTGCCGTCTCCGTACAAGATACAAAGTATATGCCAGAGTGGGCTATTAAGGTTGTCCATATGAATGTGAATAAATTGATATGCAGCCAACCTACCTTGTGCTCAGCGAAGAAGGTCTTGTATCCTGAATGTAGGAGGTACACCTCGGGATAATGCAACTGTGGGTAACGGTGACTGTTGGCTTTCCTGTCTTCGCTTCTCAAATGGCGCATCCTGTATAAAGATAATAAAGATATAAAATAAAATTTATGACGACAAAGGGACGACATCATACATCCAAGAATACATTCACAAATATTCAAATAATGATCCACAACTTCTTACAAATTATAGTGTTTAAGATAATACAATAAGTTAGCAAAAGTACGATGTCTCATAGACATAATGCAATATGAGATTGCTAAACAACCTACATTTTGGGACCTCTTTCAGATGAGAATTCACAGTGGAAAATGAGAACTGTCGGTTGGCTAGCAGGACGTTGAACAAGCTCGGAAAAGCCTTCCTCTGTGTATATGTTGGTTGCACCTTGGATGTGTCCTCCCTCGAATTCGTAGGGGTACCTGCAGTCAACGATATGATACTCGCTAATCTCTGGAAACTGGCCTTTCATAAGCTGTTGAACCTGAAAATATACAAGAAGACAAACCATAAGAAAAATGCATAAAATGTTTTTCACCCTAATTTATCATGAAGTTATTAAACTGTGCATACAAGAAAGTTCCATATTTTTGTATATTCTCATTGTTGTTTCCAGATAAATGCAATATTGTCATACATACCGTTAAAGGAGTAACAGTCTTCAAATCTCTGTGGTTTCTCGTCTCCACAGTTGGAAGGGAATGTACTCTTGAGCCATCACCAACCAGGTTTTTCTCAACAGCTTGTAACCTTTCTACGGCGGATCGAGTTCTCTCTTCTTCATCATCAGAATCCCCATCCCAGGATATCAGCCCCTGTCGTGAACGCTTGAGGGGTGAATCTTCATGGTCATCCACATCCTCGCGCTGCCTTTTGGAAGAGAATAGTGAACGTCTGGCAAGGGATCCACACAGAGAAACGGGGCTACCATCCGTGGAAATCTGAAATAGAATAATAAATTCATCAAACTCACAATTTACCAGTCAAGAATAAAACGAATGCTGTATCGAAATGACCTCCTGATCATTAGGTCAAACGTGTCAGTAACTCACTAGAGTATTACAATCAAATATTTACTAAGTATTACATTCCAATATTAAAGACCAAGAATACCCACCTCTGATAACGAGTCGGGTGACCCAAAACCACTGTCACTTGATTCGGAGTCGCTGTTTCTCCAGGCACATGGGCTGTCAAAGAGTAAGGTCTTCAGGTCGCTGAAGCTGATGTCAGCCTCGGAAGTTACACTCAAAGAGAAACTAGGGGAAGACATTCTTCTTGTATTGGAGGACTAGGAAGAAAATGCAATGCAACTGGTAGACGCTGGATATAATGGTCAGTCTCCCGAGGGCGCTTGCTTATAAGCTGTTTCCTAATGAAGCCAGAGATGATCTCTTGATTGGATTAGTGTGAGCTCATTTCACAGTGAGGTGACTGGTTGAGTGACAGAGACCAAGTCAACGTTGATTCAATTACAGCTTAAAGCAACACGCGTTTGTAGACGTGACTGTACACACTGATCTGGAGGTCAGATTTAATGACGACGTTGAAATACAAAATAAGCTTTATTGTAATCCCTTTGATGTTAATTGAATGCAATGCCCCATACCAAGTAACTTGGAGCTGCATTGATGTAAGTGGCTTCACATACAATAACATAAACAAACTGTATCCGAGTTACTCCGAAGATCAGATGTGTACATATATGCATTCAAACGCTTGTCTAAATGATAACTCTTTGTGTGTGAAGAAAAATCATATATCTTAAAAACATATATACATCTGTTTTGGATAGAAAGTATTGTTACTTGGGTAGCAAACATCTGTGGGTATGTGTTCTGTCTTGAACTCTGCCAGCAGCTAGTTCTCAAAATAATGACTTGTCACATATACGTCAGGGTAATAACAGAATCGATGTAATGTTGAAATTCGTTTTATTGAAAACAGGACATAAATTGGCGTCATACACAAAGTAACATTATTGTAAAATATATTACAACAGTAACAATCGTTAACAACCACTTCAAACACATGATATACGATTGCATGCGCATCAGGATAATAATGTCCATTTGCAATTTCTTTACAAAAAACAATGCATGAACCATCATGGACATAGTAACATGCTAAGATTGTAACAATATTACAACAGTAACAATCAACAACAAAACATATTAAGTACCTCAATCGTGGAAGAATATAACAAAGGCCAAATAGCACACCAACTAGGTTTAAAACTGCAAACAGGCCATTAGATGAGACTCTGGTAGACACTGCTGACCGAAAGAGGGAGAAGACATGCTTCGAGCACTCATCCTTTGCCTACTTCTTCCCATCTTTTTCTGGCCTGCGGTCCCTGACTTGGATCGTGCCCGAAACTTCTTCAAATCGTCAACGTGGTCAGCGTGCAGCATGGGAACGTAGGTCTGGGGTTCACACATATCCTGCAAAGAAACAAACAAGAGATATTAAAATCTACCTTTAGCGAATTCAGTCACGTGCCGTCTCCGTACAAGATACAAAGTATATGCCAGAGTGGGCTATTAAGGTTGTCCATATGAATGTGAATAAATTGATATGCAGCCAACCTACCTTGTGCTCAGCGAAGAAGGTCTTGTATCCTGAATGTAGGAGGTACACCTCGGGATAATGCAACTGTGGGTAACGGTGACTGTTGGCTTTCCTGTCTTCGCTTCTCAAATGGCGCATCCTGTATAAAGATAATAAAGATATAAAATAAAATTTATGACGACAAAGGGACGACATCATACATCCAAGAATACATTCACAAATATTCAAATAATGATCCACAACTTCTTACAAATTATAGTGTTTAAGATAATACAATAAGTTAGCAAAAGTACGATGTCTCATAGACATAATGCAATATGAGATTGCTAAACAACCTACATTTTGGGACCTCTTTCAGATGAGAATTCACAGTGGAAAATGAGAACTGTCGGTTGGCTAGCAGGACGTTGAACAAGCTCGGAAATGCCTTCCTCTGTGTATATGTTGGTTGCACCTTGGATGTGTCCTCCCTCGAATTCGTAGGGGTACCTGCAGTCAACGATATGATACTCGCTAATCTCTGGAAACTGGCCTTTCATAAGCTGTTGAACCTGAAAATATACAAGAAGACAAACCATAAGAAAAATGCATAAAATGTTTTTCACCCTAATTTATCATGAAGTTATTAAACTGTGCATACAAGAAAGTTCCATATTTTTGTATATTCTCATTGTTGTTTCCAGATAAATGCAATATTGTCATACATACCGTTAAAGGAGTAACAGTCTTCAAATCTCTGTGGTTTCTCGTCTCCACAGTTGGAAGGGAATGTACTCTTGAGCCATCACCAACCAGGTTTTTCTCAACAGCTTGTAACCTTTCTACGGCGGATCGAGTTCTCTCTTCTTCATCATCAGAATCCCCATCCCAGGATATCAGCCCCTGTCGTGAACGCTTGAGGGGTGAATCTTCATGGTCATCCACATCCTCGCGCTGCCTTTTGGAAGAGAATAGTGAACGTCTGGCAAGGGATCCACACAGAGAAACGGGGCTACCATCCGTGGAAATCTGAAATAGAATAATAAATTCATCAAACTCACAATTTACCAGTCAAGAATAAAACGAATGCTGTATCGAAATGACCTCCTGATCATTAGGTCAAACGTGTCAGTAACTCACTAGAGTATTACAATCAAATATTTACTAAGTATTACATTCCAATATTAAAGACCAAGAATACCCACCTCTGATAACGAGTCGGGTGACCCAAAACCACTGTCACTTGATTCGGAGTCGCTGTTTCTCCAGGCACATGGGCTGTCAAAGAGTAAGGTCTTCAGGTCGCTGAAGCTGATGTCAGCCTCGGAAGTTACACTCAAAGAGAAACTAGGGGAAGACATTCTTCTTGTATTGGAGGACTAGGAAGAAAATGCAATGCAACTGGTAGACGCTGGATATAATGGTCAGTCTCCCGAGGGCGCTTGCTTATAAGCTGTTTCCTAATGAAGCCAGAGATGATCTCTTGATTGGATTAGTGTGAGCTCATTTCACAGTGAGGTGACTGGTTGAGTGACAGAGACCAAGTCAACGTTGATTCAATTACAGCTTAAAGCAACACGCGTTTGTAGACGTGACTGTACACACTGATCTGGAGGTCAGATTTAATGACGACGTTGAAATACAAAATAAGCTTTATTGTAATCCCTTTGATGTTAATTGAATGCAATGCCCCATACCAAGTAACTTGGAGCTGCATTGATGTAAGTGGCTTCACATACAATAACATAAACAAACTGTATCCGAGTTACTCTGAAGATCAGATGTGTACATATATGCATTCAAACGCTTGTCTAAATGATAACTCTTTGTGTGTGAAGAAAAATCATATATCTTAAAAATATATATACATCTGTTTTGGATAGAAAGTATTGTTACTTGGGTAGCAAACATCTGTGGGTATGTGTTCTGTCTTGAACTCTGCCAGCAGCTAGTTCTCAAAATAATGACTTGTCACATATACGTCAGGGTAATAACAGAATCGATGTAATGTTGAAATTCGTTTTATTGAAAACAGGACATAAATCGGCGTCATACACAAAGTAACATTATTGTAAAATATATTACAACAGTAACAATCGTTAACAACCACTTCAAACACATGATATACGATTGCATGCGCATCAGGATAATAATGTCCATTTGCAATTTCTTTACAAAAAAACAATGCATGAACCATCATGGACATAGTAACATGCTAAGATTGTAACAATATTACAACAGTAACAATCAACAACAAAACATATTAAGTGCCTCAATCGTGGAAGAATATAACAAAGGCCAAATAGCACACCAACTAGGTTTAAAACTGCAAACAGGCCATTAGATGAGACTCTGGTAGACACTGCTGACCGAAAGAGGGAGAAGACATGCTTCGAGCACTCATCCTTTGCCTACTTCTTCCCATCTTTTTCTGGCCTGCGGTCCCTGACTTGGATCGTGCCCGAAACTTCTTCAAATCGTCAACGTGGTCAGCGTGCAGCATGGGAACGTAGGTCTGGGGTTCACACATATCCTGCAAAGAAACAAACAAGAGATATTAAAATCTACCTTTAGCGAATTCAGTCACGTGCCGTCTCCGTACAAGATACAAAGTATATGCCAGAGTGGGCTATTAAGGTTGTCCATATGAATGTGAATAAATTGATATGCAGCCAACCTACCTTGTGCTCAGCGAAGAAGGTCTTGTATCCTGAATGTAGGAGGTACACCTCGGGATAATGCAACTGTGGGTAACGGTGACTGTTGGCTTTCCTGTCTTCGCTTCTCAAATGGCGCATCCTGTATAAAGATAATAAAGATATAAAATAAAATTTATGACGACAAAGGGACGACATCATACATCCAAGAATACATTCACAAATATTCAAATAATGATCCACAACTTCTTACAAATTATAGTGTTTAAGATAATACAATAAGTTAGCAAAAGTACGATGTCTCATAGACATAATGCAATATGAGATTGCTAAACAACCTACATTTTGGGACCTCTTTCAGATGAGAATTCACAGTGGAAAATGAGAACTGTCGGTTGGCTAGCAGGACGTTGAACAAGCTCGGAAATGCCTTCCTCTGTGTATATGTTGGTTGCACCTTGGATGTGTCCTCCCTCGAATTCGTAGGGGTACCTGCAGTCAACGATATGATACTCGCTAATCTCTGGAAACTGGCCTTTCATAAGCTGTTGAACCTGAAAATATACAAGAAGACAAACCATAAGAAAAATGCATAAAATGTTTTTCACCCTAATTTATCATGAAGTTATTAAACTGTGCATACAAGAAAGTTCCATATTTTTGTATATTCTCATTGTTGTTTCCAGATAAATGCAATATTGTCATACATACCGTTAAAGGAGTAACAGTCTTCAAATCTCTGTGGTTTCTCGTCTCCACAGTTGGAAGGGAATGTACTCTTGAGCCATCACCAACCAGGTTTTTCTCAACAGCTTGTAACCTTTCTACGGCGGATCGAGTTCTCTCTTCTTCATCATCAGAATCCCCATCCCAGGATATCAGCCCCTGTCGTGAACGCTTGAGGGGTGAATCTTCATGGTCATCCACATCCTCGCGCTGCCTTTTGGAAGAGAATAGTGAACGTCTGGCAAGGGATCCACACAGAGAAACGGGGCTACCATCCGTGGAAATCTGAAATAGAATAATAAATTCATCAAACTCACAATTTACCAGTCAAGAATAAAACGAATGCTGTATCGAAATGACCTCCTGATCATTAGGTCAAACGTGTCAGTAACTCACTAGAGTATTACAATCAAATATTTACTAAGTATTACATTCCAATATTAAAGACCAAGAATACCCACCTCTGATAACGAGTCGGGTGACCCAAAACCACTGTCACTTGATTCGGAGTCGCTGTTTCTCCAGGCACATGGGCTGTCAAAGAGTAAGGTCTTCAGGTCGCTGAAGCTGATGTCAGCCTCGGAAGTTACACTCAAAGAGAAACTAGGGGAAGACATTCTTCTTGTATTGGAGGACTAGGAAGAAAATGCAATGCAACTGGTAGACGCTGGATATAATGGTCAGTCTCCCGAGGGCGCTTGCTTATAAGCTGTTTCCTAATGAAGCCACAGATGATCTCTTGATTGGATTAGTGTGAGCTCATTTCACAGTGAGGTGACTGGTTGAGTGACAGAGACCAAGTCAACGTTGATTCAATTACAGCTTAAAGCAACACGCGTTTGTAGACGTGACTGTACACACTGATCTGGAGGTCAGATTTAATGACGACGTTGAAATACAAAATAAGCTTTATTGTAATCCCTTTGATGTTAATTGAATGCAATGCCCCATACCAAGTAACTTGGAGCTGCATTGATGTAAGTGGCTTCACATACAATAACATAAACAAACTGTATCCGAGTTACTCCGAAGATCAGATGTGTACATATATGCATTCAAACGCTTGTCTAAATGATAACTCTTTGTGTGTGAAGAAAAATCATATATCTTAAAAACATATATACATCTGTTTTGGATAGAAAGTATTGTTACTTGGGTAGCAAACATCTGTGGGTATGTGTTCTGTCTTGAACTCTGCCAGCAGCTAGTTCTCAAAATAATGACTTGTCACATATACGTCAGGGTAATTAATAACAGAATCGATGTAATGTTGAAATTCGTTTTATTGAAAACAGGACATAAATCGGCGTCATACACAAAGTAACATTATTGTAAAATATATTACAACAGTAACAATCGTTAACAACCACTTCAAACACATGATATACGATTGCATGCGCATCAGGATAATAATGTCCATTTGCAATTTCTTTACAAAAAAACAATGCATGAACCATCATGGACATAGTAACATGCTAAGATTGTAACAATATTACAACAGTAACAATCAACAACAAAACATATTAAGTGCCTCAATCGTGGAAGAATATAACAAAGGCCAAATAGCACACCAACTAGGTTTAAAACTGCAAACAGGCCATTAGATGAGACTCTGGTAGACACTGCTGACCGAAAGAGGGAGAAGACATGCTTCGAGCACTCATCCTTTGCCTACTTCTTCCCATCTTTTTCTGGCCTGCGGTCCCTGACTTGGATCGTGCCCGAAACTTCTTCAAATCGTCAACGTGGTCAGCGTGCAGCATGGGAACGTAGGTCTGGGGTTCACACATATCCTGCAAAGAAACAAACAAGAGATATTAAAATCTACCTTTAGCGAATTCAGTCACGTGCCGTCTCCGTACAAGATACAAAGTATATGCCAGAGTGGGCTATTAAGGTTGTCCATATGAATGTGAATAAATTGATATGCAGCCAACCTACCTTGTGCTCAGCGAAGAAGGTCTTGTATCCTGAATGTAGGAGGTACACCTCGGGATAATGCAACTGTGGGTAACGGTGACTGTTGGCTTTCCTGTCTTCGCTTCTCAAATGGCGCATCCTGTATAAAGATAATAAAGATATAAAATAAAATTTATGACGACAAAGGGACGACATCATACATCCAAGAATACATTCACAAATATTCAAATAATGATCCACAACTTCTTACAAATTATAGTGTTTAAGATAATACAATAAGTTAGCAAAAGTACGATGTCTCATAGACATAATGCAATATGAGATTGCTAAACAACCTACATTTTGGGACCTCTTTCAGAAGAGAATTCACAGTGGAAAATGAGAACTGTCGGTTGGCTAGCAGGACGTTGAACAAGCTCGGAAATGCCTTCCTCTGTGTATATGTTGGTTGCACCTTGGATGTGTCCTCCCTCGAATTCGTAGGGGTACCTGCAGTCAACGATATGATACTCGCTAATCTCTGGAAACTGGCCTTTCATAAGCTGTTGAACCTGAAAATATACAAGAAGACAAACCATAAGAAAAATGCATAAAATGTTTTTCACCCTAATTTATCATGAAGTTATTAAACTGTGCATACAAGAAAGTTCCATATTTTTGTATATTCTCATTGTTGTTTCCAGATAAATGCAATATTGTCATACATACCGTTAAAGGAGTAACAGTCTTCAAATCTCTGTGGTTTCTCGTCTCCACAGTTGGAAGGGAATGTACTCTTGAGCCATCACCAACCAGGTTTTTCTCAACAGCTTGTAACCTTTCTACGGCGGATCGAGTTCTCTCTTCTTCATCATCAGAATCCCCATCCCAGGATATCAGCCCCTGTCGTGAACGCTTGAGGGGTGAATCTTCATGGTCATCCACATCCTCGCGCTGCCTTTTGGAAGAGAATAGTGAACGTCTGGCAAGGGATCCACACAGAGAAACGGGGCTACCATCCGTGGAAATCTGAAATAGAATAATAAATTCATCAAACTCACAATTTACCAGTCAAGAATAAAACGAATGCTGTATCGAAATGACCTCCTGATCATTAGGTCAAACGTGTCAGTAACTCACTAGAGTATTACAATCAAATATTTACTAAGTATTACATTCCAATATTAAAGACCAAGAATACCCACCTCTGATAACGAGTCGGGTGACCCAAAACCACTGTCACTTGATTCGGAGTCGCTGTTTCTCCAGGCACATGGGCTGTCAAAGAGTAAGGTCTTCAGGTCGCTGAAGCTGATGTCAGCCTCGGAAGTTACACTCAAAGAGAAACTAGGGGAAGACATTCTTCTTGTATTGGAGGACTAGGAAGAAAATGCAATGCAACTGGTAGACGCTGGATATAATGGTCAGTCTCCCGAGGGCGCTTGCTTATAAGCTGTTTCCTAATGAAGCCACAGATGATCTCTTGATTGGATTAGTGTGAGCTCATTTCACAGTGAGGTGACTGGTTGAGTGACAGAGACCAAGTCAACGTTGATTCAATTACAGCTTAAAGCAACACGCGTTTGTAGACGTGACTGTACACACTGATCTGGAGGTCAGATTTAATGACGAAGTTGAAATACAAAATAAGCTTTATTGTAATCCCTTTGATGTTAATTGAATGCAATGCCCCATACCAAGTAACTTGGAGCTGCATTGATGTAAGTGGCTTCACATACAATAACATAAACAAACTGTATCCGAGTTACTCTGAAGATCAGATGTGTACATATATGCATTCAAACGCTTGTCTAAATGATAACTCTTTGTGTGTGAAGAAAAATCATATATCTTAAAAATATATATACATCTGTTTTGGATAGAAAGTATTGTTACTTGGGTAGCAAACATCTGTGGGTATGTGTTCTGTCTTGAACTCTGCCAGCAGCTAGTTCTCAAAATAATGACTTGTCACATATACGTCAGGGTAATTAATAACAGAATCGATGTAATGTTGAAATTCGTTTTATTGAAAACAGGACATAAATCGGCGTCATACACAAAGTAACATTATTGTAAAATATATTACAACAGTAACAATCGTTAACAACCACTTCAAACACATGATATACGATTGCATGCGCATCAGGATAATAATGTCCATTTGCAATTTCTTTACAAAAAAACAATGCATGAACCATCATGGACATAGTAACATGCTAAGATTGTAACAATATTACAACAGTAACAATCAACAACAAAACATATTAAGTGCCTCAATCGTGGAAGAATATAACAAAGGCCAAATAGCACACCAACTAGGTTTAAAACTGCAAACAGGCCATTAGATGAGACTCTGGTAGACACTGCTGACCGAAAGAGGGAGAAGACATGCTTCGAGCACTCATCCTTTGCCTACTTCTTCCCATCTTTTTCTGGCCTGCGGTCCCTGACTTGGATCGTGCCCGAAACTTCTTCAAATCGTCAACGTGGTCAGCGTGCAGCATGGGAACGTAGGTCTGGGGTTCACACATATCCTGCAAAGAAACAAACAAGAGATATTAAAATCTACCTTTAGCGAATTCAGTCACGTGCCGTCTCCGTACAAGATACAAAGTATATGCCAGAGTGGGCTATTAAGGTTGTCCATATGAATGTGAATAAATTGATATGCAGCCAACCTACCTTGTGCTCAGCGAAGAAGGTCTTGTATCCTGAATGTAGGAGGTACACCTCGGGATAATGCAACTGTGGGTAACGGTGACTGTTGGCTTTCCTGTCTTCGCTTCTCAAATGGCGCATCCTGTATAAAGATAATAAAGATATAAAATAAAATTTATGACGACAAAGGGACGACATCATACATCCAAGAATACATTCACAAATATTCAAATAATGATCCACAACTTCTTACAAATTATAGTGTTTAAGATAATACAATAAGTTAGCAAAAGTACGATGTCTCATAGACATAATGCAATATGAGATTGCTAAACAACCTACATTTTGGGACCTCTTTCAGATGAGAATTCACAGTGGAAAATGAGAACTGTCGGTTGGCTAGCAGGACGTTGAACAAGCTCGGAAAAGCCTTCCTCTGTGTATATGTTGGTTGCACCTTGGATGTGTCCTCCCTCGAATTCGTAGGGGTACCTGCAGTCAACGATATGATACTCGCTAATCTCTGGAAACTGGCCTTTCATAAGCTGTTGAACCTGAAAATATACAAGAAGACAAACCATAAGAAAAATGCATAAAATGTTTTTCACCCTAATTTATCATGAAGTTATTAAACTGTGCATACAAGAAAGTTCCATATTTTTGTATATTCTCATTGTTGTTTCCAGATAAATGCAATATTGTCATACATACCGTTAAAGGAGTAACAGTCTTCAAATCTCTGTGGTTTCTCGTCTCCACAGTTGGAAGGGAATGTACTCTTGAGCCATCACCAACCAGGTTTTTCTCAACAGCTTGTAACCTTTCTACGGCGGATCGAGTTCTCTCTTCTTCATCATCAGAATCCCCATCCCAGGATATCAGCCCCTGTCGTGAACGCTTGAGGGGTGAATCTTCATGGTCATCCACATCCTCGCGCTGCCTTTTGGAAGAGAATAGTGAACGTCTGGCAAGGGATCCACACAGAGAAACGGGGCTACCATCCGTGGAAATCTGAAATAGAATAATAAATTCATCAAACTCACAATTTACCAGTCAAGAATAAAACGAATGCTGTATCGAAATGACCTCCTGATCATTAGGTCAAACGTGTCAGTAACTCACTAGAGTATTACAATCAAATATTTACTAAGTATTACATTCCAATATTAAAGACCAAGAATACCCACCTCTGATAACGAGTCGGGTGACCCAAAACCACTGTCACTTGATTCGGAGTCGCTGTTTCTCCAGGCACATGGGCTGTCAAAGAGTAAGGTCTTCAGGTCGCTGAAGCTGATGTCAGCCTCGGAAGTTACACTCAAAGAGAAACTAGGGGAAGACATTCTTCTTGTATTGGAGGACTAGGAAGAAAATGCAATGCAACTGGTAGACGCTGGATATAATGGTCAGTCTCTTACTTACTTACTTACTTTGGAGATTTAACGTGCGCTTTCCGACTGATGCGTATTTCGCACACGGGCCCGGCCAGGCCATTTAATGTGTTTCCGAAAGGGGCGAAGGTGGTCTGTGCAACCCAAGAGGGGGGTTTTAGGGGTTGCTTATATAGAATTTGGGAATTTTGAGATTTGGAATAGATGCCGATGGGATTGGGGAGGAGAACTAAGGGAGCTGGGTATGGTGGATGTTTGTTTGTTTATGTGATTTTGATTTGGTCGGTTATTGTGTTTTTAGATGCGTTTTATTAGTTCCGTTTTTATTAAGAATACGCCTAAGGCCTTGAAGTTTTCTAGTTTATTTTGTGGGTTTAGTATTTCTTCTAGAGTTAGAGCCTTGTTTAGATTAAGGGTGGTTTGTAATGCGGTTCGATGTGTTAGGTAGTGTGTGCAGTGGATGAGTGCGTGTTCTGGGGTTTCTGGTTGTTTGCAGTGTGGGCAGTTACCTGTAGTGTGTTTTTTAAATTTTTTTAGGTGGTTATTTAGGTTGGTGTGTCCTGTTTGGAGTTTAGTGATTACTCTGTCGATTTTTTTGGATGGATGGAGAATTTTTGGTTTGGTTAGTGGTTTGCTGAGCACTTTTTTGATTTGGCTATTTGAGTTTAGATATAGGTTATGCCATTTTTTTGTGATTTTTTGCTTGTTTACACTTTTAATTTCTGATTTTGAGATGGGTAAGTTTAAGCTTATTTCTGGGATTTTGAGGGATAGTTTAGCTGCTTTATCGGCGTTTTCATTACCGTATATTCCTACGTGGGCGGGTATCCACAAGAAGGTTATTTGTTTGCCTGCCTTAGTTAGGTCGTTGGAGCTTTTAAGTATTTGATTTATTAATTTAGGTCGGTTTTTGGTATTTTTGTTTTGGAGGGCTTGCAGTCCACTTAGGGAGTCGGTAAGTATTAGGATTTTTTTGTGTTTTTTGGATTCTTGATTATGGAGGGCTGAGGCCATGCCCATTAGTTCTGCCGTGAATATTGATTGGTTGTTTGGGAGTCGGAAGGATTGTGTGGTTTTAGTTGGTTGTGTGGTATGGACTCCGAAACCTGTGTGTTTGGAGGTCGGATTTGAGGATCCGTCCGTGTAAATGTGACACCAATTTGGCCAATTTTCGTGTATGTATGCTAGTGTGGTAGTTTTAGCTATGTTTGGGTCGGTTTGTTTATTTATTTGGCTAGCTAGTGTTGTGTCTATTTTGGGTATTTTAAGTTTAGGGGTGAAGATATTTGATTGTTTGCAGTTTTGTTTAAGATTTTTAATTTGGTGTTCATTTAGGTAGTTTGTTATTCTTTGGGATATTGGGGTAAGTAAGGGGTGTTTACGAGCTAGAGCTTGGTTTTTGGGGCTGATGTTTTGGTTTATTTAGTTTTGGATGAGAGGGTTTGATTGGGACGCGGCCCAGAAATTCAAGCTTAGCTGTTCCCTGCGTAGACTTAGTGGCATTTCTCCTGTTAAGGCCTGAAGTGAGGTGTAGGAGGTGCCATGTTGGGTGCGTGTAATTAGTTTGAGAGCCTGATATTGTATTGAGTCAAGTTTTTTAGATAGAGAGTTGTTTAGGGTGTTGTATATGGCGCAGCCGTAGTCTAGTTTTGATCTAATTAGTGATATGTAGAGAGAGAGGAGGGTATCTTTGGATGCTCCCCAGTTAGAGCCAGTTAGGCATCTTAGGGTGTTTAGGTCTTTACTGCATTTAGTTGTTAGGTTTTGAATGTGAGCATCCCAGGTGAGATGTTCATCGAAAATAAGTCCTAAGAATTTGGTTTGTTTTTGAAATTTGATTGTTTGATTGTTTAGCTGGAGGATTGGGGAGGCGGGTTTCATGTTTTTATGTTTGAATACTATTCCTGTTGTTTTTTCTGAGTTAAGGGAGAAGCCCCATTTGTCAGCCCATTGTTGTATTTTATTAAGAGATTTTTGGAGTAAATTTTGGACCATGTTCATGCTTTTAGTGCGGATCCAGATGGCTCCATCATCCGCGAATTTTGATGTGTTTACTTTAGGGGATAGGCCCTCGAATAGATCGTTTATCATTATATTGAAGAGGGTGGGGCTGAGGATACTGCCTTGTGGAGTACCATTTTCTAGGGGACATTGGTCCGATAGAGTTTGGTCTATACCCACGGTTATTTTACGATTGTTTAGGAAGTCCTGGATGTAGTTTATTATCTGACCTTTGAGTCCTATTTTTTTAAGTTTTTGTATTAGCCCATCGTGCCATACCATGTCGAAAGCTTTAGAGAAGTCTAAGAAGATGCCTGTGGTATATTGTTTATTTAGTTGTCCTGTCTTAATATCTTGTTCTAGTCGGGCGAGGTTATCTAGGGTTGAGCGGCCAGGAGTGAAACCGCTTTGATCTGGGTTTATGATGTTATTTTGGGTTAAGTAATGTTGTAATCTATTTTTAGCCATTGATTCCATTACTTTACATAAGTTTGAAGTTAGGGATATTGGTCTATATGAGTTAGCTTGATTAGCTGGTTTATTAGGTTTAGGGATTGGTATGACTAGGGCCTGTTTCCAGGGAGTAGGAACCTGTCCGTTTAGGTAGATGAGATTGTATAGTTTGAGTAGTGCCTGGAGTAGTTTTAGGGGGAGTTTTTTAATTATTTGGTAAGAAGTTAGGTCTAATCCTGGGGCTGTGCCCTTTTTCCTGTTTTGGATTACGTAGAGGAGCTCCTCCATTGTGTAGGGTTGATTTATTTCTAGATTGTTATTGTTTGGTTCTTTTGTGGGTTTGTTTTCTGTTTTAAGTTTATCTTGGAATTTTTTACTGAAGTTGGTGTTACTGCTAACGGCCGAAAAGTGGTTGGCGAGATTATTTGCTTTTTGGGCGGGGTTGGTTGAGTTGTCAATGTTAGGGTTTTTTTTATGTCGTTTTAAGCCTCTGATGGCGTGGATTTTGCGCCAGACCATTCTGGCATCTGTACGGTTATTTATACCTTCGCAGAAGTTTTTCCAGTCTCTACTTTTGGCTATTTGGACTAGTTTTTGAACCTGGTGGTTTAGTTCGTGGGCTATGTTTAAATATTTGTAGTCGCGTTTTGCTTTATTGAAGGCTGATTTACGTTTTCGTCTAGTCTGTTCTATTTCCTCATTCCACCATGGTACCGTCGGTTTGCCTGTCTTAGATGTTTTGAAGGGGATGGAGGTTTTGGCTGCGTTTATTATATAGTCTGTTAGGTTTTTACAATAGGTTTCTGGATCATTATTTTCTATTTCGTTTAAGTTAGCTTCGTTGCAGATATCTTGGAATTGGTCCCAGTTAGCTTTATTGTAATGGAATTTTGGTTCTTGGTTTTCTGTTTGGATTGGTACGTTTGTATTTCCTATGGTTATGTTTATGGGGAAGTGGTCACTACCTAGCGGGACGTCGTGCACTTCCCATTGAGTACTTTGGGCTAGATCTGCGGTGCATATGGTTAGGTCGATAGCCGACATTTTTTGGTTTATCTTATCGTACCTCGTGGGTTGGTTGCTATTAAGGAGTACTAGGTCGTTTGTTTCTATCCATTCGGAGATTAATTTGCCATGATTATCTATTTTATCATCTATGCTCCACGTAGGATGGTGAGCGTTAAAGTCTCCTAGGAATATAGTAGATTTATCGCTTATTCGGAGTAGTTTGTTTAGATCCTCAGGTTGGACTTTTTCTTCCGCCCAGTGGTAAATATTTATGATGTTTATGTTTCGGTTATTTAATGTGATTTTAATGCCGTTGGCTTCTAGGTTTGGTCAGTCTCCCGAGGGCGCTTGCTTATAAGCTGTTTCCTAATGAAGCCAGAGATGATCTCTTGATTGGATTAGTGTGAGCTCATTTCACAGTGAGGTGACTGGTTGAGTGACAGAGACCAAGTCAACGTTGATTCAATTACAGCTTAAAGCAACACGCGTTTGTAGACGTGACTGTACACACTGATCTGGAGGTCAGATTTAATGACGACGTTGAAATACAAAATAAGCTTTATTGTAATCCCTTTGATGTTAATTGAATGCAATGCCCCATACCAAGTAACTTGGAGCTGCATTGATGTAAGTGGCTTCACATACAATAACATAAACAAACTGTATCCGAGTTACTCCGAAGATCAGATGTGTACATATATGCATTCAAACGCTTGTCTAAATGATAACTCTTTGTGTGTGAAGAAAAATCATATATCTTAAAAACATATATACATCTGTTTTGGATAGAAAGTATTGTTACTTGGGTAGCAAACATCTGTGGGTATGTGTTCTGTCTTGAACTCTGCCAGCAGCTAGTTCTCAAAATAATGACTTGTCACATATACGTCAGGGTAATTAATAACAGAATCGATGTAATGTTGAAATTCGTTTTATTGAAAACAGGACATAAATCGGCGTCATACACAAAGTAACATTATTGTAAAATATATTACAACAGTAACAATCGTTAACAACCACTTCAAACACATGATATACGATTGCATGCGCATCAGGATAATAATGTCCATTTGCAATTTCTTTACAAAAAAACAATGCATGAACCATCATGGACATAGTAACATGCTAAGATTGTAACAATATTACAACAGTAACAATCAACAACAAAACATATTAAGTGCCTCAATCGTGGAAGAATATAACAAAGGCCAAATAGCACACCAACTAGGTTTAAAACTGCAAACAGGCCATTAGATGAGACTCTGGTAGACACTGCTGACCGAAAGAGGGAGAAGACATGCTTCGAGCACTCATCCTTTGCCTACTTCTTCCCATCTTTTTCTGGCCTGCGGTCCCTGACTTGGATCGTGCCCGAAACTTCTTCAAATCGTCAACGTGGTCAGCGTGCAGCATGGGAACGTAGGTCTGGGGTTCACACATATCCTGCAAAGAAACAAACAAGAGATATTAAAATGTACCTTTAGCGAATTCAGTCACGTGCCGTCTCCGTACAAGATACAAAGTATATGCCAGAGTGGGCTATTAAGGTTGTCCATATGAATGTGAATAAATTGATATGCAGCCAACCTACCTTGTGCTCAGCGAAGAAGGTCTTGTATCCTGAATGTAGGAGGTACACCTCGGGATAATGCAACTGTGGGTAACGGTGACTGTTGGCTTTCCTGTCTTCGCTTCTCAAATGGCGCATCCTGTATAAAGATAATAAAGATATAAAATAAAATTTATGACGACAAAGGGACGACATCATACATCCAAGAATACATTCACAAATATTCAAATAATGATCCACAACTTCTTACAAATTATAGTGTTTAAGATAATACAATAAGTTAGCAAAAGTACGATGTCTCATAGACATAATGCAATATGAGATTGCTAAACAACCTACATTTTGGGACCTCTTTCAGATGAGAATTCACAGTGGAAAATGAGAACTGTCGGTTGGCTAGCAGGACGTTGAACAAGCTCGGAAAAGCCTTCCTCTGTGTATATGTTGGTTGCACCTTGGATGTGTCCTCCCTCGAATTCGTAGGGGTACCTGCAGTCAACGATATGATACTCGCTAATCTCTGGAAACTGGCCTTTCATAAGCTGTTGAACCTGAAAATATACAAGAAGACAAACCATAAGAAAAATGCATAAAATGTTTTTCACCCTAATTTATCATGAAGTTATTAAACTGTGCATACAAGAAAGTTCCATATTTTTGTATATTCTCATTGTTGTTTCCAGATAAATGCAATATTGTCATACATACCGTTAAAGGAGTAACAGTCTTCAAATCTCTGTGGTTTCTCGTCTCCACAGTTGGAAGGGAATGTACTCTTGAGCCATCACCAACCAGGTTTTTCTCAACAGCTTGTAACCTTTCTACGGCGGATCGAGTTCTCTCTTCTTCATCATCAGAATCCCCATCCCAGGATATCAGCCCCTGTCGTGAACGCTTGAGGGGTGAATCTTCATGGTCATCCACATCCTCGCGCTGCCTTTTGGAAGAGAATAGTGAACGTCTGGCAAGGGATCCACACAGAGAAACGGGGCTACCATCCGTGGAAATCTGAAATAGAATAATAAATTCATCAAACTCACAATTTACCAGTCAAGAATAAAACGAATGCTGTATCGAAATGACCTCCTGATCATTAGGTCAAACGTGTCAGTAACTCACTAGAGTATTACAATCAAATATTTACTAAGTATTACATTCCAATATTAAAGACCAAGAATACCCACCTCTGATAACGAGTCGGGTGACCCAAAACCACTGTCACTTGATTCGGAGTCGCTGTTTCTCCAGGCACATGGGCTGTCAAAGAGTAAGGTCTTCAGGTCGCTGAAGCTGATGTCAGCCTCGGAAGTTACACTCAAAGAGAAACTAGGGGAAGACATTCTTCTTGTATTGGAGGACTAGGAAGAAAATGCAATGCAACTGGTAGACGCTGGATATAATGGTCAGTCTCTTACTTACTTACTTACTTTGGAGATTTAACGTGCGCTTTCCGACTGATGCGTATTTCGCACACGGGCCCGGCCAGGCCATTTAATGTGTTTCCGAAAGGGGCGAAGGTGGTCTGTGCAACCCAAGAGGGGGGTTTTAGGGGTTGCTTATATAGAATTTGGGAATTTTGAGATTTGGAATAGATGCCGATGGGATTGGGGAGGAGAACTAAGGGAGCTGGGTATGGTGGATGTTTGTTTGTTTATGTGATTTTGATTTGGTCGGTTATTGTGTTTTTAGATGCGTTTTATTAGTTCCGTTTTTATTAAGAATACGCCTAAGGCCTTGAAGTTTTCTAGTTTATTTTGTGGGTTTAGTATTTCTTCTAGAGTTAGAGCCTTGTTTAGATTAAGGGTGGTTTGTAATGCGGTTCGATGTGTTAGGTAGTGTGTGCAGTGGATGAGTGCGTGTTCTGGGGTTTCTGGTTGTTTGCAGTGTGGGCAGTTACCTGTAGTGTGTTTTTTAAATTTTTTTAGGTGGTTATTTAGGTTGGTGTGTCCTGTTTGGAGTTTAGTGATTACTCTGTCGATTTTTTTGGATGGATGGAGAATTTTTGGTTTGGTTAGTGGTTTGCTGAGCACTTTTTTGATTTGGCTATTTGAGTTTAGATATAGGTTATGCCATTTTTTTGTGATTTTTTGCTTGTTTACACTTTTAATTTCTGATTTTGAGATGGGTAAGTTTAAGCTTATTTCTGGGATTTTGAGGGATAGTTTAGCTGCTTTATCGGCGTTTTCATTACCGTATATTCCTACGTGGGCGGGTATCCACAAGAAGGTTATTTGTTTGCCTGCCTTAGTTAGGTCGTTGGAGCTTTTAAGTATTTGATTTATTAATTTAGGTCGGTTTTTGGTATTTTTGTTTTGGAGGGCTTGCAGTCCACTTAGGGAGTCGGTAAGTATTAGGATTTTTTTGTGTTTTTTGGATTCTTGATTATGGAGGGCTGAGGCCATGCCCATTAGTTCTGCCGTGAATATTGATTGGTTGTTTGGGAGTCGGAAGGATTGTGTGGTTTTAGTTGGTTGTGTGGTATGGACTCCGAAACCTGTGTGTTTGGAGGTCGGATTTGAGGATCCGTCCGTGTAAATGTGACACCAATTTGGCCAATTTTCGTGTATGTATGCTAGTGTGGTAGTTTTAGCTATGTTTGGGTCGGTTTGTTTATTTATTTGGCTAGCTAGTGTTGTGTCTATTTTGGGTATTTTAAGTTTAGGGGTGAAGATATTTGATTGTTTGCAGTTTTGTTTAAGATTTTTAATTTGGTGTTCATTTAGGTAGTTTGTTATTCTTTGGGATATTGGGGTAAGTAAGGGGTGTTTACGAGCTAGAGCTTGGTTTTTGGGGCTGATGTTTTGGTTTATTAAGTTTTGGATGAGAGGGTTTGATTGGGACGCGGCCCAGAAATTCAAGCTTAGCTGTTCCCTGCGTAGACTTAGTGGCATTTCTCCTGTTAAGGCCTGAAGTGAGGTGTAGGAGGTGCCATGTTGGGTGCGTGTAATTAGTTTGAGAGCCTGATATTGTATTGAGTCAAGTTTTTTAGATAGAGAGTTGTTTAGGGTGTTGTATATGGCGCAGCCGTAGTCTAGTTTTGATCTAATTAGTGATATGTAGAGAGAGAGGAGGGTATCTTTGGATGCTCCCCAGTTAGAGCCAGTTAGGCATCTTAGGGTGTTTAGGTCTTTACTGCATTTAGTTGTTAGGTTTTGAATGTGAGCATCCCAGGTGAGATGTTCATCGAAAATAAGTCCTAAGAATTTGGTTTGTTTTTGAAATTTGATTGTTTGATTGTTTAGCTGGAGGATTGGGGAGGCGGGTTTCATGTTTTTATGTTTGAATACTATTCCTGTTGTTTTTTCTGAGTTAAGGGAGAAGCCCCATTTGTCAGCCCATTGTTGTATTTTATTAAGAGATTTTTGGAGTAAATTTTGGACCATGTTCATGCTTTTAGTGCGGATCCAGATGGCTCCATCATCCGCGAATTTTGATGTGTTTACTTTAGGGGATAGGCCCTCGAATAGATCGTTTATCATTATATTGAAGAGGGTGGGGCTGAGGATACTGCCTTGTGGAGTACCATTTTCTAGGGGACATTGGTCCGATAGAGTTTGGTCTATACCCACGGTTATTTTACGATTGTTTAGGAAGTCCTGGATGTAGTTTATTATCTGACCTTTGAGTCCTATTTTTTTAAGTTTTTGTATTAGCCCATCGTGCCATACCATGTCGAAAGCTTTAGAGAAGTCTAAGAAGATGCCTGTGGTATATTGTTTATTTAGTTGTCCTGTCTTAATATCTTGTTCTAGTCGGGCGAGGTTATCTAGGGTTGAGCGGCCAGGAGTGAAACCGCTTTGATCTGGGTTTATGATGTTATTTTGGGTTAAGTAATGTTGTAATCTATTTTTAGCCATTGATTCCATTACTTTACATAAGTTTGAAGTTAGGGATATTGGTCTATATGAGTTAGCTTGATTAGCTGGTTTATTAGGTTTAGGGATTGGTATGACTAGGGCCTGTTTCCAGGGAGTAGGAACCTGTCCGTTTAGGTAGATGAGATTGTATAGTTTGAGTAGTGCCTGGAGTAGTTTTAGGGGGAGTTTTTTAATTATTTGGTAAGAAGTTAGGTCTAATCCTGGGGCTGTGCCCTTTTTCCTGTTTTGGATTACGTAGAGGAGCTCCTCCATTGTGTAGGGTTGATTTATTTCTAGATTGTTATTGTTTGGTTCTTTTGTGGGTTTGTTTTCTGTTTTAAGTATATCTTGGAATTTTTTACTGAAGTTGGTGTTACTGCTAACGGCCGAAAAGTGGTTGGCGAGATTATTTGCTTTTTGGGCGGGGTTGGTTGAGTTGTCAATGTTAGGGTTTTTTTTATGTCGTTTTAAGCCTCTGATGGCGTGGATTTTGCGCCAGACCATTCTGGCATCTGTACGGTTATTTATACCTTCGCAGAAGTTTTTCCAGTCTCTACTTTTGGCTATTTGGACTAGTTTTTGAACCTGGTGGTTTAGTTCGTGGGCTATGTTTAAATATTTGTAGTCGCGTTTTGCTTTATTGAAGGCTGATTTACGTTTTCGTCTAGTCTGTTCTATTTCCTCATTCCACCATGGTACCGTCGGTTTGCCTGTCTTAGATGTTTTGAAGGGGATGGAGGTTTTGGCTGCGTTTATTATATAGTCTGTTAGGTTTTTACAATAGGTTTCTGGATCATTATTTTCTATTTCGTTTAAGTTAGCTTCGTTGCAGATATCTTGGAATTGGTCCCAGTTAGCTTTATTGTAATGGAATTTTGGTTCTTGGTTTTCTGTTTGGATTGGTACGTTTGTATTTCCTATGGTTATGTTTATGGGGAAGTGGTCACTACCTAGCGGGACGTCGTGCACTTCCCATTGAGTACTTTGGGCTAGATCTGCGGTGCATATGGTTAGGTCGATAGCCGACATTTTTTGGTTTATCTTATCGTACCTCGTGGGTTGGTTGCTATTAAGGAGTACTAGGTCGTTTGTTTCTATCCATTCGGAGATTAATTTGCCATGATTATCTATTTTATCATCTATGCTCCACGTAGGATGGTGAGCGTTAAAGTCTCCTAGGAATATAGTAGATTTATCGCTTATTCGGAGTAGTTTGTTTAGATCCTCAGGTTGGACTTTTTGTTCCGCCCAGTGGTAAATATTTATGATGTTTATGTTTCGGTTATTTAATGTGATTTTAATGCCGTTGGCTTCTAGGTTTGGTCAGTCTCCCGAGGGCGCTTGCTTATAAGCTGTTTCCTAATGAAGCCAGAGATGATCTCTTGATTGGATTAGTGTGAGCTCATTTCACAGTGAGGTGACTGGTTGAGTGACAGAGACCAAGTCAACGTTGATTCAATTACAGCTTAAAGCAACACGCGTTTGTAGACGTGACTGTACACACTGATCTGGAGGTCAGATTTAATGACGACGTTGAAATACAAAATAAGCTTTATTGTAATCCCTTTGATGTTAATTGAATGCAATGCCCCATACCAAGTAACTTGGAGCTGCATTGATGTAAGTGGCTTCACATACAATAACATAAACAAACTGTATCCGAGTTACTCCGAAGATCAGATGTGTACATATATGCATTCAAACGCTTGTCTAAATGATAACTCTTTGTGTGTGAAGAAAAATCATATATCTTAAAAACATATATACATCTGTTTTGGATAGAAAGTATTGTTACTTGGGTAGCAAACATCTGTGGGTATGTGTTCTGTCTTGAACTCTGCCAGCAGCTAGTTCTCAAAATAATGACTTGTCACATATACGTCAGGGTAATTAATAACAGAATCGATGTAATGTTGAAATTCGTTTTATTGAAAACAGGACATAAATCGGCGTCATACACAAAGTAACATTATTGTAAAATATATTACAACAGTAACAATCGTTAACAACCACTTCAAACACATGATATACGATTGCATGCGCATCAGGATAATAATGTCCATTTGCAATTTCTTTACAAAAAAACAATGCATGAACCATCATGGACAAAGTAACATGCTAAGATTGTAACAATATTACAACAGTAACAATCAACAACAAAACATATTAAGAGCCTCAATCGTGGAAGAATATAACAAAGGCCAAATAGCACACCAACTAGGTTTAAAACTGCAAACAGGCCATTAGATGAGACTCTGGTAGACACTGCTGACCGAAAGAGGGAGAAGACATGCTTCGAGCACTCATCCTTTGCCTACTTCTTCCCATCTTTTTCTGGCCTGCGGTCCCTGACTTGGATCGTGCCCGAAACTTCTTCAAATCGTCAACGTGGTCAGCGTGCAGCATGGGAACGTAGGTCTGGGGTTCACACATATCCTGCAAAGAAACAAACAAGAGATATTAAAATCTACCTTTAGCGAATTCAGTCACGTGCCGTCTCCGTACAAGATACAAAGTATATGCCAGAGTGGGCTATTAAGGTTGTCCATATGAATGTGAATAAATTGATATGCAGCCAACCTACCTTGTGCTCAGCGAAGAAGGTCTTGTATCCTGAATGTAGGAGGTACACCTCGGGATAATGCAACTGTGGGTAACGGTGACTGTTGGCTTTCCTGTCTTCGCTTCTCAAATGGCGCATCCTGTATAAAGATAATAAAGATATAAAATAAAATTTATGACGACAAAGGGACGACATCATACATCCAAGAATACATTCACAAATATTCAAATAATGATCCACAACTTCTTACAAATTATAGTGTTTAAGATAATACAATAAGTTAGCAAAAGTACGATGTCTCATAGACATAATGCAATATGAGATTGCTAAACAACCTACATTTTGGGACCTCTTTCAGATGAGAATTCACAGTGGAAAATGAGAACTGTCGGTTGGCTAGCAGGACGTTGAACAAGCTCGGAAAAGCCTTCCTCTGTGTATATGTTGGTTGCACCTTGGATGTGTCCTCCCTCGAATTCGTAGGGGTACCTGCAGTCAACGATATGATACTCGCTAATCTCTGGAAACTGGCCTTTCATAAGCTGTTGAACCTGAAAATATACAAGAAGACAAACCATAAGAAAAATGCATAAAATGTTTTTCACCCTAATTTATCATGAAGTTATTAAACTGTGCATACAAGAAAGTTCCATATTTTTGTATATTCTCATTGTTGTTTCCAGATAAATGCAATATTGTCATACATACCGTTAAAGGAGTAACAGTCTTCAAATCTCTGTGGTTTCTCGTCTCCACAGTTGGAAGGGAATGTACTCTTGAGCCATCACCAACCAGGTTTTTCTCAACAGCTTGTAACCTTTCTACGGCGGATCGAGTTCTCTCTTCTTCATCATCAGAATCCCCATCCCAGGATATCAGCCCCTGTCGTGAACGCTTGAGGGGTGAATCTTCATGGTCATCCACATCCTCGCGCTGCCTTTTGGAAGAGAATAGTGAACGTCTGGCAAGGGATCCACACAGAGAAACGGGGCTACCATCCGTGGAAATCTGAAATAGAATAATAAATTCATCAAACTCACAATTTACCAGTCAAGAATAAAACGAATGCTGTATCGAAATGACCTCCTGATCATTAGGTCAAACGTGTCAGTAACTCACTAGAGTATTACAATCAAATATTTACTAAGTATTACATTCCAATATTAAAGACCAAGAATACCCACCTCTGATAACGAGTCGGGTGACCCAAAACCACTGTCACTTGATTCGGAGTCGCTGTTTCTCCAGGCACATGGGCTGTCAAAGAGTAAGGTCTTCAGGTCGCTGAAGCTGATGTCAGCCTCGGAAGTTACACTCAAAGAGAAACTAGGGGAAGACATTCTTCTTGTATTGGAGGACTAGGAAGAAAATGCAATGCAACTGGTAGACGCTGGATATAATGGTCAGTCTCTTACTTACTTACTTACTTTGGAGATTTAACGTGCGCTTTCCGACTGATGCGTATTTCGCACACGGGCCCGGCCAGGCCATTTAATGTGTTTCCGAAAGGGGCGAAGGTGGTCTGTGCAACCCAAGAGGGGGGTTTTAGGGGTTGCTTATATAGAATTTGGGAATTTTGAGATTTGGAATAGATGCCGATGGGATTGGGGAGGAGAACTAAGGGAGCTGGGTATGGTGGATGTTTGTTTGTTTATGTGATTTTGATTTGGTCGGTTATTGTGTTTTTAGATGCGTTTTATTAGTTCCGTTTTTATTAAGAATACGCCTAAGGCCTTGAAGTTTTCTAGTTTATTTTGTGGGTTTAGTATTTCTTCTAGAGTTAGAGCCTTGTTTAGATTAAGGGTGGTTTGTAATGCGGTTCGATGTGTTAGGTAGTGTGTGCAGTGGATGAGTGCGTGTTCTGGGGTTTCTGGTTGTTTGCAGTGTGGGCAGTTACCTGTAGTGTGTTTTTTAAATTTTTTTAGGTGGTTATTTAGGTTGGTGTGTCCTGTTTGGAGTTTAGTGATTACTCTGTCGATTTTTTTGGATGGATGGAGAATTTTTGGTTTGGTTAGTGGTTTGCTGAGCACTTTTTTGATTTGGCTATTTGAGTTTAGATATAGGTTATGCCATTTTTTTGTGATTTTTTGCCTGTTTACACTTTTAATTTCTGATTTTGAGATGGGTAAGTTTAAGCTTATTTCTGGGATTTTGAGGGATAGTTTAGCTGCTTTATCGGCGTTTTCATTACCGTATATTCCTACGTGGGCGGGTATCCACAAGAAGGTTATTTGTTTGCCTGCCTTAGTTAGGTCGTTGGAGCTTTTAAGTATTTGATTTATTAATTTAGGTCGGTTTTTGGTATTTTTGTTTTGGAGGGCTTGCAGTCCACTTAGGGAGTCGGTAAGTATTAGGATTTTTTTGTGTTTTTTGGATTCTTGATTATGGAGGGCTGAGGCCATGCCCATTAGTTCTGCCGTGAATATTGATTGGTTGTTTGGGAGTCGGAAGGATTGTGTGGTTTTAGTTGGTTGTGTGGTATGGACTCCGAAACCTGTGTGTTTGGAGGTCGGATTTGAGGATCCGTCCGTGTAAATGTGACACCAATTTGGCCAATTTTCGTGTATGTATGCTAGTGTGGTAGTTTTAGCTATGTTTGGGTCGGTTTGTTTATTTATTTGGCTAGCTAGTGTTGTGTCTATTTTGGGTATTTTAAGTTTAGGGGTGAAGATATTTGATTGTTTGCAGTTTTGTTTAAGATTTTTAATTTGGTGTTCATTTAGGTAGTTTGTTATTCTTTGGGATATTGGGGTAAGTAAGGGGTGTTTACGAGCTAGAGCTTGGTTTTTGGGGCTGATGTTTTGGTTTATTAAGTTTTGGATGAGAGGGTTTGATTGGGACGCGGCCCAGAAATTCAAGCTTAGCTGTTCCCTGCGTAGACTTAGTGGCATTTCTCCTGTTAAGGCCTGAAGTGAGGTGTAGGAGGTGCCATGTTGGGTGCGTGTAATTAGTTTGAGAGCCTGATATTGTATTGAGTCAAGTTTTTTAGATAGAGAGTTGTTTAGGGTGTTGTATATGGCGCAGCCGTAGTCTAGTTTTGATCTAATTAGTGATATGTAGAGAGAGAGGAGGGTATCTTTGGATGCTCCCCAGTTAGAGCCAGTTAGGCATCTTAGGGTGTTTAGGTCTTTACTGCATTTAGTTGTTAGGTTTTGAATGTGAGCATCCCAGGTGAGATGTTCATCGAAAATAAGTCCTAAGAATTTGGTTTGTTTTTGAAATTTGATTGTTTGATTGTTTAGCTGGAGGATTGGGGAGGCGGGTTTCATGTTTTTATGTTTGAATACTATTCCTGTTGTTTTTTCTGAGTTAAGGGAGAAGCCCCATTTGTCAGCCCATTGTTGTATTTTATTAAGAGATTTTTGGAGTAAATTTTGGACCATGTTCATGCTTTTAGTGCGGATCCAGATGGCTCCATCATCCGCGAATTTTGATGTGTTTACTTTAGGGGATAGGCCCTCGAATAGATCGTTTATCATTATATTGAAGAGGGTGGGGCTGAGGATACTGCCTTGTGGAGTACCATTTTCTAGGGGACATTGGTCCGATAGAGTTTGGTCTATACCCACGGTTATTTTACGATTGTTTAGGAAGTCCTGGATGTAGTTTATTATCTGACCTTTGAGTCCTATTTTTTTAAGTTTTTGTATTAGCCCATCGTGCCATACCATGTCGAAAGCTTTAGAGAAGTCTAAGAAGATGCCTGTGGTATATTGTTTATTTAGTTGTCCTGTCTTAATATCTTGTTCTAGTCGGGCGAGGTTATCTAGGGTTGAGCGGCCAGGAGTGAAACCGCTTTGATCTGGGTTTATGATGTTATTTTGGGTTAAGTAATGTTGTAATCTATTTTTAGCCATTGATTCCATTACTTTACATAAGTTTGAAGTTAGGGATATTGGTCTATATGAGTTAGCTTGATTAGCTGGTTTATTAGGTTTAGGGATTGGTATGACTAGGGCCTGTTTCCAGGGAGTAGGAACCTGTCCGTTTAGGTAGATGAGATTGTATAGTTTGAGTAGTGCCTGGAGTAGTTTTAGGGGGAGTTTTTTAATTATTTGGTAAGAAGTTAGGTCTAATCCTGGGGCTGTGCCCTTTTTCCTGTTTTGGATTACGTCGAGGAGCTCCTCCATTGTGTAGGGTTGATTTATTTCTAGATTGTTATTGTTTGGTTCTTTTGTGGGTTTGTTTTCTGTTTTAAGTTTATCTTGGAATTTTTTACTGAAGTTGGTGTTACTGCTAACGGCCGAAAAGTGGTTGGCGAGATTATTTGCTTTTTGGGCGGGGTTGGTTGAGTTGTCAATGTTAGGGTTTTTTTTATGTCGTTTTAAGCCTCTGATGGCGTGGATTTTGCGCCAGACCATTCTGGCATCTGTACGGTTATTTATACCTTCGCAGAAGTTTTTCCAGTCTCTACTTTTGGCTATTTGGACTAGTTTTTGAACCTGGTGGTTTAGTTCGTGGGCTATGTTTAAATATTTGTAGTCGCGTTTTGCTTTATTGAAGGCTGATTTACGTTTTCGTCTAGTCTGTTCTATTTCCTCATTCCACCATGGTACCGTCGGTTTGCCTGTCTTAGATGTTTTGAAGGGGATGGAGGTTTTGGCTGCGTTTATTATATAGTCTGTTAGGTTTTTACAATAGGTTTCTGGATCATTATTTTCTATTTCGTTTAAGTTAGCTTCGTTGCAGATATCTTGGAATTGGTCCCAGTTAGCTTTATTGTAATGGAATTTTGGTTCTTGGTTTTCTGTTTGGATTGGTACGTTTGTATTTCCTATGGTTATGTTTATGGGGAAGTGGTCACTACCTAGCGGGACGTCGTGCACTTCCCATTGAGTACTTTGGGCTAGATCTGCGGTGCATATGGTTAGGTCGATAGCCGACATTTTTTGGTTTATCTTATCGTACCTCGTGGGTTGGTTGCTATTAAGGAGTACTAGGTCGTTTGTTTCTATCCATTCGGAGATTAATTTGCCATGATTATCTATTTTATCATCTATGCTCCACGTAGGATGGTGAGCGTTAAAGTCTCCTAGGAATATAGTAGATTTATCGCTTATTCGGAGTAGTTTGTTTAGATCCTCAGGTTGGACTTTTTGTTCCGCCCAGTGGTAAATATTTATGATGTTTATGTTTCGGTTATTTAATGTGATTTTAATGCCGTTGGCTTCTAGGTTTGGTCAGTCTCCCGAGGGCGCTTGCTTATAAGCTGTTTCCTAATGAAGCCAGAGATGATCTCTTGATTGGATTAGTGTGAGCTCATTTCACAGTGAGGTGACTGGTTGAGTGACAGAGACCAAGTCAACGTTGATTCAATTACAGCTTAAAGCAACACGCGTTTGTAGACGTGACTGTACACACTGATCTGGAGGTCAGATTTAATGACGACGTTGAAATACAAAATAAGCTTTATTGTAATCCCTTTGATGTTAATTGAATGCAATGCCCCATACCAAGTAACTTGGAGCTGCATTGATGTAAGTGGCTTCACATACAATAACATAAACAAACTGTATCCGAGTTACTCCGAAGATCAGATGTGTACATATATGCATTCAAAAGCTTGTCTAAATGATAACTCTTTGTGTGTGAAGAAAAATCATATATCTTAAAAACATATATACATCTGTTTTGGATAGAAAGTATTGTTACTTGGGTAGCAAACATCTGTGGGTATGTGTTCTGTCTTGAACTCTGCCAGCAGCTAGTTCTCAAAATAATGACTTGTCACATATACGTCAGGGTAATTAATAACAGAATCGATGTAATGTTGAAATTCGTTTTATTGAAAACAGGACATAAATCGGCGTCATACACAAAGTAACATTATTGTAAAATATATTACAACAGTAACAATCGTTAACAACCACTTCAAACACATGATATACGATTGCATGCGCATCAGGATAATAATGTCCATTTGCAATTTCTTTACAAAAAAACAATGCATGAACCATCATGGACATAGTAACATGCTAAGATTGTAACAATATTACAACAGTAACAATCAACAACAAAACATATTAAGTGCCTCAATCGTGGAAGAATATAACAAAGGCCAAATAGCACACCAACTAGGTTTAAAACTGCAAACAGGCCATTAGATGAGACTCTGGTAGACACTGCTGACCGAAAGAGGGAGAAGACATGCTTCGAGCACTCATCCTTTGCCTACTTCTTCCCATCTTTTTCTGGCCTGCGGTCCCTGACTTGGATCGTGCCCGAAACTTCTTCAAATCGTCAACGTGGTCAGCGTGCAGCATGGGAACGTAGGTCTGGGGTTCACACATATCCTGCAAAGAAACAAACAAGAGATATTAAAATCTACCTTTAGCGAATTCAGTCACGTGCCGTCTCCGTACAAGATACAAAGTATATGCCAGAGTGGGCTATTAAGGTTGTCCATATGAATGTGAATAAATTGATATGCAGCCAACCTACCTTGTGCTCAGCGAAGAAGGTCTTGTATCCTGAATGTAGGAGGTACACCTCGGGATAATGCAACTGTGGGTAACGGTGACTGTTGGCTTTCCTGTCTTCGCTTCTCAAATGGCGCATCCTGTATAAAGATAATAAAGATATAAAATAAAATTTATGACGACAAAGGGACGACATCATACATCCAAGAATACATTCACAAATATTCAAATAATGATCCACAACTTCTTACAAATTATAGTGTTTAAGATAATACAATAAGTTAGCAAAAGTACGATGTCTCATAGACATAATGCAATATGAGATTGCTAAACAACCTACATTTTGGGACCTCTTTCAGATGAGAATTCACAGTGGAAAATGAGAACTGTCGGTTGGCTAGCAGGACGTTGAACAAGCTCGGAAAAGCCTTCCTCTGTGTATATGTTGGTTGCACCTTGGATGTGTCCTCCCTCGAATTCGTAGGGGTACCTGCAGTCAACGATATGATACTCGCTAATCTCTGGAAACTGGCCTTTCATAAGCTGTTGAACCTGAAAATATACAAGAAGACAAACCATAAGAAAAATGCATAAAATGTTTTTCACCCTAATTTATCATGAAGTTATTAAACTGTGCATACAAGAAAGTTCCATATTTTTGTATATTCTCATTGTTGTTTCCAGATAAATGCAATATTGTCATACATACCGTTAAAGGAGTAACAGTCTTCAAATCTCTGTGGTTTCTCGTCTCCACAGTTGGAAGGGAATGTACTCTTGAGCCATCACCAACCAGGTTTTTCTCAACAGCTTGTAACCTTTCTACGGCGGATCGAGTTCTCTCTTCTTCATCATCAGAATCCCCATCCCAGGATATCAGCCCCTGTCGTGAACGCTTGAGGGGTGAATCTTCATGGTCATCCACATCCTCGCGCTGCCTTTTGGAAGAGAATAGTGAACGTCTGGCAAGGGATCCACACAGAGAAACGGGGCTACCATCCGTGGAAATCTGAAATAGAATAATAAATTCATCAAACTCACAATTTACCAGTCAAGAATAAAACGAATGCTGTATCGAAATGACCTCCTGATCATTAGGTCAAACGTGTCAGTAACTCACTAGAGTATTACAATCAAATATTTACTAAGTATTACATTCCAATATTAAAGACCAAGAATACCCACCTCTGATAACGAGTCGGGTGACCCAAAACCACTGTCACTTGATTCGGAGTCGCTGTTTCTCCAGGCACATGGGCTGTCAAAGAGTAAGGTCTTCAGGTCGCTGAAGCTGATGTCAGCCTCGGAAGTTACACTCAAAGATAAACTAGGGGAAGACATTCTTCTTGTATTGGAGGACTAGGAAGAAAATGCAATGCACTTACTTACTTACTTTGGAGATTTAACGTGCGCTTTCCGACTGATGCGTATTTCGCACACGGGCCCGGCCAGGCCATTTAATGTGTTTCCGAAAGGGGCGAAGGTGGTCTGTGCAACCCAAGAGGGGGGTTTTAGGGGTTGCTTATATAGAATTTGGGAATTTTGAGATTTGGAATAGATGCCGATGGGATTGGTGAGGAGAACTAAGGGAGCTGGGTATGGTGGATGTTTGTTTGTTTATGTGATTTTGATTTGGTAGGTTATTGTGTTTTTAGATGCGTTTTATTAGTTCCGTTTTTATTAAGAATACGCCTAAGGCCTTGAAGTTTTCTAGTTTATTTTGTGGGTTTAGTATTTCTTCTAGAGTTAGAGCCTTGTTTAGATTAAGGGTGGTTTGTAATGCGGTTCGATGTGTTAGGTAGTGTGTGCAGTGGATGAGTGCGTGTTCTGGGGTTTCTGGTTGTTTGCAGTGTGGGCAGTTACCTGTAGTGTGTTTTTTAAATTTTTTTAGGTGGTTATTTAGGTTGGTGTGTCCTGTTTGGAGTTTAGTGATTACTCTGTCGATTGTTTTGGATGGATGGAGAATTTTTGGTTTGGTTAGTGGTTTGCTGAGCACTTTTTTGATTTGGCTATTTGAGTTTAGATATAGGTTATGCCATTTTTTTGTGATTTTTTGCTTGTTTACACTTTTAATTTCTGATTTTGAGATGGGTAAGTTTAAGCTTATTTCTGGGATTTTGAGGGATAGTTTAGCTGCTTTATCGGCGTTTTCATTACCGTATATTCCTACGTGGGCGGGTATCCACAAGAAGGTTATTTGTTTGCCTGCCTTAGTTAGGCCGTTGGAGCTTTTAAGTATTTGATTTATTAATTTAGGTCGGTTTTTGGTATTTTTGTTTTGGAGGGCTTGCAGTCCACTTAGGGAGTCGGTAAGTATTAGGATTTTTTTGTGTTTTTTGGATTCTTGATTATGGAGGGCTGAGGCCATGCCCATTAGTTCTGCCGTGAATATTGATTGGTTGTTTGGGAGTCGGAAGGATTGTGTGGTTTTAGTTGGTTGTGTGGTATGGACTCCGAAACCTGTGTGTTTGGAGGTCGGATTTGAGGATCCGTCCGTGTAAATGTGACACCAATTTGGCCAATTTTCGTGTATGTATGCTAGTGTGGTAGTTTTAGCTATGTTTGGGTCGGTTTGTTTATTTATTTGGCTAGCTAGTGTTGTGTCTATTTTGGGTATTTTAAGTTTAGGGGTGAAGATATTTGATTGTTTGCAGTTTTGTTTAAGATTTTTAATTTGGTGTTCATTTAGGTAGTTTGTTATTCTTTGGGATATTGGGGTAAGTAAGGGGTGTTTACGAGCTAGAGCTTGGTTTTTGGGGCTGATGTTTTGGTTTATTAAGTTTTGGATGAGAGGGTTTGATTGGGACGCGGCCCAGAAATTTAAGCTTAGCTGTTCCCTGCGTAGACTTAGTGGCATTTCTCCTGTTAAGGCCTGAAGTGAGGTGTAGGAGGTGCCATGTTGGGTGCGTGTAATTAGTTTGAGAGCCTGATATTGTATTGAGTCAAGTTTTTTAGATAGAGAGTTGTTTAGGGTGTTGTATATGGCGCAGCCGTAGTCTAGTTTTGATCTAATTAGTGATATGTAGAGAGAGAGGAGGGTATCTTTGGATGCTCCCCAGTTAGAGCCAGTTAGGCATCTTAGGGTGTTTAGGTCTTTACTGCATTTAGTTGTTAGGTTTTGAATGTGAGCATCCCAGGTGAGATGTTCATCGAAAATAAGTCCTAAGAATTTGGTTTGTTTTTGAAATTTGATTGTTTGATTGTTTAGCTGGAGGATTGGGGAGGCGGGTTTCATGTTTTTATGTTTGAATACTATTCCTGTTGTTTTTTCTGAGTTAAGGGAGAAGCCCCATTTGTCAGCCCATTGTTGTATTTTATTAAGAGATTTTTGGAGTAAATTTTGGACCATGTTCATGCTTTTAGTGCGGATCCAGATGGCTCCATCATCCGCGAATTTTGATGTGTTTACTTTAGGGGATAGGCCCTCGAATAGATCGTTTATCATTATATTGAAGAGGGTGGGGCTGAGGATACTGCCCTGTGGAGTACCATTTTCTAGGGGACATTGGTCCGATAGAGTTTGGTCTATACCCACGGTTATTTTACGATTGTTTAGGAAGTCCTGGATGTAGTTTATTATCTGACCTTTGAGTCCTATTTTTTTAAGTTTTTGTATTAGCCCATCGTGCCATACCATGTCGAAAGCTTTAGAGAAGTCTAAGAAGATGCCTGTGGTATATTGTTTATTTAGTTGTCCTGTCTTAATATCTTGTTCTAGTCGGGCGAGGTTATCTAGGGTTGAGCGGCCAGGAGTGAAACCGCTTTGATCTGGGTTTATGATGTTATTTTGGGTTAAGTAATGTTGTAATCTATTTTTAGCCATTGATTCCATTACTTTACATAAGTTTGAAGTTAGGGATATTGGTCTATATGAGTTAGCTTGATTAGCTGGTTTATTAGGTTTAGGGATTGGTATGACTAGGGCCTGTTTCCAGGGAGTAGGAACCTGTCCGTTTAGGTAGATGAGATTGTATAGTTTGAGTAGTGCCTGGAGTAGTTTTAGGGGGAGTTTTTTAATTATTTGGTAAGAAGTTAGGTCTAATCCTGGGGCTGTGCCCTTTTTCCTGTTTTGGATTACGTAGAGGAGCTCCTCCATTGTGTAGGGTTGATTTATTTCTAGATTGTTATTGTTTGGTTCTTTTGTGGGTTTGTTTTCTGTTTTAAGTTTATCTTGGAATTTTTTACTGAAGTTGGTGTTACTGCTAACGGCCGAAAAGTGGTTGGCGAGATTATTTGCTTTTTGGGCGGGGTTGGTTGAGTTGTCAATGTTAGGGTTTTTTTTATGTCGTTTTAAGCCTCTGATGGCGTGGATTTTGCGCCAGACCATTCTGGCATCTGTACGGTTATTTATACCTTCGCAGAAGTTTTTCCAGTCTCTACTTTTGGCTATTTGGACTAGTTTTTGAACCTGGTGGTTTAGTTCGTGGGCTATGTTTAAATATTTGTAGTCGCGTTTTGCTTTATTGAAGGCTGATTTACGTTTTCGTCTAGTCTGTTCTATTTCCTCATTCCACCATGGTACCGTCGGTTTGCCTGTCTTAGATGTTTTGAAGGGGATGGAGGTTTTGGCTGCGTTTATTATATAGTCTGTTAGGTTTTTACAATAGGTTTCTGGATCATTATTTTCTATTTCGTTTAAGTTAGCTTCGTTGCAGATATCTTGGAATTGGTCCCAGTTAGCTTTATTGTAATGGAATTTTGGTTCTTGGTTTTCTGTTTGGATTGGTACGTTTGTATTTCCTATGGTTATGTTTATGGGGAAGTGGTCACTACCTAGCGGGACGTCGTGCACTTCCCATTGAGTACTTTGGGCTAGATCTGCGGTGCATATGGTTAGGTCGATAGCCGACATTTTTTGGTTTATCTTATCGTACCTCGTGGGTTGGTTGCTATTAAGGAGTACTAGGTCGTTTGTTTCTATCCATTCGGAGATTAATTTGCCATGATTATCTATTTTATCATCTATGCTCCACGTAGGATGGTGAGCGTTAAAGTCTCCTAGGAATATAGTAGATTTATCGCTTATTCGGAGTAGTTTGTTTAGATCCTCAGGTTGGACTTTTTGTTCCGCCCAGTGGTAAATATTTATGATGTTTATGTTTCGGTTATTTAATGTGATTTTAATGCAACTGGTAGACGCTGGATATAATGGTCAGTCTCCCGAGGGCGCTTGCTTATAAGCTGTTTCCTAATGAAGCCAGAGATGATCTCTTGATTGGATTAGTGTGAGCTCATTTCACAGTGAGGTGACTGGTTGAGTGACAGAGACCAAGTCAACGTTGATTCAATTACAGCTTAAAGCAACACGCGTTTGTAGACGTGACTGTACACACTGATCTGGAGGTCAGATTTAATGACGACGTTGAAATACAAAATAAGCTTTATTGTAATCCCTTTGATGTTAATTGAATGCAATGCCCCATACCAAGTAACTTGGAGCTGCATTGATGTAAGTGGCTTCACATACAATAACATAAACAAACTGTATCCGAGTTACTCTGAAGATCAGATGTGTACATATATGCATTCAAACGCTTGTCTAAATGATAACTCTTTGTGTGTGAAGAAAAATCATATATCTTAAAAATATATATACATCTGTTTTGGATAGAAAGTATTGTTACTTGGGTAGCAATCATCTGTGGGTATGTGTTCTTTCTTGAACTTTGCCAGCAGCTAGTTCTCAAAATAATGACTTGTCACATATACGTCAGGGTAATAACAGAATCGATGTAATGTTGAAATTCGTTTTATTGAAAACAGGACATAAATCGGCGTCATACACAAAGTAACATTATTGTAAAATATATTACAACAGTAACAATCGTTAACAACCACTTCAAACACAAAATATACGATTGCATGCGCATCAGGATAATAATGTCCATTTGCAATTTCTTTACAAAAAAACAATGCATGAAGATAATAAAGATATAAAATAAAATTTATGACGACAAAGGGACGACATTATGCATCCAAGAATACATTCACAAATATTCAAATAATGATCCACAACTTCTTACAAATTATAGTGGTTAAGATAATACAATAAGTTAGCAAAAGTACGATGTCTCATAGACATAATGCAATATGAGATTGCTAAACAACCTACATTTTGGGACCTCTTTCAGATGAGAATTCACAGTGGAAAATGAGAACTGTCGGTTGGCTAGCAGGATGTTGAACAAGCTCGGAAATGCCTTCCTCTGTGTATATGTTGGTTGCACCTTGGATGTGTCCTCCCTCGAATTCGTAGGGGTACCTGCAGTCAACGATCTGATACTCGCTAATCTCTGGAAACTGGCCTTTCATAAGCTGTTGAACCTGAAAATATACAAGAAGACAAACCATAAGAAAAATGCATAAAATGTTTTTCACCCTAATTTATCATGAAGTTATTAAACTGTGCATACAAGAAAGTTCCATATTTTTGTATATTCTCATTGTTGTTTGCAATATTGTCATACATACCGTTAAAGGAGTAACAGTCTTCAAATCTCTGTGGTTTCTCGTCTCCACAGGGGGATGGGAATGTACTCTTGAGCCATCACCAACCAGGTTTTTCTCAACAGCTTGTAACCTTTCTATGGCGGATCGAGTTCTCTCTTCTTCATCATCAGAATCCCCATCCCAGGATATCAGACCCTGTCGTGAAGGCTTGAGGGGTGAATCGTCATGGTCATCCACATCCTCGCGCTGCCTTTTGGAAGAGAATAGTGAACGTCTGGCAAGGGATCCACACAGAGAAACGGGGCTACCATCCGTGGAAATCTGAAATAGAATAATAAATTCATCAAACTCACAATTTACCAATCAAGAATAAAACGAATGCTGTATCGATATGACCTCCTGATCATTAGGTCAAACGTGTCAGTAACTCACTAGAGTATTACAATCAAATATTTACTAAGTATTACATTCCAATATTAAAGACCAAGAATACCCACCTCTGATAACGAGTCGGGTGACCCAAAACCACTGTCACTTGATTCGGAGTCGCTGTTTCTCCAGGCACATGGGCTGTCAAAGAGTAAGGTCTTCAGGTCGCTGAAGCTGATGTCAGCCTCGGAAGTTACACTCAAAGAGAAACTAGGGAAGAACATTCTTCTTGTATTGGGGGACTAGGAAGAAAATGCAATGCTTACTTACTTACTTACTTACTTTGGAGATTTAACGTGCGCTTTCCGACTGATGCGTATTTCGCACACGGGCCCGGCCAGGCCATTTAATGTGTTTCCGAAAGGGGCGAAGGTGGTCTGTGCAACCCAAGAGGGGGGTTTTAGGGGTTGCTTATATAGAATTTGGGAATTTTGAGATTTGGAATAGATGCCGATGGGATTTGGGAGGAGAACTAAGGGAGCTGGGTATGGTGGATGTTTGTTTGTTTATGTGATTTTGATTTGGTAGGTTATTGTGTTTTTAGATGCGTTTTATTAGTTCCGTTTTTATTAAGAATACGCCTAAGGCCTTGAAGTTTTCTAGTTTATTTTGTGGGTTTAGTATTTCTTCTAGAGTTAGAGCCTTGTTTAGATTAAGGGTGGTTTGTAATGCGGTTCGATGTGTTAGGTAGTGTGTGCAGTGGATGAGTGCGTGTTCTGGGGTTTCTGGTTGTTTGCAGTGTGGGCAGTTACCTGTAGTGTGTTTTTTAAATTTTTTTAGGTGGTTATTTAGGTTGGTGTGTCCTGTTTGGAGTTTAGTGATTACTCTGTCGATTTTTTTGGATGGATGGAGAATTTTTGGTTTGGTAAGTGGTTTGCTGAGCACTTTTTTGATTTGGCTATTTGAGTTTAGATATAGGTTATGCCATTTTTTTGTGATTTTTTGCTTGTTTACACTTTTAATTTCTGATTTTGAGATGGGTAAGTTTAAGCTTATTTCTGGGATTTTGAGGGATAGTTTAGCTGCTTTATCGGCGTTTTCATTACCGTATATTCCTACGTGGGCGGGTATCCACAAGAAGGTTATTTGTTTGCCTGCCTTAGTTAGGCCGTTGGAGCTTTTAAGTATTTGATTTATTAATTTAGGTCGGTTTTTGGTATTTTTGTTTTGGAGGGCTTGCAGTCCACTTAGGGAGTCGGTAAGTATTAGGATTTTTTTGTGTTTTTTGGATTCTTGATTATGGAGGGCTGAGGCCATGCCCATTAGTTCTGCCGTGAATATTGATTGGTTGTTTGGGAGTCGGAAGGATTGTGTGGTTTTAGTTGGTTGTGTGGTATGGACTCCGAAACCTGTGTGTTTGGAGGTCGGATTTGAGGATCCGTCCGTGTAAATGTGACACCAATTTGGCCAATTTTCGTGTATGTATGCTAGTGTGGTAGTTTTAGCTATGTTTGGGTCGGTTTGTTTATTTATTTGGCTAGCTAGTGTTGTGTCTATTTTGGGTATTTTAAGTTTAGGGGTGAAGATATTTGATTGTTTGCAGTTTTGTTTAAGATTTTTAATTTGGTGTTCATTTAGGTAGTTTGTTATTCTTTGGGATATTGGGGTAAGTAAGGGGTGTTTACGAGCTAGAGCTTGGTTTTTGGGGCTGATGTTTTGGTTTATTAAGTTTTGGATGAGAGGGTTTGATTGGGACGCGGCCCAGAAATTTAAGCTTAGCTGTTCCCTGCGTAGACTTAGTGGCATTTCTCCTGTTAAGGCCTGAAGTGAGGTGTAGGAGGTGCCATGTTGGGTGCGTGTAATTAGTTTGAGAGCCTGATATTGTATTGAGTCAAGTTTTTTAGATAGAGAGTTGTTTAGGGTGTTGTATATGGCGCAGCCGTAGTCTAGTTTTGATCTAATTAGTGATATGTAGAGAGAGAGAAGGGTATCTTTGGATGCTCCCCAGTTAGAGCCAGTTAGGCATCTTAGGGTGTTTAGGTCTTTACTGCATTTAGTTGTTAGGTTTTGAATGTGAGCATCCCAGGTGAGATGTTCATCGAAAATAAGTCCTAAGAATTTGGTTTGTTTTTGAAATTTGATTGTTTGATTGTTTAGCTGGAGGATTGGGGAGGCGGGTTTCATGTTTTTATGTTTGAATACTATTCCTGTTGTTTTTTCTGAGTTAAGGGAGAAGCCCCATTTGTCAGCCCATTGTTGTATTTTATTAAGAGATTTTTGGAGTAAATTTTGGACCATGTTCATGCTTTTAGTGCGGATCCAGATGGCTCCATCATCCGCGAATTTTGATGTGTTTACTTTAGGGGATAGGCCCTCGAATAGATCGTTTATCATTATATTGAAGAGGGAGGGGCTGAGGATACTGCCCTGTGGAGTACCATTTTCTAGGGGACATTGGTCCGATAGAGTTTGGTCTATACCCACGGTTATTTTACGATTGTTTAGGAAGTCCTGGATGTAGTTTATTATCTGACCTTTGAGTCCTATTTTTTTAAGTTTTTGTATTAGCCCATCGTGCCATACCATGTCGAAAGCTTTAGAGAAGTCTAAGAAGATGCCTGTGGTATATTGTTTATTTAGTTGTCCTGTCTTAATATCTTGTTCTAGTCGGGCGAGGTTATCTAGGGTTGAGCGGCCAGGAGTGAAACCGCTTTGATCTGGGTTAATGATGTTATTTTGGGTTAAGTAATGTTGTAATCTATTTTTAGCCATTGATTCCATTACTTTACATAAGTTTGAAGTTAGGGATATTGGTCTATATGAGTTAGCTTGATTAGCTGGTTTATTAGGTTTAGGGATTGGTATGACTAGGGCCTGTTTCCAGGGAGTAGGAACCTGTCCGTTTAGGTAGATGAGATTGTATAGTTTGAGTAGTGCCTGGAGTAGTTTTAGGGGGAGTTTTTTAATTATTTGGTAAGAAGTTAGGTCTAATCCTGGGGCTGTGCCCTTTTTCCTGTTTTGGATTACGTAGAGGAGCTCCTCCATTGTGTAGGGTTGATTTATTTCTAGATTGTTATTGTTTGGTTCTTTTGTGGGTTTGTTTTCTGTTTTAAGTTTATCTTGGAATTTTTTACTGAAGTTGGTGTTACTGCTAACGGCCGAAAAGTGGTTGGCGAGATTATTTGCTTTTTGGGCGGGGTTGGTTGAGTTGTCAATGTTAGGGTTTTTTTTATGTCGTTTTAAGCCTCTGATGGCGTGGATTTTGCGCCAGACCATTCTGGCATCTGTACGGTTATTTATACCTTCGCAGAAGTTTTTCCAGTCTCTACTTTTGGCTATTTGGACTAGTTTTTGAACCTGGTGGTTTAGTTCGTGGGCTATGTTTAAATATTTGTAGTCGCGTTTTGCTTTATTGAAGGCTGATTTACGTTTTCGTCTAGTCTGTTCTATTTCCTCATTCCACCATGGTACCGTCGGTTTGCCTGTCTTAGATGTTTTGAAGGGGATGGAGGTTTTGGCTGCGTTTATTATATAGTCTGTTAGGTTTTTACAATAGGTTTCTGGATCATTATTTTCTATTTCGTTTAAGTTAGCTTCGTTGCAGATATCTTGGAATTGGTCCCAGTTAGCTTTATTGTAATGGAATTTTGGTTCTTGGTTTTCTGTTTGGATTGGTACGTTTGTATTTCCTATGGTTATGTTTATGGGGAAGTGGTCACTACCTAGCGGGACGTCGTGCACTTCCCATTGAGTACTTTGGGCTAGATCTGCGGTGCATATGGTTAGGTCGATAGCCGACATTTTTTGGTTTATCTTATCGTACCTCGTGGGTTGGTTGCTATTAAGGAGTACTAGGTCGTTTGTTTCTATCCATTCGGAGATTAATTTGCCATGATTATCTATTTTATCATCTATGCTCCACATAGGATGGTGAGCGTTAAAGTCTCCTAGGAATATAGTAGATTTATCGCTTATTTTGAGTAGTTTGTTTAGATCCTCAGGTTGGACTTTTTGTTCCGCCCAGTGGTAAATATTTATGATGTTTATGTTTCGGTTATTTAATGTGATTTTAATGCCGTTGGCTTCTAGGTTTGGCGTGTCTATTTTTATTTCTTCGTAATTTATATCTTCCCTGATAAATATGATTAGTCCTCCTGCGGCTCTTCTTGTTTTCGGTTTAGCTCTGTCAGTTCTAACTGAGTTGTAGTTAGGTAGTGTGAATTTGGATTTTTTTGAGAATTTGGTTTCCTGTATACAAGCAATGTGAGGGACTTTATTTAGTTTAAATTTATTTTTTAGTTCATGGCCGTGGGAGGTGAGTCCGTTGGCGTTCCACTGAAAAATATTTAGTCCTTCGAATATTGGGTTCGGGTGATTGGTGATTTAGTTTTTAGTTTTTATTTTATTCGGTGAGTTCTTTTAGATGGAGGTTAAAGAGGAAGAAGGGAAGATCGGTTAATTTTAGATTGAAAGCTACTTTGTAGAAGGATTTCATGCTAGCTTTTGGTGAGTTTTGACTATGCATGTATGCTAGGAGTAAGGTGAGGTTATTTAGGTTTTGGGTGTTGGCTGGTTGGGGAGTTTGGTTTGTTTTAGTTGGAGTAGTGTCTATTGTTTCCTCAGTAGTGGAGAAATCTTCGTCATCGGTTAGATTAGGTTTAGCTGATTGAGTTTCCATGGGGGAGGCATGTGATGTGGAGGATTGTGAAGGTGTTTGTGGGATGGGTGTAGCTGATGATTTCTTAGTGTTTGTGTTTTGTTGTTGTGCTTGCTTGTGGGAGAGTGTTGTTACCATATGGGCTGTAGGGTGCTTGGATGAGGGTCGTGTTGTGGTGGTCATTTTGAGGTTTGTTTTGCATGCGGGGGTTGATGTTTTGGCTATGTGAGATGTGGGAGGGTTCGTGGTTGGTTGAGTGGCTGCTTGTATGTGTGAGGTGGGTGCGGTTTCTCGGTAGGGGCCCCAGACAGAGCTGTCGGTTATGGGTGTGGTGTTTGTTTGTGGGATGGTGTTTGGGTGTGGTGTAGGGAGGAGTGGTTTAGATGCAGGTGTAGCAAATTTTCGTGTTTGGATTTTAGCCGTGTCTATGTTTATGTTTTTGTTGGCCTGCTGGGTGAGTGTGTGTCTGTATGGGCATTGGTTTGAGAGTGAAGTGTGTTGGGTGGATTTGCAGTGGATGCACCAGGGTGTGCATGTGCCTGGGCAGTCTGTTTGTGCGCATTTTTTACATTTAGTTTTACGGTATGTGCATTGGGAGGCAGTGTGGTTGTATTTGAGGCACTTTGTACATTGCTTAACCTGCTTTATATAGGGTTTGACTTCTAAGTTGGTGTGGGCTCCGAAGGATATGTGTTTGGGGGCTTCAGGGAATTTAGCGGTCTTTTTGAAGTTGATTATAACAATGGAGGTTGGGACCGTTTTTCCGTTTCTAGTTGAGGTTATTCTACGCGTGCTGGTGATTAGGGGTTGAGGGTTTTGGTCTTGGTTTATGTTAGCTTCTAGAGAGTATAATTGTAAGTCTTCAGTTGTTTCCCTTGGGTTAACCCTAATTACGCCTCGTGTATATTGTTGCCAATTAGGTGTTTGTTTGATTACTGTGACGTGGAATATTTGAGTTAAATGCAATGCAACTGGTAGACGCTGGATATAATGGTCAGTCTCCTTACTTACTTACTTACTTACTTTGGAGATTTAACGTGCGCTTTCCGACTGATGCGTATTTCGCACACGGGCCCGGCCAGGCCATTTAATGTGTTTCCGAAGGGGGCGAAGGTGGTCTGTGCAACCCAAGAGGGGGGTTTTAGGGGTTGCTTATATAGAATTTGGGAATTTTGAGATTTGGAATAGATGCCGATGGGATTGGGGAGGAGAACTAAGGGAGCTGGGTATGGTGGATGTTTGTTTGTTTATGTGATTTTGATTTGGTAGGTTATTGTGTTTTTAGATGCGTTTTATTAGTTCCGTTTTTATTAAGAATACGCCTAAGGCCTTGAAGTTTTCTAGTTTATTTTGTGGGTTTAGTATTTCTTCTAGAGTTAGAGCCTTGTTTAGATTAAGGGTGGTTTGTAATGCGGTTCGATGTGTTAGGTAGTGTGTGCAGTGGATGAGTGCGTGTTCTGGGGTTTCTGGTTGTTTGCAGTGTGGGCAGTTACCTGTAGTGTGTTTTTTAAATTTTTTTAGGTGGTTATTTAGGTTGGTGTGTCCTGTTTGGAGTTTAGTGATTACTCTGTCGATTTTTTTGGATGGATGGAGAATTTTTGGTTTGGTTAGTGGTTTGCTGAGCACTTTTTTGATTTGGCTATTTGAGTTTAGATATAGGTTATGCCATTTTTTTGTGATTTTTTGCTTGTTTACACTTTTAATTTCTGATTTTGAGATGGGTAAGTTTAAGCTTATTTCTGGGATTTTGAGGGATAGTTTAGCTGCTTTATCGGCGTTTTCATTACCGTATATTCCTACGTGGGCGGGTATCCACAAGAAGGTTATTTGTTTGCCTGCCTTAGTTAGGTCGTTGGAGCTTTTAAGTATTTGATTTATTAATTTAGGTCGGTTTTTGGTATTTTTGTTTTGGAGGGCTTGCAGTCCACTTAGGGAGTCGGTAAGTATTAGGATTTTTTTGTGTTTTTTGGATTCTTGATTATGGAGGGCTGAGGCCATGCCCATTAGTTCTGCCGTGAATATTGATTGGTTGTTTGGGAGTCGGAAGGATTGTGTGGTTTTAGTTGGTTGTGTGGTATGGACTCCGAAACCTGTGTGTTTGGAGGTCGGATTTGAGGATCCGTCCGTGTAAATGTGACACCAATTTGGCCAATTTTCGTGTATGTATGCTAGTGTGGTAGTTTTAGCTATGTTTGGGTCGGTTTGTTTATTTATTTGGCTAGCTAGTGTTGTGTCTATTTTGGGTATTTTAAGTTTAGGGGTGAAGATATTTGATTGTTTGCAGTTTTGTTTAAGATTTTTAATTTGGTGTTCATTTAGGTAGTTTGTTATTCTTTGGGATATTGGGGTAAGTAAGGGGTGTTTACGAGCTAGAGCTTGGTTTTTGGGGCTGATGTTTTGGTTTATTAAGTTTTGGATGAGAGGGTTTGATTGGGACGCGGCCCAGAAATTTAAGCTTAGCTGTTCCCTGCGTAGACTTAGTGGCATTTCTCCTGTTAAGGCCTGAAGTGAGGTGTAGGAGGTGCCATGTTGGGTGCGTGTAATTAGTTTGAGAGCCTGATATTGTATTGAGTCAAGTTTTTTAGATAGAGAGTTGTTTAGGGTGTTGTATATGGCGCAGCCGTAGTCTAGTTTTGATCTAATTAGTGATATGTAGAGAGAGAGAAGGGTATCTTTGGATGCTCCCCAGTTAGAGCCAGTTAGGCATCTTAGGGTGTTTAGGTCTTTACTGCATTTAGTTGTTAGGTTTTGAATGTGAGCATCCCAGGTGAGATGTTCATCGAAAATAAGTCTCCCGAGGGCGCTTGCTTATAAGCTGTTTCCTAATGAAGCCAGAGATGATCTCTTGATTGGATTAGTGTGAGCTCATTTCACAGTGAGGTGACTGGTTGAGTGACAGAGACCAAGTCAACGTTGATTCAGCTTAAAGCAACACGCGTTTGTAGACGTGACTGTACACACTGATCTGGAGGTCAGATTTAATGACGACGTTGAAATACAAAATAAGCTTTATTGTAATCCCTTTGATGTTAATTGAATGCAATGCCCCCATACCAAGTAACTTGGTACCAAAAAAAATCCTAATACTTACCGACTCCCTAAGTGGACCTCAAGCCCTCCAAAACAAAAATACCAAAAACCGACCTAAATTAATAAATCAAATACTTAAAAGCTCCAACGACCTAACTAAGGTAGGCAAACAAATAACCTTTTTGTGGATCCCGTCCACGTAGGAATATACGGTAATGAAAACGCAGATAAAGCAGCTAAACTATCCCTCAAAATCCCAGAAATAAGCTTAAACTTACCCATCTCAAAATCAGAAATTAAAAGTGTAAACAAGCAAAAAATCACCAAAAAATGGCATAACCTATATCTAAACTCAAATAGCTAAATCAAAAAAGTGCTCAGCAAACCACTAACCAAACCAAAAATTCTCCATCCATCAAAAAAATCACTAAACTCCAAACAGGACACACCAACCTAGATAACCACCTAAAAAAATTAAAAAACACACTACAGGTAACTGCCCACATTGCAAACAACCAGAAACCCCAGAACACGCACTCATCCACTGCACACACTACCTCACACATCGAACCGCATTACAAACCACCCTCAATCTAAACAAGGCTCTCACTCTAGAAGCAATACTAAACCCACAAAATAAACTAGAAAACTTCAAGGCCTTAGGCGTATTCTTAATCAAAACGGAACTAATAAAACGCATCTAAAAACATAATAACCTACCAAATCAAAATCACATAAATAAACAAACATCCACCATACCCAGCTCCCTTAGTTCCACAGGCCACCTTCGCCCCTTTCGGAAACACATTAAATGGCCTGGCCGGGCCCGTGTGCGAAATACGCATCAGTCGGAAAGCGCACGTTAAATCTCCAAAGTAAGTAAGTAAGTAAGTAAGCAATAACATAAACAAACTGTATCCGAGTTACTCCGAAGATCAGATGTGTACATATATGCATTCAAACGCTTGTCTAAATGATAACTCTTTGTGTGTGAAGAAAAATCGTATATCTTAAAAATATATATACATCTGTTTTGGATAGAAAGTATTGTTACTTGGGTAGCAAACATCTGTGGGTATGTGTTCTGTCTTGAATCAAATATTTACTAAGTATTACATTCAAATATTAAAGACCAAGAATATCCACCTCTGATAACGAGTCGGGGGACCCAAAACCACTGTCACTAGACATGTACAAGTTGATATTCTCATGCACATGCCATTCCGTTTGCCCAAGAGACACGGTTTGGAATGGCTCTGTGTGTATACTTGAACTTTTCTGCTATGCAAAGGAGAATGCATTGATCTACAATGGCAGCTGTGTCACAGAATGCCCGCCTGGAAGTGCAACGTTCGTCAATCAAGTGTGCTACAATCTCGTAATCGACCACTATGCCATGAAAGTGATTCCTCCTATGTTCCTTGTGGTGCTGGCTTTAGTTGTCCTCTTGGTCTATAATGCTTCAAAGTCGAGGCGAATGAATCACAGATGCCCCTTTCCTTGACGCCGATAAAGTAAGTCAAATAAGTGTGATTGAATATCATCTTCATACAGCGGTCTCAATGTATTTTCACAATTGCCTGTGTTAGTTTAGATCCTTGTTTGAGTTAAAAGAGGGCTAGAGTGTCATGTGTGGCTTTTATAAAAAATATTTCGATGTGGTCAGTGCAACAATATAGCCATGTAGGTGAGCAAATCTGAAAGCAGTTTCTATACCGGAACACTTTCGTTCACATCTGACCCCAATACCTTTAGCTCAAGGATATCATTGGTTTATAGATGCGTGAGTGAGTGACCTGTGTGTAACGCCGCTTTCAACAACTATGTCACTTTTATCACGACGTGTCAGATTCATGTGTGGGGAAAGCCTTAGGTGTTGCAGATCTGAGGCTTTTTGATAAGACCCACGAGTAAAGTGATGACAAACGCTTGGTCTCAAATTAGGAAGAGAGGCTCTAATAATTAGTAATAATATGCAACAATCGAAAACAGTAAGCAATATATCTTTCCCTCGGAACTGAATAATTGTATTTGATTCGCGACAGATTTACTAGGAGTAATCGTGACCCATGGATCCCAAAGTCTTAGGAAATCTGACATGCGACTTTGGTTGATCAGGTAAGTAGTACATTAGGTCGAGTTATTTTGGCATATGGTTTGTTGTTTGTTGTCTCTCATCGCACTGAGCAAATGTTCCACCTTTATGTCGGCGTCTTTTAAATGATTGTGGCTGGACTAGACAATCCAGTTACTTTGAACAACGTCCCTCGCCGTCGGGTACGATGCCACGCAATGAACCATGTAACGGGGACACACCATTTGTCGCCTCGTACAAGCATAGGTTGCTGGGGGCCATTTCTAAGCACATCAGAGTATATGGTACTCATAGGGGCGGTCGGATAGCCTATTGGTTAAAGCGTTAGCTTATCACGCCGAAGACCCGGGTTCGATTCCCGACATGGGTACAATGTGTGAAACCCATTTCTGGTGTCCCCCGCCGTGATATCGCTGGAATATTGCTAAAAGCGGCGTAAAACTCACTCAATATGGTACATGTACTCATAGATATTTTGACAATTCTCTGAATGTGTTCAGCTTTCATTTCAAAGGATACGGTGTATCTAAACCAGTTGATAATTCATTTTTCTTAACGTTGCATGAGTTGGATATCGAAGAGAAAAAGAAAGACGTGTTCTGCGTCAATATACCAGCACAAGAACCAGACACAACACATATATATCACGACCAAGGAGCAGCAGCAGGTGTCGAAGACACACTGGCAATGGTGGAAATACACAACGTCTCACAGAACAAGTTTGTTCAAGACAGAAGTTACATGGACGACTCTAGCATGGCAGATACTGTGTCAATGGCGTCCGCAACTACATCGACAACGACACTCTGATTCAACACATGGGACTTGCCCGGAGCCGGGCGAAGGTTAGCTGATTGAAGAAATAACAACTTCAGTTTTCATGTACATAATAATGTATGTGTGTGCAAATTATTATTTTTTAGTAGCAGTAGTTGTAGTAGTAGGAGGAGGTGATGAAGGTGTAGAAGGTCGAGGGTGAGGGTGGGGAAGTTGAGATTTTGGGAACATCCGCCAAACAAGACAACCTTGATGGGAGACGTCAACACGATCGCCAACATCAGTTGTGCGTATTCTTAAGTTTGTTCCGAATGCAGACATGTTGTTTATAAACGCCCAGTATAAACTGTTGCAATCAAGTGGTGTGTGAGACGCCTGAGTTGTCCCAATTTTGTACCACGGGACTGGTAATGTGTGGTACCACGGGACTGGTAATGTTTTGTACCACGGGACTGGTAACGTGTGGTATCACGGGACTGGTAGCGTGTGGTATCACGGGACTGGTAGCGTGTGGTATCACGGGACTGGTAGCGTGTGGTATCACGGGACTGGCAACGTGTGGTATCACGGGACTGGTAACGTGTGGTATCACGGGACTGGTAATGTGTGCTATCACGGGACTGGTAATGTGTGGTACCACGGGACTGATAACGTGTGGTACCACGGGACTGGTAATGTGTGGTACCACGGGACTGGTAATGTGTGGTATCACGGGACTGGTAATGTGTGGTACCACGGGACTGGTAATGTGTTGTACCACGGGACTGGTAATGTGTGGTACCACGGGACTGGTAATGTGTGGTACCACGGGACTGGTAATGTGTGGTACCACGGGACTGGTAATGTGTGGTACCACGGGACTGGTAGTGTGTGGTATCACGGGACTGGTAATGTGTGGTACCACGGGACTGGTAATGTGTGGTACCACGGGACTGGTAATGTGTGGTATCACGGGACTGGTAGTGTGTGGTATCACGAGACTGGTAATGTGTGCTATCACGGGACTGGTAACGTGTGGTATCACGGGACTGGTAATGTGTGGTATCACGGGACTGGTAGCGTGTGGTACCACGGGACTGGTAGCGTGTGGTATCACGGGACTGGTAATGTGTGCTATCACGGGACTGGTAGTGTGTGGTATCACGGGACTGGTAGTGTGTGGTACCACGGGACTGGTAATGTGTTGTACCACGGGACTGGTAGTGTGTGGTATCACGGGACTGGTAGCGTGTGGTATCACGGGACTGGTAGTGTGTGGTACCACGGGACTGGTAGTGTGTGGTATCACGGGACTGGTAACGTGTGGTACCGAGGGACTGGTAATGTGTGGTACCACGGGACTGGTAACGTGTGGTACCACGGGACTGGTAATGTGTGGTACCGAGGGACTGGTAACGCGTGGTATCGCCGGGCGCTGCAGCATACGCAGCTCTTAACGCGGTCTTCGAATAGGGTTCAGCAAAATGTCCTCTCATAATTGTAGCGAAACCCTAATAAAAGAATTCAAGTCGTCTGATAATAACATTTGAAGTCATGTCACTTATAAAGAGATTCTATTACATAACACATTTCACCTTAAACCAAAAGATGAAAGTGCACAAAGAATAGGTTGAGACACGGTACAACAGGTACAATTAGGATAGCCGTGAATACTGTGGTAGTCCAATTGTGGTAGTCAGAGTAGTTGTAGTAGTTGTAGTAGTAGTAGCAGCAGCAGTAGTAGTAGTAGCAGCAGCAGTAGTAGTAGTAGTAGTAGTAGTAGTAGTAGTAGTAGTAGCAGAAACAGAATAGTAGTTGCAGTATTTGTAGTAGTAGCAGTAGTAGCAGCAGTAGTAGCGGTAGATGTAGTGGTAGCAACAGCAACAGTTGTAGTAGTAGTAGCCGTGAATACTGTGGTAGTCAAATTGTGGTAGTCAGGGTAGTAGTAGTAGTAGTAGTAGTAGTAGTAGTAGTAGTAGTAGTAGTAGTAGTAGTAGTAGTAGTAGTTCGGTACCACAGTACACAGTGCAACAGTGTAATTCTGCTGGGGATGATTGCGTTATAGCTGATATGCTTAAGTACTCATTACCTGATATTATACCTTTTCTGGTTAAATGTTACAATCGGACTTTTGACAGAGGTATTTTTCCTTGTGTCTGGTCAAAATCTATTATTCACTACTATTATTGGCAAATCATTTACTTCTATCAATTCTATAGATTAACACAGTGGTAAAAAATGACAGATTAGATTCCTGAAACACAAGCGGAATTTAGAAAGGACTATTCGATCTTTGACCACTTATTTACTTTCCCCCGGGGAACACCGGGGGAGTACCGTTCTGTTTGACGTCGCATTAGCGGGAATTTTAGATGGGGTCCATGCGGGTAATGGAAACCGGTTCGTCAGTGTGACAGCGAACGTTTTAACCAACAGCTTCTCAACGTCTTCGTTCGCCGTATACCAATAGAGTTACCTCCCTTCGACCACAGCAGGTCTCCATTGAGAAGTGTCATATGTGCCAAGTTGTTCTTGTCTGTTTGCGATATTTAAATACCTTTGGCCACTGTCCATGCTATTACGCCGTACGTTATCAACCAATGAAACCTTGCTGTTCTTAGAAAGGGTGATATTCTATCTTCAAGGAGTAATTGCTTCACAAACTTAAGAATTTTAAGTAGCCAGGTGTAATATTCCAGCGTGTATGAAATGACAAACTGCGTTAATGACATGCCACACCTGGGGAACTATGAAAATATAAATAAATTTAAACAATACTGGAATGGTTGACCTTCGGTTTAGATATTCGATACACAGATCTTATTTTGCTCTGATGTATTGGGTTATAGCGATATAAAAGAGTTCATTTTCTTCAGTGTACTAAGAAGCAGTGAATACAACCGAAAACACTACTGCAAACTGAGAAATGAGTATAAAACCTCTTGTAGAAAGTTCAAATATGATCTTAAATTGTCACGGATAGTACGACTAAACAGCACTTTACACAGACCGACATTCTACCCCAGAGGATCTAAATCCCCAAAAGAATTGTTACACTATTTCAAGAAGTTATTCTCAAAAGATGATTCTATATATTTGGTAGACAATGAGTTCTTTGAACGTGATAATGATGGCGTCAGTGAAATTTTAGTGATGTTGACATGCTTCTGTTGGAATTGCCTTTCGCGGAAACGGAAATACTGAATGCTAAAAATCGCCTTAAAACTGGTAATTCTGCTGGGGATGATTGCGTTATAGCTGATATGCTTAAGTACTCATTACCTGATATTATACCTTTTCTGGTTAAATGTTACAATCGGACTTTTGACAGAGGTATTTTTCCTTGTGTCTGGTCAAAATCTATTATTCACTACTATTATTGGCAAATCATTTACTTCTATCAATTCTATAGATTAACACAGTGGTAAAAAATGACAGATTAGATTCCTGAAACACAAGCGGAATTTAGAAAGGACTATTCGATCTTTGACCACTTATTTACTTTGCATGCAGTCATTGAGAAATATTTATCCTGCGGCAAACGCAAGTTGAATGTGGTCTTTGTTTAATTTAAAAAAGGCATTTCATTCTGTAAATAGAGCTAAATTGTGAAAAATAAGGGTTTAGGAAGCAAAATGGTTGCCATTGTTAAATCAATGTATGCAAATGTAAAGTCATGTGTCATGTGCTGCGGTGATACTAAAAGTGACTTTTTTATTGCCCGATAGGCTTACGCCAAGGATGTGTTTCAACTCCTATACTTTTTTCATCTTGATAAAACAAATATTGTTATAATAATTTGTAGAGGTGCTCGAGTGGCCGCAAGAGAGAAATGTTTTTTTAAAGATAAATGTAATAATGTTGTAAATGAATACAAATGCCTTGGCATATTGTTTACCCATAGACTAAATCTGAATAAGTCTGTAATCACAAATAGAGCAAAGAAAGCTATGTTACTCTTGTTATCTCTAAGCTTGGAGTTAATTCACCGAAAACGTATTTTAAATTATTTGATTCTCAAATACAACCTATTTTACTATATGAGATATGGGGTTGTAAAGAGTTCTATACAAGTGAAAAAAATCAATCTCCCCGCTTGTAAAAGGTTTTTGATTTTTGGTATGTCAACACCAAGTAATATGGTCAATGGAGAATGCGGGAGATTCTCATTGTACATTGTATCTTACACTCGTTGCTTGAAGTATTGGTGTAAAATAGTAATAATGCCTGAACACAGTTTATCTAAGAAAGCCTACAACATGCTTGTCTTGGAAAGAACACATGGGCTTCTTGTATAAGTACATTGCTTTTTTAAATATGGCTTTGGTTTCATTTGGCTAATCCAGACAATTGGTAATGCAAATGTTTTCACTAACCAGAAATGGCATTGAGATATTTACGAAAGTTCAAGATGTTATACTTATCGTCAGTTCAAGTCATTGCTTGAACCAGAATCTTAATTATCAAACTTACGGTGCAGAAATTTTCGTAAAATCATTATTCGTTTTAAACTTGGCCTGAAGATCTAGTAAAATTAACACAGGGAGATTTTCATCTGTTGAGAAATCCCTAAGGTTATGCCCATTCTGTGACATTGTTGTCGAAGGTGAATATCATTTTATGCTCATTTGCTCTATATACGAAAATCTAAAAAAGAAGTACTTACAGCAGTAGTCTTTATCTCATTTTAATGCTATAAGATTGTCTTCATTACTATCCCGCTAGGATCCTCTAATACAAAATCAACTGGCATTGTACATACATCATGCGTTTTTGTTACGAAGTGAATTGTTACCTTGACTTTGTATCTTATAAATATTGAATGTAACTCCATTGAAAATGGGCTTGTGGCCTTTCATACAATGAAGAATTGAATTCAGTTCAATGAAACTATTTATTTGAGAAGCAATATCACATAAACAATGCAAAGAAAATTAATTTCATGGCAGATAATGACAGATATTTGAGTTATAGATAAACAGTACAGATAACTTTTACATCTAAAAATACAACTCATTGTCCTCGTGGAGATTTCGGGATAAAATATGTCTGCGGAAACCTATACTGGTCGTAACAGGCGACTTAATGGATCGTGTTTTTAAGCCCGATAACGTGGTTGATCGTGTATCATAATACCCAAACGGCGTGAGACGAGACGTTAGTTTCATGTAAATAGAAATAGTAAATAGCTGGGATATTGCTGAACGCGGCGTTAAACAAGACACTCGCCAAGAAATATGTTAACATGACTAAAAACAACTTTTAAAACCTTATATCACAATTATGCTGTACAACAGAGTTGAAAAACTAAGAGAGCGTGAAGTCGGAGCTGCTAATACTGGGTGTTGTACGTTACAAATACTCCCAGGCTCCTATTGAATATAAAGCTAATCCACTATTAATGGTGACATGATTAAGCGTGACAAGCGAACGCTTTAACCACTAGCCTACCCGACCGCCCCGTATGGTTGACAAGAATATATACAGGATAGGAGATTGTGTTTATACAGTTGAGTAGGTTTAAGATCAGTTACACTGTTGTCTTTGTAATGAGTTGTGTTTCTGCATGAAGTTAGTAAGTGAATGCAACCACTGTGTCCATGACACTTTTGGAGGAACATACACACAAGCAATGCAGAACTTACCAACAAGAAAGGAAATGTTTTCAATACTGCGAGATGACATTATGTGCCAAGTTTGGTGAAGAAACATGGTACGGTTTTCAAGATCTGCTTCGGAAACGAGGACTACCGCCATTTTCAGTCTAAGTCAAAGACGTTGCCATGGAAACTCAAAAAAAATATATTTTTTTTAAATCCCAAACAACAAAGGGCACCAGTTCACCACTAGACCTATCTATGTGCTAAGATTGGTGAAGAAATATGATACGGTTTTCAAGATCTGCTCCGAAAACGAGGACTACCGCCATTTTCAGTGTAAGTCAAAATTGTTGCCATGGAAACTCGAAAAATAGTTTTTTTTCAAATCCCAAACTATCAAAAGGCACCAGTTCACCACAAGACCTATCTATGTGCCACATTTGGTGAAGAAATATGGTACGGTTTTCAAGATCTGCTCCGGAAACGAAATGTGACGGACGGAAGGACGGATAGACGGCAGGAGGGAAGGACGGACGGACGGCACCAATTCCAATATCCCCCTTCCACTTCCTGGCGGGGGATAATAATCGCAACTACGAGAAAATAATCGAACTAATGAGAAAAATCTCAAACCAACGAGAAAATAGTTGAAATAAGTAGAAAATATAATAATAAACTTGAAAATAAACTTGAAATAACAAGATAATCGCAATTACGAGAAAATAATCGAAATTACGAGAAAATAATCGAAATTACGAGAAAATAGTCGAAGAAACGAGAAGAAAGCCGAAGCAACTAAAAAGTAATTGAAATGAAGAGAAAGTAATAGAAGTACCGACAAAAACCTCAAAACTTCGATTTTTTCAAATAACGAGAAAATAATTGAAATTACGAGAGAGAGAGAAATCGAAGCAACGAGAAAATAACTGAAGCAACGAGAAAAAAATCTAAATTTTGAGTATTTTAAATAAACTTGAAATAACAAGATAATCGCAATTACGAGAAAATAATCGCAATTACGAGAAAAAACTCGAAGCAACGAGAAATAATTGAAATAATAATAAAATAATTGAAGCAAAGAGAAAAAATCGAAATTTCGAGTTCTTGAAGTGAACTTGAAATAACGAAAATATGATCGAAGTAAGGAGTAAAATCCTCCAAATTTCGAGAAAATGTACACATTCTTGAAATAACGAGAAATTTCATTTTAAAAAACTATACATGCTACAAAAGTGGCACCATTAGGCTTTCGTATTCTGGAGCAGTCTGCAGAAATCTTAGTATGATTATGATTTTCGGAACTCATTCGGCACAAATGCCAGACCCGAGGAGCTTCATATGAACATGACTTTAACCCGAACTTTGATGATTTAACCCGGGGGATCTCCGTCGTTTTAATACTGCCTGCCTGAGGGAATAGGTGGTTTGTTTTAAGGTTATTAAGTTTTGAATGTAGCTTGGGGAAATGATGTTGAATTACTTCCCGAGCCATGTCCTTTAACTATTTATATGAAGAAAAGTAGTACCAGACATAGTTAATCGACTGGGAAGTGAGCTGTTACAATCACCATCACACAATCAAATCGAAGGGCTCTCTCCTGTTTTTTTTGGCCAATTGTATTGTGCCAGCTTTGTTGCAGAACTGTCAAATTAGGTGACGGTAATAAAATCATATTGATGACATGAAGATTTGTGTCTACTTGAGACAACTGTTCACCAGAATAATACATAAATTGGGTTCATATTTGGTTTTGACACATTTGCAACACCTCTTTTTCTAGCATTTCGCAGATGCATTTCTTCTTGTGTAATGTGGGATGCCTGTTTACGACACTTGTTTCAAATCTGTTCCTAAATAGATCGTCATAATTCCTTTCAATGCAAGAGAGTATTTGGTCTTTTCCAGTGTTTCGTGCTCTATCCTGAAACTAAAATAAGAACATAATAAATATTTCATGATGACGTCATCACAAGGCAGAGTTTATGCGTGAGTGAGGGATTTGGGTTTAACATCGCATTTTACAGAATATCTGTAGGATAAAAAAAAGCTTAATGCTTTGGACAGGAAAAACTTATTCCACTCGAGACATACTTGAGTTTATGAGCGAGTTGGGTTTAAACGCCGCTTTTAACAACATATCAAACGAGCTTAAAACTCGGGGCGGGCAAAACACATTCGTTTCGGGACATGAACTTGATATCAAATGGGAACGATTTATTTATTACCAACGATGCTATTTAATGTATTATCAACAAAATAACGCTATCTCCACGTGTCATTATAAAGAGAGCAAAGGTGCGTATGGATACAAGTATGCGAAATGTTAACATAAAGTCGCTTCACTTCCGGCATGCCATGACACGTTATTTGACATTGATGAAACAACATGTTTTATGTTGAGTGAGTGAGTGAGTTGGGTTCCAGTATTCCAGTTATATCACGGCGTGTCAGCTTAATGTTGGAGGAAAGCCCGAAGTGATGCAGGTCTCAGACGTTTACCACTTCGGTGAAACCCACAAGCACGGGTATGGTGCTGACAAACCTAGAGACATAATCGGGGCGAACCGGGATTCGAACCCACAATCATAGGTTTCTGGCGTGCCCAAGGGACGCAACTCTGCACAGCGACTCGCGGCGCCTTAGACGACTGGGTCACCCGTGCCCCCTGTTTTATGTTGAAATGACTGACATAATTTGAGTTGCCCTTGCGGATGCACATAGGTCGGCAATTGTAATTTGTTACTGTCGTTCAGCTGATTCAGGCTCACGTCAGGATTGTGTTTTCCTCCATCGTGGAGCTAACATATATGTTGATATTACAAGCATAGGCAACATCTATATCACTTGAAAGTAATCGATGTGGTCAGCCAGCGGATTCGCTTGACAAGCACGCTTTTTAAACATTATATTGATAGTGGAATTAAAACCATGTGGATTCTCGAAACTTCCAAGGATCTGCTTGAATTTTCAATCTCAGAACAGAACCAAGTTCAATTACGTGAAAACATTTGATTTTTCAAATTTGTACACCACTATCCCACACGACGAACGTAACATGACGACCTTAGATAAAGTTGCATCTCTATCGTCAAAGGTTCACTGCAATTTGTCAAAAATGGAAGGAAATGACATCTGAAGTTTACTGAGAAAACAAAATGTGCATTAAGCTTATGATGTGGTCGGAATCGTACAGTGAACTCTACCTTTAGTAGGGATTTCTTATGAACATGGAAATGGTTTTTGTCTCTTATATTTCCATTTTTTCACTTTTAAAGTATTTTCATCAATATAGATACCTCTCTGTCTCTGTCCGGGACAGCTTCACCAGCGTCACGTGACTCGTAAATGACGTCACATAGGTATTTCTGAGGACAGATAACACGTGGGTTAGCATTAAGGGTTACAGTACAGTTACAACCGGTGTCACGCACTACATAGGGGGTCACGCACTACATAGGGTGTCACACACTACATAGGGTGTCACACACTACATAGGGTGTCACGCACTACATAGGGAGTCACGCACTACATAGGGAGTCACATACTACATAGGGAGTCACACACTACATAGGGAGACACACACTACATAGGGTGTCACGCACTACATAGGGAGTCACACACTACATAGGGTGTCACGCACTACATAGGGTGTCACGCACTACATATGGTGTCTCACACTACATAGGGAGTCACACACTACATAGGGAGTCACGCACTACATAGGGTGTCACGCACTACATAGGGTGTCACGCACTACATAGGGAGTCACACACTACATAGGGTGTCACGCACTACATAGGGAGTCACACACTACATAGGGTGTCACGCACTACATAGGGTGTCACGCACTACATAGGGTGTCACGCACTACATAGGGTGTCACATACTACATAGGGAGTCACACACTACATAGGGTGTCACACGTTGCAAATGGTGTTACACATTACAACTGACGGCGCTCATTACAACCAGTGTCACGCATTACATGGGGTGTCACGCACTACATAGGGTGTCACGCACTACATAGGGTGTCACACATTACATCTGGTATCACACAATAGATAGGCTGCCCCACGTTGCAAATGGTGTTACACATTACAACTGACGGCGCTCATTACAACCAGTGTCACGCATTACATGGGGTGTCACACCTTACGACCCGTGTCACACACTTTATAGGGTGTCTCACATTACGACCAGTGTCATACACTTTATAGGGTGTCACATGTTACAACAAGTGTCAAATATTACACAGGGTGTCACACACCACATAGGGTGTCCCACATTACAACCAGTGTCACACACTACATAGGGGATCATACACTACATAGGGTGTCTCCCATTACAGACAGTGTCACACACTACATAGGGTGTCTCACATTACAACCAGTGTCACACACTACATAGGGTGTCACATACTACATAGGGTGTCTCACATTACAACCAGTGTCACATACTGCATAGGGTGTCACGAACTACATAGGGTGTCACACATTACATAGGGTGTCACACACTACATAGGGTTTCTCACATTATAACCAGTGTCACACACTACATAGGGTGTCTCACATTACAACCAGTGCCACACACTACATAGGGGGTCACACACTACTTAGGGTGTCACACACTACGTAGGGGGTCACACACTACATAGCATGTCATATACTACATAGCGTGTCATATACTACATAGGGTGTCTCACTTTACAACCAGTGCCACACACTACATAGGGGGTCACACACTACTTAGGGTGTCACACACTACTTAGGGTGTCACACACTACATAGGGGTCACACACTACATAGCGTGTCATATACTACATAGGGTGTCACATTTTACAACCGGTGTCACATACCACATAGGGTGTCACACACTACATAGGGTGTCTCACATTACAACCAGTGTCACACACTAAATAGGGGGTCACACACTACATAGGGTGTCACACTCTACATAGGGTGCCACATGCTACATAGGGTGTCACACTTTACATAGGGTGTCTCTCATTATATAGGGTGTCACACATCACATAGGGGTTGCACACTACATAGGGTGTCACACACTATATAAGGTACCTCACATTATATAGGGTGTCTCACATTACAACCAGTGTCACACGCTATATAGGGTGTCACACACAACATAGAGTGTCACATATTGCAAGAGATGTCACACACTACATAGGGTATCACACACTACATAGGGTGTCACACACTACACAGGGTGTCACACACTACTTTAGGAGTCACACATTACAACCGGTGTCACACATCACCAATCTATATATCATAGCAATTTGATACTTACCATACATGGTTGTAAGTCATAAAACATGACCTCCAACTGAAGACAATGTTAAGGAAAGCTGCAAGGTCAACCATATGAAACCATGATTTTAAAGAGAATAGTTGCATTCGTAGGATAGTATCTTTGAATCAATTATTCGAGCTAGTAAAACTAACATACCAAACAGGTGGCTGCCAAAATATGACAAGCACAATTTTGAGACAAGACTTTAATTATGATTTAAAACCGTTATGAGATTCTAGGAAATCACGCTTCCCAAAATGAAGGAAATATATTGGAAATATGTTCTTTTAACTACTAAACAGTCTCGTTATGATAAAAATTCCAAATATCCACTTCCTAATTGCAAGGTTGGTTTGTTTATTGTCTAACGCCGCACTCAGCAATATTCCAGCTGTATGACGGCAGTCTGTAAATAATCAAGTCTGCACCAGACAATCCTGTGATAAATATCATGAGCATCGATCCACGCAATTGGGATCGATGACATGCATCAACCAAGTCAATGAGTCTGACCACCCGGAAAGATAGCATTGAATACATGACTGACATATATTCTTGTTCATGGTTCGGATTAATTTGACTATAGTGATGATGATAATACATGTAATAATAATAATTTCCCCATGATGATAATGATGATGCTGATAGTTTAATAGAATTTTCCAAAGGATACGGTCGGTCTCCAGCGGCTTGATTCATAGTTGATGAGGATATTGGTTCTTAAAACATGCCTCAGGGAATATGCTTGTATTCGAGCTTTCAATCTCTTTAACATCTGACAAAACAAACAAGCATGTTCATGTGACAGCACGTCATTAGATGAAAAACACAGATGAAAATCTTAACAGCTAACCTATCACATGGGGCATCACATGGCAGCGGTTCATTACGACCAACACCTGAACAGCAATGTCGGACTTGCACAGGTAGGGCTCCTCAGAGGTCAAAAGTACATTAGACATGTCACTGGTTTGTCAGCACCATATCTGTGTTCGTACATTTCTCCCAAGTTGCCAACGTCACTTGCGACACCTTCCCAACCACGATCATTATTGTTCAAAGCGGCGTTAAACCATATCGAAAATCGCCAACTCACTTTTATTGTAATAATAATTCATTGAAGTATCGGAGATGTCAAGGGAAAATAGCGTTAGTAATGGGCACATGAGTAATTTATGCTGAAAGCCATGGTAGATTTGTTTGTTTAACGCTGGAGTTAATATTCCAGCAGAGTCTGAACCCGACAAAAGTATTATTATTAGGAACCCCCTGCGCCGTCAGGGTTTTATAATATACATTCAACCAATTCACCAGGTCTTACCACCCGAAAAATTTAGTCGCTTCAGAATCCACACGGAGTGCTTGTAGGGATGGACCGCCACCATGGTCTAGTGGATACCCCTGGCCATACCAGAAGCCGTTAACGGGGGTAATTGTTGTTACCTTGCCTAACGCTCGGCATTAATGGAATAAAAGAAAAAGTGGTCGTCTCGAAGTCTGTATACTGTGTCCTAGTGGGTTATTTATGTCAAACTGCGACATTATATCTCAGTGGGCTAGCATTATAAAACCGACAGAACCCCATTTAACCATAGTATAACAAAGTAATACGCACTTACCTGCACATGTGCAACATAGACCAAACCTGCTCCGAGGAGAGGTATGACAAGAACAAGGGCTGAAAGAAAGTCACTATTCAACATTTTCTTATCTGATGCTACCATTATGCAGATAATGAGCAGCATCAGCAAAATGCAGAATGTTGTGCCGCAACAGCAAATGCCGCAACAATGACGAAAGGAGTGGATGGTGGAATAGTACTTCATACAGGCAGAGGTGTTGGCAATATCCTTCGCTTCATAATATACTCTTTCAGCGAACTGAAATAAACACAAAGGTGTGCAAGTTCCAGGCCCGTCAGAGTGACTGTTTCAAAACTTTTCATCTCTGATAGGAGGAAGCAAACAACTTATGTTTTTCAGTGATCATTCTTTTCCCTTTTAGAAGAAAGAATTTCTCTTTTTCAGTATTTTCTGGAGCAAGCTAATAGTCTCTGTAATATTATGTATATAATAGGCTGCCCTCATTGCTAAAGCGGGGGGACAGTTTTTAAGGATGGGTACATCATTACTGAATAGCAGCAGTCACTCTTAACATTTGAGCCTGAAACAGTTTATATTACCAATAAGGGTAGAATGATCCTGTGCAATATCTTTCCGATATTTCCACATATGCCTTTCGGCGATTCTCTGTGATGATTGGTCAACTGAAGCCATATGACGTCACAGTGCTTCATCATTGAGAAAAATACGATATGACGTCATACACTGTTTATGACGCCAAACATTGATTACATTACTTCATCTTAACAATAGGCTACTTCCAGTTAAGCTTCTCTGTAAGGTTGACATTTCATACGTCTTTCTTTATTTTACCTGGCGTTGCATTCTATAGAGCTGTGTATAACATTGTCAAGTCATATACGTCATGTTACCTTGCTTCCAAGTTGGCGAAGCTCGTAACGTTGGTGCTGGTCGAGATCTCGAAAAGACCACGCAGGCCCTCTGCAAGTGGATTTCAAATTTTTCTCCCCAATGATCTTAGTAACAGTTCCATTTGCTGCCCCTTGAAAATTAGAAAAAGGAGAGATATCATAAAATAATAATAAAATTTTCGTTGTGTTCACTGTAATTCGTGCATTCTAATTAGCTGAATACGCAGGCCCTCTGCAAGTGGATTTCAAATTTTTCTCCCCAATGATCTTAGTAACAGTTCCATTTGCTGCCCCTTGAAAATTAGGAAAAAGAGCGATATCATGAAATAATAATCAAATTTTCGTTGTGTTCACTGTAATTCGTGCATTCTAATTAGCTGAATTGGTCACGTGTTATTGAATTCATTTCCCAAGGAATGTGAAGACATAAGCCACGCCAATCGACGGGGACTATTTTTATATAAACTACGGAGTGTCCGGGAATCCCAATATTTTATAGTCGAAGGAACTACCTTTCTGCTCACGTGTATCGTCATGCATATTCATTTTCAAACTATCCTTTGCGGCCGACAGCCGAGAAGGACTGAGACAACAAACGTGCAGGCTCGCTCCACAAATATTTCATGTCTTCGGGTTTCGTTTCAAATCCGCACTTTTTCAAACTGTGTCCTCCCGTTCTCAGGGACCTGATGTTCGAATCTGGCAGGTAACTGACCATGTCATTTGAAACAGCCGCCTTCTCCCGGACATATTTGTTCCGGTTCGTTACAGTCTTGACGTTCTTCTCGCCTCTTGCCTTGACTGACAGGTCCTATGTACTTTGTTTTAATCCTACTTTCCGTTGATTAGCTATTGACTTTGTGGGCGTGCCAAGTTATGAGCATAAATAAAACACCGATTCATATCACGTCACAGTATGTATTTCTACACTTGGTATGTTTATCAATCTCGACATTTCTGTCTGCTTTGATACAAAGAACTGTTGTTGGTTAAACTATTGTAGACAACACATGTTTTCCTTGTCGAATTTAATTATAACGATTGACTGGGGATTTTTTTTCGGTTGTAAAATCCACAGTCATACCTTAATTGCATTTTAATATAGCCGATGCGATCTATTCTTTTCAGTCCTATAATACAACCATCATCCTACGGTTTCTGTTGAAAATCTATCAAAATAAACAGTTTATCGTGCCTAATCTACGCCCTCACCTTTTTCGTTTTTCCAGTATCTCATCATTTCCGGAACAAGCTGTTCAAAATCTCCTGAAAAGAATGAAACTTGGTGTACAAGAAACAAGTGGTAACTTAAACACACATTGTCAAATGAGATCGAAGCCTGGTAATAATCGAACTTTTCCCGGAATGTACATGCCTATTGGCAATCTGTTAAAAAGTCAGTTCAGTATATTAGCCTATGTACATTCTGCAGCAAATTGCTCGCTGTCGTGTAAAGGTGTCTTAACCCTAGACACACGTGGTGTCTTTGCGACATCGACATGGACGATTGATAAATCCAGAATAACAAGGGCCATAGCTCCCTCAGATTATTTTTCACACAGAAATGTATTTCGTGTATGTACATTGTGATATTCCAAAAGGAGGCAGGGCCAGGTTTCAGGAAAAGGTCAATAACTTGGTTTAAACATCACCACATAGTTGAAACCAAAATTAACTTTTATTCATAAAATCACAAAGATTCGCTTTACTCTGCTCCATTCCTGTAGATAGACCACAATTCTTAAACATGAACGCATTAACCCCTTTGTGAAACCATACCAAAAAGTCGCCCCGCAATGTGTTAAACAATAGTTCCACTATGGATGTCAAGTTGAGGATTCGGGGATGGGATTGGTCGTCAGTTCCCCCAAATCGAAAGAGCCGACAGAGAGCGGATGGGTACAATATGTGTGATCCACAGATTTAGTGTACTATTCACGAACGTTGTTCATGTGTCGGCCTCACCAAGGATTGATATAGCTAGGATACAACGGCACAAAACATTCATGCACTTAACGTTATAGGTATGTGTGTTTGGACACGACTCAGTGCTGAACCTGTACATGCAGTCCAGAAGGTTTATAGCTAAGAGGGGCCACGAGTGTCCTAGCAGTCTGTATAGCTGCAATTCGCTGTACAGAACTGCATTCCTTAGGCAAGCCAAACAAATATTATCGTGGAGTTTATTATTTCTAAATGAAGTATTGATTCTTCTTCTAAGGAAGACCCCTGAAGATCCGGGGTAGAATAGGTCTTCAGCAACCAATGCTTGCCGTAAGAGGCACGTATGCTTGTCGTAAAAGAAGACTAACAGCATAGGGTGGTCAGGCTCGCTGACTTGGTTGATGGATGTCATCGATCCCAATTGCGCCGATCGATGCTGATGATGTCAATCACTGGATTGTCTGGTGTGGACTCGATTATTTACAGACCGCCGTCATATAGCTGGAATTTGGCTGAGTGCGGCGTAAAACAACAAACCAATAATCAAACCATGTATCTGAGGAAAGTGTTATGTGACAGCACGTGATTGAAGAGTTTGTAAAATGTCAGAGGTTTCGTTGCCAGATGTTTAGCGGTACACGGCGACACAAGGCGTTATTTATAGTTATCCGCCTTTGTGTAAACTGCAAACATGCCACGCTTGATCTGTCGGGAAGTTTCTGGATGGCCTGGCTGGGCTTACAAGCGACACGTTGGCAACATGAGGCTTTTACGACCTGACTTTCGTATTATCTGCGTGGGTTGGTTACGCGTCTCAAAACATCAAACTGTTATAGCTTCCAACACTATTCTGGATTGAAGAACAGAGGCCTTTATATTTTTTAACGCTGGTTCAGACTCATTATTTACAGACCACTTACAGAATCACTTGGTAACAACAGTGAGGATTTCTGTGGAATTGTCACAACAGTTAGCAATGACTTCAATACATAAAAGATGAGAGACATCACGTCAATGGTCATGACAGTGATTAAACACTGCTAATAAAAGACAAAAGTTCCCTTAAATCAAATATGTGCATGATTATATCCTCTTGTGTACCTTTGATAGTGACATCGGGGTCCCAAAATTCCTCTTAGGAAAATTGGATGTGGTACTTCATGTGATCACAAAGATTGTCAATTTAAGCTTGTCAACACGCACTGTACTGGCTTGTTTCAAGAAGGCAGTGATAAAGCCATTGATAAAGGAACCTACTCTTGATGCTCAAATATTGAGCAGCTACCATCTGGTATCCAATTTGTCATTCATGTCAAAGATTCTAGAAAAAGTCATTAAGGCACAACTGGTTGAACATCTATGACAATCTGACTTGACCGAGTCCGGCACAGTACTGAGGCGGCTCTGAACCTATATGATAAAGCAGAGGCCTGCACTAAATTTATGTCATAAAGGAATTTTGCACAGATGGCATACTCATCTGAGGCATCACAATTTGTTAGCAGAGTTATGTCCCCTGGATGTGCCAGGGTCTGCTTATCTCGTATTCTAATCCCTTGGTTTGTCCGCACACTACCCATGAGCGTAGATTACACAGACCTGATAAACGTCTACATTATACATGCGTATCTTTCCTTAACATTGAGTTGCGATTCCGATTATAACTTAAATACTCTTTAAACAGGCGTTTAGGCCATCTTATCCATCCATAATTTAAAAACATTGAAGGTATGATTAAGCAAGCAAATAAACGTACGTGTGTCTTCGTCAAAGCATCGCCGAATTTTGAATGCATAGTCCTCTCCGGCAGGTACATCAATATAATTCAGGGTCTTCAGGATGCCTGGAAAGTCGCACTGGCTTAACATTACAGGAATTATCTGATTTTCCTTATTCTCAACAGAAATGCCAAACGCAAAATTCCGTTCATATTCGCACCATCGGCTTTCCATGGAAGCAGGAGACAGAATGAAGACAACCTTCACAGAAGACACGATTCCACTCTGTATCAAGGATCCAACATCATGGCCGGGGGTAAAGTCTCGTTTTGGCCAAAGGCATTTCAAACCAAAGTCTCGCTCCATGGTGTTGACCAGTTGCTCTGCCCATTCCGCTTCTTCCGGAGGATCATTACAATGGGAAATGAAAAGATGGTGCGTTTTTCCATTTGGAAGTGGGGGAATGTCCAGATTCAGGGTGTTCCTTTGGAACGCTTCTTCCTCCCTAGCAGCTCTCTCAGCCTCCATGCGGCGTTGTGCCAGCTCAAAGTCTTCTTCCTCATCTTCTTCAAACAGGACATGGATATCGCGATCACTCGATGTGGCCATTGTTTATTTTTCCAATGTCTGCAAGACCAAAAAGGGTTTTTACAACAAAATGTATTTACGCAAAGAGATCTTATTACACTTGCATTAAAAGACGGTACTTGTTGTTACCCTGTCTGGCGCTCGGCATTAAGGGGCTTAAACAAGGACTGGTCGGCTCGGAGTCAGTATACAGTGTCTGAGTGGGATATTCATGTTAAAATGCGGCATGGCATCTCAATGAGCTAGCACTATAAATTGGCATCAGTCCGGACTACTACAAGCAGCCACACAAACACAAACACAAACACAAACACATACACGTACATGCACGTCGCTATATAAGTGCAATAATCTTGGACGCGACGTTAAACCCAATTTCACCTAACCTCACCTTGTGACGTCTTGCATGTACGTAAAGTGAGCAGGAGCCAAGGGGCCGAAGCCTTTAATGTTTATCTACTGTTGTCTGCTGTAAATAAAGCGTGTGAAGCCCATTTCTGGTGTCCCCCGCCATGATATTGCTGGAATATTGCTAAAAGCGGCGTAAAACCATAATCACTCACTCACTGTAATTAAAGCGATTACCTGGTGATTGTGTTTCATTAAGCACTAGCTGTCAGGGGCGTCTCTCTGCATTCCGGACAACCATGGGACGTTGTGTGCTGCAGGACGTCGGGCCTCGTATTGCAGTCTGTGTAACTAAGGGGCTATGGCTGCATGCAATTGTAAAACTAGCACAATTCACATACCTGGTCATCATTGAGGCGTTACATCTTCCTGGTCCACGTCACGTGGTATGAGTCAGCTCGCCCCTACGTGCACAAATCTATCCCACCCTGCATCCGGACTCGACTTTCTTTTGTTTCGTTATCCACATTTGAATCATGTGTCCATGATTTCAGATGCTAATGCTACATAAGGTAGGTGTTGCATGGACTAATACTCGTCTACTACACATTATAGTGAGTTATCGAGTTTAAATTAAACGTCGCCTTATTTCAGCCATAACCAGCTTAGGTTACTGGTGGCCTCTAGCCGTGTTTTAAAAATGTATGCATGATCTTGTTATGCTAAAATATGTTTCATGGATTGTTTTTACATATAACTCTTCATAAATGACTAAAACATATTAACTTGGTCTCGTCGCTACATGGCAGAAATAATGCCGATGCAACGTGTGTGTGTGTGGGGGGGGGGGGGTGGGGGGGGGGGGGGGGGGGGGGGGGGGTAGGATGTTGTAGGAGATGACCACATAGGACATATTTGGGTAATATAAAAATAACTCTGTCGACACTCGGAATTGCAGATTACATGAACGTTAATTTCACTCGAGACACACAATCCTTATTTCCATGTTGCTCGTGAGTTATTCTCTAAATATCTGTGCTAGGGAGTCAAGATCTGCTCTTCCATATTATGAAGCAAATAAGGTGATATATATGATTTACAACGGTGAGTTAATCCGATTACAGTGGGTTACGAGGACAAACGATTTTGTAAATCCGATTACAGTTGGTTATGAGGAAAACGATTTTGTAAAATTGCCTTATCTATCGTAATTGTCGTGTGAGTTTGCAATTTTTTGTGCGTTTAATGTGCGGTTTCGTTCTCTACACAACGGGTCTTAACTCTTGAGGTAAGGCTCTGGTGGTATGGGCGAACACTTGACTTGCCCTTGCACGTGTTGTGACGGATACAACCGGTGGGGTACGATACGCTAACCTTTTCGCGAACACCTGGTATTATCACTAATTGATTGTGATTCATAAAGGCATACTGATATATAATAAAGGGAAAATGTAACTTTGCTTCATATAAAGTTCAATGAAAATAAACTTATCTGAAATAATATAATGCATCAATACATGTTCATGAAGACATCTGACCAGTGAAGATCCGGGTGAGAATAGGTCTTCAGCAACCCATGCTTACCGTAAAAGGCGACTAACGGGATCGGGTGGTCAGGCTCGCTGACTTGGTTGATGGATGTCGTCGTATCCCAATTGCGTGGATCATGATATTAATCACTGGATTGTCAGGTCCAGACTCGATTTTTTACAGACCGCCGTCATATAGCTGGAATATTGCTGAGTGCGGCGTTAAATAACAACCAACATAATGCAAACTGTATTTTTGCATACATGATTTGCTATCTTAGTGAACTGAATGGGCCCGTTGGTGTATGGCTGATATATTAAAGATTAGACGTTTTAATGGCACTCATATACCAAAAGATACATCATGTATACATTCCTTGTCAAATTTAAAATAATTTATCCTCTTTTTTTCAGAGAGCAACGCCTGGATGTTTGAATCACATGAAGACTAGTGTGTCTGAGTTGCTCCTCCATTAAAACAGATGTAAAGATGTTGTTAATTTTGGTATTGTGTGTGCTGTTGTCCGGTTGTGTGGTAGGTGCAGAACCTTGCACCCCCACAAATCTGTTGATTGGTACGAGGAGCAGGTGTATTAGTGTACAAAGATGTCGAATGTTATCGTATGTGGTGTATGGGAAAAGATGCATTGTTCCTTGCCACAGTCCAACATCGCTACAGATGTGGTCAGATTCTAAGGTCATGTGTCTTAGTGCACAGGAATGTCGAGCAAGTTCGCGTGTGGTGTATGGGAAAACATGCGTGCATTCCTGTCCCCACGGGACGCTTTACCAACAGGACACTTCCACATGCTACAACACGTGTCCGGCACATACGATCATGGTAGGATCGCGTTGCTTGAATGGGACATACTGTGTGTCCCATAACAACCAGGTCCTGTTTAATGGCACCTGTGTGCCGTCCTGTCCTTCCTCCATGCCTTTCAAGACAAATGGGACTTGTTATCAGGCATGCCCAGTTGATACTGTTATGAACGGGTCCGATTGTGTGTCTCAGTCAGACTGTATAGAGAGGGGAAATTTCATAGACAACACGACATGTGTTAAAGTTTGTCCTCCTGACAAGCAGTCTATCCTACAAGGTGTCTGTCTTTCCTCATGTCCACCTGAAAAACCTGTCACGGTAAATGGAAACCAGTGTCTTTCAAAACAGGAGTGTACTGTCAAGCGGCAACAATTCATATACAACAATACTTGTGTTCCTGTTTGTCCAGCTGCAGCTATGTTCAGTGACCAGGGATCATGCACAATACTGTGCCCAACTGGGAAATGTGTTCTTGGGACTAAATGCATTTCTGACTTTGATCGCCAATATATGGTCAGTTTCCGAAATGAATGTATTGCCACCTGCCCTGCTGAAGCTCCGTATGAAGTAGATAACATCTGCTACTCGACATGTCCTCCTAACACTGTGTTGCATGATGAAACATGCATAAGTTTGCAACGATGCACAGAACGATATTACCTCTATAAAGCCATCTTCAACAATACCTGTGTTGATGCCTGTCCACAAGCTGCACCTTTAAACCATCACGGAATGTGTGTAACAATTTGTCCAGATGAAACTGTAATCGCTGACATGCAGTGTGTTGATCCTTCTGCTTGTATAATGACCCATAGGTTTATAGCCAACAGAACATGTGTGTCCGAGTGTAATGGCCTAGCACCCTACGTAGCCAATGGCCTCTGCCAGCCTGCCTGTCCAGATGACTATATTGTTACAGCCCCAGGGAAATTCGAGTGCATTGGCGAATCCGAATGTATTGAGATGGGGAAAATGGTAGCTAACAGAACATGTGCAACAGCATGTCCAGAAGAAGCTCCATACAACAGGTCAAGCCACTGCTACCAAACGTGCCCACAGGAAACGGTTGGTTTGCCTGATATGAACTGTGGAAGTTATCAAGAGTGCAAGGGGCAAGGGATGTTTGTTCATGAATCCAAATGTCTTCATGACTGTCCATCAACGTTTAAGTATAAATTACACAACACATGCATCTTGGAATGTCCTTCAAACACAAGCGTATTCCCAGACAACAAATGTGTTTCTATATCCGACTGCTCGACGATAACAGACGCAGTCAAATACAATAGAGCATGTTTGCCACATTGTCCTCCTCATGTCCCATATAAACTTTCCGGAAACTGTCAGTCGCAATGTCCGTCAGGGTTTTTCGGAAATGGTTTTGACTGCCTAGAAAATAACAAGTGCTCAAATATCTTATACAACGGATCGTGCTTATCATCTTGCCCCCAAGAGGCACCAAATAGAAAGGACAGCAACTGTTACGCCATTTGTCCACCGGACACCTACATTTATCAGGAACAATGCATAGGTCAATATGATTGTCAGGAGAAGAAGTTCTACATCGCCGGCGGTAGTTGCGTGTCAACGTGCCCACCTGGTAGTGCAGGTTTCACAGATTACGTATGTCACCCCTTGATATATGTGTATAGCGCAATTCAAGTTACGCCATTTCTGATGTTGACGGTGCTGATGTGTCTGTTCTTCATGGTTTATAATCCTAAGAAATCAAGGGAAATGAATGCACCGCAAAAAGTTCAAAGAGAACAGGTAAGTATAAATGTTAGTTCCACTTCCATCGATAAACTTGTATATTGAATGTAAAGCAAGTGTAGTGTTTATGTAAGATATAAGGATAAGGAGTAACAGATGAACTCTGGTCAGCCTTAAAATATACGTGGATATATGTATGTGCATTATGTGTCATTGCTCTTTGCTCATGATATTAACCACCGGGTTGGCCTGACCACGAACTGATTGAGAATAATAACATAATCTGATGTATGTATATAGATATAGATGTCGATAAATATGGATATATAGATAAATATGCATCTGCATATGCGTCATTTTTGTTTTGTTTGTTTTGTGTTTTTTTGTTTTTGTTTTGTGTTGTTGTTTTGTTTGTTTGGTTGGGGTTTTGTGTGTGTGTGTGTGTGTGTGTGTGCGTGCGTGTGTGCGTGCGTGCGTGCGTGCGTGCGTGCGTGCGTGCGTGTGTGTGTGTGCGTGTGTGTGTTTGTGTGTGCATGTGCGCGTGTGTGTGCGTGCGTGTGTGCGTGCGTGTGTGTGTGTGTGCGTGTGTGTGTGCGTGCGTGTGTGCGTGTGTGTGCGTGCGTGCGTGCGTGTGTGTGTGTGTGTGCGTGCGTGTGTGTGTGTGCGTGTGTGTGTGTGTGTGCGTGTCTGTGTGTGTGTGTGTGTGCGTGCGTGTGTGTGTGTGATATATACATTGGTTAATACATTGTGAAACTCAATTCTGAAATTTACGTCCTCCCTATGATGTACATTAATGTTGTACATCTGATTTTTCGTGTCGTATATTGTATGTTTCTGTGTCAGACCTTTTGTAGTTGTGTAAACGTGTTGCACAATTTATCATTGCAGCTCACAGAGTGTGATATGCTGGAGTTAGTGACGTTTGACAATCTCCCCGGACAACAGCAAGACCGCGCTGAACTTCCGGATGAAGAAAACATGGGAGTCGTTTAGGATAGAAGAAGAGCTGCTGTCATTGCAGGAAAACATGGAAGTCAGTTAAGACAGATGAAGAGCTGCTGTCATTGCAAGAACAGCGAAATTCTTCTCAGAAAGCACCAGCTTTGAGTCACAATGGAGACATCTATGGAGTTACGAACTGTTTCAATAACGGGATTATCCATCCACGAAGAGACCACGACGATGTGCAGTTGTTACAAGTAACATCAGAAGACGAGCCTTTGATCCAGCACCCTAATGAAGCTTTTGTGTTTAGTGATGGAACGAACTGAATTGACCAGAATGATGAAAGTGAAAATGATGGGTTGGTGGCTATCTCCACTGGCTTTTCAGCCAATGGTTATCAGTTTATATTAACCTGCTCTGAATAGGTGTATTTTCTGTATTTTTGTTGCTGTCATGAATTTGTAATTGGGTGTTATTATCTTACTTTCTTAACTTTCTGTAACAACGCTTGTTTGTTTATTTCCCTGCTTGTTTCTTTGTTCTATATGGTTATTGTCTTCTGTTGGCTTGTTATCATATTTCTTTTAAATGCACATAAGTTGCTTTCTTGGACATGATTTGACCCATGTATTTATAGTTGTATATATCTAAAGTATATATGGTATGGCTAAGCTTTTGCTTCAATTTACACGCAGCTTTGAACGTACACGATCAACAGGTAACAAAGAACTATTTTAAAATTAATTTCATCTCAGGATACGGGACTGTCATAAGCAGTAACAATTTTCAGTTGTTCACAATTGTCCATTTTTTTTAATATTTATATTCAGTTATAAAATAGACTTTTTGTATTAAACCATATTGATTAATATTAAATCTGAAGACTCTTGTACAGAAATAGTGTTAGACGCGATGCCGTGCAAAGACAATGTCGATTATGTACAATGTGTGACAATTAGTTCTAATCTTTTTATTCATCAAATAGTGTAGGCTACGGGTCCATTCCACATCACCGCGTGTACACCGTGAGAGAATATCATGTCCAGTATGCAAAATAGATGCTGTTTACAAAAGTCGCAATCGCATTTCTTTGTCGGTTGACGCCATCAAAATATCAAACCTTTTTAATGTTGGTTATAGAATTTACGTGGTATATATTTGCATCTCAAATGAACCTGTGAAGATCCGGGGAAGAATAGGTCTTCAGCAACCCATGCTTGCCGTAACAGGCGACTATGCTTGTCGTAAGAGGCGACTAACGGGATCGGGTGGTTAGGCTCGCTGACTTGGTTGAAGCATGTCATCGATCCCAGTTGCGTGGATCGATGCTCAGGATGTTAATCACTGGATTATCTGGTTCAGACTCGATTATTTACAGACATATAGCTGGAATATTGCTGAGTTTGCGTCAAACAACAAACAAACAAACAAACAGCATCTCAAATTGTGGTACCGGTTACAAATTATTACATGTACAAAAGGATACTCATCTTCTACATGGGCCTGATTACCTTTGATGTTTCAGCTCTTTTCTGTATCTCCCAGTCTTAATTATTCTTAAAAATTCTTCTGTTGCAGATTAATTTCACATTCTATTATAATCCCGTCTATCATAACCAAATGACACCCCGGGCTCAAATATGACTCCACTTGCTATTTCAAATGTCTATGTTTCATTGTATTTTCGCGTATGTTTGTGTATCAATTTATAGATTTATTTGAGGCGCGTGTGGTTGGTGACGTGGGTTGTGCATGTTGCCAACGCCTCATGTTGTTGCGCCGCTTTCTCAGACATTATGTAACCTGAAACGCCCTGGCTATGTGGATCCGTGTAACTACATATTTATTTGTTCATTTACAAACTTACGAAAAAAGCGAATATTTTAACACCAGAACTGTCTCACTTGGGACTGATGAAATCTATGTGCTGGCAATTCAAAGAAACGTGCTTATGTCTGAAATGAACTGTTGAGTAAGAATTTGTATACAAAACTTGAACCAGTTATGTTTTTTGTATGTATTTTTAATGTTTATGAATTATTTAATATATATTTTATTCCTACATAGAAATGATGTAATTATACATGGCACCTTTCTTAGCGCGTCTGTACATGTTGGATCGATACTATGGGGTAAAAGTGCATGTTCCCTTCAAACAATTACATGCAGACAAATATTTTGTACATAACAATTGTATAGACGCATCTTATTATTTTCATGCGTCGAAGCTTACCCCTGATATGATTTTTATAATTAGAAAAAACTAAAGTGGAAACAAAGCGACTTTTATCCTAACTATTTGAGAGATGTGACCCTTATTTTTATTGAGTGGTTTGGGCCTAGCAGAGGGGCGTGATCTGAGCCTAGAGTTCTTTGATTGGTTGGTTTGTTGTTTTACGCCGCACTCAGCAATATTCCAGCTACATGACGGCGGTCTGTAAATAATCGAGTCTGGACCAGACAATCCAGTGATTAATATCATGAGCATCGACCCACGCAATTGGGATACGATTACATGCATCAACCAAGCCAACGACAAGCATAGTCGCCTTTTACGGCAAGTATGGGTTGCTGAAGACCTATAGAGCGCTTTGAACCTAAGCTGAAATCACTCCGGAGTGAATTTGTATGGGGTTGATTTAAGCCTGCTAGACTGGACGAGTGGGTCTATCTAGTGTATATCTATTCTATATACATCTTGTGTGTGTGTGTACATTGATCTATCACAATTAACAATGTTTTTATGGAGTTGGTCATATAAGTGAGCCACCTTTTTCCCATCCTTGTTTGTACTTTTTACATAATAAAATATCTTTAAACTTATGTTTCAGGAATTCATTTTTACCCATTTTACCCAAGTTTTGTCTAAATGGCGATCATGATAAAATGACACCACTTATGAAGAGTGCGACTGAGGACATAACTACTGGGGAGTGGGGTCACACACGGGTATATTCTTCCTTGTAACATTACAACAGCTCTCATCTATGTCAGCCGATATCCATCTGGGACATCATAAGTTTGATGTAGATATCCCAATATGTTATTTACATCTCTGACGCTGCTGATACTTCAACACCCGCCATCACATATTAGCGTAGCACATACATAAATACACTGCACATTGGTGTATACCTGTCATATCCACCTCTTAGACCGTCTATTTGCAGAGGTTCCCTGCATGCCCTCTCCGTCTTTCCAACCTCTCCTTTATGTAACAATATGTTATAAGTTGTAGCATTATCACGATGGGGATATGGGTTTTATGTGTCAAGCTTTAGATTTTATGACACGAGTCGGAGGCCGTATAAAACCACTTATACCCAGAGCGATACAACGACAACGAATTGATCTTGCCCATGTGTTTCAATCTTTCATTGTAAAATATTTAAAACAAATTGAAAATTAATAGAAACTACCTGTTGAGCTGAGGTTAACTTGTGTCATTGACTCGTAAGAAACGTGCAGCGTTTTGCTTCGTAGCGGGGTATGATGGTTTTATTCTCTCACCCAGAAATCCACGTGCAGCTTGTTGTCTTCTTGGCTGGGTATAAGGGATATATTATCCCGCTCCCAATTTTTTATCAAGATGACGTGAACCAGTCAGATCTGAACATTCTTAAATGGTGGTAAGATAAGCGCGGTTGATCCATTCCAAAGCTTTCATGGGCCACACAAAATAGTTCATGTCACTAGTAACTGGTAGAGATACATGAACAGACACAACAACCACATGTGCATAACGTGAGGTGACGTGAAATAAGGTTTAGCGTCGCGTACATTCACGTATCATTCTTCTTGTGAGTGAGTGTGTGTGGTTATACGCCGCTTTTAGCAATATTCCAGCAATATTCGAGCCGGGGATGGAACTCACCTTTCTTGGTATGACGCGTCCGGGAATCGAACTCACGACCTTCTACCAGGCTCTTCCAATAGACCACGGAGGCGTTCGAAATGTACCACAGATGTTTTTAATGAACATAGACAATTTTCAGAGCCTTGGTTTTTCTGGACAGATCTGATATGATTTTTTTTTCATGATAATATTAAATTGATTCTTAAGTTCACTTAATTATCGTACGAGGAGACCCAATACATCGGACTCGGTGACCGGGTTGATTGTTTTTCATCGTAACCTGATTGCGTATATCGGTGCTCATAATATGAATCACTGGTTTGTCTGGTCCATACTCAATTATTTATAATTATTATTTCATACAGGTGGAATATTGCTCAGTGTTTCGTAAAATTACGAACAAACAAAAATACATGGACATGATTACAATTGGTGCGATTTGGCCTTTCGTCTTTTACTTAATCCTCACATATGCGCTATTACCGTTTTCAAATTTCATTATGGTCAAGCATTTGCGTAGGCCCTAATGTATTAAAATCTACAAAGTTGCTATGTAGACTTTACTTTCCCGTTAGGAAATATATACTTAAAGCAGAGTTCCTTGTACGATTCCAAACTATTCATGAGCACGCGTTTATAAATCACTATTCCATCCGTCACAAGCACACGTCATGCAAAGGCAAGTCAAATGTTCATCTGAACAAACACATTTCAAGTTGGAATACGGCATCGCGTCAGACATCATTTTATCCTATGACGTCCTTCTAAATCTGCGGGGACACGGGTGGCCCAGACGTCTAAGGCGCCGCGAGTCGCTGTGCAGAGTTGCGTCCCTTGGGCGTGCCAGAAACCTATGATTGTGGGTTCGAATCCCGGTTCGCCCCGATTATGTTTCTAGGTTTGTCAGCACCATACCCGTGCTCGTGGGTTCACCGAAGTGGTAAACGTCTGAGACCTGCATCACTTGGGGCTTTCCCCCCAAATTAAGGAAATAGCATTTCCGGAGATTCGGACATGAGCTCGCAACTTGATGACGTCGTTATTTTTAGAGGGGACTGACTGTCTAGTCCCCCGTAGATGTAGCTAGGCAACGCAGATAAACGCGATGGCCGAACGATGGCCTCCAAAAACGAAATAGCTATGACAATCAGTATTGGGGGGAGACATACAGGTAATCGAAGTGAGGATTGTGAGTATATGCGGGACATACTTAGGTCGTCATAAAATGGACTTGTCCGACATTGCCGAGGTCGGATTCTTTTAAGGAAGTCGTCGTTATTTAAAAACGGGTAAATATGTTGTACAAGGTATCGTCATCCTTAAAGAAGTGTCAATAATGTGGATATATCATATAAGAAATAAACGACTCGTGGGCGTTGTTTATCGTACAATGAAACACTGAAGGCAGATAAACCATGAGGGGCGCAGCCCCGAGTGGTTTATTCTCCCTGCAGTGTTTTATTGTACCATAAACAACGCCCACGAATCGTTTATTTCTTAAATACATTACTCCACATACACTTACATATTCGGAATCGTACAATCGACTCTGCTTTTGGCAGAGATTTCTTATGAATTTTGAAAGGGTTTTGTCGCTTTTATTTTTATCGAAAATGCTTGGATTTCGTATAAAGCAGAATTTGAGCAATGTCTCAAAATGACCCCTTGTGACATTGGCCTCACACGGAAATCACTCCAAAACTGATGCGATCGAGACCCTATTCTACAAATGAAGCATTAGATGTTTCGTCAAATTGTGCACATAAATGTTTTTGAAGGAAGGTTCAATGCTACCCAATGAGTCAGGACATGGCTTTGGCGTAGCCTGGAGAACAAAGGACTTGCTCGTCACGTCGAAGATTCGGTTCGATTTCCCAACAGAAGCTCATTTCTTGTGCTTCTCTGATCTGGCTACAGATTTGCTAAAAATGGCGTAAAAAGTCTTTGTGGTATATTCTGTTATCATAAGCGCAGGGGTATTCGAACAAATATACAAACAGTATGTAATACTGTAAGGGACATTCTCGCGATCTCTCATTCTCGTGATCTCGCATTCTCGCGATCTCGACTTTTAGAAACGAGCCAAATATGTCAAAAACACGAGAATGCGAGATCGCGAGAACGCGATAATGCGACATTACATTTTCTCGCGATCTCGCGTTTTCGTGTTTAAGACGCTGTCCGTGCGCATGCGTAATATCATAAGGTCAAGGCGCATGCGCACGTTATTAGTCCTGCGGTCATGTTTCTTTCATGTTCTTCATACATCAAGTACCATTTGGCAAACTTATGACTTGAACTTGAAAATGCTATGTAATTTACATTCACAAAGTCCTATGTAGAATAGAGTTGAGTCATCTCCCGTTGTTACAGTTTTGTTACAAAAGAAGCTTTGTACATGAATGTGCAATGGCAGTAAAAAAAGTGTCTGGAAGCTGGAAACAAAATATAACTGTCAGTGACTGAGTAAATATTGCCTAAAGCCACATCAGCAGTATTGAAGCTACTCGAGGCTACACCGTCAGTTATAGAAATAATAACTGTGGGTTTTTCCACGAGGCAATATTATACACGGCTAGCATATTCATTAAAACACAATTCTCACAGACCAATCTGTAGCATTCGTCGAAAATGAGATGGTCCGAGGTTTTGCAATAACAAATTAATTAGTAAATTTTCATCCGCTCCCGCCTGACTACAAAACAACCCGCCTTAAATATTCTGTTGCCTCTAAGTTCCTAGAAATAGAAATATCGTTAATATGTGTGTTCCTACTTTCTTTACTTGATGAAATACTCCACACACGTAGCCCTACTGAACACAATGATGCATGTGAATCGCACCCTTTGACAGTAATTTACACAAACCTTATAAATATTCAACAACAAAAGTTCCGGTGACACCAATATTTTAGTGTAATTTTCAAACAAACAGAGTTTGGTTTTTAATATTGTAGTACATGTATGGAATCAAGTCACAAAAACGCAACTGCTACAGAAAAACATGCATTCCATGCACAAGTTGATTTTTATGCAAGCCCTATGCATTTCACTACCTCAAAATGGATATAAAAACATGTGCGTTAACGGGATTCCATATGCATTGTTTAGAATCGTGCTGACAACAAACACTCAGAATAAAAAACAAAATTACGCAATTATTCAACATTACGAAATGCAACGCCTGTCCGAAAATGAGCGTCTGCGAGCCATTGGTATGTTTGAAGCAGGATCGACTCAACGTGATATTGCAAGACAATTTAACGTCCACAGAAACACCATTTGGACGTTTATGGCAACGTTGGCAACAGACGAATGCAGTCTTAGACCATCCTCGGAGTGGCAGGCCACGCGTAACCAATAATCGACAAGACAACTGGATTCGAACAACACACCTACAAAATCGATTCCAGCCAGCAACAGTGACTGCAAGAAGCATCCCTGGCCTTCGACGAATATCTTCACAAACCGTACGTCGCCCTCTCAGATGTGCAGGGATTGTCGCCAGAAGACCCGCCAGACGTCCCATTTTGACAGGAAACCACCGCCAAGCACGTCTACATTGGTGCAGACAGCGTCTACGCTGGCCGGCCATGCATTGGGGACAAGTTCTATTCACTGACGAGTCTCGTTTTCACCTCAGCCACAGCGATGGACGGATTCGAGTGTACCTACGTCGAGGTGAACGTTACGTCAATCATTGTGTCATGGAAGACGATCGGCTCGGGGGCGGCAGCGTTATGGTATGGGGTGGGATTACAGCAAGACAGAGGCCCCGTTTGATACTGGTAGAGGAAAATCTTAATGGACAGCGCTACCGCGACGAGATCATCGGCCCTGTCGTTCTACCGTTTATCTTTCAACATGACAACGCCCGGCCTCATATTGCTCGACTTCAGGATTCTCTTCAACAAAACAACGTGAATGTCATCCCCTGGCCAGCTCGTTCCCCTGACACTGCAAGCACGAAAACGTCGTTTTTTCCCGTATATGGTCATTGGACGGAAAAAAGACTAAAACTTCATTAAATTGATTAATTGGTTAGCGTCTTGAAAGTGTCCGGAAAAGCGTCGAGTTTTTCAAGCGTAAAATGGACGGAAAAACGATGCTTTTTGCTCCTCCTTGTACAACTGTTAACGGCCAATCAGATGGCACTGGTCCCCCGACGCATGCGATGCCCAAGGCTTCCTTTAGTATTTCTGGCATGCCTTGCTCTAGTATCTGTCGCGCGCAGTGCAGCGAGATTTGCTGATTATTCAGTTTTAGGATATGTAACATGTTAATGAAATTCAGACACGCGCCAAGAAACCAAACCAAACCATGTTACCAAGTTTATTGAGATAACATATCCCTCCGCTATGCACAGTTACCTCTATCGGATAATGGGTTGTGTTTCATCTGGTTATAACAGTAACTAATTTTGTAATGTGAAGTTTACACGATATACGGCTTTTCCATAGGACGAGAGGTGGGTCACATGACGTTTTTCACGTGACTGTATTCTTGACATTACGTAAACACTGACGACTTCCACATTCCTGGGGAAAACTCTAGGAATTCCCTAGTACGAATTCATACAGAAGCGTTGTTTCTCATCATTTAGACCCTTTAGTTTTGAACGTAGCGTCTCAGCATACTCTGGGATAAGTCATAGAGTTTGGTTGCATGCCCGTTCAAGGATACCCTTGCTACAACCCATCCTAGAGAAAAAAAATATATCCAAACTATCGTAGTGACAATCTACAGCAATCTATGAATTTACCTTAGTATCTATTTGACACATCTTTACAATCACCTTTCAATGATCGGCCAATTGATCAGTGATGACAAAGGCTTGAAATCGCCACAGGTTATTTAACAACTTCGGAAATATCTCCCGTCACGTTTATCGTGTCGGCCATTTTGACGTCTTGCACTTAATGTAAATGTATTACGACGCTCTGTCATTGTGATTGACTTACAGGGGTAGTTCTTAACAGACTTTCTCATCTTATGAGGATATTTTTGGGAATATATTTCTTGTAAACAAACTAAAACAAATGTTCCTCGCTTTTTGGGGAACTATTTTATTCCGGAATGGCCTATTAAAGCTAATAGTAAGTCAAGGCACCATGCGGGTATATGATCTGTTATTATATGTGTTTAACAAATACGGTTTTGGGCGTTAATAAAATACACTGACGCAAGTATATTCTAATCAATTGGATAATTGAATATGATTTATTTTACATATTACATAACATCACTGCACAAAATTTGGACAGTTGCAGTAACACACTACGGTGATCGCATTAAACACCCCTTTGAACAGTATTTCAGTTATATCACGGTGTATCAGACTGATGTGGGGTAAAAATCCGAAGTGGTTCAGGTAATCCAACGGGTGTTCGCGAAAAGGTGAGCGTATTCTGCCACACAGTTGGCACCCATCACAAACACATGCAAGGACAAGTCAATTGTTCACCTGGACAAAGCACGGAAACACACAATGATGCCCGTCCTCACTATTACCGAGCATGTAAATAATATTGTCCGTCAAAAACATGGACGAGTATAAACAATATGTTCCTACAGGTAATACATGTCATACATTTGACAAAATGTATTGACTCAGAGCATTATTGTTAATCACCGCGTATAGTCTCGGCATGCAGATGAACTCATCAGCGCATTTTTACCCTTTATCTTTTAATTGGAAGGTTAGACTTCTATTTCATAACTTATTTGCACGGATCACCATGGAATCTTGGAAGGGACATTGTCGCGTTGTCGCATTGACGCCCTTTGAAAAACAAGCAAAACGTGTCAAAATAAACCAAAGCGAGACAATTCGACAACGCGACATTTTGGCCATTTGTCGCATAGTCGTGTTGTCGCATTGTCGCTCTTTGAATAATCTTTATCAATATTTTACAAAAGGGCGACAATGCCGTAACGCGACATTTTCAATGTCAATGTCTCGCTATCGCATTGTCGCCCCATCACAAATATGTATAAGAAAAGTGCAGTTAATGTAACAGTTAGGGAGTTATATCTGCCTTAGAAGTTCAACTTGATACATGTGCGTCTTGAATTGAAAACAGTCCGTCCGCGAGTCCATAATTATTTATGGTGAGCTCTTCTCTATAAGTGGTAAACATTCAACTCCCAGTTCCAAACACGTTGTATCCAGTACTTCGTCTAACCATCTATTGTACTTCGTCTAACCATCGATTGGACTTCGTCTAACCATCGATTGTTCTTTGTCTACCCATCGCTTGTACTTCATCTAACCATCGATTGTACTTCGTCTAACCATCGATTGTACTTCTTCTAACAATCGATTGTACTTCGTATAACCATCGATTGTACTCCTCTAACCATCACTTGTACTTTGTCTAACCATCTATTGTACTTCGTCTAACCATCGATTGGACTTCGTCTAACCATGTATTGTACTTCGTCTAACCATCAGCTGTACTTCGTCTAACCATGTATTGTACTTCGTCTCACCATCGATTGTACTTTCGTCTAACCATCTATTGTACTTCGTCTAACCATGTATTGTACTTCGTCTCACCATCGATTGTACTTTCGTCTAACCATCAGTTGTACTTCGTCTCACCATCGATTGTACTCCTCTAACCATCACTTGTACTTTGTCTAACCATCTATTGTACTTCGTCTAACCATCGATTGGACTTTCGTCTAACCATCAGTTGTACTTCGTCTAACCATCGATTGTACTCCTCTAACCATCACTTGTACTTTGTCTAACCATCTATTGTACTTCGTCTAACCATCGATTGGACTTCGTCTAACCATCTATTGTACTTCGTCTAACCATCAGTTGTACTTCGTCTAACCATGTATTGTACTTCGTCTCACCATCGATTGTACTTTGTCTAACCATCTATTGTACTTCGTCTAACCATCAGCTGTACTTCGTCTAACCATCGATTGGACTTCGTCTAACCATCTATTGTACTTCGTCTAACCATCAGCTGTACTTCGTCTAACCATGTATTGTACTTCGTCTCACCATCGATTGTACTTTGTCTAACCATCTATTGTACTTCGTCTAACCATGTATTGTACTTCGTCTCACCATCTATTGTACTTTGTCTAACCATCTATTGTACTTTGTCTAACCATGTATTGTACTTCGTCTAACCATCTATTGTACTTCGTCTAACCATGTATTGTACTTCGTCTAACCATCTATTGTACTTCGTCTAACCATGTATTGTACTTCGTCTAACCATCAGTTGTACTTCGTCTAACCATCAGTTGTACTTCGTCTAACCATGTATTGTACTTCGTCTCACCATCGATTGTACTTTCGTCTAACCATGTATTGTACTTCGTCTAACTATCTATTGTACTTCGTCTAACCATGTATTGTACTTTGTCTAACCATGTATTGTACTTCGTCTAACCATGTATTGTACTCCTCTAACCATCACTTGTACTTTGTCTAACCATCTATTGTACTTCGTCTAACCATCGATTGGACTTCGTCTAACCATGTATTGTACTTCGTCTAACCATCTATTGTACTTTGTCTAACCATCTATTGTACTTCGTCTAACCATCAGTTGTACTTCGTCTAACCATGTATTGTACTTCGTCTCACCATCGATTGTACTTTCGTCTAACCATCTATTGTACTTCGTCTAACCATCTATTGTACTTCGTCTAACCATGTATTGTACTTCGTCTAACCATCGATTGTACTTTCGTCTAACCATGTATTGTACTTCGTCTAACCATCTATTGTACTTCGTCTAACCATGTATTGTACTTCGTCTAACCATGTACTGTACTTCGTCTAACCATGTATTGTACTTCGTCTAACCATCAGCTGTACTTCGTCTAACCATGTATTGTACTTCGTCTAACCATGTATTGTACTTCGTCTAACCATGTATTGTACTTCGTCTAACCATGTATTGTACTTCGTCTAACCATGTATTGTACTTCGTCTAACCATGTATTGTACTTCGTCTAACCATGTATTGTACTTTGTCTAACCATCTATTGTACTTTCGTCTAACCATGTATTGTACTTCGTCTAACCATCAGCTGTACTTCGTCTAACCATGTATTGTACTTCGTCTAACCATGTATTGTACTTCGTCTAACCATGTATTGTACTTCGTCTAACCATGTATTGTACTTCGTCTAACCATGTATTGTACTTCGTCTAACCATCTATTGTACTTCGTCTAACCATGTATTGTACTTCGTCTAACCATGTATTGTACTTCGTCTAACCATGTATTGTACTTCGTCTAACCATGTATTGTACTTCGTCTAACCATGTATTGTACTTCGTCTAACCATGTATTGTACTTCGTCTCACCATCTATTGTACTTTGTCTAACCATGTATTGTACTTTGTCTAACCATGTATTGTACTTCGTCTAACCATGTATTGTACTCCTCTAACCATCACTTGTACTTTGTCTAACCATCTATTGTACTTCGTCTAACCATCGATTGGACTTCGTCTAACCATGTATTGTACTTCGTCTAACCATCTATTGTACTTTGTCTAACCATCTATTGTACTTCGTCTAACCATCAGTTGTACTTCGTCTAACCATGTATTGTACTTCGTCTCACCATCGATTGTACTTTCGTCTAACCATCTATTGTACTTCGTCTAACCATCTATTGTACTTCGTCTAACCATGTATTGTACTTCGTCTAACCATCGATTGTACTTTCGTCTAACCATGTATTGTACTTCGTCTAACCATCTATTGTACTTCGTCTAACCATGTATTGTACTTCGTCTAACCATGTACTGTACTTCGTCTAACCATGTATTGTACTTCGTCTAACCATCAGCTGTACTTCGTCTAACCATGTATTGTACTTCGTCTAACCATGTATTGTACTTCGTCTAACCATGTATTGTACTTCGTCTAACCATGTATTGTACTTCGTCTAACCATGTATTGTACTTCGTCTAACCATGTATTGTACTTCGTCTAACCATGTATTGTACTTTGTCTAACCATCTATTGTACTTTCGTCTAACCATGTATTGTACTTCGTCTAACCATCAGCTGTACTTCGTCTAACCATGTATTGTACTTCGTCTAACCATGTATTGTACTTCGTCTAACCATGTATTGTACTTCGTCTAACCATGTATTGTACTTCGTCTAACCATGTATTGTACTTCGTCTAACCATCTATTGTACTTCGTCTAACCATGTATTGTACTTCGTCTAACCATGTATTGTACTTCGTCTAACCATGTATTGTACTTCGTCTAACCATGTATTGTACTTCGTCTAACCATGTATTGTACTTCGTCTAACCATGTATTGTACTTCGTCTCACCATCTATTGTACTTTGTCTAACCATGTATTGTACTTTGTCTAACCATGTATTGTACTTCGTCTAACCATGTATTGTACTCCTCTAACCATCACTTGTACTTTGTCTAACCATCTATTGTACTTCGTCTAACCATCGATTGGACTTCGTCTAACCATGTATTGTACTTCGTCTAACCATCTATTGTACTTTGTCTAACCATCTATTGTACTTCGTCTAACCATCAGTTGTACTTCGTCTAACCATGTATTGTACTTCGTCTCACCATCGATTGTACTTTCGTCCAACCATCTATTGTACTTCGTCTAACCATCTATTGTACTTCGTCTAACCATGTATTGTACTTCGTCTAACCATCGATTGTACTTTCGTCTAACCATGTATTGTACTTCGTCTAACCATCTATTGTACTTCGTCTAACCATGTATTGTACTTCGTCTAACCATGTACTGTACTTCGTCTAACCATGTATTGTACTTCGTCTAACCATCAGCTGTACTTCGTCTAACCATGTATTGTACTTCGTCTAACCATGTATTGTACTTCGTCTAACCATGTATTGTACTTCGTCTAACCATCTATTGTACTTTCGTCTAACCATGTATTGTACTTCGTCTAACCATCTATTGTACTTCGTCTAACCATGTATTGTACTTCGTCTAACCATGTATTGTACTTCGTCTAACCATGTATTGTACTTCGTCTAACCATGTATTGTACTTCGTCTAACCATGTATTGTACTTTGTCTAACCATCTATTGTACTTTCGTCTAACCATGTATTGTACTTCGTCTAACCATGTATTGTACTTCGTCTAACCATGTATTGTACTTCGTCTAACCATGTATTGTACTTCGTCTAACCATGTATTGTACTTCGTCTAACCATGTATTGTACTTCGTCTAACCATCTATTGTACTTCGTCTAACCATGTATTGTACTTCGTCTAACCATGTATTGTACTTCGTCTAACCATGTATTGTACTTCGTCTAACCATGTATTGTACTTCGTCTAACCATGTATTGTACTTCGTCTAACTATCTATTGTACTTCGTCTAACCATGTATTGTACTTTGTCTAACCATGTATTGTACTTCGTCTAACCATGTATTGTACTTCGTCTAACCATCTATTGTACTTCGTCTAACCATCTATTGTACTTCGTCTAACCATGTATTGTACTTCGTCTAACCATGTACTGTACTTCGTCTAACCATGTATTGTACTTCGTCTAACCATCTATTGTACTTTCGTCTAACCATGTATTGTACTTCGTCTAACCATCGATTGTACTTCGTCTAACCATGTATTGTACTTCGTCTAACCATGTATTGTACTTCGTCTAACCATGTATTGTACTTCGTCTAACTATCTATTGTACTTCGTCTAACCATGTATTGTACTTCGTCTAACCATGTATTGTACTTCGTCTAACCATGTATTGTACTTCGTCTAACCATCTATTGTACTTCGTCTAACCATCTATTGTACTTCGTCTAACCATGTATTGTACTTCGTCTAACCATCTATTGTACTTCGTCTAACCATGTATTGTACTTCGTCTAACCATGTACTGTACTTCGTCTAACCATGTATTGTACTTCGTCTAACCATCTATTGTACTTTGTCTAACCATGTATTGTACTTCGTCTAACCATGTATTGTACTTCGTCTAACCATCAGTTGTACTTCGTCTAACCATGTATTGTACTTCGTCTAACCATGTATTGTACTTCGTCTAACCATGTACTGTACTTCGTCTAACCATGTATTGTACTTCGTCTAACCATCTATTGTACTTTCGTCTAACCATCTATTGTACTTCGTCTAACCATGTATTGTACTTCGTCTAACCATGTATTGTACTTCGTCTAACCATGTATTGTACTTCGTCTAACCATCTATTGTACTTCGTCTAACCATCTATTGTACTTTCGTCTAACCATGTATTGTACTTCGTCTAACCATGTATTGTACTTCGTCTAACCATGTATTGTACTTCGTCTAACCATCTATTGTACTTCGTCTAACCATGTATTGTACTTCGTCTAACCATGTATTGTACTTCGTCTAACCATCTATTGTACTTCGTCTAACCATGTATTGTACTTCGTCTAACCATGTATTGTACTTCGTCTAACCATGTATTGTACTTTTTCTAACCATCTATTGTACTTTCGTCTAACCATGTATTGTACTTCGTCTAACCATGTATTGTACTTCGTCCAACCATGTATTGTACTTCGTCTAACCATCAGCTGTACTTCGTCTAACCATGTATTGTACTTTCGTCTAACCATCAGCTGTACTTCGTCTAACCATGTATTGTACTTCGTCTAACCATGTATTGTACTTCGTCTAACTATCTATTGTACTTTGTCTAACCATCGATTGTTCTTCGTCTAAACATCGATTGTACTTCGTCTAACCATTAGTTGTACTTCGTCCAACCATCTATTGTACTTCGTCTAACCATCGGTTGTACTTCGTCTAACCATCAGTTGTACTTCGTCTAACCATGTATTGTACTTCGTCTCACCATCGATTGTACTTTCGTCTAACCATCGATTGTACTTCGCCTAACTATCTATTGTACTTTGTCTAACCATCGATTGTTCTTCGTCTAAACATCGATTGTACTTCGTCTAACCATTAGTTGTACTTCGTCCAACCATCTATTGTACTTCGTCTAACCATCGATTGGACTTTTTCTAACCATCGATTGTTCTTTGTCTACCAATCGCTTGTACTTCATATAACCATCTATTGTACTTCGTCTATCCAACAGTTGTACTTCGTCTAACCATCGATTGTACTCCTCTAACCATCACTTGTACTTTGTCTAACCATGTATTGTACTTCGTCTAACCATGTATTGTACTTCGTCTAACCATCTATTGTACTTCGTCCAACCATCGATTGTACTTCGTCTAACCATTGATTGTATTTCGTTTTTCGAAGTACAATTGATGGTTAGACGAAGTACAATCGATGGTTAGACGAAGTACACATCAGTAGTTAGACGAAATAATCTCGATGGTAAGACGAACTATAATCGTTATTTAGACGAGGTACAATTGTAGGTTAGATGAATTTGTTTTCCCGACTTCTCTATTGACCAGAGAGTAATCTCCCTTACAGTGTGGACAGAAGTTACTACGATTTCGAGGTGTAGGTGTATGTCTTTCACTCCACAAACCAGCCTTTCCATAGTTAGGAGGTGGAGTGAAATGGGGTTTAACGTAGCGTTCAAGATTATTACACTTATATTGCGACGTACATGCACGTTTGTTTGTTTATTATTTAACGACGCACTCAGCAATATGTCAGCTATATTACGGCAGTCTGTAAATAATCGAGTCTGAACCAGATAATCCAGTCACTGATATCATGAGCATCAATCCACGCAATTGTGATTCGACGCCATCCATCAACCAAGTCAGCCAGCCTGACCACCCGATCACATTCGTCACGTCCTACGACAAGCATGGGTTGTTGTCCATTTCTAACCCGGATCATCACAGGTCTTCAAATATGAATACCCAACACAGACACAGTATGCTGATTCCAAGCTGACCAGTCTTTGAGTTATGTCGAGCGCCAGGCAGGGAAACAAAAAGTACCATCTTTTACTGTCTTTTGGTATGACGCGGCCGGGGATCGAACCACCGACCGTCCGCTGTCCATGTGCTCTCCAGGCGGACGCTCTATCCACTAGACCAAGGAGTCGGTCCAACCTTTCTCTAATTTTTAAAAAACTTTTAAGTGAGACAACCAGTGCAGGCGAGTGTGTTTACACATACATTCCTTTTAAGTTGGAGACATTCTTTTAATAGATCGCAAATTATACATATGTCTGGTGACAATAAAACCCATTCATAAATATTTACTGTCACAAGAAGCTTGATCAGCAAAACTAAATGTAAAATATAATTCCGAGAAATATCTCAATCCCACACAGTAAAATCACAGCTATGTGTTTCTGAAAAAACGTCACGTTATGCGGTATAATGTCCAACTTTGCCAGTAGACAACAGACAGGAATCTCAGATTAAAGTACTCCATCTGATTTATCGTTTCGAAGACATTCTGATTTGGAACACTGTATCAAAATACCTGTGGTTTCAGTTAATTAGAGAAGTAGGTTTTACGCTTCCTTTTCTATTATTTACCTGTAATATTACAAAATGCCAAATGGATTTCGCACATTGTACATGAGAGGTTTCGAACTCAGGATTTTCGTCGAGACGAGAGAATGTTTCAGCTAGGCTATCCCAGCAGCACTGGACCTAGTTACCCATTGAGCATTGCTTTTATGAGATATAGTACATGTGTACCAGCCATGGCCACGTTTTCACAACATCCGTCTGAAAGTAACACTAACATATTCCTTACAATGTCAGTGTGAATACCACGCTGTGACTTCTACTTTTCATTTGGACATCGTTCACGGCGCCAAGGAGATATGGCTAAGGCATCGGATGTCGCTGTGCCTAATTACCTCCCTTAGCAGTGTCATGATCCAATGATCATGGATTCGAATCTCATGTAATCTAATGTAATTGGAAACGTATTTGTATGTGTGCAGAACCTTTTACAACTAACACCACCAACATAACAAAGCATGTGAAAACAAAGCATAATTTGGACAATAATTGAAAGCGGTCCAATGTTCATTTTCACTCTAAACTCAGTATAACGAAAACATAGACAATTGATAAAGATTGGATACAAAATTAAAGTATCGATGATCGATAACATGCATCAACCAAGTCAGCGAGCCTGACCACCCACTCTCGTTTGTCGCCTCTTACGACACACATAGTCGCCTTATACGGCAAGCATGGGTTGCTGAAGACCTATTCTACACCGGATCTTCACGGGTCGGATACAGGAAGGAAACTGTTACAAGATATTTAAAGAACTCCACCTTGTTTTGTCCATATTGAATTGTAGTTACATTGTGTGCTATTCGTCTGACCTACTTAGCATCAACAAGATATTTAAAGATTTCCACCTTGTTTTGTCCAAAATGAATTGTAGTTACATTGTGTGTAATTCGTCTGACATATTTAGCATCAACAGGACTTGATTCCAAAATTCAACTTCATTCCCACCACGCCCAGGCCAAGTCATGACCCTACAATCTTGTAGTAGACGGGATAGAAACCCGGACATATACCTGTCATCGATGTCCTCCAAAAGGACCACAACAAACGCCTCGTGGGGGTCCTCTAAGCGTTTCTGTACCAAGGACAGCTCGAACTGACACCCAATGTCCTTACAGAAGCTAGTGGACACGACCATAAGAACCTTCCGACAGCCATTAAGATTCTTCACAATGCTGTCCATGATGTGAATCTTAGGATCAAAATCCCGTGAACGGAAACAAATCCTCAAACGACCTTTGTCCTCCAAGTTGGGCAATGCGTGATGTCTGACCCACACGAAGTCTTCATCCGAGTACAGAAGGTAGACGTCACTCATCAGGAGAGGTATGGATTCAGATGAGGAGCTACGTGTCCTCCTTTTCCAAACTAGAAAGTAGCGGATATCCCACCTCCACTTGTATCCCAGAGCGAAACACAAAAGACTCATCAGCACAGCAACAACAGCGCCAACCACTAGAAAGACATACTGGCTATCATGGAGGCATTCAGAGTTGGTAACAGATTGAACATCTACCAGTCTCTGCCCTTTAGTTTGCGGAGGGCTAAAACAAGTATAAAAGGATAAACGACGGGTGAACAAACTTCTGGCTTCGACGAGCCAAGTTTTCAACCAGAGTAAGTCACAGTCACAATTGAAGGGATTGCCTTCGATATCGGCATAGATGAGACGACTCCGTATGGAGTTCGGTATAAACATATAACTGAGATTGTTGTGACATAATGACATATTCAGAAGCTTGATGTTGTTGACAAACATGTTGTTGCTTATCGAACTAATGAAATTGTGACCTAGAAGAATGATCTCCAGTCCAGTTAATTCAGATATAACACTTGGCACTTTTTGTAAACTGCAGTTGGTGCAGTTAAAATAGTTTAATGTTTTGTGTAATGGTCGCAAAAGGTGATCAAGTTTGTCTGCGGTGATGTTGATACCAGAGAGGTCAAGTTGCTTGAGACTGTTGCATCCTATGAATGCCTCGTCATCAATATCAGTCTGAGGAGATGACAACTGTTTCATAATAAGCTTTTGAAGACTCTTAAATGAACTGAAGGTCTCACTACCTATCACTTGAATGGGGTTCCCCGATATTTCCAAATGAGTCAGACATACTCCTGCACACATTCTCAAACAACCGAAACTACTCTTATTCAGATACGAAATCTGATTGTAACCAATTCGAAGGGTGCACAGGTTGGGGAAGGCAGATTTACCATTGGAACAGAAATCAGGCATCGATGTAACATTATTATCAGCAATCCACAATGTGCACAGTGTCTTGGAAAATACCCGATTGAAGTTATCTGGGTATATTCTAATCTTGTTGCTATTAAGATTCAAAGTTGTCAGTTCAGGAAACACAGAAAAGTGGCTAAAGTTAAATTTGGTCAAATTGTTTCCAGCAAGATGGATCCCTGTTATTGGGCTTTTCTGGAGACCCTTCAGTAGATTCTCTTCAAGATCCGAGTCGCTGATGCCAATGTGATTGAGATAGATGTAACTTAAAGAAGAAGCCAATGAATGAAAAGCGGTGGCCAGTTTTGTGAGAATGAGGGGGTTATGACTTAGTGTTAGGCTTTGTAACTTGGTCAATTTCCTGAAGGCTCGTTCAGATACATGGGATATATTGCTGTGTCCAAGATTAAGATGCTGTAGGTTTAATGTAGTGAGGTTTTCAAAAGTATTGTGTCCGATATACGGAAGGTAGTTATTTTGAAAGAGAAAAATTGTAATAGAACACTCACTTCTCAGTTTAGGAATATATGTTAAACGGTCGTGATTATCACTACAATTAGCAGTGTTATTACGACACCAACAAAGGTTTTCATAACATGGCCTTCCACAAGGGACAGGAATCTCCCCGCTACTGGTATAAATACTAACTAGACAACCCATCAACAGGAGGGCAAGCAGTGTCTCTGACGTCATCATCTACCGACCGTGGTGTGTCTTATTTGGAACCTTCTCCTTTTCCTGGGACCTCCCCAAGAGCTAAAACGATCCCTTACCTATCTATTTACAAACAGCCAAATATTATTTAGTTGTACACAATCATATACATATATCTAGGATAGAAAGTGACATGCGAAATTGTTGCCTCCCAGATGTCGTACTGGTCACCACACAGTTAAGCAGATGCCGAACTGGCTACCTTCAGTTCCATAGATATCGTATTGGGAACTTCCAACGTTACATAGTCGGCGAAATGGTTGCCTCCAAAGTTACACGTGTGCCTTATTGAGTAACAGTTATACACACAGACTATGTCTGACAATCTCCCAGATGTCGCACTGGTCACCACACAGTTAAGCAGATGCCATACTAGTTGCTTTGGTTACACAGGTGCTGTGGTGCGCTTCTCCACAGCTTTGTTGATGTCGCACTGTCACCTTCACAGCTATGTTGATGTCGCACTGTCACCTCCACAGCTATGTTGATGTCGCACTGTCAACTCCACAGCTTTGTTGATGTCGCACTGTCACCTCCACAGCTTTGTTGATGTCGTACTGTCACCTCCACAGCTTTGTTGATATCGCACTGTCACCTCCACAGCTATGTTGATGTCGCACTGTCACCTCCACAGCTTTGTTGATGTCGCACTGTCGCCTCCACAGCTATGTTGATGTCGCACTGTCACCTCCACAGCTATGTTGATGTCGCACTGTCACCTCCACAGCTATGTTGATGTCGTACTGTCACCTCCACAGCTTTGTTGATATCGCACTGTCACCTCCACAGCATTGTTGATGTCGCACTGTCACCTCCAAAGCTTTGTTGATGTCGCACTGTCACCTCCACAGCTATGTTAATGTCACACTGTCACCTCTGTGCTAGTTACCTCCTGAGTTACACGGGTGCTGTGCTAGTTACCTCCTTAGTTACACAGGTGCTGTGCTAGTTACCTCCACAGTTACACAGGTGCTGTGCTAGTTACCTCCACAGTTACACAGGTGCAGTGTTGGCTACCTCCACAGTTACCCTGATGCCGCACTGGTTACCTACCCAGTTACCCTGATGCCGCACTGGTGATCACCAAGCCACACAGATTCAGTACTGGCTACACCAAACCACACAGATTCAGTACTGGCTACCACCAAGCCACACAGATTCAGTACTGGCTACCACCAAGCCACACAGATTCAGTACTGCCTACCACCAAACCACACAGATTCAGTACTGGCTACCACCAAACCACACAGATTCAGTACTGGATACCACCAAGCCACACAGATTCAGTACTGGATACCACTAAGCCACGCAGATTCAGTACTGGATACCACCAAGCCACGCAGATTCAGTACTGGCTACCTCCAAGCCACGCAGATTCAGTACTGGCTACCACCAAGCCACGCAGATTCAGTACTGGCTACCTCCAAGCCACACAGATTCAGTACTGGCTACCTCCAAGCCACACAGATTCAGTACTGGCTACCACCAAGCCTCACTGGTTCAGTACTGGTTACCCCCAAAGCCACGCAGATTCAGTATTGGTTACCCCCAAAGCCACACAGATTCAGTATTGGTTACCCCCAAAGCCACACAGATTCAGTATTGGTTACCCAAAAGCCACACAGATGCAGTCCTGGTTGCCACCAATTTCTCACACTAACGCAGATTCCTGACAGGTTACAGTCGCTTTCGATGTTTAAGTGAGCGCCACAGTCATGCACATGTCGACCTGTATCTTCAGTGTCACACGGTCCTGATTCACACGACGAATTGTGTCCTGGTCATAAGGAAAATGATATGTGTCTTTCTCGACTATATACACCGCAATCTAAACTGCACTGCTAGCGATAATACCGTACACAGAGGGAAGTAGAACTGGCTCAAAAGCGAGCAGGAAGTGGAAACTGCACTACAATCGCCGATAGGTTGAGTTTTCATACACGATCTGGGTACAGTTAGACCAACACCATGTCTCAAATACTCTTACTGGTGAACTAAGGTTGAGCGCAAGAAAATGCATAATCATTGTTCATACTAAGTACGATAGTTGGTTTACCAAAGTACAATCGTTAGATAAAGGAAGCACAATTTTTGTTAAGGCCAATTACAATCCATGGTTAGACGGAGGTCAATCGATGGTTAGACGAAGTACAAGCGATGGTTAGGCGAAGGTCAATCGATGGTTAGACGGAGGTCAATCGATGGTTAGACGAAGTACAATCGATGGTTAGACGGAGGTCAATCGATGGTTAGACAAAGTACAAGCGATGGTTAGACGGAGGTCAATCGATGGTTAGACGGAGGTCAAGCGATGGTTAGACAAAGTACAAGCGATGGTTAGACGGAGGTCAATCGATGGTCAGACGGAGGTCAATCGATGGTTAGAAAAAGTACAAGCGATGGTTAGACGGAGATGGTGACCAAAATGTGATTTACACTGTGAATGTGAGGAATGGAATTCAGGATTTCGACGAGACTAGGCTATCCCAGCAGCACTGGTCCTAGTTAGCATTGCTTTTATGAGATATGGTACATGTTGCTACAGTGTACCAGCCATGACCGTTTTAACAACATCCGTCTGAAAGTAACACTAACATATCCCTTACAATGTCAGTGTGAATACCACGCTGTGACTTCAAACTTTCAATAGAATATACAGTCAAACGTCGAAGTTGGCGGGACCTCCGTTAATACTTCGAGTTATCCGAGGTTCGACATAATAATTTTTAAAGAAGGACTAACATATCCCTTACAATGTCAGTGTGAATACCACGCTGTGACTTCAAAATTTCAATTGGACATCTTTCACGGCGCCAAGGAGACATGGATGGTCAATTCGTGTAAGGCATCGGATGTCAATTTACCTAATTACCTCCCTTAGCAGAGTCAGGATCCAATGATCATGGGTTCGAATCTCAAGTTATACAAATACAATATACAGTCAAACACTGTTATGTCGAAGTTGACGGGACCTGCGTTAATACTTCGAGTTATCCGAGGTTCGACATAATAATGATTAAAGAAGAATATTCAGGGGCCATGCTTTTTACTTCGAGACAACTGTACGTTAGACACATCAAAGTTCGATACAGCGGTGTTTCATTGTATAACAAATAGAACAAAGACAAAACGATCTACAAATTAATGTAGGAGTAATATTAATGAAATGCTGGACTATATTACTTATTTACGAAAGTATTTGATTCCGTAAAATGGAGTTTTATTCAAAATGTCAATTTATTACACAACTGATCAACTGTTCTCGCTCATTTCCCATACAACAAGGCTATTTTGGTAAAGCGACCTTCTTTCATCGTCCATATATTATATATGTCTCTCGTTTAACACTCCGCAACAACGACAAGATTGAATTTCACAGTAACGCTACAACGCTCTGAATAGATGGAGATAATTAATATGTGATAATATTAATATGCAATTACAATATACAGTCAAACACTGTTGTTTCAAAGTTGACGGGAGACATTGACGGCCAGTCCATGACGTTGACTCCCGCATTCTGAAGTAAATTCCTTGTCAAAATTGCTGTGTAGGGTCCGGCATTGTCGTGTTGTCGTGTCCATATGCTGCCATAAAAGGCAGAAGTTCTGGTGCCAGTACCTGGTCGCGGTAAGCAGCAGTGTTGAGGTTGCCACGGATGACAAGAAGCCTGGAACGTGCATTGCCACAGAAAGCACCCCACACCATGACACTTCCGCCTCAAAAACTGTCAACCTCCTTTACACAACACTGGGCGTAACGTTCATTACGGCGCCTCCACACCCTCGCCCTACCATCAGCAAGTCGAAGAATAAATCGGGATTCATCACTGAAGACAACTTGATTCCAATTCCTCTGAGTCCATCGTAAGTGTCGCTGTGCCCACAATTGACGTTGACGTCTGTGTAATTGAGTCAGAATCGGTCCGCAGTATCGCCGTGGTGCTTGAAGGTGAGCAGTTCTCAGACGGTTTCGAACAGTTTGCGCACTCAGTCTACCCCTAAACAAAACCGTCAAAAATCGGTTACGGAGGTGACTTTAGACAATCTGACGATCCTCTGCATGTGACGTCACACCTGGTCGACCTGGCCGAGGGCGATCAGCTGTGGTACCCGTTTGCTGTAGACACATCTGTAAATCATAAACAGTCCGTCGACTACAACCCATCGTCCTTGCGACTTCAGCTACGGACCTTCCCGTCTGCAACATGCCGATGGCACGTTCACGTTTCACATTTGAAAGGCGTGGCATGTCAAATGGCCGTAAAGACTTTTGTTTTCTTGTGTATTTTATTTGTTTTGTTAATGACTGCTGACAAGTATGGCTGAAAACACGTGCGGTATTATGGCCACGTGACCAGTTGCACGTGAAAAACCACTTTTGCCACTATAGTGCCGTGCACATGATTTTGGTCGATTCACCTGCACAAAAACGGGTGTTATCTGAAGACAATACGTGGCCATTACTGTTTAAATACACAATAAGGGCCAAAATGATAACTGGTCAAAATGTTAAAATTTGTGGATCGTGAAGTTTTTAATTTGGTTCAGTATACTTCGAGTTATCCGAGATTAAACACAACAGAAAATAATGAATAAAGAAGGAATACTCTGGGACCTTGTTTTTACTTCGAGACAACTGTAAGTTCGACACATTACAGTTCGACACACGAAGACAAAATGACAAGACTAACCATCTACAAGTTAATATAGGGGGAATATTTATGAAATGCTGGACTATATACTGATTTACAAACGTATTTGCTTCCATATAATGGATAATTCTTCAACAGAATACTAAACTACAAACTACGATCACCACAACTCCTATATGTAATTGGAAACGTATTTGTATGTGTGCCGAACATTTTAAACTAACACCACCAACATAACTTGGACACAATTTGGACAATAATTGAAAGCGGTCCAATGTTCATTTTCACTCTAAACTCAGTATAATGAAAACATAGACAATTGATAAAGATTGGATATAAAATTAAAGTATCGATGATCGATGATATGCATCAAGCAAGTCAGCGAGCCTGACCACCCGTTCCCATTAGTCGCCTCTTACGACAAACATAGTCGCCTTTTACGGCAAGCATGGGTTGCTGAAGACCTATTCTACACCGGATCTTCACGGGTCGAATACAGGAAGGAAACTGTTACAAGATATTTAAAGAATTCCACCTTGTTTTGTCCAAAATGAATTGTTGTTACATTTTGTATAATTCGTCTGACCTATTTAGCATCAACAGGACTTGATTCCAAAATTCAACTTCATTCCCACCACGCCCAGGCCAAGTCATGACCCTACAATCTTGTAGTAGACGGGATAGAAACTCGGGCATATACCTGTCATCGATGTCCTCCAAAAGGACCACAACAAACGCCTCGTGGGGATCCTGTAAGCGTTTCTGTACCAGGGACAACTGGAACTGACACCCAGTGTCCTTACAGAAGCTAGTGGACACGACCATAAGAACCTTCCGACAGCCATTAAGATTCTTCACAATGCTGTCCATGATGTGAATCTTAGGATCAAAATCCCGTGAACGGAAACAAATCCTCAAACGACCTTTGTCCTCCAAGTTGGGCAATGCGTGATGTCTGGCCCACACGAAGTCTTCATCCGAATACAGAAGGTAGACGTCACTCATCAGGAGAGGTATGGATTCAGATGATGAACTAGAAAGTAGCGGATATCCCACCTCCACTTGTATCCCAGAGCGAAACACAAAAGACTCATCAGCACAGCAACAACAGCGCCAACCACTAGAAAGACATACTGGCTATCATGGAGGCATTCAGAGTACGTAACAGATTGAACATCCACCAGTCTCTGCCCTTTAGTTTCCGGAGGGCTAAAACAAGTATAAAAGGTTAAACGACGGGTGAACAAACTTCGGGCTTCGACGAGCCAAGTTTTCAACCAGAGTAAGTCACAGTCACAATTGAAGGGATTGCCTTCGATATCGGCATAGATGAGACGACTCCGTATGGAGTTCGGTATAAACAAATAGCTGAGATTGTTGTGACATAATAACATATTCAGAAGCTTGATGTTGTTGGCAAACATGTTGTTGCTTATGGAACTAATGAAATTGTGACCTAGAAGAATGATTTCCAGTTCATTTAATTCAGATATAACACTGGGCACTTTTTGTAAGCTGCAGTTGGTGCAGTTAAAATAGTTTAATGTTTTGTGTAATGGTCGCAAAAGGTGATCAAGTTTGTCTGCGGTGATGTTGGTATCAGAGAGGTCAAGTTGGTTGAAACTGTTGCATCCTATGAATGCCTCGTCATCAATATCAGTCTGAGGAGATGACAACTGTTTCATAATAAGCTTTTGAAGACTCTTAAATGAACTGAAGGTCTCACTACCTATCACTTGAATGGGGTTCGCCGATATTTGCAAATGAGTCAGACACACTCCTGTACACATTCTCAAACAACCGAAACTACTCTTATTCAGATACGAAATTTGATTGTAACCAATTTGAAGGGTGTACAGGTTAGGGAAGGCAGATTTACCATTGGAACAGAAATCAGGCATCGATGTAATATTATTATGACCTATCCACAGTGTAGTCAGTGTATTTGAAAATACCTGATTGTAAGAGTCTGGATAAAGATTTATCCTGTTGTTATTAAGATTCAAAGTTGTCAGTTCAGGAAACCCAGATAGATCCCTGTGATAGAACAACTCATGAGACCTTCCAGTAGACTTTCTTCAAGATCCGAATCGCTGATGCCAACGTGATTTAGATATATATAACCAAGGTACCGCGACAAGAAGTGAAACGCTTTGGTCAGCTCTGTCAGTATAAAGGGGTTGTTACTTAGGTCAAGACTTGTCAGCCAATGTAAACCAGCAAATGAATAGGAACTCGTTGATGTAATATTATTTGCGAAAAGATTCAAATGTTGGATTTTCAAAGAAGTAATGTTGTCAAAAGTTTGGTTTGAAATATAAGGAAGGTAGTTATGTGAAAAAAATGAGAACGGAAATGTTCTCAGCTTCTATACTCAGGCGAGGGATGTATGTCAGACTTGTGGGATTCCAGCTGCAGTTGGCAACACTCCTGGTACACCAACAGAGCTTCTCAAAACATGGCCTCGGTTCGCAGCTGTACACAAGTAACCGGGCAATAAACCCCACCACAAAACACACATGCATTGCCTTAGGCAACATAATTGGATCGGAATGCGATGGTGTTGATTATGTTTCTAGGTTTGTCAGCTCCATACCCGTGCTCGTGGGTTTCACCGAGGTGGTAAACGTCTGAGAACCCAACTCACTCACTCACCCAACCTGAACCACCAAATTCCCATTTAAGTCGGTTACCGTGATGTGTGAATCGGGGGTGGTGGCCTCGACGTTAAATTTTTAACTCACTCACTCTGGTGCCCCCACCCCCACCCCCACCCCCCACTCACCTTACCAGTACTCACCATACTCACCGCCAGCGTTTGCTCAAGTTGCAGCACTCCGATATGAGGAAGAGTTGCGTCAAAGAGATGCATTAATTCAGTCATTATTGGCAGAACGCCAAGGGCGAACACAACAAGTACCGTTAAGCAGCCCAGTCCAAACTCCAGACCAAAATATCCATGGTGGGGTTCGACCCAAAGTGCCAGCACTGGCAACAGCATCTCGGAGTCAAGACGACCGAACAAGACAGCAAGAACATTTAATTTCTGTCATTGACAATTATCAGGCCACCATTGATGTTCAAACAATTCCCCAGCCAAGAAGGGTTGGAAACCAACCAGGAAGAAATATACACCCTGAGCAATTTATCAGTGACCGAGAGTATGGGGCAGGGAATGTCAGACGACACACAGAGATTGTTACAGAGCCTGGTCGCCCAAGTACCGGTGATCTGCATAGAGCCAGTGCATCATGATGAAGAATACTGGTTTCCAAACCGAGGAAGGGCCAGACAGCATCAACCAAGGCAGGGCTATGCAAGACAGGACCGACACAGCCCGGCAATCAAGGTACCTAGGGCCCTGATCATTGATGGAAAGAGTCGTTGGTCGGCTTTTTATTTAAAGTTTAGGACTTCTGGAATTCTGAGGAGCTACGGGACCAGTTATGCTTCTGCATGAAGGACGGAGCGAGCAAATACTTTGCTTCGTGCATTGAGCGAGATCCCGATATCCCATTTGAGGATCTCGTTAAGAAGTTTCAACGGTGGTATGATCGCAAAGATCTTCCAGAAACAGCGCCGGTATAATTCAACACCATGGGCCAACAACCAGATGAGTCCCTCGAGAAATGGTCAGAACGGCTCATGTCAACAGCAACAATTGCATTTGACAGATTGCCAGAGGACTATGTTGAGCGACAAGTCATCATGAGGTTCTGTCTTGGATGTGAGCAGGAGGAGTCAGGTCAGTATGCAGCCAATCTACATCCCTTTTCTCAGCAATGGATGCTGTGCGCACATTCCAGCACATCCATCAGGCCATCTATGGTAAACAGAGGCAGATAAGATACCTGGCATCTGATCAAGAAGAGGGTGGAGATTTTAAAGTCAGGGCTGTGTCAAGGTCACCAGTTAGCAACTCCAGAACCCCAACCCTGGAAAAGAAAATAGACCAGCTGGAGGCAAGGTTCGACAAGATTGAAACCATGCTATTCAAAGTAATGGGTTTAGTAATAGGCGTTCTGGTTCCTCTAGTCCTGCAACATCACCTGCTCGGAGCAATGAATGTTACCAGTGTGGCCAAGTGGGACACTTTAAGATTCAAGAAGCTTCAACATAAACCAGCAAAGAACCATGATGTCACCTTACGCACGGCTCGACGAGAATTGAAGATGCAGGGTTTCCTCACCAAACCAGTCACATTGCAGGTTCAAGACAAGCATTTCCAAATGCCTGTATATGTGACTCCAATAGGAGATGAGATAATCCTGGGCTTTGACTTCTTGCTGAAATATAGTGCAGAAATTGACATGAAAAATCATATCCTAACCATAAATGGAACAACAGTGGACATGGTTTTAAGGGATTCAGGTAAACCAGTTAATGTATGTCGCATCATGATACCCCGGCGTACGCTACTACCACCCCATTCGGTAACCAGGACACCTTGTTACAAGGAGCAAAGTTTACAAACCTACATCTCCGAACCAACTCCAGAAATGGCCGACATTACATCACCACAAATTCTTCATTCACCGGGAAATAAGCCAGTCATTTGCTTCCTTAACACTACAGACCACCACATTACGGTAAAGAAAGGTCAAATTGTTGGGGAAGCATCAGAGGTGGATATCAGGGAAGTCGCTCTGGATGAAGGAGATGACAGGAACAAATAAGACATCGATCTAGGGACAGAACAGCCAGGTGAAATAGATCATGGCACACATGTAAACTTACCAGAACTTCTCAAGGACCTCTATTCACGTTCGTGCAAGCATTTGCCACAGGATGATCAGTCACGATTAGTGCACCTACTCAAAGATTTTGAGGATGTCTTCGCAAAGGGTGATCTGGATTTAGGGGAGTTTACCGCATTTGAACACAGGATTGACACAACAGATGCTAAACTTGTCCGACAACGCATGAGGCGTACCCGGCTAGGATTTGAAAATGAGGAAGAAGCACACTTGAAAAAAATGTTGGAAGCCAATGTTATTCAACCTTCTATGTCAGAATGGGCTTCAGCTCCAGTTCTCATTCGCAAGTCTGAATGGTGGGGTGCGTTGGTGCATTGATTACCGACGTCTGAATGACGTTACGGTCAAAGACATGTTGCCTCTGCCCTTGATTGAAGATTGTATTGACACGCTAACAGGCAGTGAATGGTTCACCAATCTAGATGCTCATTCAGCATATTGGCAAGTCCAAAATTGGTAAAGAGGACCAGAAAAAGACAGCATTCATAACAAAGTATTGATTGTATAAACACGTCAGAATGGGCTTTGGTCTCTGCAATGCCCCGGACACTTTTCTAGAGTTATGGCACTAGTCCTCAGTGGATTGACTTGGGACACCGTCCTTGCCTTCCTGGATGATGCAGTGGTTAATGAGACCAGTATACCCTCCCACTTCATCATCAATCTGAGGAGAGTATTAGAACGATTACGGAAATACAAACTGAAGCTGAAACCTAGAAAATGTGAGTTGTTTCAGAAGAAAGTGGAATTTTTAGGCAGAGTGGTCAGCAAGGATGGGCTAGAAGTAAACCCAGGTAGCCTGGAATGTGTTCATAACTGGCCCGTCCCAACCTGCACAAAGGAAGTTGAGCGATTCCTAGGATTTGCCAACTATCACAGAGGATTCATCAAGAATTACGCTGAGCTGGCATGTTCTTTGTATGACCTCACAGGAAAAAAACCCTTTATCTGGGAGGAAAAACAAGAGCAGTCCTTCAAAACGTTAAAAGCTGCCCTTACGTCAACACGGGTGTTTGCTTTGCACAACAAGAAAGACCACTTCATCTTGGATACAGATGCTTCAGATTGGGCCATTGGTGCGGAACGGATACAAGTGCAAGATGGTCAAGAGAGAGTAATTAATTACGGCATTTTAGTCACACACCGGAACAGAGAGGGTACTGCACCATGCGCAAGGAGCTGCTTGCAGTGATACGGTTTACCCGACAGTATCGCCATTACTTGTTGGGTAGGCCGTTCACAGTAAGAACAGACCACAGCAGTCTCACCTGGCTACTAGGGTTCAGATCACCTGAAGGACAGCTCGCCCGTTGGCTTGACTAATTAAGTCAGTACGACATGACAGTACTCCATAGACCTGGTGCCAAGCACGGATTCCCAAGGATAATTGCCCTTATTATCAGGGAACAGTTGGAGCCCCTATCACTCCCATGCAATGGCTGCAAATATTGTAAAAGAGCACACAAAAATTGAGGGGCCTTCCAGGAAGAAGTTGATGATTCCATACCCTTGTCAAGGAGAAACATCACTCAAGCCAAGGTGAGACAACTCTTGTTGGATTCCACTTCCAGACAAGCAACATTTTCAATGGAGGGCAATGTTCTAGGTACATCAAGTACGTATTTTACCCAAGATCTACAGACTTGTTTAGAGATCTGTCCAAAGCCTGAAGTTAGTGTTCAGCGCCTAATAATGGTGCCTGACACACAAACAGGAAATCTTGAATTATTTCCAGAGCCGAGGGACGTACAAGTTCAGAAGGTCATCATTAATGCAGAAAAGGATACCAATGTTTGGATATTCTCTGGACGAGTTAAGGCAGTTCCAAAGAAAGGACAAACAACTAACCTTTCTGCATCAATAGTTGGATGATAAAACAATACCATCTGAACAAGAAATATTTCTGGCAAGCCATGCAACAAAGTCCTACTGGATAGACAAAGAATTATTCTCACGAGATCACCGGGGTCTGGTGGTCCGAGAGAGTAATCAGGTCTTCAACAACAAACTGCTCCTTGTTCCAGTAACCCCCCAGCAAGAAGTGTTGAAGCATGTCCATGACATTCCCGCAGCAGGCCATATGGAAATCTCAAAGACAAGAGAGAGACTAAGGTCCCGATATTATTGGTACCGATGCTCTCAAGATGCACAGGAATATGTCCACACATGTGAGAAATGTAGGGCGAAAATGACCAATTTCCATGCAGGCACGCCGATGGAAAGGGTGCACCTGGATTTTATTGGTCCATTGCCCTTAAGCAAAAAAGGGAATTACTTCATATTGATGATTGTGGACCAATTCACGAAGTGGGTTTAGTGCATCCTTCTTCCAAGCCAAAAGGCGGAGGTGACGGCACAAGCCGCTATCAATGAGTTTTTCTCTCGATTTGGCTATCCGTTCCAATTACATACGGACCAAGGTCGTTATTTTGAGAGTGAACTCTTTAAGTCAATATCTTCCTTGCTACACATTCACAAAACCCGTACAACACCCTACCGTCCGTCTTCTAATGGACAGGTAGAACGGTATAACAGGACATAAGCTGTCATGTAGGGAAGTCACAAGCAGGATGGGACCATCTTCCCAAGGCAAGAGAGTTTACTGACTTTAAAAGGCTGGAATTCCTGGCCTCGATCGTAGCGCCACCAGTGGCTACGAGTTATGTCCTTTCTATGCCTCTCCTATTGACTAATCAGATTTAACCTCGCGTATCACTTGCATTTGCTTCAAACAAAACGGTGGCGCCCAGTCAAGACAATCTGATCGATAATCAAGATCTATATTGTGATAAAACTAGTCTTAGATCGCGAAGTGCATCAAATCACGTGAGCACCTTGATCAAAATATATGTTGACAACGAGTAAGCGGTGCACATGCTTTGCAAATCCTGCAGTCGACCGAAATCTGCATGACACTTTACGAACCGGATTTCGATTGCGGTGCGAGACTTTGATTGGACTATGCATAGACTCGTTAGTCCAGTCAAAATCTAACTTCATATTACCAGCCTAGTTCGGCAAGGGTGGAAACTGGACTTTTATAGTCAGTTAACTCTCTGGCCTCGGGAAGACGCATTTTAACATAGCACTACGCGGGTCGTGCCGGGCGATCATACCATTAATTGGCGGAACCGTCAGAGCAGCTAATCACCATATTGTTCGCGGAGATAAAATCACTACATACACATCACATATTTCAACCTCTTTACCGTGATTGATATATGCTGATTAGTTTATTTTTTTATTTAGTCTCATTCCATTAACATTAACATTATATTTCATCTTGGTTTGATTTAGAAAATATATACTAACGCTTTCGGGTCTCGAGATGAATTTCCAAGATGCAAATACTCGATAAAATCCCGGATATAGACACACACATAGTATTTATCGATATTGTAAACCTATTGTTTTATTTAGAAAACAACATGCGCACTCTTTAACATCTCGTACTTACTCGGTTGTGAGGCGTCAACATGGAACGTTCTGTTGTTGCTATGGTGAATGTGGTTTTGGTAATTTACGTACACCGGAAATAAGACACAAATACCATCACGTATATTTCAGCTGCGATACCTACATCCTTGAATTCCTCATACATTTTAGAATGAAATGCCAAATGGCCTTGTCACCAATACAAATGTGCTCCGTTTACATTTCCAACAAGTGCAGTTTTTTCAGCGTTCGTTTTCACACCTCATTTATTTTGCTTCATTTCTTCTAGACAATTGGTATTGGTGACAAGGCGATTTGATTCTAAAATGTATGAGGACATCAAGGATGTAGGTATCGCAGCTGAAATATACGTGATGGTATTTGCGTCTCATTACCGGTGTACGTAAATGGAGCACCTTTAGAATACAGTACCACAACTTCTCGTGAGGACGATCTCTGCCGTAGGTCACATGTCAAAAGACAAACAACCAGTTTTAGTGAGAATCCGTCGGACGCGAACCCGCGACCTTCGGATTGTTAGCCTGACAGCTAACCGACTGTTAAACTGTTCCACACTGTTAAACTTAGTGCAAATTTACCTAGTCATGCCTATGACGTTACGGAACTGAACGAAAAGGGTCGAATAGGTGACGGACACTTACGAAGGTTACGGGTAGGCATGGTGTCTCGTGACTTTCGTCTACGGACACTTATTAATGATCCCGATCATTTGGCACACTCGTCCCATTCCGTAATCTATAAGATACCGGGTGGTGAGGAATGAGCCGATATGCTGCGAACTGAAAAAGGCTCCAGGCGTCATGCAGACGTCAGACTTCGAACTCGCGAGTGCGCATGAATGATATGGTATTGAATAATTAGTAGGGTGATTTTTGTGACAGAAAAGTGTGGTAGGGAACACTGTAAGGATGATGGTTAGGAACGATGGAGGAATAAGCATAACTAGTGACGACACAACGGTGAGTTCGCTTTTGAATCAGTACTGAAAAATGTAGCTGGTGAAAATGGCTTGTGTGAATGTTCAAGGACAGTTTCCAGTAGCCAAAATATTCGACACAAAACCATGTCATCCTTTTTACTCGACGTTTTTGTGGGAAGAATATAAGGAGACGCTATATAATCTATAATAGCCACTAAACGAGTACCTAACCCTAATGATCGTAAAGGGGTGATTAATCGTGAAGGGGATCCAAGGGCTAAGGATAGAGTTCGGGGTAACCTACCCTAACACTGGCGACATTTGGATGTGTTCAGCACCAATCAAATATCCCTAAAAAACTACATTCTTGTGCAAAATAATGAAAATTAATGCACCGAAAATATAATATATGTGTATTAGTTCCCATTTATAACACTTTTAGCCACTTGAATTACGAGAAAAACGAAATAAAAAATATATAACAAATAAAAGTGCTTTCGTTAACTAGCGCTTGCTATAAAATGCGCCGCCGCAGGCTATATTCAGTAAACAAATATTCAAAACTGGGAGGCGAACTCCGGCGCAGTGGTGACTCAGCATAACACCACTGCCACAGGCTTAATTAGCATATCACGTGACCGGACTTTTCTCTTGTTTGTAAACAAACGCGCTTTTTCAAAACTCAATGTAGAACGGACTAATGCAAGTATTTGTTTTGCATAATTATATAGCTATGCTACTACAACTGCGACAGTGAGCTGCATGACAATATATATTTATGCATCAAAAAGACCGTATCGCCAGCTCTCCCTTGGGCTTCGATGACAGCACGTGGAGCCTTACAATCAATGTAAACAAAGAATAACTACGCAAAAACAAGTAGATTTTCACGTATTAGGATACTTTCTAAATGAACCGTAACCATTCTTTGACGTTTGTTTATGAAAATGTGTTGACTTGTCATGCATGAAACGGATGAAAAGCATATTCATTATTCAATATCTTGAGTGGACTGTGAAAGATTTGACGAATCGTCACATGGCGCTGGCCTGTGGCAGAGGTACTATGCTGGCTGACTGCCGGCCGCATTGAACTCTGGGAAGGAGAGTGTCGGTGACCCCTGACGTCACAGGGCATTGTTTCGCAGGTGTGACTGGCAGCAAAATACTACAAATTACGTCATAGGCTATGATCACGTTTTTGAAAAGTTTGTGGTACTGTTTTCTAAAGGTAGGCCGATATAAGCAAATACAAAATTATCAACAGCCAAAGACAACCAAAAAATCTTAGAAAGATTGATTCTGTTGTCATCACTCCACAGGTTTCTAAGTGCAGTGACAAACGTTGCCTAACTTGCAGCAATATAATTGAAGGCTGTTCAGTCCAAATTACTAAGGACACTAAATTTACTGTAAAACAAAATATGACTTGTGATACTAGAAATGTTTTTTTACTTGATTGTTTGTAGTGGATGCAATGAAAAGTATATCGGAAAGACAGAACTTAAATTAAAAAGAAGAATGAATCTTCACCGTTCACAAATAAAGCAGCCACACAACCGCATGATTCCACTCAGTGAACATATAGAAGCATGTGGAAACGGCAACTTTTTAGTTTTCCCGCTATATAAGCTAAATTTTGATCATGAACCTACATTGTTTCAAAAAGAGCAACATTTCATTCATAAATACACGCCTAGTTAAATGTAAAGGCGTAAGTTATTTGCCCAATGTCACCTTGGTATTGTGACGTCATAGTTTCCTAAATGTTACGACGTCACGTAACTATATGTTACTATTTCATGTCCGTTATTCAGTTATGGCCTGATGAGACTCGTACGTTAGACACTGATTTCCAGTATATTAGACTGTTCTTTTGATAATGATAGCAATTATCCCTGTAGTGTATTCACTGGATATCGTTTTTATCCGTTGGCTATATCCTGCCGAGAAACCTACCCATTATATGAGAAATATATAAATATGTATACGTGTATGTATGAATGTATGTATGTATGTGTGTGTGTATATATATATATATATATGTCTTTATATATCCTAAATGTTATATATGTATATATACATATATACTTTTTTAATTATTACTATATTGTGCCTGAGAGTTAGAACTTTACTGTGCTTTTATATATATATATATATATATATATATATATATATATATATATATATATATATATATATATTGTTATTATGTGGGGTAACTTTCCTAGCGCGTTTGTGTACATGTCTTTACTGTGCTTTATATATATATATATATATATATAAGCCTTAGTTCAAATTACTCTGGAGTGGGTGAGTGATATGGTTTTACGCCGCTTTTAGCAATCGTCCAGCAATATCACGGCGGGAGACACCAGAAATGGGCTTCAGACATTGTACATGTGTCGTCAATCGAACCCGGGTCTTCGGCGTGACGAGCGAACCTGCTTCACTGGAACGGACGAAGGGGGTCTATCTAGTGTATATCTATTTTATATAATTCTTCCATCTGGGACATCATAGGTTTGATTGTAACTCGAAAATGATGTAGATATCTCAATGTTTTATTTACATCTCTGACGATGTTGATACTTCAAAGCTAGCACATACATAAATACACTGCACATTGGTATATATAGCTGCAGATGTTCTGCCATGTCAACCGCTTAGACGGTCTATTTGCAGAGGTTCCCTGCATGCTCTCGCCGTCTTTCGAACCTCTCCTTTGTGTAACAATATGTTTTAAGTTGTAGCATTATCACGAGGGGTATATGGGTTTTATGTGTCAAGCTTTAGCTTTAGATCGGAGGCCGCATAAAACCACTTATATCAAGAGCGATACAACGACAACGAATTGATCTTGCCCACATGTTTCAATCTTCCGTTGTAAAATAATTAAAACGAATTAAAAAATTGATAGAAAATATCTGGTGTGCTGAGGTTAACTTGTGTCATTGGCTCGTGTGAAACGTGCAGCGTTTTGCTTCGTAGCGGGGTATGAGTTTTTTATTCTCTCGCTCAGAAATCCACGTGCAGCCTGTTTTCTTAGTGGCGGGGTATTAATGATTTATTCTCTCGCGCAGAAATGTATTTCCCTCCATTTTTTTAATCAAGATAACGTGAACCAGTCAGATCTGAATATTCTGAAATGGTGGTAAGATAAGCGCGGTTGATCCATTCCAAAGCTTACATGGGCCACACAAAATAGTTCATGTCACTAGTAACTGGTACAGATACATGAACAGACACAACAACCACATGTGCATAACGTGAGGTGACGTGAAATATGGTTTAGCGTCGCGTACATTCACGTATCATTCTTCTTGTGAGTGAGTGTGTGTGGTTATACGCCGCTGTAAGCAATATTCAAGCAATATTCGAGCCGGGTATGGAACTCACCTTTCTTGGTATGACGCGGCCGGGAATCGAACTCACGACCTTCTACCAGGCTCTTCCAATAGACCACGTTCGAAATGTATCACAGATTTTTTAAATGAACATAGACAATTTTCAGAGCCTTGGTTTTTCTGGACAGATTTGATATGATGTCTTTTTCATGATAATATTACTTAAGTTCACTTAATTATCGTACGAGGAGACCCAATACATCTGACTCGGTGACCGGGTTGATTGTGTTTCATAGCAACCTGATGGCGTGGATCGTTGCTCATAATATCAATCACTGGTTTGTCTGGTCCATACTCAATTATTTATAATTATTATTTCATACAGATGGAATATTGCTCAGTGTTTCATTAAATTACCCACAAACAAAACTACATGGACGTAATTACAAGTATTTAAAACTGTTTAATGCAACCAAATAAAACAACAACAAATAAACAAACCATTCTAACTGTAACATAAATGAAAGCGGCAAAGCTATTTCCATAATCATAAGAAGTTCATTGTACGATTCCGACTATATCATAAGCATGCGTTTATGAAACACGTGGGGCGATTTGGCCTTTCGTCTTTTACTTAATCCTCACATATACTCTATTACCGTTTTCAAATTTCATTTTGGTCAAGCATTTGCGATTAAGTAGGTCCTAATGTATTAAAATCTACAAAGTTGCTATGTAGTCTTTACTTTCCCGTTAGGTTGATTGGTTGTTTTTTTGTTTAACGCCGCACTCAGCAATATTCCAGCTATGTGACGGCGGTCTGTTAATAATCGAGTCTGGACCAGACAATCCAGTGATTGATATCATGAGCATCAATTCACGCAATTGGGATCGATGACATGCATCAACCAAGTCAGCGAGCCTGACCCACCGATCCTGTTAGTCGCCTTTTACGACAAGCATAGTCGCCTTTTACGGCAAGGATGGGTTGCTGAAGATCTATTCCACCCCGGAATCTTCACGGGTCTTCTCCCGTTAGGAAATATATACTTAAAGAGTTCCTTGTACGATTCCGACTTTTCATGAGCACGCGTTTATAAATCACTCCGTCACAAGCACATGCAAAGGCAAGTCAAATGTTCATCTGAACAAACACATTTCAAGTTGGAATACGGCATCGCGTCAGACATCATTTTATCCTATGACGTCCTTCTAAATCTGCGGGGACACGGGTGGCCCAGTCGTCTAAGGCGCCGCGATTGGCTGTGCAGAGTTGCGTTCCTTGAGCACGCCAGAAACGTATGATTGGGGGTTCGAATCCCGGTTCGCCTCGATTATGGTTCTAGGTTTGTCAGCACCATTCTCGTGCTCGTGGGTTCCTCGAAGTGGTAAACGTCTGAGACCTTCATCACTTCGGGCTTTCTTCCCACATTAAGCTGACACGCCGTGATATAACTGGAATACTGTTAAAAGCGGCGTTACACCCAACTTACTCACTCACTCTAAATCTGCGTAGAAAGAGCATAGAATAAACCATAGCAACGTACGTTACTTAGAAGTCATAACATGTACAACTAGTGTTGAGTTCACAACCTCAAGTCTAACGTGTGAACAGCGTCTAGCGTGACATATTTTACTGTGCTAATGAACACAAATCAAATGGCGAGAAGTGGATGGTATCACTGACATATTTCTCCGTTTCTCACCAAATATCAACAAGTGTCGCCAAAATCACAATTTTACCATTTTTGAAAACGACTTTAAGTGTAACTGAATTGCCACGATGTTTGATGAATTATTAGGGTACTAATTTGCCAGTGAATGGCACAATTACAATCATTAAGTTAACTTCTGGATTCATATTTGTGGTTTAACCTCGACACTCCAACCCATGAGCTTATGTTTTTTTCTTTTCATCGAACATCACCTTCTCCAATACTTCGCAAATGCATTTGTTCTGACGAAACGTAGGATGTCTTGCAACAACAGATTCACTCAAGTTGAGAGAAAAGAGCCTTTCGTATTTGCTTTCAATAAATGAGAAGAACTTGCGTCTTCCGATGGTACGAGCTGCTTCCTGAAAAAAGGGAAAACTATGAGAAAAGGTGGGTTAATGAAATATAGTTTTTCAGACTGCCTTAACATGAATCATTTTTTTATAGCTAAACGGCCTCTTGGTGTTTGATTATTACTAGAAGGTTTAATCAAAAGATGATAATATCATGAACCCTTTAGCGAGCCAGACATGCAATTCAACATGGACAGTGAAGTTGTCGAACATTTAAAAGAGGGACTATGCTCCATTTACGATCTATGTCTAGACAGTGTAGTCATACCCCTGTGAGATAGGAAGACACTGTCAGTGTGTAGTACTCAGTAACCGGGGAGCACGGGTGGCCCACTCGTCTAAGGCGCCACAATTCGCTGTGCAGAGTTGCGTTCCTTGGGCACGTCAGAAATCTATGATTATGTTTCTATGTGTGTCAGCACCATACCCGTGCTCGTGGGTTTCACCAAAGTGGCAAACGTGTAAGACCTGTATCACTTCGGGCTTTCCTCCCACATTAAGCTGACACGCCGTGATATACTGGAATACTGTTAAAAGCGGCGTTAAACCAAACTCACTCACTCATTAACCGCTAGAATGATATACATTTATAAAATAATACTACACATTCAAACAAATTAAAGTCGGTTTTGAGTGACTTGAATCAAACTTCCGTGGACTGCCGATTAGCTACTGACGGCTACTTGATTAAGCATGTCAGTAATAATAATAATAATAATAATGCGTCCATTCGTATGGCGCCAAACTCCATACCAGCTCGTGTGCTCATGGCGTTTACATTATTACCCCAGTCTATGGATCAGTGAGCATTCGATTTTCATTCTCAGCTCCCTGGGGAGTATACAAGCCAAGCTGCCTGTGATTGAAAACGCAGTGATTCAAACTAGTGTGAACGAGTTAAACTAAGTTGTCGCAAGCGTTATGCATTGTTATTGTATTTTAATTATTGCTGATAGAAATGTGATACATTAAATAACGCAAGAAATATCAAGACCGATCCTCCTAAATTTCAACTAGTTCGCCAAACATCTTCAATGACGCAATACTGCTTCACGAAACATCATGAAGCAAATTGATGAATTTGAACCCAAACTGGACTCCTGAGTCGGAAATTTTGTTTGTTTGTTTTTTAACGCCGCATAAGGCAATATTCCAGCGATCCGTAAATAATCGAGTCTGGATCACTTTCCAGTGATTGACATCATGATCATCGATCCACGCAATTGGGATACGATGACATGCATCAACCAAGTCAGCGAGTCTGGACTCCCGATCCCGTTAGTCGCCTCTTCTGGCAAGCATCGGTTGCCCGAGACCTATAGTGACCCGAATCTTCACGGGGTCGGAGAGTGTTATCATACCTCTTTGTTCACGTCTTGGTAGGTTTCATCTCCATCTAGAGTTTCAAGCATCTTGTCACAGATGTACTTCTGTAAAGATGCAAGAAGAATCAGGGAAAATATATACTGAGAAAACAATGTCTGCATTACATGCAAAACAAACGGTACCAGCCCTTTCCTGAATGTCAAAGAAAACCTTCCCCCAGGACCAAAAAGAAACGTATAAATGTAAAAACACGGATTTCACAAACACATATAATAGCTGTTTTCTGACTCCGACCAGTCCTTGTTTACCCCAGTAATGCTGAACGTCAGACAGGGTAACAACAAGTACCATATATATATATATGTGTAATAAAGTGTAATAATCTTGAACCCCATCTCAGCTCACCCCACCTCACCTCACCTCACCAAAACCTAACAGTCTTGTAGTAAAGCGTTTCATTGTTTCACACGTCGCTGCTAAATGGGGTCATAGGTTACAATTCGTCGCGATATGGCTGAAATATTACTGATGTGACGTTAAACTATAACTCAGTCACAACCAATACGTAATGCCGGAATAACTAACTGAAAGTTTATACTTACCAGACAAGGTTTGATGTTGTAGTACATTATGTGTATCTGGTTTTGAGTTAAGATCATTGTTTCTTTTTTATCTAGGGACATCATCAACATAAATTAACTAATTCTAATTAGTAAGCGGTACTTTGAAATGTAAATATTTTTAGGCATATAGGTCTCATATATACACATTAGCTTAAATAATTATTTTATGATCTTGCTACTGGCCAATATCACATCGATTTTAGTTGGCTACCCAGCCATGTTGGAATCATTGGTGATGTCCAAGATCATAGGTTTTGCCTTCTGGTCGTAGCTCTGGGTGATGACGGAAGACAAAACTCAGGGTTGAAGGGTTGAAGACAGCAGCCATGTTTATTGATGCAGGTTGAAATAGGTAGAAATTGTAATCACGTGACAGAACGCACACCGGGACCGAGTGGCCAACGTTCCCAGGTGCGGAGACCCGCTCTGTCACTTACACATAGGCAGGAAGTCGGACGGCGATTCTTCGGCGTCGACGTAGTCGTTGGTGAGGCGACGACCGTAGCCGACGCCACGACTAGCCGTACAATGCGTCTGCTTCTGTCAATGATGTATGTTTTGTACATAGAAGTGTTACGTAACGTGGAAGGAGGTCATTGGACCACGTTCATACGTAATATCCGGCGATGTAAAGTGTTAAATGACATTTATAGATATAACCAGAGATTGAGGATACTGCCCAGAAGGGTATTGTGGTTAGAGGGGATACGCCGAATATTTGCTGTATACATTAAAGAAACAAGAGAAGACAGAATTTCGGAATACTTTGGAAACATATTAAAACAATTAGGTAATTTCGATAAATGAAGTTTTTAGAGAAACGTATTGGAATGGTTTGCACTATAAGAATAAAACAAAGACAGATGCTGCTGCAAAAAACCTGTATGCATTTGTTACATCAGAGATATTATGCAAAAGAAGTTGGACACCCGAGTAGGTATAAATAATTACATCAAATTAAACCAACTATCGGTTCCACATACGTGGGTTGTCAGTCCAAATTTGAAGAGGTCGTTTTATGAATGTCTCAAATGCGCATGCAGAGAATTTGCTGAGTAAATGGCCCAATTGGCATTAACATATTTGTGGCCATAGCATCAGAGCGCCTTTAAGTGTAAGCAGCTTTAAGAGACGTCATAGATGGGGTAACCAATGTAAAGTTTGAGGGTTCATTGGTTTATGGTGTCAGAGAAGTTTATGACGACGGACAATGCGCCATATATACTGAGCTGTTCATCTATAAATCCATAGATCATTTTTTTATCATTATTTTTTTTTCCCCTTTTCCATCATATTTTACATTTCAATATCATACACGTCATTTATTTCCTAAGTTCCACCTTGCCACCAAGACACCAGGACACCAAAAAACAAAAGACAAGTTAAAGTCCGCCATTATGTTTATGCATTCACTACATAGAGATTATCATACGAGCATGTGTGTCATACCGATGACACGAAAAGAGTGTGATAATTCAAGCATTACACTCACTCTCAAATGACGCAAACAATATTCACCTATGACGTCGTTTCTAAGAAACAATAAGATTTGAATTAACTCAACAATGCCGTCCGGATGACGTTAACAATACACTGTTGCGCATGAAGTTATATTTGCAATAGAACACATACGATTGTTAGGACCTCGTTTATTTCTAACCCTATGAGTAATAAATAGAGAATACCACACTCATTCTCGTTAGATACCATTTTTTTACGAAATGAGTGTATTTTCTATGGTATCTGACCGAGCGAAAGCCACGTAAAATATGTATTTAAGAGTAAATACAAAACAACATTCGTTCGTTAACACACCAAACTGAAACCGGTTGAAAAATCTGGTTGTGCTTGAATATTAATATATGCCCAAATATGGGCATTGTTGACATTTATATACATACGCATTAACAACATTTACTATATACTTAAGTGTGAAAGACTGAGTTTTCCGAAGTTGAGATATTTTCATTGCAGTGATCATAACAATTGATATTTCACTACAGTGAACATAACACTTGATATTTCATTGCAGTGAACATAACACTTGATATTTCACTGCTGGGAACATAACACTTGATATTTCATTGCAGTGAACATAACACTTGATATTTCATTGCAGTGAACATAACACTTGATATTTCACTATAGTGATCATAACAATTGATATTTCACTACAGTGATCATAACAATTGATATTTCACTTCAGTGAACATAACACTTGATATTTCATTGCAGTGAACATAACACTTGATATTTCACTGCTGGGAACATAACACTTGATATTTCACTACAGTGAACATAACACTTGATATTTCACTGCTGGGAACATAACACTTGATATTTCATTACAGTGAACATAACACTTGATATTTCATTGCAGTGAACATAACACTTGATATTTCACTGCTGGGTACATAACACTTTGACGGAACTAGTGTCATACAAGAAGTGACCTCCCCTCAAATTGTCTCCCTGTATGGTGTCTGGCCCGTTCACAAACTGTTGACGTCCTGTTAACGTTAGTTCCACACTGGCAAGGCAAAATAAGGACAGATGGTCATTTATGGAGTAAACATCTCCTCATGGCGTTTGTTGTTCTCTTGAAAATGTTCCGTTATAAACTGTAAATTTCTCACTTAACTCTTCAATCGGGACCGTTCGTTTCACAAAGCGCTATTTTGGTTACTTGACCAGCGTGTATTCTTTCGCTTCTAAACAGCGGTGTCGAAGTTTTCAAGAATATTTTTTGTTCAAGTTGATTTTGTATATAATCATATCTATATGTATGATACAGAATTTTCGCGACCCTAAATATTTTTTGTTACTTTTGTTTATATTTTTCATGATTTTGCAAAAACTAAACGTTTTTAGTCGCAAATACAAGAGCTGGTGACCCGTCCCTGTGTGTTAGGTAGAGAGAATAGGGTATCCCATGTGTAGCCACGAGTGAAAATACCTCCTTTTCCCCCGTCACTGATGAGGGAAACATGATATTTCCCTCGACACATGAAATATCCTCTATGTTCTTACTCACTGTTATGTTTGCAAACATAACAGCACCGACGCCCAAGATCCTTTCAAATAATTTATTTAACTTATGGTAATTCAAACGCAGTGTTGTTAGTACGCTGGAATCCTTTAAGAAAACTTAAAAAGTCAATTAGCGCCGCGCTTTGAATATGGGACCAACAGTCAGTCACTCGCACCGCCGGGATCCACGATGTTCAATCACAGTGGTTCGATTGCCTTGATCTATCAGCTGAATTTATCTCCTGAACGTGCCATTTTTGAAGAGGAAAACGACCATGTTAACTGTACGACCCTATAACGAAGACGTTAAAATCAAATCTGCTTGCATGTCAGTGATAGCTTCGAAAGAAGGGCAAGGTCACGCACGGAATAAGAAAAGACAACAGTGATCTACTTACAGCGTTTTACGCTAGAGATCTTAGAGGGAATGTTATTGTTCAAATTTTGGATGTTTTGGGCCACAAAATAAGTCCGACACACTTCTACGGAGTTTTCGAATGATATGTGGCGGAACTGTTCACTTTGAGTTGTGCAGTCGTGTACGTTCATTCACGAACAAACACCTCCCGAAACGGTGCCACAAACTACGCTTGGAATGGGGAGACTGATGGTACAACGGGGGCATCAACGTAAGTCTAGATATCTGTCCACAGAGTTTAAACTGACTTCATTTCACCACGCTTAACCTTTCAAGTTAAATCAAACTGAATGTTGCGAAAGTGGTCGGGTGCGTCACACTCATCTATCGATCGGTAGGCCTAGTCTTACATTGCAAATTGATATAGCTCGATTATAATGTATATAGTAGCTCTATGCATAACTAAATGTAGAATGCAAAGCCAATTTGATGCATGTGACTATCTTGTTTTATTTAATACAGTGTTTAATTTGTAAATGTCTCCCGCTCTCAAGAGATTCCTTCATTTCTGCCCCGTAGTTATAATTGTTTTGTAAAAGTGAATAACTCCTCGTGTGTTTTTTTTAATGAAATCAAAAAGTAGTTCCAATGTGACAGAGGTCACGGCTATCCAATCAGAACGAATAAAACGAGCTCAACCTTGTTCATTTATGTACGACATACGTGTGACGTACGGATTTAGTATCTTCACAACGTGGGTAATAAAGCTCATTATGCTCGCCATGTTACATATAACTGGGTAATTCAACTAACTGCAACCAACACTAGTACCCAATAAATCATATGATAAGGAGAATCTGTTTACAAAGGATACAGAGGGATCAGTGAAGTCGACATGTATGAAGATGTTCGTTTCCAAGACATGTCCAAGGCTGTAGTTGCGTACCCACTTCTGTACTCGTCTTTCACACTGTAACCAGGCATATGAACTTGTAAGTATTTAAACATATTCCATTTGGTATAAGAATCAAAATAGCTGCGAAGATTATGTGAATGGATCAGTTGTTTGATTAAGGTTATAACACCCAAGGCCTCAGTTAAGCTTTCAGAAAGTTTTATTGTAGGCATGGGGAGGACATTTCCAAATTTGAAGCTTTAAAATTATGTCCGAAGCAACTCCCTATTTACACTTGTACTGTATGTTCCCGTGTTTTTTAGGTGAACAATTGACTTGCATTTGCATGTGTTTGTGACGGGTGCCACCGGTGGGGAATCATCACTATTTAATAGTGATTCATTAACACATGCTCATGATATAGTCGGAACTGTACAATCGACTGTTTTGGAATAGACTTCTTATGAATATAGAAAACGATTTTGTCGCTTGTATTTACAGTACCTCTTCCATTCATTATGCTGATACATCAGAAAAAATATTAAAGCCCCACCCTGACTATAAATAGCCCGCAAGGTGGCGGTGTTTCAGTTTCGAACAATGACTGACAATGTAAACACAACCGAGTCAGTGTCGGGAGAAGCTTTTTGAAAACCATACGGGAAGAAGATCACCTTTGACCGTCACACTTTGTATCAACTTGAATGACAAACCATGGATACAACAAATGGCTCCATATCTAGATATAAGTCAACAGATTTTCTGTAGTTTTATTATAAAAAATCGAATCGATCGTGTTTGGCGTCTGCATCAATCACAGTGGGCGGAGCTTATTTACGGTTGCGCTATAAATAGCAAAGCACATGGTCATGTGTACATGTGACATATTCAATGTATTTGTGGTCAAAGTGCATTGTGTTTTATATTTTTACGGCAGAACAGCAGCAGAAAATCGGTTTCGGTTAATGTAACAGTAACGATACTTAAATACGAAATTGAATTTGATCATTAGATCCACACTTGTCCCATGTATTTATGTTCGGGGTATTTGGATACACTTCGTGCTCAAGTTTTAAAATACAATCTGGGATCCCTTTCCCGTTTTGTCCACACAAGTCCTTCATCTGCTGCAACGTTTAATATCCAAGTATCTGCGATCTCTCCAAACACTTCGTTTATTTAGCTCAGTCCAGAAGCAATGTGTTCGAATCGACGAATTTCTGCAACATGGTGGCCGCACCATTCCCGTGCCATGTCACGCATGGTTGACAAAAGAAGTGTGAATATACATACTCGGCTTCATCTGGTTCCACAATGAAATCTCGCTGTGACACTGATTCACTACTCCCAAGAATCGGCACTGAATTTGTCAAAGTTTCTGTTGCACTTGCAAGGGCGGGAAGAGAGGCGCCATCTTGTCGATTCAAGTTGTGAATCGGAATGATGTCATCTTGAATTTGAACTTTCTCCACGATAAAGTCACCAATGTCATAATCGAAATGACCCAAGGCTCCCTGATTATCTCGAACAACTCTTCGTCAAATTAGGATTTACATGAAAATGTTTTGTTGCTCATATTGAAGACAAGCGAAATGACAAAGTTCTTGACAGTTGTAAGCAGCAACTCGATGCGCTCATGGGGTCGCGTGGTCAGAAAGGGGAAAACAAAAAGTTTTAGAAAGTAATAAAAGAAATCCGCAGTGCAATCCAAAAGTACCATGTACAGTATATTTTTTAATAATAATATTCACGGAAAAAAATCTTTTCTAAAAGTGCAAATTGATTTATTAATTCATCCCAAGGTCGTAACCCTGATCACGTGGTGGGTATTTGGAAGGAATCTTGTGATGACGCCGTGAATGAGGCCGTGTGTATTACATTGTTGAATTCAACTGACCAGGAAGATTGTTGAGGCACATTATGACAGATGCTCGTCATGGATGGAGAAAAAAATGTATCTGAGAGAAACATTGTTGCTTTGAGCCAGTGACCTGAATAAGCTTGATGAAAATAATGTTGAAATCCATTTTCTGGCACATGACAGAATTAATGTGAACAGATTTTTATTTATTTGTACATCGTTTCGAAGTCTGTGAGGCTGTCCGTATTTCAATAGTTTTATTTCAATTCCGACGTGAAATAATGTAAGGTTTTCGTGTGTTAATTTTGCTGCCGCTGTGGAAAATTGCGCACCGATCTAATAAAAGAAATACTACTAGATCTACCATTGCACCGTCATAAAAGAACTAGATCAACTTTATCTTTGTTCCGTTGTTTATTAAAAATTCTCTTCCGAAGCAAAGCGAATCGATCGACATCATAAATTAATTAGATTCTAGTACCAAGTGTTTAAACTTTTTTTTTAAATGTCATAAAATAACTTACACAATTATTGAAAGACATTTTTTTGTAAGTAATATATTTTATCTCGTCCACCCACTCTCTGGTTAGTTTAGGCTTGAGGGGAGAAACACATACAAAAAATATGGATGGCCTTATGCAAATGACCCTTGGCATGCCAATCAACAGGGATCTGGGTCACTGGGACCCGCCAAGTTTCACGGATCGAGTAACTTCGGCATGAGGAGCTTCGTCGGACAAGTGTGACTTTGCCAAAATACATTGATACTGTCACGGAAACGACAAAACACTACTTTGATCACTTGAAAATATGTTTGACCATTACCAGGTAATCACGATCGTTGTAAATCCAGATTCCAGATGAGGCAAGACGAACACAACGAAGAAAAACGCTGCTGAAATCACCGATTGCCGTACATATTGTGAGAAATGCCATTTATAAAATGCAGATATACCGTACAGCACGTACAGGATAACGATTGGTGTCGTGACACATATTATGTTTTTTGTTCAATTACACTGCTCATATTCATCACGACAAACGTATTTCGTTCTCGTCCAGATATCTAGAATATATAGATCTAGATATAGCTCAGAACGAGAACATCTATAATTTCTGTGTTGGACTGCGTTGGATAAATCGTGGACATTCCGCGGTATCATTTTATGAAGATGTGAAGACGACATGGCAGGTAGGTTTTGAAACCAAAGACCTACGCTTTTGTTGAAAAGTCTTGGAATCGTTTGATAGTTATTTATTACAATTAAAACTTACGTCCTTGTTGTCAAACGGTCCACGTGGGTGGGTGTTTACATGACGTCACCCGTTTACTCATTAACCAATGAAATGTGTTATCATGACGTCATATTGACCTGTCAGATCACTCGTATAAGCTCCGCCCACTAGAGTGCAGTAGTTCCAACCGCAGATGCCCCTTTAAGCAATTGCACAACATCCTTGACTAAAAACGACTTGTCTTTGTTACAATGCACACTCACCATTTTTTTCATAATGCAAATTGCGATTATTTGCGCAGTTAGCAGCCCTGGGAAAATTCCAAACCACATAAATGTGGCATCAAACAGATGGCTCCGTGTCGAATGTATTAAACCCACAATGAAAGCTACAAGTAGAAACCAGAAGACGAAACTGATGCAGCACCAACTGCAGCAGCGGCCGCAGGAATTGAAGAGGGAAAAGTATTTCATCCGAAATGAGTTGTTGATCACATAACTTGCTTCATAATAAGTTTTTTCAGCAAACTGAAATAGAAGGTTTATGTATTACTGTTCAGACGGAAACGCCATAGGTGACCTCTCCTGTAATTTGAAATATTGCTTTGACATTTGTCTTTCAGTAAGAAAGTTGTTGCAATCTATACAATATATTACACGAGTGAGCCTCGAAGTGATGAAGATTTAACGATGACTGATGCACGCAGAATGATCGTGTAAATCCATCTAGCAGTCTTGGAATCATAAGTTAATGCTCCAATTGATAGTCAAGTTCCCAATCATATCTAAAGTTTCTGCCAGAGGGAACTGCATTGTAATATTGAAGAACAGACGTAAAACATGTCAGATATATATCGTGATTCAATATTGACAAAAATATAAATAGTCAAAGCCAGAGAATATCCCGTCTCGATTATTCTTCGAAACATATTTCAGTAGGAGTAAAATGTGGTAAAAAGTATATGAATGGATCACTGAAATTCAATGACACCAGGTGTTGGCGAATGTTTGCCTAGTTCAGTGCTTGTCATGAAAACCAGTTTATGCTATTGCTTAAGGCCACTCTCAGCCCTCGGATAGGTTACAATACAAAGATACACAACCGGCTGTAATGACTGCATAATTACCTTGCTTCCAAGCTGGCGTAGCTGGTAACGCTGGTGCTGGTCAAGACTTGAAAACCACCATGCTGGCCCTCTCCAGGATTTCACACGTTTTCCTCCACATATCTGAACACTTCGTCGATTCAGTGGTCCTCAAAACAGATATTTTTTCAAATAAAATAATATAAAGCTAATTAATTATCTTTCACAAATGCTAAACATGAGCAGATAGAAGTTTGATCATATCTTATATTTTAATTTAATTCACTTTTAATTTAAAATTAAAAACTGAAGGTGCTTCAAAGAAGAAGCAAGCACCGAGGTAGTTTAGTTTAGAGTCTTAAATTGTCAACTGAAATATGACCAGGTGAGGAAAGTTGTTGGCATCAATACTGTTAAAACAGGTATGCATTGAAAATTCAGACACACAATATTATTGTTTGAGTATTTGACGCGGCACTCAGCATACGAGGTGGCTGAAACGTACTGAAACTACGAAGGATGTATAATACAACCCCAACATTTTTCATGTCAAAGACAACACGTTCCTTGATTAAGTGATCATCATTTGCTTATTTCAACTCTATGATGAAAACCTATGCTTAAAGTACAAGATGAATGGATCGAGTGGTCAGGCTCAATGGTTTGAATGTTTCCTCCTGCAAGAACATGTTTCATTTTATGACCAAATTTGTAAATACCTATATTCTTTTCCCGATGTTTGATTTCAGGTACGAGGTACTTCATATCACCTGAAAATATTAACATGATTTGACTATTGGGGCAGCAACTACAGCGACTCTACCGTCGAGGGCCAAATAATGAATACCCGAAAAATATGCCATGAAAGATGCTGATAAAGTATTGTTTTGGACAGATGAAGAGATGCTCATCTTAACGTAGATGTTCACAACAACAAACAATATAACAATGCAAAATGTGACATGAATATACATCTTCATATATGCTCCCCTAGAATATTTTCAAACGCGTACAGTTTGTACAACTTAAAACATATGAATGTAGTAACAGTGCAAATGGCACTGTCAGTTGTCAGTAATTAGTTACTCGCCATTCCTCCACAATGGCTGATTCTATGTACAGTTCACCAATGAAACAGCCGTTAACTTCATGCATCTTTATGGTCATGTTTAAGAATAGTATCAGAGTCAGAGCAGAATGCGTTTGTCAAATGTAGAACATTTTGGCCATTTGGCTTGTTTCAAGATATCCACCTTGGAGACATCTTGAAGCATCGATGACCACTGATAGGCCTAAGCTGCAAAGTCTGTACTGAGAAAAACTTGTATGGATGCCTGAATGCATGTTTTTGAAGTGAATTCCCTGTTCACCACAGCATCAAACACGATTTTCCAAAAGAGCATTGAAATTATGTCCGAGTTATGTTTCTCCAGGCTTTCGAGTGTAGTCCTGCTGATCATTCTGAAAATTCGGTTAATAAGCTCCGTTCAAAGTTGACTTCTCCACAAGAGGGTATAACTGACCTTAACTGGCCCATTGCTATCAACATGGAATGGATACAATACCTTCTAATAGCAAGTATCTTCTGTACATCATGCATCAGGGCGTAGTTGTACAAAGCGATATTAGCGCTAAGGGGGTCGTAACTCCAATGCGTTAACATAGACTTACGACAGTCTTAGGGCTAAGGTTTTGTGCAACGGCACCCTGGATCCTGTTTATGGCTGATGTATTGACAGTGTGTCATGTTGCACTGAGCACATTAGCCTATCTTGGTGATCTCGTTCACCTTCTCATTACTATGTGAACATCTACAGCTTGTCAATCAAAAGGTAAACATATACCTCCTGTTCCACCCAATTGTGGAGCACAACTGACCCACTCATAAAGGCGCAGCAATTCATTGTGCAGAGTTGCGTCCCTATTGTCATGGGTTCAAATCCCTGATTATGCCCCTTGATTTACTGACCCGTGAAGATACGGAGTATAGAATAGGTCTTCAGCAACCCATGCTTGCCATAAGAGGCGACTAACGGGATCGGATGATCAGGCTGGCTGACATGGTTAATGCATGTCATCGATCCCAATTGCGCGGATCGATGCTCATGATATTAATCACTGGACTGTCTGGTCCAGACTCGATTATTTACAGACCGCCGTCATATAGCTGGAATATTGCTGAGTGCGGCGTTAAACAACAAACCAACCAACCTTGATTTACTTGCATCTTTCCAGGTACAGTGAAATTAATCTCATTCGTGTGGACTCACACAACAAAGTGACATGATGTGGTATATATATTCTCAAAAAACTATGGGATCGTAAAGTATTATGTCATGATCAGTCGTCAGCAGACAGATCAACTTTGGAAAATGGTGTCGGAACCAAAACCTAGCACCCTAACACACCCGAAACATGTGACATGGACCATGCAGCTCACCGTGCACGTAGGTTGGGGTTCATTCTTGGATTTTGTCACTTCAGTGAAATGTCGTCAAATCGCTCTGAATTATGGGTATTGTTGATTTTCATTACCCACAGAAACAAGTAATCACTTTACTCTTGCTTTTTAAAGCAATATTTGTATTCAGACTGGAAATGGGTCGTCTACAACGTGATGAACGCCTGAGGGCTATTGGCATGCTTCAAACTGGTAGGACTTGAGAGGTAGCCAATATGTTCAATGTGTCTCTGTCTGTGATTTGCAGACTTTGGAACAGGTTTCTGCAAAGACAAAATGTTCCTCTTCTCTAGAGATACCTTAAACCATAGCCTTTATTGTTGATTCCCACAATGTGGAATCAGCTGCAAGGTTGTATCAACTTCAGCCTCTATGACCGTACAGTTTGACAAAACTGAGGTTAAACCTTCTTCTGTGTGTGGATGCCTGAAGTGTAGTGCTGCTAGATCATTCCGAAATGCCCCCGGATGTTGATAATCACCCTTCGTAAATTACTTCTCCACCAGAGGGTATTTCTTACCTTGAGGAGATCTGAGCAGGTCTGGCAAAAGAGGTACCTTGCTATCAATATAGAATGAATACAGTACCTACCGATACCAGGAAACTTCTCCCTATCCGACTGTACCTAAATGCACCTGGATCTTGTTTACAGATGAGGTGATGGGCGTGTTTCTCGTTGCATTGAGCCTACATGCATATGTGCCTATTAGTATTTTTAATTATATGCATTATCCACGTTAAACATGGAAAGCTCTCTACTCTTGCTTAAATGCAATATTTCTGAGCAGACTGGAAATGCCTAAGGGCTTTTGGCATGTTTCAAACTGGTAGACATCAGCAAGAGGTAGCCAGCGAGAGGTAGGTTTCTACAGACACACATTCTTAATGATCGGCCCGCGCAAGACATTCCATCTCAAAATCACACGTCCAGGATCGATCAGTCAGAAACCAGGCTTTAAGAAATATAGCTCCAATCAAATCACTGTTCACTTGCGTCAGGCCACCGTTGTTCAAGTCAATGACCAATCGTCTGCATGTGGCTATTCTGAATGATCGATGTGTTACCACCACTATCAAATCGACACGTTCTAGCCAGACGACAATGGTGTTCAGGGCGTAGAAACCAGGGGAATCGCCTATGGTCTCATGCAATGTTTCCGGATGAATTCCGATTCACTCTGGACGTTCTGGATAGACGTGGATGTGTTTGAAGGCGTCCTCACGAACGCCATGCATGCGTATGTTAACGTAAGGTAATATGACCTATTTCGGGTGTAATGCATTGCCGGGTCTGTAATGATATGGGGTGCGATCACACAGACTGTCAGACTGCATATTGTCCTTGGAAGGACCACTGAACAATACGAACTCGCGCCATACTGATCTACATTGCCTAAATTGAATAAATGGGACATCTAATTATGTTATGTAAATATAGACAAGAATGTTTCTGGTTGACTAGGGTATTATTACTTTTAAAAATGTCATTACGTGAACGTTTTTCTAGAATGGAATGCAATTCTAGAGACATATTAAACATATTAAAAAATTGGTCACGAAATTGTTTCAAAACGAGGTTAACGTCAACAACTATTTGACTTAACCATATAAAGCAGTAAGTAAACCAAAGGTTTCTAAAATGTGAAGCCCACGTGTTACCTTTCCCATATCATCTAAATCTACCAGCGTATTATAAGGAATAATACTTTCTCTTTATGCCGTGCAATATTCCAGCAGCTCCAGCTTTTGGTGTCTATATTTCACAACTTTTGAAATATGACCCTTGCTCAAAAGTTGTTTAATCAGGGATACAACATTCAAGACCTCAGTAAAGCTTTCAAACAATGTGATTGTAGAAATGTGGAGGACATTTAAAATTTGACGCATCAGTGAAAAAGATTATGCAATTCCCTTTTTTTTTGCTTGTACCATATGTTGCCATGTTTGTTTGTTTTTCAGGCGAACTATTGACGTACAGTTACATATGTTTGTGACGTGTGCCCCAGGTGGGACAGAATATGCTCACCTTTTCCCGAACACCTGGTATCATAACTATTTAAAAGTTATTCATGAACACATGCTTATGATATGTCAGAATAGTACAATGAACTTCTTGGAGTAGAGATGTATTATGATCATGGAAATGTTATTGACGCTTTTATTAAGATTGTGAACAGAACATTTTGAACCGTTCCCTTGTAATTGTGTATCATGTTCCACACATTGGTGTTCGGGTATTTGTTTCGGAGACATTCTTCCAACATTGATGCCTATTTTGTTTGAAAGCACGTCGTAATGTTCAGTTCATCTAAATTATTATGAATTGTTAGCAGTTTGCGGAAAAGTATATCTGCTTTCTTCCTGAAGTTTGTTGCCTGTTTGCGTTCATTGTTAAAGCATGGTTTAGTAATAAGATCTGCAGAGATATTAGGAATATTTTGGTCAGCAATGTCATTAAGTTGATAAAAAAAAAAGGAAAATGAATTTGAATAGTCTTTGAAACAGTCAAGACCGCCCCCGATGTATATTGGATAGAGCCTTTGACCGCCTATTCCATGATAGGCCCGACGAATATTATTTGGAAGTCATTTATTGGCCCTAAAATGCTTCAAGTTTTCAGTTACCTTATAAGATGTTTAGAAGTATATTATACCATGTCGAAATGTTGGCCTGTTTGGGTTCTAATCTTAAACTAACACGTGTCTTCGTCAAAAGAGCGTCGAATTCTGAATGCATAGTCTTCCCCTGCTGTGACATCAACATAATTCATGGTCGTCAGTATTCCAGGTAACTCACACATTTTCAACATGACAGGTATAATGTGATTCTCTGTACTGTCCACAGAAATTCAAAAAGCGAGACTGAGTTCATATCTACACCATCCGCTCCTTACTGCCTCTAACGAAGTCGACCTTCATGGAACACAGGATTCCGCCCTGTATCAATTCTCCAAGATCATTTCCGGGGGTACACTAAAATATGCCATAGAGGAATTTTGGCACAGATGGCATACTCATCTGAGGCATCACAATTTGTTAGCAGAGTTATGTCCCCTGGATGTGCCAGGGTCTGCTTATCTCGTATTCTAATCCCTTGGTTTGTCCACACCATACCCATGAGCGTAGATTACACCGACCTGATAAACGTCTACATTATACATGCGTATCTTTCCTTGACATTCAGTTGCGATTCCGATTATAACTTACATACTTTTTAAACAGGCGTTTAGGCCATCTTATCCATCCATTATTTAAAAACATTAAAGGTATAATTAAGCAAGCAAATACTACGTACGTGTGTCTTCGTCAAAGCATCGACGAATTTTGAATGCATAGTCCTCTCCGGCAGGCACATCAATATAATTCAGGGTCTTCAGAATGCCAGGAACGTCGCACTGGCTAAACATTACAGGAATTATCTGATTTTCCTTACTCTCAACAGAAATGTTAAACGCAAAATTCCGTTCATATTCGCACCATCGGCTTTCCATGGAAGCAGGAGACAGAATGAAGACAACCTTCACAGAAGACACGATTCCACTCTGTATCAAGGATCCAACATCATGGCCGGGGGTAAAGTCTCGTTTTGGCCAAAGGCATTTCAAGCCAAAGTCTCGCTCCATGGTGTTGACAAGTTGCTCTGCCCATGCCAATTCATCTGGAGGATCATTACAATGGGAAATGAAAAGATGGTGTGTTTTTCCATTTGGAAGTGGGGGAATGTCCAGATTCAGGGTGTTCCTTTGGAACGCTTCTTCCTCCCTAGCAGCTCTCTCAGCCTCCATGCGGCGTTGTGCCAGCTCAAAGTCATATTCCTCATCTTCTTCCAACTGGATAAGGGTATCACGATCACTCGAGGTGGCCATTGTTTATTTCTCCGACATCTGCAAGAGTTAATAAATGTTTTTCAACTAACATTTTTACACAAATAGATAAATTACACTTGCATAGAATAAGACAACACAGCCTTAGGTCAGGTTACAGTAAACTACGTTTATAACGAACACGCTTATAACGAACTGACCGATATAACGAACTTATTTTTCACTTCCGGTCATGTGTTACATACATGCTGTATAATGCTTTTAACGAACTACGGTTATCACGAAGCCGTAGTTTACTGTAAAAGCCGTAGTTTACTGTAAATAAATTCATTTCGAATATTATATTAGATCGGTTACGTCATACAAAGGAAACGTATAGTGAGCAGAAGAAAACAGACACCCTCACAGCTGTTTCATTGTGAATGTAACATGCCAACTTGACTATCGTGATACAATTGGCAGAAACATCAGTACAGAAAGCTCTTCTTCCTCTCGAACAGCTCTCTCAGACTGTGCGATGTTGTACCAGCTCAAAGTCTTATTGTCTTCTCACATTTTCATTGCTGAGAGATCGAAGAAGAGACATGAAGCGTTCGATTGATTTAATACGCCTAAGAAAGAACTAAATATTCGATTGGGATAAGTTTTGGAGAAACATAAAACAATGTATCAATAAATTATGTGTACAAGTATCAACGGATAGACGTATGGGCTTAAATAGAACCAAGAGGTAGAATGAAAAACTGAACATGAACATGGCGTTGTGAACATTTGTTATCAAGATACCATAATTATTGAAGCAGTGACCGAATTTGCGGATAGGTAGAACTACAAAATGTACCTTACTTGAAAGTGTCAAAGTCAGGAATGATACCCGACGCGCATGGTGATGCGCCACAAATGGGTATACCTGAAGAATATGATATCAGCAATTTGATCGGTTATTGAGCGTGACGCCACAGTAAACAACTCCGTTGTTCAATGTGTGGTGCAATATCGGGGAATCCCCACTATTCTTAGCTAAACAAGTTTACTCAAGTGCTAAGGGGTGTATACTTATAGGTCGGGTTTTCTGTATGGGGAGTTTCATTATTAGCAGCTGGGGCACGGGTGGCGCTGCGATTCGCTGTGCAGGGCTGCGTACCTTGGGTACACCGGAAACCTATGATTGTGGGTTCGATTCCCGGTTCGCCCCGATTAGATTTCTAGGTTTGTCAGCACCATACCCGTGTTCGTGGGTTTCACCGAAGTGCATGGTAAACGTCTGAGACCTGCATCACTTCGGGCTTTCCTCCCACATTAAGCTGTAACGCCGTGATATAACTGGAATAATGTTAAAAGCTCACTCACTATTTTATACGGGTTCTTTCAATGAAATAATGAGTAGTTAGTATGGCAGGACTTTCCAGGTTTGCGGCATTATGCACAGTGATGCTCCTATCCCTGAAGGTACCTGGACCATTGTGAACAGGTTTTCGTTTATCAGGCATGGTTTGTTTTGTTTGTTGTTTAACGCCGCACTCAGCAATATTACAGCTATATGACGGCAGACAATCCAGTGATTAATAACATGAGCATCGATCTACGCAATTTTGTTCGTTAATCGGAAAATCTGTGAAAAGTACAAAAAGTGCAAAGGATATTACTTTGAAACGTCAAAAGCTTGGATTTGAGAAACAGGAAACTCTTGTGCAGTAGAAATGTTTTCATGATAAAAAGGGGCGATCGGGTAGCCTAGTGGTTTAAGCGTTCGCTCGTCACGCCGAAGACCCGGGTTCGATTCCCGACATGGGTACAATGTGTGAAGCCCATTCAGGGTGACCCCCGCCGTGATATTGCTGGAATATTGCTAAAAGCGGCGTAAAACCATACTCACTCGTGTTAAAAAAAGTCTCCAAAATGTTTTACCAGTTGTTAATCGTACTATTAGAACATAGAATAGCCATATTAGTTCCCTCTGTAGTGTATAGAGAGCTGGAAAAGTAGGGTAACTACCTCGGTGGGCCGTTGTTGGAGTCAGGAAGTAAACAGATTGCTGTACAAAGTAACGGTTTGGGCTGTGGTTTGCGGATTACCACAACGAAACTGTTTTGTTGGAGTTAATGGACAATGTATTTTCTTGTTTTTTGTATTGGGAACTAAACGGTAAGAGTTTATCACAGCTATGTTCAACATATGGTTGTTGAAGCACATTAATGTGACTTGCACGGGTCAATCTTGGCTGTTTGTATTTTTGTTCACTTCACTGTTGAGTTGCTAAATTAAATCACTAAAATTAACTGAAACTTTGTATCCATGTCCTGTTGAAATGCACAAGACAATGTATTTCACTTACCCGAGTCTTCCACTTGTCTACTCGTTGTCACTGACACCCGACAAACAAGCGGGATAGACACAAACACTGGGGGAATGAAGGTCAAGGACGCAATGACGTAAGAGTCTCATGTACATTTGGATTTCCCGAAGTAATATACGACAGTGTGGAGCTCAGTGATTTCTTTTGGTAAGTCGAACATTCTCTGTTATAGCTTATAACCTCTTTTTAACCAATCAGAATCAAGTATTCATCGATGTCATGGTAGAATCTATATTATTACTAGCCCGTGAAGAGATCACCCGTTTAATATACATACAGCTGTATTACACATTGTGTAATACCAAAACGCGTGCTTATGTATTCTCGCCGAGAACACGTTTCACAAACAAATAGCGATATCTCTTTACCACTGAGAGGAGCTTATGCACACTCAATGGCCCCAGCAACGTTGTTGCTAGGTTGACGTCACATGCATTATTTCGCCGATGGATCTTGCAACAAAATTCCACAAATTATTGTAAACTTTAAATTTTATCAAACTCGTGAAAAGTTGTGGTATCTATACCAGAACTATCAACTCGTTTACAAAATTGGTATTACACGGGAGCTCGTTTAGCATTCTATATGTATCTGTAAAGTGGCAGTGTAACATTTACGATTAAAATGCCAAAATGCATTCTAGAGTTCAATTTGGGTTTCATCAATCGGATAAACATTTGTTCTTTTTCCAGTCTCTGATGTTTATTACTGGTATATAATTTATCAAACGGAAAAAAATATTAAGTTTCCCGTTTCCGCAAGCATTAATGTGTTTGCTGACTCTTAGGAACATTAGGGTCTCTATTTTGCTCTTTGTGTACAGTGACTCCATTTTTCTACACCAAAGTGAGACAATGAAACAAGGTCTGAATACATTTAATCATAAAATTTTAAAAAGTACCCGGCAACCCAAAAATCTCAATCAAATTCTTTGTCCATCAAAGTATTTTTGTACAGGGTGTATCATGTGTTAAAAGATGTAACAGACCAAGATGCGACACATGTAACATCATAAACAGCAAAACAGAGACCCTCATGAGACAGTGAAAGTACTATGTCTGAAACTAATATAAAGAAGATGTTGGACTAACATGGACTTTATTATTTTATATTTCAGACCGACAAGGACATACATGAAGCAAACAACATACTTGTAACTCGTATCTCTTGTTCCTGGCCAGATCAAGGACAATGCTTACATTGGGATCTTGCGCTATCCTTTTAGGTCTCCTGACCGGAATTGCAAACACCTTTCCGTGTCGTCCTAACACAGTGTCAACAGGAAACAACGGGGTGTGTATAAGTGTGAAGGAGTGTATAAGTAGAGGATTTCTGGTTTACGGTAGAAGGTGTGTGCATTCCTGTCCTCTTGGAACATTCTATCTGCAGGAGACACGTACATGTTATAACCAGTGTCCGAGACATACCATTTTAAATGGAACCGAATGTTTGAATGGAACATACTGTATGTCCAAAAACAACCAGGTACTCGTCAATGGAACCTGTCAGGCAAAATGCCCTTCCTCCATGGCTTTTAAGAAGTACGGGACTTGTTACAGCATGTGTCCAAAAGATACAGTCGTCAATGGATCGGAATGTTTGCTTCGGGAAGATTGTAAAAAGAACAATGGTTTCGTCAATGGCAGTGCATGCGTGGCTCAATGTCCTCCAGAAAACAAATACATTCTGAAAGGTGTTTGTCATCGTTCGTGTCCTTCCAGTATCGCTGTAAAAGGCAATGGGACAAACTGTTTATATAAGGAAACTTGCACTGTTAAACTAGGATGGGTAATTTTTAATAGCTCCTGTGTCGCGACCTGCCCACGTGAAGCTCCATACAATGATACCAGCACCTGCTACAAAAAGTGTCCGACAGGAAAGGTTGCTCTTGGAAAAAAATGCATTTTTGTTGAAGAATGTAAGCAAAAGAGCATGCTTGTGTATCAGAAAGCTTGCACAGCAAACTGCCCGGATGTTGCACCGTTACATGTTGACAGCCACTGTTATGGGCAATGTCCAGAAGGGACAGTCTTGTATAATGGTTCATGCATCAACGAACTGGTGTGTGTATCACCATTTGGTCATCTTATGGTAATATTCAATGGGACGTGCGTTGATATATGTCCACAAGAAGCACCATTTGACAATAATGGAGGCTGCACCAACACGTGCCCAAAAACAACAGTTGTCAGTGATATGCAATGTGTTGACATAAATGACTGTTTGGATAGCAATAGATATATTTCAAATGGAACATGTGTTTCAACGTGTCCACAAGCCTCGCCATATGTATTACGTAGCTTGTGTTACCATACATGTCCAGGGGGCAGTGTTATCAGTGAACCCGGCCAGAAACTGTGCATTGACGAACTGCAGTGTAACAAATTGAACAAGAAGGTGTACAACAACACATGCGTAGCAACATGTCCATTACAAAGTCCGTACATCTATGCTGGTCACTGCTACTCAGTGTGCCCAAACAAAACTGTAAGCTTGACAAGTAGGTTTTGCATATTAGCCTTGTCTTGCAAATTTCAAAACAAATTTGTTCAGGAAACCGAGTGCGTTGACTCATGTTCATCAACCTTTCCATATACTCTGGACAATACCTGTTATTCAGAATGCCCCTCCAACAGCTCTTTGTTTCCCGGTAACCGATGTGTGACCATTATGAATTGTTATTCTGAATCAAATGCCGTCATTTACAATGGTACATGTTTACCATCGTGCCTACGGAATGTTCCATACCGACATGATGGTAAATGCTTGTCAAAGTGTCCATTGGGAATGTTGATAAACGATCATGATTGTATTTATCCAAGATCATGTCCTCCCAGTGTGATTTACAATGGTACATGTTTACCATCGTGCCCACAGAATGTTCCCTACAAACATGATGGTAAATGCTTGTCAAAGTGTCCATTGGGAATGTTGATAAACGATCATGATTGTATTTATCCAAGATCATGTCCTCCCAGTGTGATTTACAATGGTACATGTTTACTATCGTGCCCACAGAATGTTCCCTACACACAGGATGGTAAATGCTTGTCAAAGTGTCCAAAAGGGATGCTTATTAGAGGATTTGCCTGTGTGAGCAAATTTTCCTGCCTCAAGAATAAAATTTACAATGGAATATGTATGTCAGCCTGCCCAACGGAGGCACCATACACTGCCCAAATGACTCTATACAAAATATGTCATACTGAGTGCCCACAAAACACGGTCTTAAATGGTTCTAGCTGTGTCGAGGAATATATGTGTATACTTAGCAATAATTACTTTATTTACAATGGTAGCTGTGTCACAGAGTGCCCACCAGGATCTTCGACTTTCGTTAGAGGAGTATGCTACGATGCAAGAGTAGATCAATACACCGTCAAAGTGTTACCAGCCTTGATCTTGGTGATGTTCGTGTTACTATTCTGTTTGGTCCATAATCCTACCAACTTGAAAGGAAAGGATATCACACAGGTGCGACCCGACAATCAGAAGGTAAGTGGAATCGGATTCCGGATAATGATAACACACTGTAACATTGTCAATGGATAAAATGGCTGTCATATTATCCATTGACAACATCACGATACTACGCTAACAGTACATTTGAAAGCATGATGAATGTGGGGAAATGGGAAGGCCTTTTGGTTTGTTTTGTATCCTTTATATTGACTTTTTCTGTCAGTGTAGAACAGTTACTTATGAAAGAGTTTTTTGGTCATGCAAACGGGTTTATAAAAAGGAAAAAGGAAAGTCAGGTCGTCGCGTCATTTAGGCCAAACCAAAAGATCAGAATCATAATACCTTTTTTGCCTAATGATAAAGTGGTTCGTAGTCACGTGTTTAATTCTTCACGTCTTAGGTTCTTCGGTTAAAACATCAAATGTTCTGCTGCAGTTACTGGAGGCCGACGATGACCTCAATTGTGCAGTTCTCCAAACCATGCTAAACCAAGAGCAAGGAACCTCAAGTGGACCCGATCAAGAAAGAGAATGTTCAGAGGTGATGATTGCAATAGAAGAACTATCCAATGCCAACCATACCATGGCGGAAGGTGTCGTCGATGCCATTGTCCACCACCTCAACGACGAAGATGATGTGCCATTGCTTCCAGATGACGACCCTTTGATTCAACACGAGGACATTTATCGCAGTCACTCAACAGACGATGCTCTCTTATTCGGTGATGGAAACAATGTTTAGGTTAACTTACAACCTGCTTATAGAGATATGTTTTACTGCTGTCATGTTTGGATAAGAACTGACAGAGTTAATTTTATACAGATAGACATATGTCAAAGTGTGCATATATCCTCACGTTCTGTAAAGATAATTAGTAATTAATCCTTAGATGCTATTGTAATTATGTGAGTGAGTGAGTGAGTTGGGTTTAACGCCTCTTTTAACAGTATTCCAATTACATCGCGGCAAGTCAGCTCAAAGTGGGAGGAAAGCCCGAAGTGATGCCGGTCCGGGACGTTTACAACTTTGGTGAACATCTCGAGCACGTGTCGTGCTGACAAACTTCGAAACGTAATCAGGGTCAACCGGAATTCGGACCCAAGACTATAGGTTTCTGGCGTGCCCAACTGATGACGACTATGTACAAAGATGATGAATGTCACTTTGTAATTTCTGTTCATGTTACGCTTGTTCTGGGCAGATAAATATTTACCATAATACTATTAGACATTTTATTGTCATCCTGTACCTTATGAATGTCTGACTGCAATTGACAGAAACCAGCTTGTGGCTCGTGGTTAATGAAGCATTTCTGTCGCTATTAACTGTAAACCTGCAGTTATCTCCCTTTGACTGCAATGCCCACAAGACGCCATTACACTCTCGAGGTTGCATTGCATACACACAATGCTTCCAGGTGTTCGCGAAAAGGTGAACGTATCCTGCCCCATCGGTGGCACACGCGCAAACACATGCAAAGGCAAGTCAATTCATCAGTCAAAATAGCGATTTGTATCAAACTTATTTGTTGCCACTATTTGGAAATGCCTTCCACATGTCTACAATAAAACTTTGTGAAAGCTTCACTAAAGCCTTGAATGTTTTAACCCTGATCAAACAACATTTGAGTTGTATGACGCTCTTAAGGCTGCAGCTGCTGGAAAGTTGACTATTGGAAACTTGGAGTCGTCCCTCTTGTCATACAGCCATTCGGATAGTATTTGTTGTCACTCCGAATCTATATGGATGGATCTAATTGTGAAACCGACGAGACACTGTTTTGCTGGTATACGTATTTTATTCTTCCAGTATTATCCTAATTACAACACCGCCACATTTATATTCAAATCTTTTGTAGTGTTCTAGAATTTGTATTTGGATATGTAAATATGTTGTTATAAATGTGCGTGTGACAATAAAATAAACATTACACTTCTTGCACTCCTGTCATGAGTAAAATAAGAAAGGTCGAATGATATACATTATGGGGACTACAAAACAAGCTAACCGTAAAGATACGGGTTAGAAAAGGTCTTCATCAACCCATGCTTGTCGAAAGAGGCGACTGACGGGATCGGGTGGTCAGGCTTGCTGACTTGGTTGATTCATATCATCGTGTCCCAATTGCGTGGATCGATGCTCGTGATGTCAATCACTGGGATACGATGACATGCATCAACCAAGTCAGCGAACTTGACCACACGATCCCGTTAGTCGCCTCTTACGACAAGCATAGTCGCCTTTTACAGCCAGCATGGGCTGCTGAAGACCTATTCCACCCCGGATCTTCACGGGTGTCCTGCCGGTCTTCTATTGAAATAGAGACCATAATATAGATATATGGTATGGCCTATTGGAGTGAGTGAGTTTGGGTTTACGCCGCTTTTAGCAATATTCCAGCAATATCACGGCGGGGGACACCAGAAATGGGCTTCACACATTGTACTCATGTCGGGATTCGAACCCGGGTCCTCGGCGTGACGAGCGAACGCTTTAACCACTGGGCTACCCGACCGCCCTCTCTTATTAGAAGTTTAAATGACTTAGTGTATGTATGAGTAGTGACTATGGGGACGATGAAAGTAACTTGTTCAGCCACTCACAACTGGAGATAAACTTTGATATTTCTTGTTATGTGTTAGACCGTATCCGTGTTGTATATTTATCTTATGCATCATAAATAATAAAATCTCTTACATTAATACCCCAAGTTCGTCTTCTTGTTGAGTACAATATGGTCCAGCCCATTCTTCACAAAGGAGGGGCGGTCGGGTAGCCTAGTGTTTAAAGCGTTCGCTCGTCACGCCGAAGACCCGGGTTCGATTCCCGACATGGGTACAATGTGTGAAGCCCATTTCTGGTGTCCCCCGCCGTGATATTGCTGGAATATTGCTAAAAGCGGCGTAAAACCACATTCACTCACTCACTCTTCACAAAGGGTAGACTTCTGACTATCAGAGCATATCTTCACGACCACTGACCATAACTTGTTGTTATAAGACTGTAGGCAAAGTGGAGTTAAGGCAACATGGTGCCATGTAACAAATGCTATATGTGGGATAACACTTTCCTAAACTTCCGGGCAAAAGAAAGTTTTCACTTTAAAAATAGTTGTATAAAAAGCAAAAAAGCTGGTACATGTTTGAACCACCGCACAAAACCTTCGCCCAAATGCAACATCACCACAACCACAACGCAGATTTTCGAACGCCATCTTTCCAAATCATGCATTGTTGAAAACGTGCAAAACGTGATTTTGAGACATTGGTCCAAATGCACGTGCCTGATTGTGGCATAAATACCGACGTTGGACAGGGCAGGCATTCCTAGAATAAGCCCAGACTTACACAAGCGCAACGAGACGGAGCGATCGGTATGGCCTATGTGGGGGCTACTCAACGGCAGGTAGCCAGAACCTTCAACTGATCCCAGACCACCATCAGCAAGTTGATAATCCGCTACCAACAGACAGGACAGACTCAAGACCGGCAAAGATCGGGAAGACCGAGAGTGACAACAGCGGCCGAAGGCCGCTACATCCGGCAGATTCACCTCCGAAACCGATGTGTGATGGCGACGTCAACGGCAAGGGCATGCCATCAATGAACTCTGATTTGTGTAATTTTTAATTTGGACCCCTTGAATCTTTCTTGGTGTATTGCGGAGAATGCAATATCGGTATTACAATGCATTTTCATTCTAATTCATGGAAAATGATTTCTGTTTATAAATTAATCATCATAAATCTCACATGTGCCTTTGTTTTTGGTGTTTGGTCAAGTGAAGTCGGTGAAAACTTTCTTTTGCCCGGTAATTTAGTAAAGTACAGATTCTAGTACTTTTTTGGGTGTTGAGTCCATCTGAGATTCAAACCCACACTCCCAAAGTGAGGCACCTAATCGCCAGCACACAAAATCAACGATCAAACCCACACAGCCACCGAGGCTTCCACAAAAAAAATGAAAGACAGACAACTGATAGTTTAGATCACATACTTTGTGTACCCCTCTGACAAGTGTAAATTGGAACGGCCCCCAGGGCCGAAAACTATGAACACACAATGCCTTTTAGAATCTGTACTTTACTATCAAAACAGAACTAGAATCTGTTTTTTACTAAGAAATTGTAATTCCAAATATAACATTTGTTACATTTGACCACTTCCTAAATGGCATTGGGTATTTATTATTATTATCATTATTATTATTATTATTAACAAATATATACACACATACTCTATAGAATATAGAGATATAAAGAAGTTCCTAACACAATTCGTTTTCTAAATGTAGCCATAATTTTATTGCAAATTTTAGATAATTGTCTTAGTCTTCCTAATTTTGAGCTATTAAAGAGATAATTCATTCCGAGATAATTTATTTTGTAACAGTGTATTCATGCAAGTCCCTAATCCGCTTCGTTTACAATTCACTGTTTCCAGAGCAGTTAACGCCGAGATAAGCCTGTTACTTTGTAGGATCACTTTGTATAGCGTTAATTACGTTCATCACAGGGTGCCTGAATGACGATGCTTACTTGGTGAATAATTGATTAACCCTGTCGGATTTGTTTACTAAACGGCTTTCCACGAAATGAGCCATTGATTGGAAATACATGTAATACATAATTATAGGTGATAATTAGTGGTGCTCGTGTTGGTTGCTAATTTTCGGGAAAATATATGCACATATTTGGTTTCAAAGGGACCACGAATAGACAATCAAATAAAGGAAATTATCAGTTTACAAATTGTTTGAAAATTTCAGCCATTTTACAAATTGACTTATAGAGAGTGCGAGTGACTGAGATTTTACGCCAAGTTTTGCAATATTCCAGGAATATCACGGCAGTGTATGAATTAGGTACTAAGGTCCACTGACCATAGGGGCTTGTTAAAAAAAACTGTTGCAAGCCTACGTCATGTTTTACTAGCTCAAAACACTTCCGATGTACTACGAGTGGCAGTGAAATGGGGTTTAACGTCGCGTCAAAGACTATTGCACTTGCATAACAATGCTATGTGTGTGTGGCTGCTTGAATTACTCCGGACTGATGCCGGTTTGTAGTGCTACCCCACTGAGATACCATGCCACAGTTCACCAGTCCTTGTTTTAGCCCCTTAATCCCGGGCGACAGACAGGGTAATAACAAGTACCATTCTTTTAACGTCTTTTGTAATGACGCGGCCGGGGATCGAACCCTTCCGCTCTCCGGGCGGACTCTCTACCACTAGACCACGGAGGCAGTCTGATATACTACGAAATGTGTGAGTTAAAATTTAACAGCCATATAGCGACTACTACGAAATGAAAAGTTAACAAAATGACAACAGTCGGACCAGCTTCACGGAAATGGCTAGTGGGCAGGCCGCTATTTCGAACACTGATCACGTTGTGGGGTGGGGGCACCATAAAATGGGCTTTACACGTCGCACACATGTGGTAAATCGACAGCTGTAACAACGAATACACCTTGTTGTCATAATGGAGTAGAATATACACAATTTATTATCACGACCTCTATATAGATGAAGCGGAGATTGGCCACAATTGACCCCCCGATCATGATTAATTATATTGATCGAAAGCCAGTTTAATGCAGGTTATAGTGTCCAAACGGAACACGGACTCTCCATTATCAATCAATCGTTTATTTCAGTACTTTAAGGCCTCCGGTCCTTCTGTACAAACATTACGGTACATACGCAATTGCAGTTAACCGTAAATTTCTTTCCATATGTGCACAGTACAAATATTTTGCTAAATTTGTAATGATATTAGAGTTTGGCGATGGCATCAACATGTTAAATGTATGGATGTTAGGGTGAAGATACAACTTTTATGTTAATGTACAGTTGTGTTAACTTTCGTGTGTTCGACACACAAAAAGAAAATGGATTTCATTTTCAGCGCAGTCTGAGTTACAAAGTTTACAGTTTCTTAAATTTCTAGGTATATTGAAGTGACGCCCACGCTCAATTTCCGGGTCATGACAACTTAAACGAACACGAGAAAGAGCAATTTTGAATTTGCTTTGTGTTATGAGGTTCAAATAGTTTTCACAATTTATATGAACTTACAATAGTACAAATACACTCCAGGTTAACTCAGTTATATCATTTACAGACCATTGGACCTCTACAATACACTGTCATCTTCAACTAGCATCTACTATAAGTATTAAATGTCCATTCGATGCAACTGTTCAATCAGCATACATCCTATATGCCAACACATTAAAAAAAGGGACCGAGAATACACCATTGTCTCACACCTAATTGCCAATTCAATGGTCCGCATTATTATTCGTATTATTCATGGTGTTCAGCGTTGTTTGCAGAAAATTGGAAATAATAAATAACAATCAAAGATTATGTGAAGATAATAACAATATTAGTGTAATTACGCAGCGGGCATTTTCGTAAACACAATACGGAAACACTGGAGGTTCCGTAACATACCCGAAGACACTAAAACTCACAAACATGAATATCACGGTTGAGCACACCACTATATAATCTGTAGCTAGGTTAACAGGAACGGAATACTGTATTACATTTAAAGAAAGAACTGAATAAATACAAAGAAGCATTACGATGACTATATACAGAAACCTGTTATCATATTCTGTTCAATAGCACGGTCCATTTTCACGTTGCTACAGGGGATACGGGTGGCCCAATCCTTTAGGCGCTGTCGCGTTAATATGTGACGCCTTCTGTATGTAGCAGGGTGGGTTTACTCTGACAGCTTAAAGAGGGGGGTAGGAATAGGACCGACCGTCCCGTCTTATCCTCACAACTTTGCGATAATTCGTTTTGCATGGTTGCGTTCCTCAAGTGTATCAGAGGGTTGTAAACATACATTCGCCCTGGTTTGTCATGTCTGCGCCTTGTTGGGCTTTCTTCACACATTAAACTGACACGCTATGATATAACTGAAATACTGTTCAAAGTGGCGTCATATCCAACTCATTCACTCGCATTGCTATGGTTCATTTCCAGCTACACGAGGACGGTCTGTACATACTGGACTGAACCACACGACCAAGTGATTGACATCATGAGCATCGCATTGCTATACATACGATCAAGATTCTATGATGCAATAGCCTCGTGTTTGGGACATGTTCTGCTGTCTGTGAAGGTCGACAATGAGACGGGGCACGGGAAGTCTCGGGCGATGTTAGTTAAATGTATTGTTTATATGAAAACGATCGAAATCAGCAGTGGTGACATTTTCCGATATCTCATGCAGCTAACATATCATTCCTTTTCTATTCTTCTATTATCATAACAAACAGAGGAGCAAAAGAAACTATATACCTCTCAGCTGATTTTATCACATGTTTTATTTTTAATTGAACATATTTTAAGTCAGCAATATCATAGCCATAAAAGGAAATGTACTGACGCTTAGTCGGTCCTAAAAGAATACGTCTACAGGGTTTTATTTTTGGAAATATATTTTGATGTTAAACTTTTAAAAATTAAAATAAAATAAACGACTCACGATGGGTATCTAAGACATACTATTTTTGAAAAATTTCAAACATGGTAGGGGTCATCTGGTTGCCAATTCATTTCAAAACCCAGTCTTCATTGAACCAATTAATATTTACACAAAATAACCCAACCACAGATTACTTTTTACAAACTGTTGCAGGAATGATTGATGGTTAGGCAGACATATTCAAAGAATTTAGCAACTGTTCTTTTAAGTTTTAAATACATAAAAAACAAACTCGGTATACTTTCTTTAGCCCCCCAGTTTTATAACTGACATTATGTTAAAAGCAGCATTTTTTAAACCCACTCACTCACGCGTGAAATATTCAAACTGGAATTTTATGTTCATCCCGTAGACAATTTATCCAATCAGTAAACACAGCCAGTAGTGAGTGGGTACCCGGTAGGATGAAATGATAAAGTAACGGATAACCTTCTAGTGCCACGCAGGCGGATTGGATTGTATATTACCCAGGGAGTTGACAAAAAAGAAAAACTATGCCTATCAGCTGAATTTATCACATGTTTGATTTTCTGTTGAAAATATCTTACGTGAGCAATATTATATCCATAAAATAAACCCCCTGGTATTAAGTTGGCACATAAAGAATACTTCTACACAGTTCTACTTTTGAAAATGTAGTTAGATTTAATGGTATTTTAGATATTTTATCTTTGAAAATCAATAAATATGCTTTTTTCGACACACATTTTCAGTCAAACATGGGAGTCATGTGGTTGCAAATACATTTCTTTACCAAATCTTCATTGAACCAATTAATTTTACACAAATTAACCCAGCCACAGTTGGTTTTTTTAATGAAACTGTTACAGTAATGAGTGATGGTTAAATAGACATGAATAAATTTAACAACAGTTTCAGTTACATAAAAAACAAACTCGGTATACCTTTTTTTGTCCTTAAGTTAATTATCATTGTAGTTGCTTTTGTAATACATGCACACTCTTATGATTAAACGTGTTTATTATTATCACCATCACTAGCATAAAAAATACGATTTTTATGGCTTTCCAAAATTATGTGTCATTATTTGTTTATTGCATATTGAAAATGGCTAGAAACATTATTTACATTCCTGTAAACGTTTTAATTAGATTTGAAGTAGGCACTTGCTCAAATTGTGCCTGTTAAAAATCCATGCTGCGATTAAAATGATAATTGTCGTGGCCCACTATAAGTATACCAACTGCTAGGCAAAAGAAAATATACACTTGAAAATAGTATTTGACCGAAATATTGCTACCGTTAACACACGCTACTAGGCTGAAAACAGTCGCCGTAACTCTGCAAACTTAATGCCCAAAACACAACTATGATACCCATACCAAATACATCAACATAGAATAACTAGTTTTTGTTTGTTTCGTTTTTAGCAACCATGGTACATGGGTGAAAACATGTATTTTCTTTTGCCCGACAATTTACTTCAATTGCGAAGAAATGAAAATAATTTCCTCCTTTCTTTCATCAAATATTTAAATTTCGTTTAAAATATTCCAAGACACGTTATTTGTACTTTAAGTTACTTGTGTTTATCGCGAATTGCTCGTTTCACTGCGTCAACACCCTGAGGAACGATCGACCTGCCTGTCAACCACATGTTCATGTTTACAAACTGTAAACCTGGGATTTCCCCTTGTGTATTTTTAGAAACAACCGGTTGCGACCGTTGTCAATGCATGCTGGGATGTTTAAACCTCCTAATGTTGAACCATGCATTAACCAATCATCTAACAGAATCTAGCCAATGGAATGCGGGGAGTAGGCGTCCATAGTGCCTGCGTTGTCAAGTTACCTTGATAAAAAAGCGACCCGCGTTATACATTCAGACGGCGACCTGTCATCTACATCGAAAAGGCAGAAGTTACATTAATATTCTTACAGTTGGTCTTACGGTTTTGATAATACGTCGTTCAAACCACCAGATTTGTAAGTATGACATTATTTATTAAAATGACGTGTGTGCAATAATAGCTATTTCGTAAAGTGTCTTTGTGCGCTCGTGCCATTTCGCGTGCTTTTTAATTTCCGAATAATCCTCATTGACAGCCACTGCCCGTGGAAGGCCATTACATAATTTATGTCAAATTTTATTACCGCCGAAGTATTTTTTCACAAGCAAAAACAATATATTGATGTACAGGGATACTGATTTAGCCAAGAAGGTACAGCAGTGTCCTTATTATTGTCACGTGTCATTAGTGCCGCTATAATTAATATGAGGTCATTATAGTAATCGTCGATTTGGCGGTTTATAATGATGTCATCACAAAATTGATTTTAAAGTCGGTTGGTAAAAAAATTAATCGTGTGACTCAGTCTGAGATTTAAAAACTCAGAAGCACAGCGGTGACACAGCGGGAGATTAGCCCGATCGTGTCCGTGCAGCGCTTCGGGTGGTTTCGTTACTAATGACTCTGGAGATCATCCTATCTGTATAAATTTCAGAAAACACTGTTATAGTATTGCTATTTAAAGTTAACTAGATTTAAATAGTTTTTTTATTTGATTTTTAATGCGTAAATGTCCGTACATATATTACATGATTATTCCTTTTTTTCATCTAAACGGGATTTCTATATATTTTTAGGGTAAGCAAATGATACAGATAGCCCATATAATTCATGATAATCTCTTATTACTTTTAAATGTTACGTCGTTCCAATTCATCGCTGACCAATACTTCATTTTGTTAACGTGGCCGGGTATGTGAATTTATTCAGTTGCCTAGGTTGCCACGATGCCTATAGCGGTGTGTACAAAGTGTCTTCCCATTCACATGTGGGGCACTCCCTGCAGAGCTTTGTAAGCAGGAATGTCGGATATAAACGGCGGTCTTATACCCTCATTGACTGCCCCCATTCACATGCCTTGTGGCAGGCTATGGTGTATTTGCATAAAGGTAGTTGAGTGTTCAGGAATGTCAAGCATACAATCATATACAGTGTTAGAAGGTCTTGTGTGCCATGACTGAGGTCTCCTGCTAACATGTCCAGTCTTGGGTACCATCTGGCACTGTTAACATAGGTTTGAGACATGGACTGCAGGGATAGAAACTGCTACTTGACTGTAACTTAGCCCTACTCTTGTCAACATACAGAGGGACTCGTCTTACATAACCACTAGTCCGAAATGAGCAATGGACTATTTGGGTACTATGTAGACTTGACCAATGGTGGACCCTTGACCTGCATTCTTAATCTGGAAACACTGATTTAATTTTACTTTGACTGATTTTGGTAATTATAGTTATGTGTGTTGGTGTATCAGTTATGTCACAAGTCAAAATATGTCTGTACTCTGTCGTACTTGTAGGCTGTTTTGTGTCTATATTATTTCTGATATTTCATATGAAACATTTGTTTTGCAGCAAAATGACCGAAAGGAAAGCAGTCATCAAGAATGCCGACATGAGCGAGGACATGCAGCAAGATGCTGTAGACTGCGCCACAACAGCTCTCGAGAAATACAACATTGAAAAAGACATTGCTGCCTACATCAAGAAAGAGTTCGACAAAAAATACAACCCAACATGGCATTGTATCGTTGGACGTAACTTTGGAAGCTATGTGACCCATGAAACAAAGCACTTTATCTATTTCTATCTTGGACAAGTTGCCATCTTGCTCTTCAAGTCTGGATGAAATGGAACTGTATACTTCCTCCACGATGATATTTACCGGTCTCTTTCCTACATATGATGGATGAAAGGCAAGCTGACAGCTGGGAATCGGCTGATTAGTGTGGACTTGTGTGTGAGATGATGTTTCTTGACTGTTTGTGGATCTGCATTTCTCAAAGAACCAAATCAAACCAACCTCTGAATAAGGACGTATGAGCCTGCAACTTAAAACGTTTTTGTACTTATATATTTATCATTTTTTGTTACTTTTGTTGTCATCATGTGGAACATAATGAAGCCTTTTTATTTAATCTATTAAAATCATATTGTTTACTATACAATCATTTTCTTGTTTTCTTGTGCTGGCATGGTCTTTGAGCAGGAATATCATAGACGATGTGATACCACTGACTTAATTTGGGTCCAATGTTGTAAGTACAGAGACAACCATTCATCAATATATTTTTAACCATTCTGCTAATAGGACTAAGTGAAAGATACTGGGAATGTTTTCAAAAAGCATTGCCCAGTGAGTTTTAGCTCTCCTGACTGGCAGTATAGTAATGTTATGTCAGGCCTGGTCTGTCATAAGCATCTTCACAGAAACCACTGGACCAAAGAGGCTGACACTTCACATACATGTTCCCACCAATGATGAATTCCCAGTTTGTTCGAGAGATTCAAATCTCACTTTCTACATGGCAGACACAGCAATCCTATTCACATTTACCCACCAATAACTACATTTTTTCAAGAGGTTTGAATCCAATTTTCAATATGTTCACACCAGCAGCCATATCGACCAAGCACTGTACTAGTTATCAGCCCAGTTACATCACATACACAAACAATACATAAATCAAAGTTTGAATGCTGTCAATGGATGACGTAAACAATACAGTGGTGTGCGTGAAGAGATATTTACACTAGTGCACATGCAACCTGTGAAGATCCGGGTTAGAAAAGGTCTACAGCAACCCATGCTTGCACTAGGAGGCGACTATGCTGATCGTAAGAGGTGACAGGACCGGGTGCTAAGACGTGGTTGATGCATATCATCATATCCCAATTGCGTGGATTGATGCTCGTGATATCTATCACTGGATTGTATGGCCCAGACTCTATTATTTACAGACTGCTGTCATATGGCTGGAATATTGCTGAGTGTGTCATTAAACAACAAACAAACAAATATGTGCGCATATGTTTTTTATGAACTCGGTTATTTCAAACCCTATGGGTAATAAAGCAAAATAGGATATTTTTTATCAAAACCATAAAGTCAACCATGTGTACTTTAGATCCTTGTTATCCTAGATGTTCCTATAGTGGCATGGTTTGTCCAAACTGATCGCAGACCAGAACAAGCATGGTAGTTGACCAGTTCTCAGAGCCAGCATGTCCGAGGTTAAGTCCCTATATTCTATAGCAGAAGGAGGACACCTTAATTACCCCACACCCTTCTTAACTCAGATCCTGGGTAGAGTAGGTCTTCAGCAACCCATGCTTGCCGTAAAAGGCGACTATGCTTATCATAAGCGGTGACGAACGGGATCGGGTGGTCAGGCTTGCTGACTTGGTTGATGCATGACATTGATCCCAATTGCGTGGATTGATGATCATGATGTCAATCACTGGATTGCCTGGTCCAGACACGATTTTTTACAGACCGCCGTCATATAGCTGGAATATTGGTGAGTGCGGTGTTAAACAACAAATAAACAAACAAACAAACAAACTATCTTCTTTCGAGACTTCCTGTAAGAAAATCATTAATAATGCCCTGCATTAAAAGACAGATGAAATGTTTAAGGCTCTTTCATATTCAAATTCCTTTTATGAACTTCGGATATGGAAAGACACAACTCAGAATGCAATACTACTAAATCTACTTGTTTCACTGCTGTAGCATGCTCAAAGCGCTACATTAGTGGATCAGTGTGCACTCGATTTATTGTCAACGCCCTGGAGATGCTGGGGATGCTGATGGTAAGAGCCGTCAAAATGGATCAGGTGGTCAGGCTTGGTTCATGGTGTGTTGATGTACCCATGGTGTGGATTGTTGCTCATGATATTAATCACTGGATTGTCTGGTCCATATCGATTATTTACAAGATGGAATATTGCTAATTGCTGCATTTAAAAATAAACTAAACTGGATTTTAAACCTTATCTCAGTCTTATTACATTTTGAAGATCCGGGGTAGAAGAGATCTTCAGCAACCCATGCTTGCCATAAAAGGCGACTATGCTTGGCCCCTAACGGGATCGGGTGGTCAGACTCGCTGACTTGGATGATGCTTCTCATCGATCCCAATTGCGTGGATCAATGCTCATGATATCAATCACTGGATTGTCTGGTCCAGACTCGATTATTTACAGACCGCAGTCATACAGTTGGAATATTGCTGACAATCCAGTGATTGATATCATGAGCATCGATCCACGTAATTGACATTTCTAAGGATATATATATATATATCAGACACTTATTGGGACAACTTGTTATTTTTTATATAAACTAGAAATTATGATTTAAACAAATAAATATTGCCTAAGAGAACTATTGTCTTAGAGACTTGTGCAAGTCCACAAATATGATACAGTCCGAAGTCTCACGGCCGAGGTGAGCTGACATGTATGTTCAATCTCCGTATCTGGAAGTCTTGGATACAAGGTTGGGATATTTCCGTACACAGAATGTTGATGACTTGATTATGGATAATCTATCTTGAAAGGACAAGTAAGTGAAGTTGGTCAATAAGAAGTGTTGAGACTCGATAATGTGAATGTTTTCTGCAGAAACTAATTATGACAAAAATACAGTAATTTCTAAGTGGGAATCCCTAGGCAACGTCGTGCAACAGAACTGTTGAAATCAATAATATAAGTGACTAGAGCTAATGAAACAGCCCATTACAAGTACTGTATTCAGCATTTCTCCTTCAAATCTTTGGAGTTTTTGTAACCAAGCTCCTCACAGCAACACCTCGTGTTGGAGGAAGTTATGTCATAAATGCACAGAAGCAGGGGGCCCAGTTGGCCCAGTCGTCTATGGCGCCCCAATGCGCTGTGCAGGGTTGTGTCCCTCAGGCACACCTGCAATCTATGGTCATGGGTTTGAATCCCATTTCTAGGTTTGTCAGAGCCATACCCGTGCTCGTGGGTATCACCAAAGTGGTATCGTCGTCTAACACCTGCATCACTTCTGGCTTTCCTCCTACATGAAGCTGACACATCGGGATATAACTGGAAAACTGTTCAAAATGGCCTTCAGCCCAATTCTCTCACTCACTCACTCATAAGAGCATGTTTGTGATATTAAATTTCTTTTGCATTTGAAATCGTGCTTCCTTACTGACGATGATATTTTTTAGTCATAAAACCGGTTTTAGCGATGCAACACTATGCCAACATAGACACTGCTTTTTTTAAAGAAGATAATAAGAAATTATACCAATTGCAAACATCCACGCACTCCACAAATCAACACACAGCAACGTTAAAGATGACCCGTGAAGATCCGGGGAAGAATAGGTCTTCATTAACCCACGCGTGCCTTAAAAGGCAACTATGCTCGTTGTAAGAGGCGACTAACAGGATCGGATGGTCAGGTTCACTGACTTGGTTCATGCATGTCATTGATCCCTATTGCGTGGATTGGTGCTCATGTTATTAATCACTGGATTATCTGGTCCAGACTTGATGATTATTTACAGACCGCAGTCATATAGCTGGAATATTGCTGGGTGCGGCATTAAACAACAAACAAACCAACAAACAAAAGTATTGAAGTTATGTTTTGTGTGCAACAAGCAAGGGTCCTGGAATCCCAACAGGGCTTTGGTTTGGAGGACAACATACAAACAGTAATAAGCTAGAACACAAGGCATTTTTTATGAGACATTTAAATATGTTTAATATAATGTTGCAGGTTTCAAACCTTTCTATAATATCCCAGCTAATACTGGGTTCTTCAAACAAAATTCTTCATGATAAACTTCAATTTGCAACAATATCAAGGAAAAGATTGAGTGCACAACAAAGTTAGTTTTGTGCCATGTCGTCAGTGATGACATGATGATGACGCTAATCCGGTGATCCCATGTTCCTTCTAAATGCTCATCATCTGTCTTTCACAAAGGTCAAACACCAGCCTTATGTATCAGTGGTAAACCTGTGTCACTCATACTGCAAGGAATAATTCCCAATGATCTTATTAAAAAGGCAGACCTTTTACTCTGATACTCATTTTGTGCACATCTGACACAACAGACTTTGACGTTTTCACCTGGCAGGCTTAGCAACAAGCACCCTTTCTATGGCACCCAGTGGCACCCTGGGAGGATAAGTTTTTATTGTAATCCCTGTCGTGAAGTCATCCATGGAGCTAACGCTGTCCTTCTGTCGCAGTTCGTCGCCAAATTCTTCGTCTTCATGCCATAAATTTGATTCTGAAATTTCGATTCTTAACTAAAGACAACCCACAGAACAAAAATACCATGACAGCAAACCTGATAGTCCATGGATTTCACAAAGGAAACAGGAAGGAAAATATCCACATCAATGGACTGTAGTACCACATACTTTATTATTTTCCATTCAGAACTTCCTGTCTGTGTTCAATTTCCAAGTCAACAATGCTGCTCTGAATGCTTCACTCAGTTGTAGTGATAATTTAGAAGCCTGATTGGCTGATTAGAAAGTTCACCTGACGTGACCTAATGAGTGCTAGTCGGATCTTCAACAGAGAGGTGTGTCAGGGTGAAGGTCTGATATTACTGACATTGAGTTCACATAATCTTAAATCCAGAATGAATGGCAGCGACTCCAAATGTTAGGTTCTCGTGGCTGACAACTCTGAAGCCAGCTCTCCGGATCATTGCAGAAAAGTCCTCCTGAAAAATACAAATATTATCAGTCAGGTGTGATCAGAACTACATATGTATACGTGACTGTGCCAGAAGTATTTGAGACTACTTGCCTGAACATGTCTCTTAGCATAATTTTCAGTAGACCTTAGTGTTAAGATATGGATTTTTTCTAGCCGAGCTTACTGGACCCAACAGAATATTTTCATAGACTCTGGCTTCAGACTGGTGAGTGAGTGAGGTGGGTTTAACGCCGCTTTTAACATTATTACAGTTATATCGCGGCATGTCAGGTTAAATGTGGGAGGAAAGCCTGAAGTGATGCAGGTCTCAGACGGTAATCACTTCGATGAAACTACAAGCAAGAAACATAATTGGGGCAAACTAGGATTCGAACCCACAATCATAGATTTCTGGCGTGCCTAAGGGACACAACTCTGCACAGCGAGTAGCAGTGCCTAAAGACGACTGGGCCACCCATGCCCCCTTCGGACTAGTTGCAGACAAGCCTACAAATCTACTTATTTTGTATGACTAGCATACAAATCTACTTATTTTGTATGACTAGCATACAAATCTACTTATTTTGTATGACTAGCATACAAATCTACTTATTTTGTATGCAGATTGATTTTTCGTAATATGAAACTAAACGATAATACACAGTACACTTTATTCCGGATTGATTCACAAATAATCGTGATAATCTGCGTCAGTGAGCAGTATTTTAACAGTGTTTCAGTTATATCACAGCATATCAGTTTAATGTGGAAGAAAAGTTGAAAACAAATTAGGATTGAGATGTTTACCATGATAGCACAGGGCTATAATGGAGAGTCATAATGGGGCGTAATTTGGGCTCAAACCAACAGATCCTTAAATGACTAAAAGGGACAACTCTGCTGCTTGGGCCCTTCAAGTCACAGAGTGAACAACCCAGTGTGGATTCCGGGTTAGAATTGCTTGTCATGAGAGGTGACTTAATGGATTCCGGGTTAGAATTACTTGTCTTGAGATGTGAGTTACATGATTCCGGGTTAGAATTGCTTGTCATGAGAGGTTACTTATATGATTCCGGGTTAGAATTGCTTGTCATGAGAGGTGACTTATATGATTCCGGGTTAGAATTGCTTGTCATGAGAGGTGAGTTACATGATTCCGGGTTAGAATTGCTTGTCATGAGAGGTGACTTATATGATTCCGGGTTAGAATTGCTTGTCATGAGAGGTGACTTATATGATTCCGGGTTAGAATTGCTTGTCATGAGAGGTGAGTTACATGATTCCGGGTTAGAATTGCTTGTCATGAGAGGTGACAGTGGATTCTGGGTTAGAATTGCTTGTCATGAGAGGTGACTTAATGGATTCTGGGATAGAATTGTTTGTCATGAGAGGTGACTTAATGGATTCTGGGTTAGAACTGCTTGTCATGAAAGGTGACTTAATGGATTCCGGGTTAGAATTGCTTGTCATGAGAGGTGACTTATATGATTCCGGGTTAGAATTGCTTGTCATGAGAGGTGACTTATATGATTCCGGGTTAGAATTGCTTGTCATGAGAGGTGAGTTACATGATTCCGGGTTAGAATTGCTTGTCATGAGAGGTGACAGTGGATTCTGGGTTAGAATTGCTTGTCATGAGAGGTGACTTAATGGATTCTGGGATAGAATTGTTTGTCATGAGAGGTGACTTAATGGATTCTGGGTTAGAACTGCTTGTCATGAAAGGTGACTTAATGGATTCCGGGTTAGAATTGCTTGTCATGAGAGGTGACTTAATGGATTCCAGGTTAGAATTGCTTGTCATGAGAGGTGACTTAATGGATTCTGGGTTAGAATTACTTGTCATGAGAGATGACTTAAATTAATGGATTCCGGGTTAGAATTGCTTGTCATGAGAGGTGACTTAATGGATTCCGGGTTAGAATTACTTGTCTTGAGATGTGAGTTACATGATTCCGGGTTAGAATTGCTTGTCATGAGAGGTTACTTATATGATTCCGGGTTAGAATTGCTTGTCATGAGAGGTGACTTATATGATTCCGGGTTAGAATTGCTTGTCATGAGAGGTGAGTTACATGATTCCGGGTTAGAATTGCTTGTCATGAGAGGTGACTTATATGATTCCGGGTTAGAATTGCTTGTCATGAGAGGTGACTTATATGATTCCGGGTTAGAATTGCTTGTCATGAGAGGTGAGTTACATGATTCCGGGTTAGAATTGCTTGTCATGAGAGGTGACAGTGGATTCTGGGTTAGAATTGCTTGTCATGAGAGGTGACTTAATGGATTCTGGGATAGAATTGTTTGTCATGAGAGGTGACTTAATGGATTCTGGGTTAGAACTGCTTGTCATGAAAGGTGACTTAATGGATTCCGGGTTAGAATTGCTTGTCATGAGAGGTGACTTAATGGATTCCAGGTTAGAATTGCTTGTCATGAGAGGTGACTTAATGGATTCTTGGTTAGAATTACTTGTCATGAGAGATGACTTAAATTAATGGATTCTGGGTTAGAATTGCTTGTCATGAGAGGTGACTTAAATTAATGGATTCCGGGTTAGAATTGCTTGTCATGAAAGGTGACTTATATGATTCCTGGTTAGAATTGCTTGTCATGAGAGGTGACTTAATGGATTCCGGGTTAGAATTGCTGGTCATGAGAGGTGACTTAATGGATTCCGGGTTAGAATTGCTGGTCATGAGAGGTGACTTAATGGATTCCGGGTTAGAATTGCTGGTCATGAGAGGTGACTTAATGGATTCTGGGTTAGAATTGCTTGTCATGAGAGGTGACTTAATGGATTCTGGGTTAGAATTACTTGTCATGAGAGATGACGTAAATTAATGGATTCTTGGTTAGAATTGCTTGTCATCAGAGGGGACCTAATGGATTCAGTGTTAGAACTGCTTGTCACAAGAGGTGATTTCATGGATGTGCGGTCAGGATATGTGGCTTGGTAGACACAGGGTGTCTGGACAAATACGGGAAGCGAACCCCCTGCCTTTGAATCTGCCAATGGCGTTCTAACATCCTGCAGGGATACAAGGACACGTATCAATGAAATCCCAAATCCTGACCACCAGATCCATTAGGTCACCTTATGCTGGGGACAAAATCTAACCCGGAATACCCTTGGGGTTGATCTGCCAGTGGCATCCTCTCATCCTTTTATCCATGTGACTGTGCCTGGATCACATTGGCTCTGTTCTCCTTTCTCCTGCTCAGTATTGATCTCATCAGTGATGTAACTGCCAGTCAGCCTGACCCACCAGGTGGGACAAATGCAGAAGATTTACTGCAAGCCGTACTTAACACAAATCAATCCTACTGTCACAACAATTTCTTGTTTGCCAAAGACATCAGCTTGAAAAAAAATCAATATTTGGCTTACACTACCTTCAGATATACTACTCAAAATAAGTTAAAGAGCACCTGACTTTTCCATACGACTAAACCTTCCTAGTCAGAGGAAACAAGAGTCATCAGAAGACGACAAATCCCCCCGGCCCCCACAACAGCAAAAGGCACCACTTCAGCCCCTGGTTAATACATGTACCAAGTTTGGATGAAAAATCTTTCACGGTTTTTAAGTTATGCTCCGGAAATGAAATATGGACAGACAGACATACATACACTATGGAATGAGAAAAACCTTGGTGGAATAAATACAGTGTTTATTCCTAATACAGGATATTTACCACCCCAAAATACTTCGCGTGATCATGTGATAACATCTATAAACTCTTCAACCCTGTGTATAAGACGATTCCCCTTGAAAGCCCCCTAGTTCTAGGTACAAAAACTTGCCTTCTACAGTGAATGAGTGAGTGAGTTGGGTTTAATGCCGCTTTTAACAGCATTTCAGTTATATCGTGGCATGTCAGCTTAATGCGGGAAGAAAGCATAAAGTGATGCAGGTGCCAGATGTTTACCACTTCGGTGAAACCCACGAGCATGGGTATGGTGCTGACAAACCTAGAAACATAATCGGGGCGAATCAGTATTCGAACCCACAATCATAGGTTTCTGGCATGTCCAAGGGACGCAACTCTGCACAGCAAATCACGGCATCTTAGACAGCTGTGCCACCTGTGCCCCCCTCGCCTTATACAGAGCTATATATGGTACTGTTTTGCAATTGAAATGAATTGGAAACATGACTGTGTTGAGATACCGGTCAAGTTTCTCAATACTGTTGTATGCCTGCCTTTCTTGTTCCGCTACCTTCATTTTATGAGAGTCATTTCCCCAGATGTCCATTACTGACCGGCCATTTAATATTTATGGGGTGAGTGGAAGAAGGGGACCCAGGACTCTGGACAGACAAAGACTGTTTTTGTGTGACTGTTTCAAGACATATTATTTTTTCTGAAGGGGAGAACAAAAGATTTGAGGGGAAACACAACACAACAGTTTCACAACACTCCCAGGCCCAATGAGTGAGTGAGTGAGTGAGTGAGTGAGTGAGTGAGTGAGTGAGTTTGGTTTGACTCTGCTTGAAATAGTTCCAGTTATATCACGGCATGTCTGCTTGATGTGGGAAACTAAGTGATGCAGGTCTTAGATGTAAGCCACTTTCGTGAAACCTACGAGGACAGACATGGTGCTGACAACCTTAGAAACATGATCACATCAAACCAGGATTTGAACCCACACGGATAGGTTTATAGTATGCCCAAGGGACACAACGCTGCACAGCGAATTGCCAAGCCTTAGATGACTAGGCCATCTGTGCCGCCATGAAAATCCAAAACTTCGGAGAGAGCTACTGAGAGCATGGCAAGGATTTCATTCTGGAGTGAGTGAGTGAGTGAGTGAGTGAGTATGGTTTTACGCCGCTTTTAGCAATACTCCAGCAATATCACGGCGGGGGGGCACCAGAAATGGGCTTCACACATTGTACCCATGTCGGGAATCGAACCCGGGTCTTCGGCGTGACGAGCGAACGCTTTAACCACTAGGCTACCCCACCTCCCCTCTTTCTGGATACAGCTTTTAGTGGTTGAAGGGAATGCTAGATCAGGTACAACTATGTATTTTATAGGACAAAATGTATTACTGTTGATCAATGCATCGCTATATGCTATAAAATTCTTATTAAGCATAAATGCAGCAGCCAAGAATCAATAGCTGACGTTCTCAAACAGTTAGACTCACATTTACAAACATGAAGTGATGTCATCCTATTCCTAAGGTTTCTTCAAATAGTGGAAAGCCCGCAAACCCAGTTGCTAGTATCTGTGCCCCAAGCATTCCGATAGATTCAATGCTCTTGACCTTCGAACTTAACTATTCATTAACATCCTTTTAATATGCATCTAATGTTGACTGGTAAAAATTCACGATTTGTTTACATGAAAATTTGATGACGTGAATCGAATCTGCAACCTCAGATATCGTGTTTAGTACTGTAATGTAACCCACTGTTTGCCCACTTAGCTGCTGGGGAAGGTGGTGAAAGGGTATTCAATCTTACATAACTTCAGTTGTCTGCATGCTGCATGTGGTCTTTCTCTCATCTGTTGTTATCAAATTTGTTTTATACCGCAACTACAGTATTGTTTCATTATAAAGTATTTCTGGTATTTATTGCATTTAACTGGTTCATAAATAGAGATTATTATATGAGCACGTGTCATACTGATTTTACAAACAAGTGTCACAATTCTTCTATTTCCTGATGGAAAACGAGGATAAAACACAAATTCTTACACAAGTGATATAGAATCAGTATGACACGCATTTGTGTGTAATAATTCCTTTATTACCCATTATTTCTTAATCCTTTTAAGTTCCCCTGTAGAATGCACTGATCATGGCCACCATCTTAGAAAACAACTGTCCTATGACATCAACAATCCTCAGCTATGACGTAATTCCTAGAGTGACATCAATCGTACCTTATGTCACAATAACCATCAACGATGCCATACAGATGACATAAACAAAACAATGGTGTGCATGAAGTGATGTTTGCACTGGTGCACATACGATTTTTATAAACTTGGTTATTTCTTACTTTGGGGTAAAGCAAAATCTTGAGCTTGGGAAAAGCTCACGGGCCTAAGAATCCCTCGCACAATATTTTACATTTTCCACCGAAACCTTGGAGCTGTGTTCTGACTGGAATTTCAACCACACCAGTCTGACTCAGTTATATACAACATCAGCAACATAGCTGGAATGATGAGCGGTAAAAAACCCTATTATCTCCATCCAATATTGCTCAAAAATATTTCAGATCTCATTTTTTGGCACAAGAACCAGAGATTTCATCAACCGTTCAATTCAAAATTATGTCGGTTTGACAAAACCAATGAATACCATCCCTGACCTTTCTCGACATTCATTATCCATGGAAGCATTTCGTCTACAGACAAGCTAGTATATTCCACTCTGTCGTCTCTAATTGAATTACATGCTATTTTAGACCTCCACACTGTGCCAACACCGTCCACGCTATCTACTGGTACAGTCACCACCTCGTGTTACAGTCACCTTGTGTTATAGACTATGGTGTAGGTGGGATTACTGTAACACAGATTCCTGGAAATCTCCCCAGGGAATATCCTTGCTTCAGCATCAGTACCATCATCCTCATCTCAAGCTTCATATGACCAATAGTATTGTTCACGGAATTAGCTACGATTCTAAAGTGCCCTTTCCAGGTACTTTGGCAAGAAAAATATTTTGTTCAAAATTGGGATTTTCATGAAAGTTTCTGTCATAATGACTGACCTTTGTCTGAAGAACATTTAATTATATAGCCAACGTCACTGACATGGATTATGTCATAAGTATAAACAACAGTAAATTATCAGTGACATAACTGCACAGCTCGCTCAGTCAATGTACAATACATTGGGATTAACAAGGGCTGGGATGGGTAACTCGAAGTAGTACCCCGGTACCCACAGGACTACCCGGACCCGTGGTTAGTCACGTGATATATTGTTTAATGACAAAAAGTATCTAGAACTCTATGGTTACATTATAAGTAACAAATGTTCACATTTCTTTCTGACTATGCACCCATTCCTTTGGACTTTTCATATCTTTGAATAAAGATAGAACTTAGTCAGCTTCAGTGTATGCATGACCAGATTGTTTAATACATATATCTAAATATTTTTTGCTATGGTAAAAAAATGCCCAATCGGACATTTTGTACCTATCTCTTGAGACCTACAGTGGGTACCCAGGTAGGGTCGGGTAATAGAGGGGTGGGTACCCGTGTAGTAAATTCGGACTCGTCCCAGCCCTAGGATTAACAATGGGTATTAGCTTCTTAAAGTAATGCCTTTCTGGATCTCTATGTATATGTGGTTCACACCCAGAGTGATTAGTAATTAGTAATTAGTCTTTGGAATTAAATGTTCAATCAGAAAAAGGTTGTCCCAAATCAGTCGCTATGACAGTTCTTGTTTTTCTAAATTCTGTATTTTAACGTTGCAATCATGTAAAACTAAGCATTGAAGCCTCTTTCTCTTTGCTGGTCCTGTTTCCAGCGATATACAAATTACCTCTATAAAGCTATCACATTTGTTCTAACTGTATTTACGTGAATTGGGATATTCTTAATTCCAATTTGAGATATCAACCTCAGAGCAGGTCTAGATAAACTCTCATTTCAGTATGTTTTTGTTTGTTTTGTTTGTTTTTAATGTCGAACATTTCAGGTATATGATGGCGGCCTGTAAATATTCGAGACTGGACCAGATAATCCAGTGACTGACATCCATGAGCATCAGTCTATGCCGTTGGGATACGATGACATACATCAACCAAGTATGTGACTGTAGGCATATGTGTATTGCACTGTTGGCACATCAATATGTGACTGTCATCATGGCAATGTTTCACAGAAAAACTGCAACAGATTTTAAAAAGAGGGGGGCGGTTGGGTAGCCTAGAGGTTAAAGCGTTCGCTCATCACGCCGAAGACACGGGTCTGATTCCCGACATGGGTACAATGTGTGAAGCCCATATCTGGTGTCCCTGCCATGATATTGCTGGAATATTGCTAAAAGTGGCGTAAAACCACACTCACACACTCACTTAAAAAGAGGATGTGTATTTCTCACACCAATGATTTTTCTAAAAGCAAGCAATCACTTTCAAGCACTCATTGAACCAAAGAGAAGTCGGGGTGTATTACATCCCCTGAGGGCCACTGGTCCTCGTGGCTTCCCAGGTATTGATGACAGACAAAGTCAAGCAAACACAAGATGTTCAGCCTTGAGAGCCTGTGACCACACAAAGCCAGCTGAAGGAGAATACATTACAAGCATTTGTAACATCTTCGTCATCAGCCAAGGTGGCAGACTCTCCCTCCAAATACCACCACCCAATGCATGTGTTGCTAAATGGGAAGAAATCAAACGATGGCAGCTCCATCAACAGATTGCATGTTATATGAAAATCACCAGTCTGTTTTGCTAGCCGCGGAACACAAGTGTTATATCTGCTTGCTGTCTATGACTACACAAGTATTTATAGTATACAGCAGGTCTTTGTTTGGGTCACTGTGACTTTAATGATCTTTACTTTTTCCCCCAGTTTTAAAGTTCACATGTTATACAGGACCCGCCTTGTCTGTTGCTGACATCTCCAATGTAGAAGTGGAAGGCTATCTGCCGTTGACTGAGCATAAAATCAATTTATTTTATGGGCTTTAAAGACTAAAATCAACAACAAGCATGGTACAGGAGATCTTAAATTCTCAATGAGGGATTTTTGTTCTGTAGGTCGGACTAATTTATCTTTAGTTATAATATACAATTTATATCAATTTTTTTTCAGAAATATTTTCTTGGTCAATATGCCCAAAGTCTAGTCAGGGATCAGCTTTAACAGCTTTGACCCCTATTTGACCCCTTTGACAGGCTATTTGACACTTTTTCACATACACATGTTGAAATGATCAAATTCTAACTCTCTGTTAGAGCGTAACACTCAAAACTGCTAAATGTTTTGCTCATTGTTTGTTTGTTTGTTGTTTAACGCCACACACAGCAATATTCCAGCTATATGACTGCGGGATGAAAATAATCAAGTCTGGACAGACAATCAAGTGATTGACATCATGAGCATCAATTTTTAAAATTGGGATACGATTACATGCTTAACTGAGTCAGCAAGCCTGACCACCCGATCCCATTAGACGCGTCTTACGACAAAAATGGGTTGCTGAATGAGTGAGTGAGTGAGTGAGTGAGTGAGTGAGTGAGTGAGTTTAGCTCCACGCCGCTTTTAGCAACAGTCCAGCAATCAATCATGACGGGGGACACCAAAAATGGGCTTCACACATTGTACCCATGTGGAGAATTGAACCTGGGCCTTCGGCGTGATGAGCCAACGCTTTAACCACTAGGCTACCCCGGCGCCCCTGCATGGGTTGCTGAAGACTAATTCTAACCTGGATAAGTTATGCACATACTGTGGGCTAAAAACGGCCTTATCATACCATGTCCTTTTTCTGCATAAGAATCCTGAAAACTGGAGAGTTAGAAAATACATAGCTGTAAGTGTGCCTATATAAAGACATTGAGCAATTAAGCTTAAGTTGCTTCATGTGTAATCTGGATGCTCCGACATAACCCGGAGAAATCAATGATAGGCAGTGACTGAGGACAAGATGAACATGTGCGCTTCTCATAACTCGGCCCTTCAAGGACATGTCCTGTGGCGAACAACTTTATCCACTTATATCAATCTATATACACTTTTGAAGTCTTTTTATCTGTAATATGTTCTGTGACCTAGGATAAAAACATCTGGCTTTTTTTCATTATGACAGCTGGTATGAAGATGAATCACAGAGGGCCATATCCCTGAAGATGGAGAACAAAGGGGGCATATCAAGAAGTTTGTAGAAAATATTTCACATGACTCGCAGCAAGTACTTATTTAGCCATACCCTGATCATTCAATTTAATTGTAAAGATTCCTATATAATTTGATACACTAAATTAAGTAAATTGTATAATATATCACATTTATGAAATATGACACTAAAATCTTTGGGATGGTCCCTGCTTCATAAAGATACTTCATATCTCATGGCAATATTTCTTAAACCTCATGAGGAAGATTTTGCCAACCAAAGCAAAGTTCGAAGACATTATCAAACCAAGACCACTGAGTGTCTTATTTCTCCAGAAACTCATGGTTATAATTAAGATGGTTTCCGATAACCGGGGAGTAGATGGACTTACAATAAATGACATGATACAGCTAGTTTTCCTGAAGATAGGATTCTGTGCACATATATTGTATATCTATGCTAGAGATGTTGAAACCCTTCGTGACCAACTTGTGTTTTTCCGAGACAAGCCGAATAGCGACTTGTGTCCCTCTCGTGGCCATTTTTGTTACCGGGTTCCGTTTTAGCGCAAACGGGCATACGGTACCTAAAACAATTGTCAACTCGTTGCGTAACGGTTCACATATATTTTCCCATATATTGAATATATTTCAGATCCAATTTAAAACATGTTTTCTGTGGCAATACACACATTTTTCATCACTCTATGTAAATAATTTGTTCTAGAAAATACTGGGAAAAATTAAAATAGCTTCAGGTTTTAACAAAATAAAGCTTTGTCTTGAAAAAGGTACCAAAAAATCTATTCTGTCTACAACAGTGAGAGAGTGAATATGGCTTGACACTGCTGTAACAATATTCCAGCAACATCACAGCGGGAACATCAGATATAGGCATCCCACTCTGTACCCATGTAGGGAACTGAACCCAGGCCTTAAGCATGACAAGCATACACCTTAACCACTTGGCCACCGATTAACCCTGTCTGTAACAAAAACCCTGGGTCCATCTTCAAAACATTAAACGGTTGATCCCTGAATCTGGATGATTTCAGTGAAGACACTCAGTCTAGATTTAGTAATTTCAATATACATGTATGTATGAACATCAACAAAATTGCTCATAAATATTCAACATTTGAATCAATCACTTTGGATAGACTACAGGCTGTTCTGCCTCCACGGAAACCTATAAATAAACCTTGAATAATGGCTATATTCATAAAACTTGCTTCTCCACAAGATTAAAATCCACAAGGGCTGCCTGATTCCAGCCTACCCATGGAGCTTCATGCTGGCTGGTACAGTGGCTCAGTCAGGACCGATCAACACTGGAAGCCTCTGCTTATCACCTTATCACAGCCCAACACTTGCTGCTGGCACATAAACCTGTAGACTCAGTTCAAGAGAGTTCTCCACACAGCACAACACTTGCTGCTGGCACATCAAACTGTAGACTCAGTTCAAGAGAGTTCTCCACACAGCACAACACTTGCTGCTGGCACATCCAACTGTAGCCCAGTTCAAGAGAGTTCTCCACACAGCACAACACTTGCTGCTGGCACATCAACCTGTAGACTCAGTTCAAGAGAATTCTCCACACAGCACAACACTTGCTGCTGGCACATCAAACTGTAGACTCAGTTCAAGAGAGTTCTCCACACAGCACAACACTTGCTGCTGGCACATCAAACTGTAGCCCAGTTCAAGAGAGTTCTCCACACAGCACAACACTTGCTGCTAGCACATCAAACTGTAGACTCAGTTCAAGAGAGTTCTCCACACAGCACAACACTTGCTGCTGGCACATCAAACTGTTGACTCAGTTCAAGAGAGTTCTCCACACAGCACAACACTTGCTGCTGGCACATCAACCTGTAGACTCAGTTCAAGAGAGTTCTCCACACAGCACAACACTTGCTGCTGGCACATCGACCTGTAGACTCAGTTCAAGAGAGTTCTCCACACAGCACAACACTTGCTGCTGGCACATCAAACTGTAGCCCAGTTCAAGAGAGTTCTCCACACAGCACAACACTTGCTGCTGGCACATCAACCTGTAGACTCAGTTCAAGAGAGTTCTCCACACAGCACAACACTTGCTGCTAGCACATCAAACTGTAGACTCAGTTCAAGAGAGTTCTCCACACAGCACAACACTTGCTGCTGGCACATCAACCTGTAGACTCAGTTCAAGAGAGTTCTCCACACAGCACAACACTTGCTGCTAGCACATCAAACTGTAGACTCAGTTCAAGAGAGTTCTCCACACAGCACAACACTTGCTGCTGGCACATCGACCTGTAGACTCAGTTCAAGAGAGTTCTCCACACAGCACAACACTTGCTGCTGGCACATCGACCTGTAGACTCAGTTCAAGAGAGTTCTCCACACAGCAAAACCCTCTCAGGCCCTGCTTGTCCTCACTGACAATAATGCAATAACACACACACCCAAAAAACACACACAGACATCGTCATCGTCATAGCTAAATAGTTCCAGTTATTGATTCAGCCCTGAAAAAAGACATTTTAATGAACAAAATTAACAAGGTATTGATAGTATTGATATTGTCTGATTCGTCTTTTACTGTTGACATACATATGTTAGAATCAATAATGCAACATTGATAATGATTTTGTATGTCTGTATGATGTATTAAGCGTTATTTTGAACTTTCTTGTTGTTTTACATGCATTAAATAGAAAATGTACAATAGCAGCTTTGTCAGACATTTCGGCGGACTTGTTAACCTTTCATATTTGAGTGTTATACAGAGCTCTAGAAAAGCGTTTGGTTATTTGGGTGTTTTACCCAAGAGTTTCATTTATTATTAGGTGACCACAATTTTTAAACCTGTTTGGTAACAATCCCCTTAAATCCTTTAAAACTATGTGAACAGTACAGTAGTATATATCCGTTTGCGTCTGCTTGTGGCTCCCTCTCCGGGAAGCCATTTTTGTTTGCAAAACTTAGCATAGTAAGAAAGGTGGTAGTTTTTTAATCACCAATCAGCGAATGATTAAGATACAACATGTACATTGACTAGGCACGATGTGCTTTTCACTTGGCATCTATCAGTTTGTTTGTCACGCAAGCTTTTCCCGAATTTAACTGCTGGTAAGTGAATTTAGCGATCGGCTGATACACAATCATGTTATCTAACAGTTGTAACATAGTAATTTTAAGCAATCATTTATCTAATAGTTGTTATGTATGCATCAGTTTTATTTCAATAGCATATTTATAGTTCCTGCTGCGTATTTGATATGCTAGGATTTTAGTTGTCTGCATATTTCTGTTTATTTAATGCATATTTTACGCAAATAGCCTGCTTATCTCCAGCTCTGGTTATAGCAATACACATGGCTCATCATAGTCTGTCTTACAGACCCTGATACAAATATATATCAAATACAGCCCATGCAAGTCTATAATGTTTGGCAAGTCTAGATGCAGTATCTGAAAATGAAGAGAGTCACTGGGCTCCCTTTTATTATATTTGTATTAAGATAACTGAACAACTGTTTTTTCTGTACGATATGTTCATTTCAGAGACTAGATGTTAGTCTAGGCTCATCACTGAGACTCTAGATCACTGAGAGGGACCTTTTATACACTCCATGAGCCCAGCAACCCTGTTGCTAGGCTGACGTCACATGGCATTGTTTCACCAGCATGTCTTGCAACAAAATTTCACAAATTACATCAACTTTGTGGTGCAGCCCTTTGTTCTTATCAACAAGTCTCTCAAAATGTTATTTATGTATAAGTTAGCTGTGATAGAAGATCTGCCATTTATTGCTTTTTTCCATGATTTAGGGATATTTAGCATTACTCTGTTGTTGTCAAGTAGAGTACCTTTGATTTGAAATTGGTTTTGTAATTCTACAAATGTTAAAAATCTGTTGTTGCTATATAAATCTTTTAAACTATAATGAATACCCTTATTAAACCATTGTTTCAGAATGAAATTATTTTTAAATTGGTGATTGAACCATAATGGTTCTGATAAAATTTCGTCAATACTTTGTCAACTTTATGTTTTCTGTCGTAATTACCCCAAATATTCAATATATCCCTCCAAAAGGGATTTTTTAAAGTAATAAACTTATCAATATTTGCTCCAAAAAGGAATATCTGTTTTGATTGGAAGTTCTTTAATGTTGACGATGTACTTAGCCATATCTGATCGTGTTTTAAGATTCGATGAATTGCTAAATATATATACCTCATGTACCAATGTTACATGTATGTCTACTGAATTGAAATAAAAATAGTTAAAAAAAACAAAAAAAACTTTGTGGTGCAGGACCCCGTTCCACAAGGCGATTGTAGCGCAACGACAGCCGTAAGTCTATGTTAAAGTATGGGAGTCAGGATAACCTTAGTGCTACGATAACTTTGTGGAACAGACACCTGAATACTAAAGGTAGGCCGTTGTATGGCACTGAATTAATACATGTAAACTTTTGATGCATTGAAGTATTATTCTATTAAACTCAGGCTCGCTGACTTGGTTGATGCATGTCATCGATCCCAATTGCGTGGATCGATGCTCGTGATATCAATCACTGGATGGTCTGGTCCAGACTAGATTATTTACAGACCACCGCCATATAGCTGGAATATTGCTGAGTGCGGCGTTAAACACCAAAACAACCAACCAACCAATCAATTTGATTATGCTGTGGATTACACAGCTGACCTCCTATTCACATGCAACAGTGAAATTAAAAAAAAGTTATAAATGGCAAGTAATACAAAAAATACTAAACAAGCTACCAGTTTTAGACACCATCAGACCCCAGAACTATTCACTCGTTTCATAACACTGGTATTACACGGAAGCTTGTTTAGTATTATATTTCTACAATGAACAACCATGGGCTTTAGAAATTGACGGAAACACCTAAATGTGCAAGTTTGTACCAATTTGTTGAATAATGATTACACATGTTTATGGAAATTGACATGTCTTCATGAAAGATGGAGGTATTATCTATTAGTGGTAAACTAAAACGTCCAATGCTATCAACAAATAGCCCTGAGGAGATCCAGGCAAGACAAGGTCCCCCATACTGGTCGCTAGAGGCAACTTAATGGATCGGGCAGTCAGACTTGGTGACTTTGTTGATAGCATGTCATTGTACCCCGAGGGCATGGATCTTTGCTCATGTTATCACTCACTGGTCCAGATTACATAATACATCCTAACAGTACTGGTCCAGATTAGATCATACATCCTAACAGTACCGTATATGACATGTCTGCCTATAGTTTGGTACATAAGCCGGACCACCAACCTACCTACTGTACATCTCCTCGTCATAATCAATAGAATATCAACAAATCTGTAGTGAATTATGCAAGTTAGTCCTGTTGTTACACTGTCTAGTAATACAAAGTGTTCACTGTATATCTGGACATACTTTTTTTTTATTAATTTATTCACAATTTCATTCTATAACGTTTACATTAATTTCGGCGAAATCGTGTTTCCCTCAAATACTTTCGTTTACCTCATTCCATAGGGTCCGCTTCACCACATACTGCGACAATACTAATATTATTCACAGCTTACAGGAACATATCACCGCTATTGATGCCTGGAACTTAGAGTTTTTTGTTTGTTTGTTATGTTTAACGCCACACTAAGCAAGATTCCAGCTATATGATGGCGGTTTGTAATCGAGTCTGGGCCAGACAATCCAGTGATTGATATCATGAGCATCAATCCACCCAGTTGGGATACAATGACATGCATCAACCAAGTCAGAGAGCCTGACCACCCGATCCAGTTAGTCGCCTCTTACGACAAGCATAGTCACCTTTTACGGTAAGCATGGGTTGCTGAAGACCTATTCTACCCTGGATCTTCACGGGTCCTTGAATTTGGAAATGATCAGGACCCAGGGTTATGTTTCACAAAGTGAATGTAGTTGTACACCTGTCATACTTTGATGTCAGAGTACAGGAGTTATGACAGACGTCACACTAAAATCGTTTTGTAAAATGGGGCCCAGGATACCCTTATCATTGAACAGTGGTGACCGATTTCCCTGTCTGCTCCCAAATAGATCCTACTTTTGTTTTTACTTCTCAGTGCTTAATAAATGTGTCTAGCAGTGAGCCACATATGTTTGTATTCATACAGTAGATAGTACAAGATTTTAACATTTTTGATAGCACTTATCATATGAAATGAACCTGGATTCTTTTGACAAGAAACAGCATACATCCTTACAAAGCCATTATGATGTTTACATGGTTATTATCAGCAGTTCTAAAAGGAAATGTAAAAAGTATCAAAATAATGAATCTCTTAAAGATAATTTCCTTGTATTCAAAGGGGAGTATAAAAACTATCTGTAAAGGTTGCTAAACATGATAAACAAAATTGGTTTCTCTGACGTAAATGCCTCATCACCAAAGGCTTAGTCATGTTTTACAATCACAAGAAACAGGCTATATTGGCAGTGATAAAATTGTATTTATTCTCAGAGACCATAAAACAAAAGAAACTCCTTGCATTTTCATTTCCACTGAGTTTAACAACTCTAAAAGATCATTTGGTAGATGAGGTGAGGTGAATGAGTTTTAATGTTGCATTTAAGCTTTTTGACTTACATTGTGACATCCACGCTTGTGTGTGTGTGTATGCGTGTGTGCGTGTGCGTGCGCTAGCTTGCATGTATGTGCGAGGAAATGGCTGCTTGTACTACTCTAGACAAATGCAGTTTTTCTGTAGTGCTTGCCCTTGATATACCATGCTGCAGTTTAACATGGATACCTCACAGGGTACCGACTCCGAAGCCTCCTTGTTTTTTCCCATTTAATATCAAGTACCAGGGAGGAAAACAACAAATACTATCTCTCAACAACTTTTGGTATGACATGGACTGGGATCCAACCCCGACCTTCCCGCAGACGCTCTATCCACAAGACCACGGAAGTAGTCTCTCCATGACAAAACACACATGTAATAATCTGTTCCAGTGTTGACTCCATGGTGTTACAAAACACACATGTAATAATCTGTTCCAGTGTTGACTCCATGGTGTTACAAAACACACATGTAGATAATCTGTTCCAGTGTTGACTCCATGGTGTTACAAAACACACATGTAATAATCTGTTCCAGTGTTGACTCTATGGTGTTACAAAACACACATGTAGATAATCTGTTCCAGTGTTGACTCCATGGTGTTACAAAACACACATGTAGATAATCTGTTCCAGTGTTGACTCCATGGTGTTACAAAACACAAATGTAAATAATCTGTTCCAGTGTTGACTCCACGGTGTTACAAAACACACATGTATTAATCTGTTCCAGTGTTGACTCTATGGTGTTACAAAACACACATGTAAATAATCTGTTCCAGTGTTGACTTCATGGTGTTACAAAACACACATGTAATAATCTGTTCCAGTGTTGACTCTATGGTGTTAGAAAATACACATGTAATAATCTGTTCCAGTGTTGACTCCATGGTGTTACAAAACACACATGTAATAATCTGTTCCAGTGTTGACTTCATGGTTTTACAAAACACACATGTAATAATCTGTTCCAGTGTTGACTGCATGGTGTTACAAAACACACATGTAATAATCTGTTCCAGTGTTGACTCCATGGTAACAAAACACACATGTAATAATCTGTTCCAGTGTTGACTCCATGGTGTTACAAAACACACATGTAATAATCTGTTCCAGTGTTGACTCCATGGTGTTACAAAACACACATGTAATAATCTGTTCCAGTGTTGACTCCATGGTGTTACAAAACACACATGTAATAATCTGTTCCAGTGTTGACTCCATGGTCTTAGAAAACACACATGTAATAATCTGTTCCAGTGTTGACTCCATGGTCTTAGAAAACACACATGTAAATAATCTGTTCCAGTGTTGACTCCATGGTGTTACAAAACACACATGTAATAATCTGTTCCAGTGTTGACTCTATGGTGTTACAAAACAAACATGTAGATAATCTGTTCTAGTGTTGACTCCATGGTAACAAAACACACATGTAATAATCTGTTCCAGTGTTGACTCTATGGTGTTACAAAACACACATGTAATAATCTGTTCCAGTGTTGACTCCATGGTGTTACTAAACACACATGTAATAATCTGTTCTAGTGTTGACTCCTTGGTAACAAAACACACATGTAATAATCTGTTCTAGTGTTGACTCCATGGTGTTACAAAACACACATGTGTTAACCAACATAACATGGATCATTTCTTGCATATTATGATTTAAAATCAGCAAATATTCTTTGTTTGGGTAGCGTGTGTGAAGCAAGTTCTTGGTGTTCCCGATTAATTCCAAAAGCAGTGAAAAGATGTTTCATGAGTCTGTTTTGTTTGAGGCCACACTCAGCAGTATTCCAGCCATATGACAGCAGCCTGTAAGTTATTGAGTCAGGACCGGACAACATAGTGATTGATACAATGAACACCGATCCATGCAAGCAACCAAACACACCGAGTCTGACAAGCTGATCCATTAGTCGCCTTTTACAAACAGCTGGAGACCAATTCTAGCCTGGAATCCACATATACTCACTCATTTATTCATTTGATATATTTTAGGTATCTGACTCAAAGTATCCTCTTATTTACAATAGAACATTTAATTTAATTCGATCTTAGCCCAATATATCTTTATAATTTAAGATTAAAGAAAAAATGATTCCATTTCCACTTCAATGATCTGTGTGAGATTTGTGACAGACCCATCCAAGAAAAATTAAATGGTGTCAAAGCCCTTCTATAAATTGATAAAATAATATTCACATCATGAACTTTGAACATATGCACAATTACTTATCTCTATGCAGCAACAGACAAAATATTTCCGGAATATTGATAGGGTCTGTTGTACAAAGCGATCTTAGGGCTAAGATGATCTATAACTCCCATACCTTCACATAGACTTACGACAGTCATAGCGCTAACGGCAACAAGCAACGGCAATAAGATCACTAATTATCTTGAACTTAGATTGGTATTTCCAACTTATCGGTCATACAATTTGTTTGTTTGTTGTTTAACACCGCACTCAGCAATATTCCAGCTATATGATGGTGGTCTGTAAACAATTGAGTCTGGACTAGACAACCCAGTGATTAATATCATGAGCATCAATCCATGCATTTGGGATCAATGAAACGCATCAACCATTCAGCGTGTTTGACGACTCGATCCCATTAGTCGCCTCTTACGACAAGCATAGTCGCCTTTAACGGCAAGCATGGGTTGCTGAAGACCAGTTCTACCCCGGATCTTCACAGGTCAAGTCATACAGTGTTACAAAGTCAAAGTGTCAATCAAACTATCACACCCTAATAAGATACAATTCTGAGACATCCCACACAAAGAAACAAATCTTAGTGTTATTTTTGTCCATTGTATGAGGACTTTCCCACTGTGATATTCCAAGCTACATTGTGTCCTACTGAGTGGGAGGTTCACACAGCAATCAACATCACTATCTGGTATGTGTATGCACTGGGCAGTTCTTTTGATTTCCTCTCAAACCAGGTTCTGTACAGAATGACATAGAATTCCCTTGCCCACGGACCAATTGGTGCTTGTACCTGTTTAACCTGATGCATAGCTTAAAGGGCTTTAACGCCATTTCGAACAATATTTCAGAAATATCATGAAGTGTCAGTTTGGCATGGGAGGATTACAAGCCAGCAGTGGTGGAGTCAGTAGATATTTACCACTTTGGGGAAGGTGTGTCTGCATTGTATGGGGGGAGAGGAAGAGTGTGGAAGGAGAGCCAGTGTGGGAGGAGAGCCAGAGTGTGGGAGGAAAGGAAAAAACAGAGTGTGGGAGGAGAGCCAGAGGGTGGGAGGAGAGCCAGAGGGTGGGAGTAGAGCCAGAGTGTGGGAGGAGAGCCAGAGGGTGGGAGGAGAGCCAGAGTGTGGGAGGAGAGCCAAAGGGTGGGAGGAGAGCCAGAGAGTGGGAGGAGAGCCAGAGGGTGGGAGGAGAGCCAGAGTGTGGGAGGAGAGCCAGAGGGTGGGAGGAGAGCCAGAGAGTGGGAGGAGAGCCAGAGGGTGGGAGGAGAGCCAGAGTGTGGGAGGAGAGCCAGAGGGTGCGAGTAGAGCCAGAGTGTGGGAGGAGAGGAAGAGTGTGTGTGTGTGTGTGTGTGTGTGGGAGGAGAGCCAGAGGGTGGGAGGAGAGCCAGAGTGTGGGAGGAGAGCCAGAGTGTGGGAGGAGAGGAAGAGTGTGTGTGTGTGTGTGTGTGTGTGTGTGTGTGGGAGGAGAGCCAGAGTGTGGGAGGAGAGCCAGAGGGTGGGAGGAGAGGCAGAGTGTGGGAGGAGAGCCAGAGTGTGGGAGGAGAGCCAGAGGGTGGGAGTAGAGCCAGAGTGTGGGAGGAGAGCCAGAGTGTGGGAGGAGAGCCAGAGTGTGGGAGGAGAGCCAGAGGGTGGGAGTAGAGCCAGAGTGTGGGAGGAGAGGAAGAGTGTGTGTGTGTGTGTGTGTGTGTGTGTGTGGGAGGAGAGCCAGAGGGTGGGAGTAGAGCCAGAGTGTGGGAGGAGAGGAAGAGTGTGTGTGTGTGTGTGTGTGTGAGGAGAGCCAGAGTGTGGGAGGAGAGCCAGAGGGTGGGAGGAGAGCCAGAGTGTGGGAGGAGAGGAAGAGTGTGTGTGTGTGTGTGTGTGTGTGTGTGTGTGTGTGTGTGTGTGGGAGGAGAGCCAGAGTGTGGGAGGAGAGCCAGAGTGTGGGAGGAGAGCCAGAGGGTGGGAGTAGAGCCAGAGCGTGGGAGGAGAGCCAGAGTGTGGGGGGAGAGCCAGAGTGTGGGAGGAGAGCCAGAGTGTGGGAGGAGAGCCAGAGTGTGGGAGTAGAGCCAGAGTGTGGGAGGAGAGCCAGAGGGTGGGAGTAGAGCCAGTGTGGCAGGAGAGCCAGAGTGTGGGAGGAGAGCCAGAGTGTGGGAGGAGAGCCAGAGCGTGGGAGGAGAGCCAGAGTGTGGGAAGAGAGGCAGAGTATGGGAGGAGAGCCAGAGTGTGGGAGGAGAGCCAGAGTGTGGGAGGAGAGCCAGAGGGTGGGAGTAGAGCCAGAGAGTGGGAGGAGAGCCAGAGTGTGGGAGGAGAGCCAGAGTGTGGGAGAAGAGCCAGAGTGTGTGTGTGTGGGGGGGGGGGGGGGGGGAGAAGAGAGGCAGAGAGTGGGAGTAGAGCCAGAGTGTGGGAGGAGAGCCAGAGTGTGGGAGGAGAGCCAGAGGGTGGGAGTAGAGCCAGAGCGTGGGAGGAGAGCCAGAGTGTGGGGGGAGAGCCAGAGTGTGGGAGGAGAGCCAGAGTGTGGGAGGAGAGCCAGAGTGTGGGAGTAGAGCCAGAGTGTGGGAGGAGAGCCAGAGGGTGGGAGTAGAGCCAGTGTGGCAGGAGAGCCAGAGTGTGGGAGGAGAGCCAGAGTGTGGGAGGAGAGCCAGAGCGTGGGAGGAGAGCCAGAGTGTGGGAAGAGAGGCAGAGTATGGGAGGAGAGCCAGAGTGTGGGAGGAGAGCCAGAGTGTGGGAGGAGAGCCAGAGGGTGGGAGTAGAGCCAGAGAGTGGGAGGAGAGCCAGAGTGTGGGAGGAGAGCCAGAGTGTGGGAGAAGAGCCAGAGTTTGGCAGGAGTGCCAGAGTGTGGGAGGAGAGCCAGAGTGTGGGAGTGTGTGTGGGAGGGGGGGGGGGGAAGAGGCAGAGTGTGGGAGGAGAGCCAGAGTGTGGGAGTAGAGCCAGAGTGTCGGAGAGACTGAGACGCTGATCTGGTTGGAGAGCTTAGAAAGAAAGACCTGATTGTAAGACTGATGACTGATTTGGTTGGGGAACTCTCAGTATGATTGACCTGGTCGAGAGAGAGACTGACCTGGTTGGGGAACTGTCTGATGCTCTCCACCAGGTACTGGTAGGACTTCCAGTCTCCAGCTATCAGCTGCCCCATCACAGGAATCACTTGGAAGGAGTAGCTGTCATACAACCTGCAAGCACAGAAACCGATACAACTCACGTAGGACCAGAACAATCATTCAGCGTAGGGTATTTACATAAACTGTCCACAAAACAGTGTTTGAAATCAAGATTATAGTCTCTCTTACAGATCCCACAGCATATATTCAGAATAACAATAACCCCATTCTCAGCTCAAGCAGCCTATATGTTAAAGATAAAACACGGATCTTAGGTTTTGCTTGAAAATGTATAACCGCGAGTTAGGGAAAAGCCTGAGGGTCATCGGCCCTAGTTTGAAGTTTTACATTTTCAACCCAAACCTAAGAGTGTTTCATCCAACTTATAAACTGTCAAAATGCAAGAAATACTAGAAAAAACCCCAAAAAAACATTAAGATACCTTATAGCAAAACAGTACAGTGTTGCGGTATAAAAGGAATTCGATCAAAGTGTGTGAGAGAAATGCCATGTGCAGCAGGCACACAACTGAAGTCATAACTAAAATCTTGGTCAAATGTAAAACCTGTGAGCAGGTCTCACAGGTTGTACCTGAGTCTCACAAAGTTGCCATGAGACAAGAAGATACCTACAATACAATAGGCAAGAGTGGCAGTAGGTTAATAATCCCCTTCTCAGCTCTAGCATCCTATACTCATCCCATTCTCGGCTCTAGCAGCCTATACTGACATCCCATTCTCAGCTCTAGCAGCCTATACTCACTCCTTCTCGGCTCTAGCAGCCTATACTCAGCCCCTTCTAAGCTCTAGCAGCCTATACTCACTCCTTCTCAGCTCTAGCAGCCTATACTCAGCCCCTTCTAAGCTCTAGCAGCCTATATACTCAACCCCTTCTCAGCTCTGGCAGCCTATACTCAACCCCTTCTCAGCTCTAGTAGCCTATACTCTTCCCCTTCTCAGCTCTAGCAGCCTATATACTCAACCCCTTCTCAGCTCTAGCAGCCTATACTCAACCCCTTCTCAGCTCTAGCAGCCTATACTCAACCCCTTCTCAGCTCTAGTAGCCTATATACTCAACCCCTTCTCAGCTCTAGTAGCTTATACTCAACCCCTTCTCAGCTCTAGTAGCCTATATACTCAACCCCTTCTCAGCTCTAGTAGCCTATACTCTTCCCCTTCTCAGCTCTAGCAGCCTATATACTCAACCCCTTTTCAGTTTTAGCAGCCTATATACTCAACCCCTTCTCAGCTCTAGTAGCCTATACTCACCCCCTTCTCAGCTCTAGCAGCCTATACTCATCCCATTCTCAGCTCTAGCAGCCTATACTCATCCCATTCTCAGCTCTAGCAGCCTATACTCATCCCATTCTCAGCTCTAGCAGCCTATACTCATACCCTCCTCACTTCTAGCAGCCTATACTCATCCCATTCTCAGCTCTAGCAGCCTATACTCATCCCATTCTCAGCTCTAGCAGCCTATACTCACCCCCTTCTCAGCTCTAGCAGCCTATACTCATCCCATTCTCAGATCTTGCAGCATATATTCATACCCTCCTCAGCTCTAGCAGCCTATATACTCATCCCCTTCTCTGCTATCACAGGATATACTCATCCCATTCTCAGCTCTAGCAGCCTATACTCACACCATTCTCAGCTCTAGCAGCCTATACTCATTCCATTCTCAGCTCTAGCAGCCTATACTCATCCCCTTCTCAGCTCTAGCAGCCTATATACTCATCCCCTTCGCTGCCATCAAAGGATACACTCATCCCATTTTCAGCTCTAGCAGCCTATACTAATCCCCTTTTCGGCTCTAGCAGCCTATACTGACATCCCATTCTCAGCTCTAGCAGCCTATACTCACTCCTTCTCGGCTCTAGCAGCCTATACTCAGCCCCTTCTAAGCTCTAGCAGCCTATACTCACTCCTTCTCAGCTCTAGCAGCCTATACTCAGCCCCTTCTAAGCTCTAGCAGCCTATATACTCAACCCCTTCTCAGCTCTGGCAGCCTATACTCAACCCCTTCTCAGCTCTAGTAGCCTATACTCTTCCCCTTCTCAGCTCTAGCAGCCTATATACTCAACCCCTTCTCAGCTCTAGCAGCCTATACTCAACCCCTTCTCAGCTCTAGTAGCCTATATACTCAACCCCTTCTCAGCTCTAGTAGCTTATACTCAACCCCTTCTCAGCTCTAGTAGCCTATATACTCAACCCCTTCTCAGCTCTAGTAGCCTATACTCTTCCCCTTCTCAGCTCTAGCAGCCTATATACTCAACCCCTTTTCAGTTCTAGCAGCCTATATACTCAACCCCTTCTCAGCTCTAGCAGCCTATATACTCAACCCCTTCTCAGCTCTAGCAGCCTATACTCAACCCCTTCTCAGCTCTAGTAGCCTATACTCTTCCCCTTCTCAGCTCTAGCAGCCTATACTCATACCCTCCTCAGCTCTAGCAGCCTATATACTCAACCCCTTTTCAGTTCTAGCAGCCTATATACTCAACCCCTTCTCAGCTCTAGTAGCCTATACTCACCCCCTTCTCAGCTCTAGCAGCCTATACTCATCCCATTCTCAGCTCTAGCAGCCTATACTCATCCCATCCCAGCTCTAGCAGCCTATACTCATCCCATTCTCAGCTCTAGCAGCCTATACTCATACCCTCCTCACTTCTAGCAGCCTATACTCATCCCATTCTCAGCTCTAGCAGCCTATACTCATCCCATTCTCAGCTCTAGCAGCCTATACTCACCCCCTTCTCAGCTCTAGCAGCCTATACTCATCCCATTCTCAGATCTTGCAGCATATATTCATACCCTCCTCAGCTCTAGCAGCCTATATACTCATCCCCTTCTCTGCTATCACAGGATATACTCATCCCATTCTCAGCTCTAGCAGCCTATACTCACACCATTCTCAGCTCTAGCAGCCTATACTCATTCCATTCTCAGCTCTAGCAGCCTATACTCATCCCCTTCTCAGCTCTAGCAGCCTATATACTCATCCCCTTCGCTGCCATCAAAGGATACACTCATCCCATTCTCAGCTCTAGCAGCCTATACTAATCCCCTTTTCGGCTCTAGCAGCCTATACTCATCCCAGCTCTAGCAACCTATACTAACATCACATTCTCATCTCTAGCAGCCTATACTCTTTCCATTCTCTAGTCTTGAAATTCACAAACTTGGGGGTTCCTTAACACTAGAGGGTTCTATTATAGAATGATATTGATCCCTAAACCTAATAAACCAGCTAATCAAGCTAACTCATATAGACCAATATCCCTAACTTCAAACTTATGTAAAGTAATGGAATCAATGGCTAAAAATAGATTACAACATTACTTAACCCAAAATAACACCATAAACCCAGATCAAAGCGGTTTCACTCCTGGCCGCTCAACCCTAGATAACCTCGCCCGACTAGAACAAGATATTAAGACAGGACAACTAAATAAACAATATACCACAGGCATCTTCTTAGACTTCTCTAAAGCTTTCGACATGGTATGGCACGATGGGCTAATACAAAAACTTAAAAAAATAGGACTCAAAGGTCAGATAATAAACTACATCCAGGACTTCCTAAACAATCGTAAAATAACCGTGTGTATAGACCAAACTCTATCGGACCAATGTCCCCTAGAAAATGGCACTCCACAGGGCAGTATCCTCAGCCCCACCCTCTTCAATATAATGATAAACGATCTATTCGAGGGTCTATCCCCTAAAGTAAACACATCAAAATTCGCGGATGATGGAGCCATCTGGATCCGCACTAAAAGCATGAAAATGGCCAAAAATCTACTCCAAAAATCTCTTAATAAAATACAACAATGGGCTGACAAATGGGGCTTCTCCCTTAACTCAGAAAAAACAACAGGAATAGTATTCAAACATAAAAACATGAAACCCGCCTCCCCAATCCTCCAGCTAAACAATCAAACAATCAAATTTCAAAAACAAACCAAATTCTTAGGACTTATTTTCGATGAACATCTCACCTGGGATGCTCACATCCAAAACCTAACAACTAAATGCAGTAAAGACCTAAACACCCTAAGATGCCTAACTGGCTCTAACTGGGGAGCCTCCAAAGATACTCTCCTCTCTCTCTACATATCCCTAATTAGATCAAAACTAGACTACGGCTGCGCCATATACAACACCCTAAACAACTCTCTATCTAAAAAACTTGACTCAATACAATATCAGGCTCTCAAACTCATTACACGCACCCAACATGGCACCTCCTACACCTCACTTCAGGCCTTAACAGGAGAAATGCCACTAAGTCTACGCAGGGAACAGCTAAGCTTAAATTTCTGGGCCGCGTCCCAATCAAACCCTCTCATCCAAAACTTAATAAACCAAAACATCAGCCCTAAAAACCAAGCTCTAGCTCGTAAACACCCCTTACTTACCCCAATATCCCAAAGAATAACAAACTACCTAAATGAACACCAAATTAAAAATCTTAAACAAAACTGCAAACAATCAAATATCTTCACCCCTAAACTTAAAATACTCAAAATAGACACAACACTAGCTAGCCAAATAAATAAACAAACCGACCCAAACATAGCTAAAACTACCACACTAGCATACATACACAAAAATTGGCCAAATTGGTGTCACATTTACACGGACGGATCCTCAGATCCGACCTCCAAACACACGGGTTTCGGAGTCCATACCACACAACCAACTAAAACCACACAATCCTTCCGACTCCCAAATAACCAATCAATATTCACGGCCGAACTAATGGGCATGGCCTCAGCCCTCCACAATCAAGAATCCAAAAACAACCAAAAAATCCTAATACTTACTGAGTCCCTAAGTGGACTACAAGCCCTCCAAAACAAAAATACCAAAAACCGACCTAAATTAATAAATCAAATACTTAAAAGCTCCAACGACCTAACAAAAGCAGGCAAACAAATAACCTTCTTGTGGATACCCGCCCACGTAGGAATATACGGTAATGAAAACGCCGATAAAGCAGCTAAACTATCCCTCAAAATCCCAGAAATAAGCTTAAACTTACCCATCTCAAAATCAGAAATTAAAAGTGTCAACAAACATAAAATCACAAAAAAATGGCATAACCTATATCTAAACTCAAATAGCCAAATCAAAAGAGTGCTCAGCAAACCACTAACCAAACCAAAAATTCTCCATCCATCCAAAAAAATCGACAGAGTAATCACTAAACTCCAAACAGGACACACCAACCTAAATAACCACCTAAAAAAATTTAAAAAACACACTACAGGTAACTGCCCACACTGCAAACAACCAGAAACCCCAGAACACGCACTCATCCACTGCACACACTACCTAACACATCGAACCGCATTACAAACCACCCTCAATCTAAACAAGGCTCTCACTCTAGAAGCAATACTAAACCCACAAAATAAACTAGAAAACTTCAAGGCCTTAGGCTTATTCTTAATAAAAACGGAACTAATAAAACGCATCTAAAACCATAATAACCTACCAAATCAAAATCACAAAAACAAACAATCATCCACCATACCCAGCTCCCTTAGTTCTCCTCCCCAACCCCATCGGCATCTATTCCAAATCTCAAAATTCCCAAATTCTATATAAGCAACCCTTAAAGCCCCCTCTTGGGTTGCACAGACCACCCTCGCCCCTTTCGGAAACACATTAAATGGCCTGGCCGGGCCCGTGTGCGAAATACGCGTCAGTCGGAAAGCGCACGTTAAATCTCCAAAGTAAGTAAGTAAGTAAGTAAGTAAGTAAGAATGATATTGATTTAACCTTTTTGATAACCTCATTTCAGGGACTTTACATTAGTCTATCAAGGAGGGGGAGAGGGCGGGCCTCACAGGGGCCCATGAGAGCTTCTCCTATAGCAGTTTAATCAGTAGGAACCCTGTAAATCTAATGTTAAACTTTGACATGACAGTTATGTGAAGGACCCTTGACTTTCATGTTTAATTTCAAACACTGCAAAAGGAAAGGAAAATTAAGGTCGCCTTGATCCCATGAAGAGAAGGGTAAGAACAGGTCCCCAGCACCCATTGCTGGTGGTGAGAGGAGACTATACTGTTTTGTATGTTTGTTTGTTTTTTCACCTTCAGCAAATATTCCATCTAAATGACGATGGGCTGCGAATAATTGAGTCAGGACTAGACAATCCAGTGACTGCTGAATGCCAATTCTAATCTGGAATCTTCAAGAGACAACTAATATGGATCAGGTAATGAGACTATGAGTTAGCTGATTGTGTGTCATTGTTACCAAAATTCCAATCTCATTAAAATCAGACCTTAGTACTCGCTGCCGCTAAACAAAGATCAGAAGACACCCCATTAGGGGTCACGTCAGGACGACCTTTCATCTGACCAATCAGAGAGTCGCTTACCAGATTATGAAAGTGACAGTCGGAATGTGATTTTTAATCATGCAAACTTGAAAACTTTAACACGGGGTATTCCAAATGATAGTTACGAGTTTAACAACTGAATCCATACAATCTAGACCATCTAATAGTCATTCCAGAATGTTCTTTTGTTCAGGTTTCAAATTTTTTATCGAGAATTTGTCAAAATATGTTTCGAAGCGTAGTCGCCAATCTGAAATTAGTGCCGTAAAGCATGGGAAAGCTGCGTTCTGATTGGTCATTCCATTGGTCTGTCAAAGTTCGCGCAAGGTCGGTCTGACCTGACCCGTAATGGGATGTCCTCAGACCTTTGATTAGCGGTAGCGAGAACTAAGATCTGATTTTAGTGAGATTGCCAAAATCCTTATGTAACCGTAACCTTAGAATTTGACATTTCCAGGAGACCAAATCAGTCCTCATTCACCTCATTCATTCATGTATTTATTTCCCATTATAGTTTCTCAGGGGGATTTGTTGGGAGCATGGCTACCAATTGACCGACAGACCTGTAAAACAGGTACTTCAATCTGTGTGGCGCAGTTTAGAAAGAACAGCAGTGAATGTTCAGGTGTAGGAGTTTCCGGGCTGGACTGTTTTATCTCAACTTTGGGAATAACTCAGTTCTTCCACAGTAGGTTTATGAGATCTGACACAAGTATCTAATCGCCATGGGTTCCCAAGATTATGTTTATTTAAAGAAATAAATAAAATAAGACTGGTGTTCAAACAGCAGTATGTACGGCTGCTACTGCTAGGGGTCATCTCATATTTAGAAAAGCTATTAACTGCACACTCTGTCCCTAGCACTTAACTACCCAGTGGATAGGGGCCATTTTATCAGGGGCCGGGGTAGACTGGGAACAGTCTCTTTTTCAAAATAACAAGGACAAGTTACAATAAGAGGCCTTAAATTCGGCACAAGCAGTGTTTGAAATAAAGCATGATAGTCAACCAAAATGTTCAAACTTAAAGATTTAGGGGTCATTAGACTTAAATACCACATAAGACATCAAGGTCACCAAGGACTCTCCTTAACTTTGGCTGATTGTTTGTTGTTTAACTCATTCTAGCAATCCAGTGACAATATGAGCATCTATATACGCAGTTGGGATACAATGTCATGCATCAACCAAGTCTGCAAGCCTAACCACCCAATCTCATGTGAAGCCTCTTGCAATAAAACATGGATCGCTGAAGGCCAATTCTTACCCAGATCTTTATGGGGTTCTTAAATTTTAACACAGGATATGCATTATTTACGTTTTTATTTTGAAAGATATCAGATAAGTAAATATGAATGAGAGTTAGACTTTATCCACGTCAACAAATGAATGTTTGGGGCATGACAGAAATATTGCATGTTTAAGTTCTTCTGGCACATCCTTTAGAATCTAAGTATGCCGACAACAAAACAAAAAGAAATACTTTTGATCTATCTTCAAACTCAGGGAAATGTTATTTTCCCAATGGTAGATAACTTCCAAACTTAGCCCCTTCCCTTTCACTGACATTTACGGGCAATAGGTTAGTCTAGTGGTAAAAGTGTTTGCTAACCAGGCCGAAGACCCGGGTTCTTTCCCCACATTTAGGTATAACATGTGAAGCCCATTAATGGTGTCCTCCGCCGTGATATTGCTGGAATATTGCTAACAGTGGTGTAAGACCATGCTCACTTACTCAGATCTATATACTTTTGTCAGTTGCTGAATCCCAAGTTTATTTCACGTGTACGTCTAGTTTACAAGCAGAGAAGAACACTTATCACTGACTTCATACACTAAACATCAGCACAAGGTAAGGCAGACACAATTTTATGGATAAAAATTTCTTTAATACTTAAAAACGACGTTTCGGTATAGATCCTTGTTCCGTTGTCAAGCATCCGCCAACTTCTAAGTGATGCCTAACAGTCTTGCTTGATCTATACTGAAACGTTGCTTTTTACAGTATTAAAGAAGTTGTAATCCATAAAATTGTGTCTACCTTGTCATCCGTCAACTTCTAAGTAATGCCAATCAAACAATTTATCAGCACAAGGTACTGTAAAGTCTTGCAAGCAATAGTTTATGTCACAGCTATTTTTGCAGACCACAACAAACAAAATACCTAATCAGATATTTTTAATTTATTGACTTCCACACATTGTCAAACCAGCCATTATGATGAAATAATCCCTCACATGCTATTTCCCTAATTACACACTGTCTCTCAGTGTCACCACACTGATCAGGAACATGCACTGACCCGCCACATCGGGTCAAGTTGTTTACGTAACAATGAGTGTCCCTGACATACACCAGAGCTTTATAAAACTACAGTTAGATAAACACGCTACTCCATTCTTCCTTGTCCACTACAACATCGGCATCTATAGATTACAAAACACTGACTGACACAAAGTAACCTTTTGTCACAACGCTTCATATTCGTAAAAAATAAGACATCCAAAATAACGTGTGCAAAAGTAGCCTTGATCTTTGGTTATATCATCAACAGGATGTTGCATATATACTTTCCAGCTGCAGTTAAGGTTATAAGCAATATGCAATAATTTTATGGCGCAAAGTATGAATACAGTATTTACAGTATAAATTTACAACAATGGATTCAGGGGTAGCCATGCCATTACTATTGTGACCATGCCTCTGGCACGCTAACATAGGGAATGTTGAACCATGTCCTCAGACTATGCTCATCTCTCAACTAACAAACACATTTGCATCAATTCTGCCCAAAGCTGTCCCTGATAAAGACAATATTATCTACGAAATGATATGAACCCACAACGCCATTTCGAAAGAGGTCAAATATAACATATGTTATATTTGGGATAACACTTTCTTAGTAAAGTACAGATTCTCGTATTTTTTTTAGGTTGAGTCCCAACCAGAATTCAAACCCACACTGCCAGAGTGAGACATCTAATCGCCAGCACACAAAGTCCGCGAATTAACCCACTCGGCCACCGAAGCTTCCACAAAAATGAAAGTCCGACAACTGATAGTCTAGATCACATACTTTGTGTACCCCTCTGACAAGTGTATATTGGCATGGCTCCTATGGCTGAAAGCTATGACCACACAATGCCATTTAGAAAGTGGTCAATTGTAACAAATGTTATATTTGGGATAACACCAATCTCATTTAAATCAGATCTGAGGACATCCCATTACGGGTCACTTCAGACTGACCTTTCATCCGACCAATCAAAGCGTCACTTACCAGATCATGAAATGGACTGTCAGAATGTATTTTCTAATCATGCAACCTCGAAAACGTTAACACAGGGTATTCCGAACGACAGTTACGGCCTGTACGACTGATTCCATCAAAATTATCGTCTATCTCTCGGTTCCGTGGGACAAACATTTAAACGGAGGACGCGTTGCACAGTACGTAGGGAGCACTGCCATACACTCTCAACCATATGTTAGACATTCCGAAATATTCGTTTGTTCAGTTTTCAAAATATTAATCGAGAACAGTGTCAGTATATTTTTCAAGCGTAGACAGAAATGGAATTTGCTAGGTTGAAACCAGTGCCGTAAAGCTTGAGAAAGCTGCTTTCTAACTGGCTGATGCCGACTTGGCTGATGTCATTTCAGTCATCGGTCAAAGTTCGCGAAAGGTCGTCCTGACGTGACCTGTAATAGGATGTCCTCAGATCTTTGTTTAGCGACAGCGAGAACATAGATCTGAATTTAATGAGATTGGGAAAACACTTTCTTAGTAAAGTACACATTCTTAGTAAAGTGTTATCTCAAATTTAATATTTGTTATATGTTGTAGAAATATACATGATATACAGTATATTTGTTTGACAAAATTCTGAAAAAATAATTTGGTCTCATGTTTTACACACTTAGGTCTGCATCTCAGTGCTGGAGACGTGTGTATCTTCCTACAACACCAACAATGTGCGGAGTCTCCTGTAGGGCCCGATTAATTTCTGAATATGACAATGTGGCCACAAATCTGACCAAGTACTATGACACAGAACTGAAGACTTGTGTATCTTCCTACACACCAACACAGCGTATGCAGAGTCTCCTGTAGAACCAGATTAATTTCTGAAATATGACAGTATGAGTGAGGGAGTGAGTGAGTTGGTGTTACCCCCCCGTTTTTTAACAGTATTCCAGTTATATCGCAGCGTGTCAGCTTAATGTGGGAGGAAATCCCGAAGTGACGCAGGTCTCAGACGTTTACCACTTCGGTGAAACCCACGAGCACACGTATGGTGCTGACAAACCTAGAAACATAATTTGGGCGAACCGGGATTCGAACCCAATATCATAGGTTTCTGGCGTGTCCAAGGGACGCAACTCTGCACAGCGAATCGTGGCGCCTTAGACGGCTGGGCCACCCGTGCCCCCTATGACAGTATGACAAATCTGACCGAGTATCTCGACTCTTCCTACACACCAACACAGTGTGCGGTGTCTCCTGTAGGGCCCGATTAATTTCTGAAATCTGACAAATCTGACCGAGTACCTCGACTCAGTGCTGGAGACGTGTGTATCTTCCTACAACACCAACAGTATGCAGAGTCTCCTGTAGGACCCGATTACTTTCTGAATATGACAATGTGGCCACAAATCTGACTGAGAACTATGACACAGTGCTGGAGACGTGTGTTACAATGTTCCTACACAACAACACAATGTGCAGTCTCCCGGAGGTGGGGATGATCAATACTTGTCCTACAGACTACAAGGAGTAGGTGATGCTGCATTGTATAGTCCTGTGATATTACACAATTGCAAACACGGACCCAACCCGTTGAAAATGTATTACATGAATTATATATTGCTTGATTTGATTACAGCCTGGCATAGTCCTTTTCTGATGCCAGGTGGCTTAGTAGTATGGTGCTGTTTAGGGGTGTAGTGCTGTTTAGGGGTGTAGTGATGTTTAGTGGTGTGGTGCTGCTTAGTGGTGTGGTGCTGCTTAGTGGTGTGGTGCTGTTTAGGGATGTAGTGCTGCTTAGTGGTGTAGTGCTGCTTAGTGGTGTGGAGGTGCTTAGTGGTGTAGTGCTGCTTAGTGGCTTAGTGCTGCTTAGTGGTGTAGTGCTGCTTAGTGACGTAGTGCTTTTTAGGGGTGTAGTGCTGCTTAGTGGTGTAGTGCTGCTTAGTGGTGTGGTGCTGCTTAGTGGTGTGGTGCTGCTTAGGGGTGTAGTGCTGCTTAGGGGTGTAGTGCTGCTTAGTGGTGTAGTGCTGCTTAGTGGTGTGGTGCTGCTTAGTGATGTAGTGCTGCTTAGTGGTGTTGTGCTGCTTAGTGGTGTTGTGCTGCTTAGTGGTGTGGTGCTGTTTAGGGGTGTGGTGTTGCTTAGTGGTGTGGTGCTGTTTAGGGGTGTAGTGCTGCTTAGTGGTGTGGTGCTGCTTAGTGGTGTGGTGCTGCTAAGTGGTGTGGTGCTGTTTAGGGGTGTAGTGCTGCTTAGTGGTGTGGTGCTGCTAAGTGGTGTGGTGCTGTTTAGGGGTGTAGTGCTGCTAAGTGGTGTAGTGCTGCTTAGTGGTGTAGTGCTGTTTAGGGGTGTAGTGCGTCTTAGTGGTGTGGTGCTGCTTAGTGGTGTGGTGCTGCTTAGTGGTGGAGTGTTGCCTAGTGGTGTGGTGCTGCTTAGTGGTGTGGTGCTGCTTAGTGGTGTAGTGCTGCTTAGTGGTGTGGTGCTGCTTAGTGGTGTGGTGCTGCTTAGTGGTGTAGAGCTGCTTAGTGGTGTAGTGCTGCTTAGTGGTGTAGTGCTGTTTAGGGGTGTAGTGCTGCTTAGTGGTGTGGTGCTGTTTAGTGGTGTGGTGCTGTTTAGTGGTGTGGTGCTGCTTAGTGGTGTGGTGCTGTTTAGGGGTGTAGTGCTGCTTAGTGATGTAGTGCTGCTTAGTGGTGTGGTGCTGCTTAGTGGTGTAGTGCTGCTTAGTGGTGTGGTGCTGCTTAGTGGTGTGGTGCTGCTTAGTGGTGTGGTGCTGCTTAGTGGTGTAGTGCTGCTTAGTGGTGTAGTGCTGCTTAGTGATGTAGTGCTGCTTAGTGATGTAGTGCTGCTTAGTGGTGTTGTGCTGCTTAGTGGTGTAGTGCTGCTTAGTGGTGTGGTGCTGCTTAGTGTTGTAGTGCTGCTTAGTGGTGTTGTGCTGCTTAGTGATGTAGTGCTGTTTAGTGGTGTGGTGCTGCTTAGTGGTGTGGTGCTGCTTAGTGGTGTAGTGCTGCTTAGTGGTGTTGTGCTGCTTAGTGGTGTGGTGCTGCTTCGTGGTGTGGTGCTGCTTAGTGGTGTGGTGCTGCTTAGTGGTGTGGTGCTGTTTAGGGGTGTAGTGCTGTTTAGGGGTGTAGTGCTGTTTAGGGGTGTGGTGCTGTTTAGGGGTGTAGTGCTGTTTAGGAGTGTAGTGCTGCTTAGTGGTGTGGTGCTGCTTAGTGGTGTAGTGCTGCTTAGTGGTGTTGTGCTGCTTAGTGTTGTAGTGCTTCTTAGGGGTGTGGTGCTGCTTAGTGGTGTGGTGCTGCTTAGTGGTGTTGTGCTGCTTAGTGGTGTTGTGCTGCTTAGTGGTGTAGTGCTGCTTAGTGGTGTGGTGCTGCTTGGTGCTGCTTAGTGGTGTGATGCTGCTTGGTGCTGCTTAGTGGTGTGGTGTGGTGCTGCTTGGTGCTGCTTAGTGGTGTGGTGCTGCTTAGTGGTGTGGTGCTGCTTGGTGCTGCTTAGTGGTGTGGTGTTGCTTAGTGGTGCAGTGCTGCTTAGTGGTGTAGTGCTGCTTAGTGTTGTAGTGCTGCCTAGAGATGTGGTTCTGCTTAGTGTTGTAGTGCTGCCTAGAGATGTGGTGCTGCTTAGTGGTGTGGTGCTGCTTAGTGTTGTAGTGCTTCTTAGTGGTGTGGTGCTGTTTAGGGGTGTAGTGCTGTTTAGGGGTGTAGTGCTGTTTAGGGGTGTAGTGCTGTTTAGGGGTGTAGTGCTGCTTAGTGGTGTAGTGCTGTTAAGGGATGTAGTGCTGCTTAGTGATGTAGTGCTGCTTAGTGGTGTGGTGCTGCTTGGGGTTGGGTGATCAGGCTGCTGACTTGGTTAATGCATGTCATTGTGTCCAAAATGTGTGGATTGATGCTCATAATGTCAATCACTGGATTGTCTGGTCCAGACTCGATTATTTACAGACCACTGTCATATAGCTGGAATATTGCTGAGTGCGGCGTTAAACAACAAACAATCAAACTCAACAGAACACGCAGTATTTCAGTTCCATCCTTCCTTGGTCTTGTTTGATGCATAGACTCAGGGTCCTTTGACCACCATAGCTTCATTTCAGAAGTGACATCACCGTACCACTAACTTAGGAGAGAATTTCTCTTAAGCCGGCTCATGAGCTTGCAGTAAACCAGCAATCAAATGCCTCTTTCTGAACATGTGAGTGAGTGAGTATGGTTTTACGCCGCTTTTAGCAATATTCCAGCAATATCACGGCAGGGGACACCAGAAATGGGCTTCACACATTGTACCCATGTCGGGAATCGAACCTGGATCTTCAGCGTGATGAGCGAATGCTTTAACCACTAGGCTACCCAACCGCCCTCTGAACATGTGTTTACCATTGATCTACATTCAAAATCCAAACCAATGAAGATCCGGATTAGAATTGTTCTTCAGCAACCCATGCTTCTCGTAAGGGGCGGCTGGCTAATGGGATCGGTCGGTCAGGCTCGCTGACAAGGTAATGCTGGTAACCAATTCTAACTCAGAATCCTCCAAGGGTGATTACGGTACTGGAGATCACGCTGCTTGTTTACATCATAAAAACATCAGTGTTTTATTTTTTATTGCTCTATTTTTTATTATATTTTTGGCATTGTGTCAATCAAAGAAAAAACCCAAAGCAAGCTATGAAGGGTCCATGGTGTTTATCATATAGAATGTAATATACTGGATAACAGAAGATGAGTTCTATCATGCAGTGTCCAAATAATGGACTGGTATGGTGCTGATAATCAAAGGCCCAATCAGGGCAAATCTAGGACGCAAACCTGCGATCATAGGATCATGGTATACCCAAGGGGAGCAACTCCATACAAACAGATGTCGGACTCCACGACTTTTCTTGTCAAACATTCAGTAAGCAATGAGCAGCAGGTTGGAGAAGTTAGAAAAAAGCCAAAAGTCAACAGTTTTCTGTTAAATGTTATCGAAATAGGATATGGTGTAAACACCGCTCATACTGTTTTGCAAAACACCATCTAGATATCTTCTCGTGAAATGTGAAAAGGTGAATCCAAGAAGGAAAATATACACTTTCCTGAACCAACAAGAAAACATATAACCCTGAATGTGCTCTATTTATCACAATAGCAGTCTGTGTCTGTGCACATGGTTACATCATGACGTACATGAACATTTTAAAGAAAAATGACATATATTAGCTATACATTAATCCAGATAACGTTTCGAGAGTTTTAAAAAAACTGAGAGCTGGACAATGAATACTGGGTGTGTGCAAGTTAGGGCACTCATTTCAAACCCCTTCCGCTTTATTTCAATTTTTCGTCGCCATCTTCATGATCAGTTTAAGAATTTTAAGAATTTAAAAAATAACACCTTTGGATGAGAATACATCAAGTTGGAATTTAAGGTGAGGTGAAATAGAGTTTTACGTCACGTTAATGATTGTTGCACTTATATAGCGACGTGCATGCATGTGTGTGTGAATATGCGTGTGTATATGGCTGCTTTTACTTACAAAGTCTAGTCTAATGCTGGTTTTATAGTGCTAGCTGACTGAGATACCATGCCGCATTTTAACATGAATACCCAACTCAGACACAGTATACTGACTCCGAGCCGACCAATCCTTGTTTTATCCCCTACTGCTGAGAGCCAGGCATGGTAACAACAAGTACCATCTTTTAATGTCTATGGTTTGACGAGGCTGGGGATCAACCCACAGACCTTCCATTCCCTGGGCAGACGCCTTTTTACCACAGACCATGGAGGCGGTCACTGATTTAAACTGATACAATGCAATTCATCTAGTTTTATTAAGCAAAGTTACAGTTACTTTTTATTTTGTACTTATATTTTCTAATTTCTACTAATTTACTAATTTTTCTTTTTTTAATGCCTTAGTCATGAATAAAAAGATCAATATTTAGCCACACAATTATTATCAGCTGTCCATTCCATCAGTGTGCAAAATAATAATCTGCCTTCCCGCTAGTCCATGGCTAGCAAAATTTGAGCTGTGCTGAAGATTCTGAAATGTCCCCAAGCCCGAGTTAGTACTCCTGTTTCTATTGCAGATAAATATGATCATGAAACAACAAAAATCAAATTAATATCTGTACAAATCGAGGTAATACACCCCTTCATCTTGTTAGCACGACAGTAATACTGTGAAGAAAAAAGTGTTTTGATTTGTTGAAATCTTTAGTTTAACCAATCACAAGCTATGTTACTTAAACTCTGACTACCCATATCAAATATTGCGGGGATGGTGAATCTTTTCACTTCTATTTTGTCAATTAACTCTGACTGTAAATCTGTGGCACTTCCAAAATGATTCAACAGAGCAACTTGCATTTATTTTGGGGGAGGGAAAACCTGGCCCATATCTGAGGGGAAAAATGAGTGATGAAGAGAAAAGGGTGAAAATGGGAGTATGAAAAAACAGGTTGGGAATGGAAATTTCTTTCAAAATAGTCAGTGCTGTATCGATGGCCAGTGGAATTTGAAACTGGTCAGCTACTTCAGCAAGCTTGTCCATATGGCCAGCAATATCTTGTGGCTATTTCACACACCGATCAAAAGTCTGAAGAACAACTACCGTAATCGTCGTAATAAGTGCCCAAGGCGCTCTCAAAATTAGAAATAGGGGGCTCTTATCAGAATATTATTTTGGTGAAAAAACAGAGTTGAAAGATAAATTTCATGGTTTATGCTGACAGTCTGAAATGTTTATATACGACAGATATATTTTTCCAAAAATTTAATTGCCCATACTTAAGGGTGCATATAACACATGAGTGCGTATTATACGTGAATAAATAAGTCTTGTGTACATTAATCAATCGGAAGGGGTCCTAATTGGGATTGTTCACTAGCCAATATATTCGCAAATATCGCCGTGGGCGCTTATTAGAGCGGGGCGCTTATTATGTTGAATTCGGTATATTGTGGCCTTTCGACTCCAATACTGCACACCAGAGCTAATGTTTCACACCACATGGTATCTACTGGACTCTCAGTCTCAGTGTAATTACATGCCACTGGCTAGACAAACAAACAACCTGCCACATCAACAAACAATGACAGTTCTCTTAGTTCTCATGCCAACTGTTTGTTATGTCCAACAAGCCTGCAGCTCAGATAGGACTTGTGTTTTCTGTAAAGTACCTGGACATTTTTTATAAAACCCTATGGACTTTCACAAGCCTCAAACTCATGGACTAGTACTATGCTCATACCCATGAAGATCTGGGGTAGAATAGGTCTTCAACAACCAATGCTTGCCGTAAAAGGTGACTACGCTTGTCGTAAGAGGCAACTAATGGGATCGGTTGGTCAGGCTCGCTGACTTGGTTGATGCATGTCATCGATCCCAATTGCATGGATCGATGCTCATGATATCAATGACTGGATTGCCTGGTCCAGACTTACAGACCGCTGTCATATAGCTGGAATATTGCTAAGTGCGGCGTAAAACAACAACCCATCGAACCAACCAACTGTGCACACTATATACAAAGACATGTAGGCCTTATGGTATTCCAGGGAAGTATATGTTCCCTGTGCCCATTCTTGTCAACTGTGCCTGAGATTGTTGATAACTGAGAAATTTAGTCTATACTTACTATATGGATAAACTTCTCAGTTACAATAATGAACCAATTTTCAGTTTTCTTTAACATATTCAACTTCTTATGTAGACAATCATTGATTTCTATTGAGCTTAACCGCTTATTTATTTACAACAACATCATCATCATTATTATTATTGAAGCATATCTGAGATATTTTAAGTCATCTCATTCATCTTTCGAGAAATTTCATATGAAATTTCAAGTTGCTTTTGTGTCAAGTTTACAAAAACCATGACGACTGCCAGTGCTGGAATCAACATGAAGGTAAACAAGGGACCATACTTGTCATAGCCCTTAAATTATATTTAAAGTTAAAGATTTTTGGGGTCCATCAAATACTATAGGAGAAGACCTCAAGCTGTGACCTCACGATGCCCCTCATATCCACCACTGATCACAATATGTTCTCACGGCATAGTGCATACGACAGGCTGGGAGAAGGCTTGGTAGATACATAATTTACTAAGTCAACATGTGACAGCTAACATCCATCAGCCAGATTGTGGCTGACCTTTCCCCCTTGGTGCAGTGCAGAACAGACAGAAGACCAGGTCTGCAGTCTCCGTCATACACTGGCGTCAGAAATAAATATCACGTCTCCCTCCCTCACAGACACCACCCCCCTACTCCTCACAGCCCCAGCCCTCACAGCGTCACCGCCAGACTACTCACAGCCCCATCCCTACAGCCCCGACCCTCACAGCCTCCCGTCACACAGCCCCACCCCTCACATCCTCACTACTCACAGATCCCCCACCCCTCACAGAGCCACCGCTCTCCGCCTCACTACTCACAGCCTCACCCCTCACAGACCCACCGCTCACTGTTCACAGTCCCACCCCACCAGCCAGCACCACTCACAGCCCCACCCCTCACAGCCTCACCCTGCACAGCCCCACCGCTCACAGTCCCACCCCACACCACTCAAAGCCCCACCCATCACAGCCCCACCGCTCACTGTTCACAGTCCCGCCCCACAAGGCCCAAACACTCACAGCCCCACCCCTCACAGCCTCACTGTTCACAGTCCCACCCCACCAGCCAGCACCACTCAGAGCCCCACCCCTCACAGCCTCACCCATCACAGCCCCACCGCTCACTGTTCACAGTCCCGCCCCACAAGGCCCAAACACTCACAGCCCCACCCCTCACAGCCTCACTGTTTACAGTCCCACCCCACCAGCCCGCACCACTCACAGCCCCACCCCTCACAGCCCTACCCCTCACTGCTATGATGTATTCACAAGGGATCCATGACCTACCTCCACTGTTGGTATGGCTCCCAAGGCGCCACATCAATATCCTATGATTTTTGAGGATTTATCACATTAAGTGATAAGGGAACCCCTGTTAAGTGTTTCGGGATGGTTATTGCTGCAGCTGGATACCGTAATCCTTCTAATGACATGAACCAATGATGGCATTCTAAAAAATGCACTCATTTACTGTAAAGCTGGAAACTTTTGCACCATGAAATTATTGCAAGCATCTAACACTTAGACCTCAACTGCATCTAGAAACTTTTGCGACACCTTGTTGATGAGATTACCAAAGATCAAAGCTACTTCTGCACATGTTATTTTTTATAAGTAGGAAGTGGCATGATGAAATGGTATCACACCGTCAGTCAGTGTTTTCTTAAACTGTAGGTGCATGTATCGTTGTCAACAAGGAATGTTGGAGTATTGTGTTTATCTAACAGTACAGCCTGGCTGGCGTATGTTGGGACTACTCACTGTTACATAAGCAACTTGACAAGATGTGGTGGGTTAGTGAACATTCCTGATCAGACTGTTGACACTGTGTGACCATGTGTAATTATGGGAACAGGACGTGAGGAATTATTGATTTAATTAGGCAACTGGCAGGTAGACATTTTGTGGAAATAAAAAAAGACATACCTCCTTATGTTTTTTTGTTTCTTGTTGATTCACAAAAATAACTGCATCATGAAAATATCGCAACTGTTTTTCGCAGTACTTTCCTGCTGGAAACACTTTCCAGCTTTACAGTGTTTAACACATACATCTCTTTTACTATAGAACTTTCTGTACAACCATTTGCCTGAGTGAGGATAACGTTTATGGATGCACAACTTCACAATCTTATCCTTACTTAGTACTCCAACTTCTAAATGCCTCTCAAAGAAGCTAACCATCTGCCTGACTGCAACCACATTATTGACACCCACTTTGCTGAACTGACACACCTTAATTTACAGATACTGGTCTTACCTTTCAAACATTTGCCTCACTCAAGAGACTCCTGCCTTAACGTACAGACACCTGTTTTAATGTACAGTCAGTAGCCTTAATGTACAGACACCTGCCTTAATGTACAGTCAATTGCCTTAATGTACAGACACCTGCCTTAATGTACAGACACCTGCCTTAATTTACAGACACCTGCCTTAATGAACAGACACCTGCCTTAATGTACAGACACCTTTTTTAATGTACAGTCAGTTGCCTTAATGTACAGACACCTGCCTTAATGTACAGACACCTTCCTTAATGTACAGTCAATTGCCTTAATGTACAGACACCTTCCTTAATGTACAGACACCTGCCTTAATGTACAGACACCTGCCCTAATGTACAGACACCTGTTTAAATGTACTGTCAGTTGCCTTAATGTACAGACACCTGCCTTACCATACAGTAAATTGCCTTAATGTACAGACACCTGCCTTACCGTACAGTAAATTGCCTTAATGTACAGACACCTTCCCTAGTGTACAGACACCTGCCCTAATGTACAGACTCCTGCCTTAATGTACAGACACCTGCCCTAATGTACAGTCAATTGCCTTAATGTACAGACACCTTCCCTTGTGTACAGACACCTGCCCTAATGTACAGACTCCTGCCTTAATGTACAGACACCTGCCCTAATGTAAGTCAATTGCCTTAATGTACAGACACCTGCCCTAGTGTACAGACACCTGCCCTAATGTACAGACTCCTGTCTTAATGTACCGACACCTGCCCTAATGTACAGTCAATTGCCTTAATGTACAGACACCTTCCCTAGTGTACAGACACCTGCCCTAGTGTACAGAATCCTGCCTTAATGTACAGACACCTGCCTTACCGTACAGTAAATTGCCTTAATGCACAGACACCTGCCCTAGTGTACAGACACCTGCCCTAATGTACAGACTCCTGCCTTAATGTACCGACACCTGCCCTAATGTACAGTCAATTGCCTTAATGTACAGACACCTTCCCTAGTGTACATACACCTGCCCTAGTGTACAGACTCCTGCCTTAATGTACAGACACCTGCCTTACCGTACAGTAAATTGCCTTAATGCACAGACACCTGCCCTAGTGTACAGACACCTGCCCTAATGTACAGACTCCTGCCTTAATGTACAGACTCCTGTCTTAATGTATAAACACCTGCCCTAATGAACATACTCCTGCCTTAATGTACAGTCAATTGCCTTAATGTGCAGTCAATTGGCTTAATGTACAGACACCTGCCTTCACAAACAGTCAATTGCCTTAATGTACAGACACCTGCCTTGACACCTGTTTAACTGAAAGGACACCTGTCTGACAGCACATAGACCTGCCTTTCTATACAGGCACCAGTGTTCCTTCTATGTTTTAGTGGCAGTAAGTATGTCAGTAGGAATGAATTAATGGGATGTTAACCTGTGACTGTACTGTGCTGGCTAAGCTTTGACAAGACCAGTGCAGGAACTGGGTGAGCAGCACACAAAAACAGCAAGAATTGGGTGAACAGCACACAACAGCAGAAATTGGGTGAACAGCACACAACAGCAGGAATTGGGTGAACAGCACAAAACAGCAGGAACTGGGTGAACAGCACACCCCAACAGCTGGAACTGTGTGAGCAGCACACCACAACAGCAGGAACTGTGTGAGCAGCACACAACAGCTGGAACTGTGTGAGCAGCACACAACAGCAGGAACTGTGTGAGCAGCACACAACAGCTGGAACTGTGTGAGCAGCACACAACAGCAGGAACTGTGTGAGCAGCACACCATATCAGCAGGAACTGTGTGAGCAGTACGCCCCAAGAGTAGGAATTGTGTTAACAGCACACAACAGCAGGAACTGTGTGCAGCAAACCCCAACACGAGGAACTGTGTGAGCAGCACACCTCAAAAGCAGGAAGTGGGTGAGCAGCACACCACAACAGCAGGAGCTGTGTGAGCAGCACATCCCAGCAGCACATGTTTTAGTGGCAGTAAGTATGTCAGTAGGAATGAATTAATGGGATGTTAACCTGTGACTGTACTGTGCTGGCTAAGCTTTGACAAGACCAGTGCAGGAACTGGGTGAGCAGCACACAAAAACAGCAAGAATTGGGTGAACAGCACACAACAGCAGAAATTGGGTGAACAGCACACAACAGCAGGAATTGGGTGAACAGCACAAAACAGCAGGAACTGGGTGAACAGCACACCCCAACAGCTGGAACTGTGTGAGCAGCACACCACAACAGCAGGAACTGTGTGAGCAGCACACAACAGCTGGAACTGTGTGAGCAGCACACAACAGCAGGAACTGTGTGAGCAGCACACAACAGCTGGAACTGTGTGAGCAGCACACAACAGCAGGAACTGTGTGAGCAGCACACCATATCAGCAGGAACTGTGTGAGCAGTACGCCCCAAGAGTAGGAATTGTGTTAACAGCACACAACAGCAGGAACTGTGTGCAGCAAACCCCAACACGAGGAACTGTGTGAGCAGCACACCTCAAAAGCAGGAAGTGGGTGAGCAGCACACCACAACAGCAGGAGCTGTGTGAGCAGCACATCCCAGCAGCACATGTTTTAGTGGCAGTAAGTATGTCAGTAGGAATGAATTAATGGGATGTTAACCTGTGACTGTACTGTGCTGGCTGAGCTTTGACAAGACCAGTGCAGGAACTGGGTGAGCAGCACAACAAAAACAGCAAGAATTGGGTGAACAGCACACAACAGCCGGAATTGGGTGAACAGCACACAACAGCAGGAATTGGGTGAGCAGCACACCACAACAGCAGGAACTGTGTGAACAGCACACCACAGCAGGAACTGTGTGACCAGCACATCACAACAGGAACTGTGTGACCAGCACACCCCAACAGCTGGAACTGTGTGAGCAGCACACCACAACAGCAGGAAGTGTGTGACCAGCACACCTCAACAGCAGGAACTGTGTGACCAGCACACCCCAACAGGAAGTGTGTGAACAGCACACAACAGCAAAAACTGTGTGACCAGGACACTACAACAGGAACTGTGTGACCAGCACACCACAACAGGAACTGTGTGAGCAGCACACCACAACAGCAGGAACTGTGTGACCAGCACACAACAGCAGGAACTGTGTGACCAGCACACCACAACATGAACTGTGTGACCAGCACACCACAACAGCAGGAACTGTGTGACCAGCACACAACAGCAGGAACTGTGTGACCAGCACACCACAACAGGAAGTGTGTGACCAGCACACCCGACAGCAAGAACTGTGTGAGCAGCACACCACAACAGGAACTGTGTGAGCAGCACATCACAACAGCAGGAACTGTGAGAACAGCACACCACAACAAGAACTGTGTGAGCAGCACACCACAACAGGAACTGTGTGAGCAGCACACCACAACAGCAGGAGCTGTGTGAGCAGCACACTACAACAGCAAGAACTGTGATGAGAACAGCACACTACAACAGGAACTGTGTGACCAGCACACCACAACAGCAGGAACTGTGTGAACAGCACACAACAGCAAGAACTGTGTGAGCAGTACACAACAGCAAGAACTGTGTGAGCAGTACACAACAGCAAGAACTGTGTGACCAGCACACCACAACAGGAACTGTGTGAACAGCACACAACAGCAAGAACTGTGTGAACAGCACACAACAGCAAGAACTGTGTGACCAGCACACAACAGCAAGAACTGTGTGACCAGCACACAACAGCAAGAACTGTGTGACCAGCACACAACAGCAAGAACTGTGTGACCAGCACTCTACAACAGGAACTGTGTGAGCAGCACACCACAACAGGAACTGTGTGAGCAGCACACCACAACAGGAACTGTGTGAGCAGCACACCACAACAGCAGGAACTGTGAGAACAGCACATCACAACAGGAACTGTGTGAGCAGCACACACCAGCAGGAACTGTGTGAGCAGCACATCACAACAGGAACTGTGTGATCAGCACATCACAACAGGAACTGTCACCAGCACACAACAGCAAGAACTGTGTGACCAGCACATCACAACAGGAACTGTGTGATCAGCACATCACAACAGGAACTGTGTGAGCAGCACACCACAACAGGAACTGTGTGAGCAGCACACAACAGCAGGAACTGTGAGAACAGCACACTACAACAGGAACTGTGTGAGCAGCACACCACAACAGGAACTGTGTGAGCAGCACATCACAACAGGAACTGTGTGAGCAGCACACAAAAGCAGGAACTGTGTGACCAGCACACACCAGCAGGAACTCTGTGAGCAGCACACCACAACAGAGGAACTACGGTATCATGGTTGTGTCATATGGTGAACCTGAACTCCCTTCACATTGAGTAAAATACATAGTTGAATATTTCAATAGGATTATGAGTAGAAAGTTGATGACTGATGTTTTGCATTGCCCATGTCATCACACTCAGGACATGGGGGAATTGGGGAACTTGTCAGTATGTACAGATTCATGAGAATTGATAGTATGTGACACAATCAGCTTGTAAATAATTAAGGACAGCCTACCCCTGAAAACATATCACGATAGACCAAATTTTGATAATGGCTCCATTTTATTTCATATTGGTGTTTCTCATTTCAGGACAATGCTGACCGTTCATTGAACTCCGACTCAACAAATTATTTATTTTGTTTCAGGTACTTGAGTGGATTTACAAGAGATAACAATTTTCAGTTAGAGATTGTGAATGTGTAAACTGTTCATGTGTTAAATTGAAATACATCATTGTATAATGAGATATTCGTGTATCACTGAATCTAAAATGTCGATATTGTATTGATACAAATTTTAAAGTATCAATACTCAATTAACAATTCACTGCCACAGACACATTTACAATTGTTAACATTACCATGGCAAGGAGGACAATGAGATAGCAGAAAATTCAATTTGAACGTTTAATGGATCGGCCTAGTTCATATTTAGAATTAAACTGATTAATTTCAGCTCTACAGGGGTCATTGTTATCTATACACAAACACAATAATTCATTTTACTATCAAATCATTGGGATACTTTTGAATTTATATACTAGTATTGATACTAGGGCTGTTACGATTCACTCACGTATTCTGTGAATCGAACCGTAACTATTCATGAATTGAATTCGTTCTTCATGGCCTCTAGAATCGAATATTTATGAATATGCTATCATGTAGATTTACATACCCTGTACCTAAAAATATCCATAACAACATATCATATGCAGAGATTTCTTTCAATGACAACACTCTAATAATATTTAATTTGACGGTATTGTTGTCACTGGTCATTGCTGCATTTGAGCAGATACTAGTACATAGATAAGTGCAGTATATAAATGTATAATTTATTAATAATTAACAAACCATGTCAAGTAATTTATGGTATTGTTTCACTGAATATAATAAACAATACTTAACCTGCTGACTTGTTATTGTAATTGTGAAATAATATTCGTATTCGTTACCCTATTTTCGTGATATGAATCGTAAACGCCTCACAGTGTATTCGTTGCAGCCCTAATTGATACTGAAATTTCCAATGAATGACAACCCGAATTTGATGTATGTACATGCTCGGACTGAAGCCGGAAACATTTAAATTCAACACTCAGGGGATTAATTTTCATTCAGTCATCAACCCTTTCATTGCTGATGGTGAAGACAAGTGGTCAGCTCCAGATGATGATGGGCCAAAGTGATAGCAGAGTTATTATCGGCTCACTCTGGACCTGCTGTTCGGCCAGCAGATGTGGGCTACACATTGGGACCAGCTGATGTGTAACTCAGATCTAGAGGCATCCAGTGCTAAATGGGGCCTATTCTGCAAAGCTTGAGCTATGAGTTCCTGGGGAGACCCACTAAAAAACACCTGGTCCCACTGAAAAATACGAGGAAGGATAAGGGCCCTTTGGTCAAATGGACATGCTGGAAATCACAAATTGTAAAGTTTTAAAGATTGGTATGAAAATTATTAGACATATTCAAATGGGTGTAAACTAGCCTGCTTATGTCTCATACTTGCAAATTTATACTTCGGGCACGATTAAGTACACTTGTATGGAGAATTGTGTGGAAAAGGCCGATTTTCCAACTTCAAGAGAAAATCCAACTTTCACCAAGTCTTTCATTCAACTGAACTTTTTACCAGGTTTGCAGTTTAAGTTTACTTATGCAGGTCCTAAAACATAATTTTGCAAATTAATTTTCAAACCTTTACAGTTTGCGACTATAGCCAATAAGCTATGTTTGTTTGTTGTTTAACGCCACACAATATTCCAGCTATATGACAGCAGCCTGGACCAGAAAATGATGTGATTGACATTATGAGCATCGATCTACGCAGTTGGGATAAGATGACATGCATCCATCAAGTCAACGAGCCTGACCCTCTGATCCCGTTAGTCGCATCTTATGGCAAACATGGGTTGCTGAAGACCAATTCTACCCTGGAGTACAATACTGTCCGGCCTAATGTACTCACGGAAATGAAAAAAACCCTGTTTTTTCGATGTCAGATTTTAAATAAATGCAGTTAATATACAAAATATATAAATATTCAAACAACTCAATCAGTACTAATTTGGCCTTGGCACAAATACAGCGTATCAAAGGTTTTTTATGTCTTTTTACACGTAAAAGTGTGTAAAAATATGAACAAAACAGACTATTGTGAAACTGAGCATAACCAGGTGTTAGTAGATCAAGGTGAATGTCCATGACCTATGACACCTTGACGACAGGTGAAAACAGATGCTTGAAACCCACGTGCATGTGAATTGTCAGTGGTTAGTGATTTGTGAGTGGCATTGTGGGATAGTGAATCATCGTCAAAATATCAGAAAGTAAAAGTAACATATTCCCTTCTCAAACAACACTTTACATGTCATTATTATTATGTACATAAACATAGCTGTTATTTTTATTGTTGTTTTGATAACATTTTTCCAGGCTAATTTGCATAATGCCTATAGCTTGTTTCTGCCATGTCAATTTGGACTTAGTTTTATTTTTGAATGTTGAAAGTGACTACAAATTACCTCCTGTAAAGTACATTTTGTATTGAGCACTGAGATAAAACTAGCAAATCCAGACAAGTACTTTTCCAGTTGTTTTGTTATTTCCTATTTACATCTATGTAATGCTTTGTGTCAATTATTAAATCAAGCAAAACAGGTTTTTTTCATTTCCATGAGTACTTTAGTAAGCTCTGCTAATAAAACTCCATATGATAACAAAAAAAATGTACACAAAATGATGCTGAGAGTTCGGGCAAGTTTTTGGCACAGACTGCCTTTATTTGCATACATCTGACCATGGTCGATACCATGTAATGATGAAATTGTTCCAATCATGATGCATTATGGCAAAATTGTGTGACAGCATGAACATACCATCAATTTTCAAATAGTGTAAATTTGGATAAAATGTGTTGTTTTTATTTTGAGGTACATGAGAACTTGTGTTTGGACGTCAGTGTATTTTGAATGTGGGAGTGTTTGTCCTATTTGACCACAGTGAGCAGTATCAAGCTTAATCATACCTCCATGTCAGAATGATGAGATCTGATTGGTCCACATGATCTTGATCAAATACAATGTTTCCGGTCTTGGAAGGGAAAAATTTCTCAGCAGGGGAATAAATCTGTTATACCACTACACAAGCAGGACATACTGCACATGGATTTTTGGGAGGCAGAAAAAATCCCTTATATCCCGCTTCCAAGCAATAAGCCGCACACTTTTTCTGAGTCAGTGAAAGTCATGTGACACAAGCAAACCTCAGTTCAATCAAACAGCTGTTTTCTATCAATTTTGAATTTGCTTTAATACATTTACAATGTCATATTAAAACATGTTAGTGAGAGAACTTCGTTGGAGCAGGATCACTCGGGGTACATAGGGTTTTTATGCATCCCTCGGTAGGTTTTATACAACTGGCCTCCAACTCGAGGTATAAAACCTAACGTGGGATGCATAAAACCCCATGTACCCTGAGTGACGCTGCTACAAATTATATTGTCATAATGGCAGCCTGCAAATAAGAGCTTGGACCACGCAAACGAAGGTTATCAATCCATACAAGGCACAAGGATCACTTCGATCAGATTGAAGATTTACACCGTTTGTCTGTTCCACAATATAAACTCAAAGGCTATGGATACAGGTCTTTAAGCACAACTGGGCTACATCTGTGGACTAAGCTTCCTAATCATACCAATTGTGTGGATCGATGCTCATGGTGTCAATCACTGGATTGTCTGGTCCAGACTTTATCATTTACCCGATTATTTACAGTGAGTGAGTATGGTTTTACGCCACTTCAATATTTTTCCAGCAATATCAGGCTTCACACATTGTACCAATGTGGGGAATCGAACCGGGGTCTTAGGTGTAACGAGGCAATGCTTTAACCACTAGGCTACTCCACCACCCACGATTATTTACAGATCTCCGTCATATGGCGGGAATATTGCTGAGTGCAGCATTCAACAACAAACAAACAACAAACATAATTCCTGAAACACACACAAAAGTGTTTGATACGAGACATAACTGACACAATAAGGAAATCTAACTTCAGAATACATTTTTTTAAATACTGACCGCTACTCCACTAGTTGTTCTAAATACAACAAATCTACAAACTTTCACAATTAAATGAGAATGAAATAACTTTAATAAAATAACTTGGATCTATTGGATCTATTTCCAGATCGCTTTCGCAATGAGCAACTGACAATCCAGTGATTGACAATCAGATCGTTTTGACTGGGCGCCGCCATTTTGTTTGAAGCAAATACAATTGTAGTGATATGAGAGGTGGAATCTGATTGGTCAATAGGAGGGACATAAATTGTAATAGCCACCGGTGGTGCTACAATAGAGCCAAAGGTGGAAACTAGACTTTTACAGTCAGTTAACTCCCCTGCCTCAGGAAGATGGGTAACAGAAGAGATAATCCTACTTACGATCGGAGAAGTGCATTATTGACTTGACTAAACTCCAGGCACATAAATCTGCCTCCAGGCTTCAGAACCCTGTATGCCTCTGACAGAACCTGCAACACATCATGAGAACATGGACCAAGTTGTCACATACACGCCTGACTATTATTCCACAGCCAGGAATATTTTGGAGCTCCATTGCCCCTTCACCTCACAAAACATGTTTGAGGCTGGTTCGGTAAATTTTACTATTTACAAAGGCATGCTTTACAATACTGTCCTGTGTCTGCACATTGCAGGTAGCACAGCTCTAAATTGAAAGCACAGTTAGTTTATCTTTTAATTGAACACAGCCATAGTTTAGATCAAACAGGAATTTTTTCATGAGTTCATGATTAAGTGAGTGAGACAGTATTTCAGTAATATCATGGCATGTCAACTTGATCTGGGACAAAAACATGAATGCTTCTTTGGGTTTTACCTTGAGTCACAAAAGTGGAGGTCAGGGGACCCCCAATAATTACTTTTAAGGTTGAGTGAGTGAGTTTGTTGGGTTTAACGCTGCTTATTAGTATGAGAGATATGGCTCGAAAACAAAGCCTTGAGTTTGTTTTAGTTGAAGATGAAAATGTATCCATGGAAACATGCGAAAATAAAAATTGCAAAAGGCACCAGTTCACCTGATGGGCAATGTATATACCAAGTTTCGTTGATACATGTTGAACGTTTTTCAAGTTATGTCCACGAAACAAACCTTACCCTCGCTTGTAGATATTATTTCCATGGCAAAATAAAAAAATTATAGTTTTGAAAATTTGTAAAAAACAAAAGGCACCAGTTGAGCTTTTGTGCAATGCATATGACAGATTTTGTTGAAAAACAGCTAATGGTGATGCCAACGCCAATGCTAAGGGGAGCCGAGCCAAAAACAATATGTCTCCCTCCTATAGTTTCCAATCTTAGCCAGTGTTACCTGGCTGTTTTCAAGAAACAACTTAAAATTCAACTGTTCAAGACCTTCTTTCATCAAATGCACGATTCAGTGTTTTGTTGGCTGATGCAGACGACTAGCATCATCCGTCAGTGCGTGTTGGGCAATATAAATGATATTATTAGTAGTAGTATTAGCAGCAGCAGCAGCAGCAGTAGCAGTAGCAGTAGCAGTAGCAGTAGCAGTAGCTGTAAGTAGTACATACCTTGTCAATGTGGGTACAGTTCCTGATGCCAAAAGCTATTGTGTAAACATCGTATGTGTTGTCTTCCAGTGGTAGACTTTCAGCATTTCCTTGTAACCAACTTATTCCTGAAAGGTAAGGCAACACTGATTTTGATATTTTGGTTGCAGATCTGACTATAATCAGAAAAAAATCTACATAATAGTATCGTTTTACCTATATTTTCATGCTCATGCACTCTTTGATGGATAAGAAAATGAAAGGATACAACCATAGATCAGCGTACATAATAGGGCTGGGACAAGTCCAAATTTACTACCCGGGTACCCACACCCCTATTACCCTACCCTACCCTGGTGTCAAGAGATAGGTACAAAATTTTACAAACCTGTAGAGGTTATGAATTCTCTGATGAAATCCTCCTTGGGGCACTTATTGCATTTTCCTGGCTCAAGAAAATATACATGACATAGTTGTAACCATTTTCCTTAAAGGGCAAGTTCACACGGAAATGAACCTTTTTTTCTTGTACTTTTTCCACATTAAAAGTGTTAACATAGAAGTGTCATAGACAAAAATATAAAAACATCATATTTAATTAACATATTTTTTGCACTAAAACGATTTATATTTTTCACATTTACCAAGTGTTGTATTTCCATAACAAAAACACCATGGCTTATGTCCCTTGCAATATGACGTCATTGGTGCCAATTGATAAACATTATGACGTCATCATGCTTTGTTAGAGCCGCTTCACGTGGTGTAGGTACAGTTTTGTGATTCTAGCATCTCAGATGCAAGCCAGAATTGTGTTATGCTGAGTCACCACTGCGCCGCAGTGTGTCGTAAACCATGTTGTTTTACCGCAAACTGGTCCTTGATATCTTTTGCGTTGAGAATAGACAGGCACCCAGTTGAATTGGCACCAATTACGTCATAATCTAAGGGGGATAACTCAGGCCTATTTCGCTCGTAAAACGAAGGCCTCATAACGGCATATCACTTTCACACTATTGTGAGCTTCCTACTTTCACTGTGAAAAAAAATGAGTGTATATTTTCAAACACAGATACTAACTAATTCTAAAATTGCGTTTTGTTTAGAAAAAGAAAGAAAGTGATTTTTGCGTGTACACTTCCCCTTTAATAAAAATGTTACCACACAAAAACTTCGTTTTTGTATGATATACGTCCACCCTTACGGTGCCTCACCCTCCACGGCGCGTCACGCCAAGGGAAGCAACTCTCACCAAAATCACTTTCCATATGTCTAATGCTGACGGAATGTGGGGAGGTGTGTGGCCGTGCCCCAAGGAGGATTTCATCAGAGAATTCATAACCTCTACAGCTTTGTAAAATTCTCTTTCAGACTCCTTAAGATAATCTAGGAAGTGGCATTCGTCAGCAGCAAGCATAATAAATATATCGTATTTTGAATATTCAGTGACTAAGAGTTCAATAAAATGGAACCAACCTTTATCATCAGGCACCACCGTCGAGAGGCGGGGGGCTGGAGACAGGCGTGGCCGACCATATACTATGATATTAGCCTTTATTAGTGGCTGATCATATTTTGAGAACTCAAACCCCCCCCACCCCCCACACACACTTTTTTTAACGAGTGATATAGGGGCGTATATCACGAGAGACTATAACCGCGCTGAGCTAGGCCAGAGGGTCTCCGAGGATCTGAGGAGTGCTGTGCAATACGAGTATTATCGAGTAGTATGGACGGATAATTTATCGACCGTAGAAGATAGAATCCGGACCGTTACTGAGCAGTTGTATAACCGTTCGGGCGATCTAAAATCTCAAAGGCTCAATCGGCTAGAGATTAGAACTTTGCCCAGTTCAGAGAACTGACAGACCAAACCGAGCACGCTCGCTTGAGTGTTTGTCGAGTTGGTAGTGTTTTATGAACGTGATCGGCTGACTCCAAATAGCCGCGGAGCAGATCTCCTCAATGGGCAGAGCCGCAGTGTACGCTTGTGACGTAGCTACCGCTCTAACCGAATGAGCCTTCAACCTGGTAGGGGGGTCCCTGCCTTGAAGGGTGTACGACGTACAGATAGTAGAGACTATCCACCTGGAGATAGTTTGTTTGGTCGCAGGTGAGCCAGCCTTCCTACCGCCATAACAGCAAAATAATTAGTTATCCTTACAGATACCCTTAGTTCTGCTGATACATGCCTTGAGGGTCCTGCGGACATCCAAGACATGAGCATGTCTTGCAGTGGTCCCCAAAGAGGAACGCTGTGAAAGAGCAGGTAGCTCAATAGAAGCCGTCACGTGGAAGGCTTGTGCGACCTTTGGACGGTAAGAATCCGGCAGCCGAAAACTGACCCTGTCCCGGTGGAAGACAGTTAGCTCGGGATCGGCTGACATTGCATGAATGTCGCCTACCCGTCTGCCGGACGTTACCGCCACAAGGAACGCCGTCTTCCAGCTCAACAGCTGAAGAGAGAGAGACGACAGATCCCGAAAGGAAGGACCGGACAGCCATTCAAGAACGATTGACAAGTCCCAAGGGGGACTGATCCGCCGTACAGGCGGTCGGATCCTGTCCACACCTGCTAAAAAGCGATGTACTAATGGGTGCGCACCCAGAAGTGCCCCGTCGACAGGGACATGAAAAGCTGCAATAGCTGTAGAGTACCCCCGGACTGTCGATGTGGCCAGGCCGTCATCTAGTCGAGACTGGAGGAACTCAAGCACAGCTACGAGATCTGCAGATCGACACACCAGCGCGCATAGCAGGCCCATCTATCCTCGTACCGAATGTTTGTCGAATCCCTCCGCGAAGCCAGTATTGTGTCTGCAACTCGTGCAGGAATACCGCTCTTCTGGAGGCGATTCCTGACAGTGGCCAAGCCACCCACTGAATCCTGGGATTCGGGTGGAGGGCCCCGTTCTGGGATAGGAGGTCCGGTCGTAGAGGCAATAGAACAGGAGGCTGAGCCAGAAACCTGAGTATTACTGGAAACCATCTCTGCGTCGACCAAAGAGGTGCCAGGAGCACAATTAGTAGCGCAGGTTGAGTGGTGAGCTGAGATAGGACCTTGGGGATCAGAGGTCCTGGGGGGAATGCCCACAGTATTCTGTCTGTCCAATCTAGCTGGAAGGCGTCTGCTGCCACCGACCTCGGATCAGGGACTCGGGAACAGAACGTTGGTGTCTGGTGATTCCCCTTAGATGCAAACAGATCCACCTGGAACGACCCGTATAATTGGGAGATAATCCCGAATATCCCCGGGTCGAGCCTCCACTCGTGAGGAGCGAGGATCCGGGGAGACAGAGCGTCCGCACGGACGTTGTCCACCCCTGGGAGATAAACAGGTATCACCCTGATATCGTGTGAGTCGCACCATTGGAGGAACTGACACGCCTCTTGGAGAGGCGACGGTGACACCGTTCCCCCCTGCTTCCGGATGTAAGTCATCGACGTTTGGTTGTCCATCTCTAGACGAACCACTTGGCCATGAAGCAGATCCAGGAAGCGTTGGAACACCAACCTGACCGCTCTCAGTTCTAGCATATTCATATGCAGTTTGATCTCCTGCTGGGACCATAGTGCCGAGGCTGTGTGATCGTTCAGAACGCCTCCCCAGCCGGAGAGTGATGCGTCTGTTTGAACTGTGAGAGACGGAACGGGAGTGTCGAGGGGGAGCCCCCGGGACAGATTCCCGACCTCGGCCCACCACTGAAGGTGTGTAATGAGCCATTGCGGAGTCTCGAGAACAGTCTCGAGATTTTCCGAGTTCACCCAAAGTTGACGTAGTGCTTGTTGAATGGGTCTCATTCTCAAGCGCGCCCGCCAAACAACATCCACTGTCGCCGCCAAGTTGCCCAGTAACTGGAGCCATGTCGGAGCAGTGTGTCTCATGGACAGAAGAAACTGGGAAGTAACACTTCTGACCTTGACTATGCGGTCTTGTGATAGAGATACAAGTCCACTCACTGTGTTGAAGTTCGCCCCTAAGAAGACAAGATTCTGAGTAGGGCTCAGCTCTGACTTCTTGAGTTTGACTATCCACCCTAGTGGGATCAGAATGTCTATCACCGCTTGTGTAGATATCTGACTGAGGGATTGCAATAGAGCTCTTAGTAACCAGTCGTTGAGGTATGGGTGGCAGAACCGACCCTTCGACCTGGCTACTCGGGCAGGAATCAACATCAGCTTGGTGAACACCCTCGGGGCCGTGTTGATCCCCAATGGTAGAACCCTGAACTGATAACACCTCCCGTCGAAAGAAAAACTGAGGTATTTCTTGAACTCGGGGTGTATGGGTACGTGGAGATAGGCGTCTTTTAGGTCTATTGACGTTAGCCATTCTCTTGTCTCGACCGCTGAGATCACTGAGCGCAGTGTCTCCATCCGGAAGGACAGTACCTCTATAAGATTGTTCAACCTTCTCAGATTGAGAATAGGTCTGAACCCTCCGTCTTTTTTGGTGACTAGGAAATATGTCGAGTAGAAGCCCTCGCTTTCCTGTCCCACGGGAACCGGTTCGATCGCCACCTTCATAAGAAGTGCGTCGACCTCGGCACGGAGAAATTCCGCCTTCTCTCGGGTAGCAGGCACCGGTGTGTGCTTTATCCAGGAGAAGGGGGGGCGGATGATGTTTCCACTGAGGCAAGGGGCCATCCCTTAGAGTGGACAGTGTCCAGGGATTTGAGGTGACTTTTTCCCATTCCCTCAGGAATAGAGCCAGTCGGCCGCCTACGGGGACATCTGGTTTGAGGCAGTGGACCCCTGCTGTCTGCAGTTCGATAACTTGCGACTGTGGGTCCGCCTGGGGCGCTTCGGGCGCTAATAGGAACCCCATGGGTTCCTGGCCCCGCGAAAGGCTGCTGGCCTCGACCAGCTGCCTTGCCCCGGCCCCTACCTCGCTTGCTCTTCCCGGCGCGTCAGCGTGGGAGAAGTCAAGCGGAGAGGCCCGCTTACGCGGTTTGACGCTAGGTATCTCCAACAAGGCCTTAGAGTCCTTGATGGAGGCATACACTTGAGTGGCCTCTCTGACCACCTGCTGAGCCCCAGGGAAGAGGGTAGAACCCATCTTATAAGGCAAATCTAGGAGATCCTGGCTTGTGGACGTCGAGTACTTAGATACTGACATCCACAGCCTGCGCATGCCCATAACTGCGCACATCATCTGCGAGGCACAGATACGAATAGCGCCCCGCGCGAGGTGACTATGGACCTCCGTCAGTTGCACCGCCAACTCCGAAGATTCGGCCGGCCCCTCTCCCACTAGCTCCCTCTGTACAGCAGCCAGATACGCGGAGTGTACGGATATGCGAAGCTGTTGGCATGCATTACAGTATTGCTCCTCAAAGCAAACGTAAGCAGCCTTCAACTCTGCGCCGCACATGGGAAAGGGGGGCAACCGCCGGCCCTGCTTGGCCTTAGCCAAGGTGGGGGTCGAAGACCCCCCCACGGTGACAGGAGCAAAGGAGCAAAGGAGCAGGAGCTAGGAGCAAAGGCGTCCCCCGGAAGGCGGAACTCAGTCGGATCCGACTTGGGCATAGGCGCAGCCACCTGAGGCAGTACCTGGACAATCTGGTTCCGTACGTGCCTCAACGAGGATGCAATGGAAAAAATTCCCGAAGCCTCCGAGTCATCCCCTCTCTCCTCCATCCACTCCTCATCTCTCGATTCCGAGCTGAGTGAGCGGACGAGGTAGGAAAAGGATGCCCGAAGGCCTGGGCCTTCGCATCCCCGGGCTCCCACGGCCCGAAGCCGAGCCCCGGTCCCGAGGTGCCGGGGGTTCAAGAGAACCCACCTGGCTCTGGGCCATAAATCCGCTAGTGGGAGCCTCGGCCTCGGAGAAGGCGTCTGACTCCGCTAGGGATAAAGGTGCGGAGGTAGTGAACGAGCCAGCACTCACCACCCCTCCGCTGGGGAGCGACCTCGAGATGGAGCCGAAGCCCGGTCTCGGATCGTCCCCGGGGTCAAGTGGCCTGCCTCGGCCGACGCCGGGCATTCCACAAGACCTCGAAACCGTGCCTAGCGCCAACGATGGGACTTGACCTCCTCCATCATCGAAGCCATCTGCGACTTAAACAGAGCAGATATATCTGCTAAAGAAGGTGCAGAAGAGGGTGCAGTTAAGGGAACCTCGGGGACCCTAGAGCCTTCATCCCCGGCCCTCGTAGAGGGAGCAGAGGAGACCGGCGTGGCGGAAGGCTTATTAGCCTTAGGTTTACCTTTACCCTTTTTAGATGGGGGGGGGGGGAATGGCCTTCTTAGAGTGGATATCCAACCCCGCCTCGAGTAGGCTTTTATAGTGTATGAGATCGGCATGTTGCCTTTTTATCGTCTTGGGCGTGAAAGCCATGCATGTGGAGCATTTCTGATCATCATGCCCATTTTCCACAAAGCACTTTAGGCAAAAAGCATGTTGGTCTTGGGGCGGAATATTTAGCCTGCATCCCGTACAAAGTTTGAAGGTCTGTAAAAAAGACCATAAATATTGAGTTGGGTTGGGCGGGAAAAGTGTATCAGTGCGATTAAAGATCGGAAAGATACATGCTTTTAATCAATTGTGAAAACAGAAGCAAAGGCGTAAAGTGTAATGCGACTTGTAGCGCGATACTAATAGCCATTGTTCGTTGTATAATTTTTTTAAATACACCAAGTGGGCGTGTTACGAGATAAGGTGTAAAAAAAACTTTTTTAAACAGGTATGTGTAGTTATAATCTAGTACATCACCTTGGGTTTTGTAAAGGAAAAACGTGCAGTTGAAATCTGTATGATATAACAAAACCCCAAGCCATTTTGTTGGCCTTGGGGTTACATGTGTCAGACAGTGGAACCGCACAATGGACTCCATTACGGACATTTGAATTCTCATGCACCGTACATGTGGCGTTTCTTCTATGAGAATTACAACCTTATAACTTTACAATGCGAGGTATTACGCCTTTGCAAGGTAATAAATGTACCATACATACAGTATGGTCAGTCATGCTGTCTCAGGTCACGATTTCGTACTTTGAAAACTTTTCTCAGAACAGCCACACGTCTTGTCAGATGAACATTTCCTTGGCGTGACAAAGTTTTTGTGTGGTAACATTTTTATTAAGGAAAATGGTTACAACTACATGTATGTCATGTAGATTTTCTTGAGCCAGGAAAATGCAATAAGTGCCCCAAGGAGGATTTAATCTGAAAGAGAATGTTCGATTGGTAATAGTTTGACAGTAGCCCTGGCAGAATGTTTTTAGATACACGTCTAAAACAATGTGGTCATGCATACACTGAAGTTGACTGAAGTTTAGCTTTGTTCAAACATATTTAAGTCAGAAGGAACGTGTTCATAGTCATGACGAAATGCAAACTTTAGAGACTTAAAATTGTGGTGTAACCATGTAGTTATATAGTTAATTTTTGTCATGAAACCATATATCACGTGACCAACCATGGGTCCGGGTAGTCCTGTGGGTACCCGGGTCCTACTCAGTACCCATCCGACCCGGGTGCCCGAGTTACCCGTCCCAGCCTTAGTACATAGAGAGAATTTAATTGTATCAGAAACAAAACATGATAGCGATACTAAGCACATATCCTCCTAAAATACAAATTAGTCATTACTTTATATTATTGTTAAGTAACTAAACTGATCAAACATATTTTCTCAAATGTCCAGTGATAATCTTTTCGAGATTTCCTATCTCATCAATAGATATCACAAATCAATCTATAAGTTGTGTATTAAAACCAAAAAATTGTGAAAGATCATAACACAGCCAGTTGCAACAAGTCTTGTTTCTTTAAAGGGGCACTTATCTCTGGCTTCTTCTCGGCTGTCTGACACTATCAATAGACTATCCTTACTAAGGATAAGAATTTATGGATGAACAACTTCTTTATTACTCTTAATTGTAATAAAGAAGTTGTTCATCCATAAATTCTCATCCTTACTTAGTACTCCAACTTCTAAATGCCTGTCAAAGAAGTTATTCTATCCTTATACTATCAATATAAGTGACAAATGTGCTTACGAATGGCGCAGCACAGGTCGCGAAAGAGTCTCGATTTCTGCTATATCATCCGGGTACTCAAGGGGAAAAAACAATAACGAAGGCGAAAAACAGTCCCGGGAAATTGCTTTAGCTCAGTGCCCCTTTAAGACCTGGACTGAAACTGCTGTTTCAACTATCTCAACTTCCTC